>NC_045600.1:128679852-129304852 GCF_009762305.2 Zalophus californianus
CATTTAAAATGTGGTTATAATGACTAAGGAATTGTATTTTTAATACTGCTTCATTATAATTTAAACATTAATAGCTGCATGTGTTGGCAGCTATCAAATCAGTACAAAATTTGTTTCTTGATACTACCGATTTTTCACGTAAACTCAGCTCTTTTAGATGTAAAACATGAAAAAGAACTACTTAACTGTATAAATGATAAATTTTTAAATTATCTTTCTTAGAAATGATGAAATATTTATTTGGCATTCATAGAGGATAAAACTGTCATGTTCTGAAAAAATGAAAATAAGAGTATTTTAAGTATCTACAAAACTGCAAAGGTTTTACTGCCAAAATGTAAAATCTAAAGACTGATATTTTTTCCTTAGCAAACACCCATAGAGAAAATACGCTAAAAATTTTAAAGACTGTATATCCAGTACATTTACAAAACTGAAATAGGCATTTGGATTGTGATAAAAATTTAATTACCAAGGAAAACATTTTTCAAAAGAAGAAAAACAAAAATTACTGAAATGTTTCTTCAAGTATTAATCTCAACAATATTTGTTTAAAAATGCAAGTTACATAAATATCATAAACAAGGGTTGAAGGTTAGAGAACCATTTGCCCCTAGTTTCTATTTTTTTGAAAACCTATTTAATATGCATCCAATAAGTATCATTTTATGAATGGAATTCTCAAAGCAACAGGAAAGTACACACAAAAAAGAATACTGAACACTTACTCCCATAAAACCAGATGAAACATTAAAATTACACCTAGCATGAATAATTCTATAAGACTAAGACATAATTGTTTATTGTGTGTGGGGGGAGATATCTCAAGCTCAATGTATATTTCAAGTGTCTCACTTATATATGTATTTGTTGACTTGATGGGGCTAACATTTAGAAACTGGTATCTCATTTTTAATGCACAGATGCCTCATTTTAGTATAGTGAATGCTTGAAAATGAATTTCAACTTGTGGAAACACATACATAGCAATGGTTTTTGAGGCTTCTGCTTGCAAACAGAACCCTTCCAGTGCACAAGGATATGGTCTCGTGTAAAGGGAAGACCTCTATCCCTGCCACCTCTTCCTAAACCCTCTCTTCCTAACTCTCAAGGCAGAACCGAGTCACAAAGAGTAGGCTAAATCATGTTCCCCATATTTTATTTAAGAAAGCATAGAATGATACATGTTTTAAAAACATTTCTATCAAGAAAAGTTACATGGTGGATCTGAAAGGTAAATTTCACAGAGGTAACTAAGAAAACTCACTTTAACATGGAACACCTCAATACTCCTCAGTGAATAAAGATGGTTAAAATTTAACTAGATGGTGCTAGGCTAGAAATGGGTCATCAATAAACACCTGCAGAAGGAAAATGAAAGACTGACCAGATGACCAATTAGGAGACCTGGTATTTGCGCTAACTGGCCATAAAAGTGACTTTGGACACATCCATTAACCTTTTCTAAGCTTACTTCCCTTGAAAAATTGCCTAAATTATCTATAAAGCTCCATCCAGCTTTGAAATTCTATGATTCAATAAACAGAATTAGGTTATAGGTCAGACTTTCATTTTCCAAACTATTTCAAATACTTTGGTAACTATTTGACAGGGAACTACTGTCAATTAACCAGTAACAATGAGGGGAAAAACAATGAAATCTGAAAATCAAATAGGAAAAGCAGCTTTGATTTATAATAAAACTTATACTCTTCAGGTATATATGGATTACTAAGACAGGATATATTTGTAATGAATGTTTTACAGGACTGTATCACATATTACATATCACATCAGCATTAAAACACAGAGTATCTGAATGCTTTACCACTTGACATACCATTTCCACATATTCAATTTAAGAAATGATTAAGGTGCAGGGCACCTAGATGGCTCAGTCAGCTCAGCGTCAGACTCTTGATTTCAGCTCAGGTCACGATCTCAGGGTTGAGAGATCAAGCCTGCACTGGGATCCATGCTCAGCAGGGTGTCTGCTTGAGATCCTCTCCCTCTCCCTTTGCCCCTCCCCCGTTCCCTCTCTCTCTCTCTCTCTCTAATAATTTAATCTTAAAAAAGGAAAGAACTAAGATGCTTTTAAATAGAACTAGCTCAAGGACAGAGCAATTGCAATGATTATGGAGGCCCTGCACCCCAGCAGTGGTTAAATCTGGGAGGGTCCAACAAGTTACAGAAAAACAAGAAGCCCCTTATGTTGGAATTCAAAGTGAACCAAACAAACAAAAACAAAACTTAATTCTTTCTCCCAGATTTTTCTGCCACACTTGATGGCAGGATGCTCTTTTACCATTTCCTTACTGTTTTGCCTTGAAGGTGTTCTGATGTTCATTTAATCCAGATCCTACTCTTACCAAATTCCAAGGGGGTGGAGGGCACCGCTATGTAACTTTCCCAGACATTGACCCTTTTCATCCTCAACCCAGCCACCAGCTGCAGGAGCCATCAATGTCAACATAAGGGCAGGCATCCCATCATTGTAAATCAAATAGCTAGACGCACTGATTAATACAACTTGAGAGCCGGCTAAGATCTTAGCAGTACTATATTCCAACAATTTCATTTTTAGGGTTTTTAAGATTTTATTTATTCATTTGAGCGGGGCGAGGGAGCACAACCGGGGGGGGGGGGGGGACAAAGGGAGAGGGGATGCAGACTCACCCCTGAGCAGGATAAGCTCGATCCGGGACCCTGGGATCATGACCTGAGCTGAAGGCAGCCACTCGACCGACTGAGCCACCCAGGCACCCCCAATAATCTCATTTAATTGATTTTTTTAATTGTAAAAATAAGTATTTAGTGAAAAAAATATAAACCAAACTTAATAGTCTTTCCTTTTTACTCTACATACTTAAGTAAGGCTCTTTCTCTTCAGCTCCCACCCCCACTCTCTTGCCTGCCCCTCATCCACAACTACAATCACTATTAAGTTGGATCTATGTCCTTTTCAATGCCTTAGTTTATTGCCTATAAAGTAGGGATAATAATAGTGCCTACTTCACAGGATTGTCTTGAGGATTAATTAATCTTAATACATGTAAATTACTTAAGACAGTACCTGGAACTTACTAAAGACTCAAATGATGTTAGATCATTTTATCAGATTTTTACCAATCCCATAATGATGAACATTTAGGTTTTCACAATTTTTCATTCTATCCAGTGCTGTGATGAACATCCTGGTTCACTTGACATTTGTTCCATTGTGTAAATTCTTATAAGTGAAAAATGCTGATTCAAACACATACTTATGCAAAATGTTGCCAGATGTGGTCAAACCACCCACCAAAAATATTCAGCCAGTTCCGCTCCATCTGATAGTGTGTAAGAGTATCTTCTTAGTCTCCCACATCAAGTATCTTCAACACTAGATACTAGTTTTTGCTAATCTAGTAGGAAAGGATGATCAATGTTTTACCTTCTATTGGAAGAAAACATCTTTTTGTGTTTTGACTCTCTATATTCTTTTATGATTTGCCTGTTTATATTTTATAGGGAAGGTCAAGAATGTCTTCTCCTGTGAATGGATAAAAAAGCTGTGGTATATATACACAATGGAATATTCTGCAGCCATCAAAAGGAATGAGATCTTGCCATTTGCAACGACGTGGATGGAACTGGAGGGTGTTATGCTGAGTGAAATAAATCAATCAGAGAAAGACATGTATCATATGACCTCACTGATATGAGGAATTCTTAATCTCAGGAAACAAACTGAGGGTTGCTGGAGTGGTGGGGGTGGGAGGGATGGGGTGGCTGGGTGATAGACATTGGGGAGGGTACGTGCTATGGTGAGCGCTATGAATTGTGCAAGACTGTTGAATCACAGATCTGTACCTCTGAAACAAATAATGCAATATATGTTAAGAAAAAAAAAGAAGAAGAAGAAGATAGCAGGAGGGGAAGAATGAAGGGGAGTAAATCAGAGGGGGAGACGAACCATGAGAGATGATGGACTCTGAAAAACAAACTGAGGGTTCTAGAGGGGAGGGGGGTGGGGGGATGGGTTAGCCTGGTGATGGGTATTAAAGAGGGCACATTCTGCGTGGAGCACTGGGTGTTATGCACAAACAATGAATCATGGAACACTACATCCAAAACTAATGATATGATGTATGGTGATTAACATAACAATAAAAAATTAAAAAAAAAAAAGAATGTCTTCTCCCGGGTCCTGCATCCTCTCCGTCTTATGCCCCACCCCGATCTGGGGAGTGAACAGGCCTCTTCTTCCCCTCAGTCCCAGGAGGATATCACTCTTAAGTTCTCTCTTGTTGCATAGATTAATTGATTAATCAAGATCTATCTGCTCTTATTGCTCAGACATAAGCCAAACTCCCCTTTCATTAAAATTTAGATGTCTCTTCCTTGTCTATTCATATGTATAAGTAAAATTGGCAACTGGTGAGAGTTCCATTAGCATTTGGGTAGGTCCCCAGGAAAACCTCCTGCCCGCTATTCTCATTAAGAGAAGTTGGCAGATCCATTCAGTGATTTTGCTTCCACATTGAGATTTCTTTTCTTCCCCTCAAGGCTCTTGTGGCCTTTTATTTTATAAATGAAAAAAAAAACTGAAGTCCAAAGAGGTTAAGCACAAGAACCTGGGGGTCTGTTATCTCCTAATATTAGGTTTTGCTACCAAACACTGAAACACCCCCTTCCTGAGACCGCAGTCCTCAAATGCTTCCACTGCTGATTGCCTCCTTCATGAACCCCCAGGTTAGAGTCCGAACTGGTGCTTGCTGCTTCCAAGCAATTTCCAACAATTAGAAAGACTCCAGCTTCTTCTGGTGGGGGTATGGAGGGGGGAAAGGAGGAAGCTTCCCCTCAGCCTCCTTCATCCTGCACACTCATATCTGGCCTTCATCTGAAACTTCTCCACAATTGAAGTCTCCCTCCACAACCACATGTCCCATCCCCCTAGATGGCTGGCTCAGTCATGCCCAATACAATTCTTCAACGTCAGTGGGTCCTTTGGCCCCCTCTCCATTCTCCCTGTCCATTCGCTCCTCCTTTCTTTCTTTGCCTCCAATCCAGCTCACATTCCATATTCCATCCTCCATGTCCCCAAACACTCCTGCCAAATTCCTGAACCTCCTTAGTCCCTCTGCACTTGTGTTGTATCCACCTGGAAAAAACCTAAGCCTGCAGGAATGCAACAGTCCACCTTCTTCACACCTCAGAGAGTTGGGTACTGCAGGAGAAAATCCCCTAAATAAGCAGATGGTTCCACCATAAGCCTAGCAACCAACAGCCTGCTGACTAACGCCAACAATCCTACTACCTTTCTCTAGCCAAACTGCCATGTGATTCTTCACATCATTTCAAACCTGCATTCTCTACAAATCTTCAGTTCCCAAGCAGATGGCCTTGCCGGGCAGAATGCAGAATTCTCATGTCAGCTGTGCTCAGTTAGTGGCTTTCTATTCCACTCTGTGGTTTCCTAGACAATCCATACAGCTCCTTGGAAGGGAAGGAGGTATGGATTGGGCAAGATTCTCGCCAATCCCATCCCCTAAATAAAAATAATTCCAGTTCTACCTATTTAGTGAACTTTCTGAATAAATGGTTCTGCTAAAAGGAGTCTGAAAACATTAACCAGATCAACACATCCCACCCATGTGGGGGTTGGTGTAGAGAGCACCAATATACAAAGCAAACAGATGGAGAGCTGCTCTGGCTGAAGTGGAGACACACTACTGCTCCATCTCCCCATAATTCTCCACCTCAGCTCTATTTAGGAACCCTCAGGCTCTGAAGAACACATTAAAAAACAAAAAACAAAAAAACAGAAACACTGCTCTATGCAAAACAGGTGCCTAGACTTGTCCCCTAAACCTTCTGCCACTGAGTCTTAGTTCATACTTTCCCTTCAGCTTGGGATGTCAACAAATAAAAAATTCCATGAGAATTCCACAAGAATTTGTTCCAAATCAGTGCCTCGAAGAGTACTGGGTACACAGTAAATAATCAATAAGTACACGCTGAATGAATACTTTTCCTCCCAAACTCCTGCCAATGTCATTCCTCAGTGTCAATGCAAAAAGCATCTTCTTAAAAAAATCTTCTACAATCCTGCTACAGAGAATTAGATTCTGTGTTCTACAAATGTTGGGCAGTAGGCCAGGCATAGGGATACAGAATTTAAGAGAGTCCCTGCCCTTGAAGGCTCTCAGTCTGGGACTCTTATACCTGTATTAATAGTCCTTATCTTAATCTACTTTATATTCATTTATTATTCAACAACTATGTGAATACCTGTCACATGACAAAGAACCTATATCTCCTATTCTAATTATCTTCTAACTTCCATGAAGGTAAGACTTCACAATTCTTGGGGCACCTGGGTGGCTCAGTTGGTTAAGCGACTGCCTTCGGCTCAGGTCATGATACTGGAGTCCAGGGATTGAGTTCCGCGTCAGGCTCCCTGCTCAGTGGGGAGTTTGCTTCTCCCTCTGACCCTCCTCCCTCTCATGTTCTCTCCATCTCATTCTCTCTCTCAAATAAATAAACAGACAAAAATCTTAAAAAAAAAAAAAAAAAAAGACTTCACAATTCTTGAGCTGCATTTGAAATAATTACAGACAAATTCTTTAAAAAAATTTTTCTAAGATAAATGTTAGGAACCAAAATCATGTTTCCTAACTACTACTTATTCACCTATTCATTACATAACTGAATTCCTATATAAATTGACTAATGTTAAAAAAAGTTTTAAGGGGCACCTGGGTGGCTCAGTCAGTTAAGCAGCTGCCTTCGGCTCAGGTCATGATGGGATCCAGCCCCACATCAAGCCCCACATCAGGCTCCCTGCTCAGCGGGAAGTCTGCTTCTTCCTCTGCCCCTCACCCTGCTCTCATGCTCTCTCTCACTCTCTCAAATAAATAAAATCTTTAAAAAAATTTTTTTAAGATTTCTCAGTTATACAAATAAATGGTAATATTGCATAATGAAATAGTTGACCTTTATGTAACACAGGCTTGTAATACATGGGTCCACTAATAACACGATTTTTTTCAATACAGTATAATTGCCACTGTATTTTTTCTTCCTTATGATTTTTTTAAGATTATTCCTTATTATTTTTAAGACTATTATTTATTTGAGAGAGAGAGAGTGTGCATGAGCGTGCATGGGGTTAGGGGGGAGGAGTAGAGGGAGAGAATCTCAAGCCAACTCCCCGCTGAGCATGGAGCCCACATGGGGCTTGATCTCATGACGCTGAGATCATGACCCTAGTTTAATTCAACAGTCAGATGCTCAACTGAGCCACCCAGGTGCCCCCTTAATAACATTTTCTTTTCTCTAGCTTACTTTATTGTAAGAATACAATATATGATACCTATAACATGCAAACTATGTGTTAATCAACTGCTGATGTTATCAGGAAGGCTCCAGGTCAACAGAAGGCTATTAGTTAAGTTTTAGGGGAATCAAAAGTTATATGTGGGGCGCCTGGGTGGCTCAGTTGGTTAAGCGACTGCCTTCGGCTCAGGTCATGATCCTGGGGTTCCGGGATCGAGTCCCGCATCGGGCTCCCTGCTCAGCGGGGAGTCTGCTTCTCCCTCTGACCCTCTTCCCTCTCGTGCTCTCTCTCATTCTCTCTCTCTCTCTCAAATAAATAAATAAAATCTTTAAAAAAAAAAAGTTATATGTGGATTTTTGACTGAGCAGGGGGTCGGCACCCCAACCCTGGCATTGCTCAAGTGTCAACTGTACTGATAAAAAGTACTTTAAAACGGGGTGCCTAGGTGGCACAGTTGGTTAAGCGTCTGACTCTTGGTTTCAGCTTGACCTGTGGTCTCGGGCTTGCGCTCAGCCTGCTTCAGATTTTCTCTCCCTCTCCCTCTCTACCCTTCCCACTTGTGCTCGTTCTCTCTCAAATAAATAGCTACATCTTTTTTTTTAAAGTACTTTAAAACGTAAAATGTGCCTACCATTGACCCATTAATCCTACTTTTAAGACCTGATCCTATACACAAACACACATGTATATATAAGGACGTATATGTATCTCCTGGCCTAGAGGTTAATGGAATGAGAATACCGTAAAGTAAAAAGAGAAATCTGCAAAGAAATACACGTAGTATGATTCTATTTTGTTGTTTATAAAGGGGATAAAGGATATAATTACATAAATACAAGCAAAGCAGAAGGACACAACCAAACTATTAACATTGGTTACTCCACAGTATAAAACTGGATGAAGAGACAACTATTTTCCATGTGTTCCTCTATATTCACTGATATTAGGGCATGTATCGTTTTTGTACTTAAAATATGAGAAATTTAGTCTTTTAAATGTATAAAAAAGGCTTTTGCTCTGTTTTAGTTTTAATATGACATTCTCCAAATTGAGTATTTAACATACAATCATCCTGCAAAATATAAACCACTGTGCTATACCAAGCACCTTGACGCGGGGAAAGGAAGAAGGGCAGAGGTGGTGCATTAGTGACTTCTCTTTACACAGAAAGGCTTCATAGAGTGAGGGGTGGGGAGAGAAGGGAGGGTGAATGTTGAGGAGAAAGAATTTAAACACAATAAAACAATGTCAATAAATAATAATAAAACAATGTGAAAATGAAAATTATTGGCAGATTCCCAAGCTTCCTTTAAAAAAAAAAGGGGGGCCAATTAACCCATAATGGTGTTAAGATACCATCTGTTTCCAATAACATGTTTTGTTTTGTTTTTCCTTTGGACAGTATTGTAGTCGTAAGTCACATTCCAAAAACCAAATCTTCTTTAGGAAATATACTTTATCAATAACATCAGCAAACATTCTAAAAGCCTGAAGTCACGAGTTTAGAGCACTCTAGGGTAAGTATTTCTTCATCTGCTTTCAAAACCTGGGTGGTAAGCCACTCCTAGGCTGTGCTGGATATCAGTACCGTCAGGGCATGGGATGGCCGGGCTGCTACAAGCCCTACCACTCTGGTATCTGTATAGCACTCTACAATTTAAAAGCTCTTTGATACACATGAATCAAATGCTCCAGCTCATTAAAAGACATTCAAATAAAACACATACACCTGTCATTGTAAATATATGCAACAATTTAATCTCTGATGAAAAAAAGGTGGCAAAGCACGAACTTGAAATGTGTGCCTGTGAGCCATTATGAATTATTGGTTACAACTGTAGAGCTGATACCTAAATATTTTCACAAATTGAAAACTGCAGCTGAGGAACTGCCACAAAACCAAAAGCTCACTGTAACTTTTATAAACGAAGGTCGATTTCTTTGAACAAACTCACTCCAGTGGACTTTGACTAATAGTTAAGAAATAATCCACTCACAACTGTTCCTTTGTACATCAGTAACAAACAAGGGAAAATCTGGGCTATAATCCTTAACAAATTATTTCTCACAACACTTCTTCCTCAAAGGGGGGGAAAAACACTTAGTAAATGTGGTTTTACCTCATGCAATGATGATTTTGCCAAAAGGATTACTATAATTGTGTTATTAAAGTTTGATTAGTAAGATAATTAGAATTTTAAAACTGAAAAATCTACTTTAAAAAAACCTAACTAGGCACTCAAAATAACATATACACCAAAATGCCAAACACTAAAAATGAAAGGCGTATTTCCATTTACTATCAGATACAGCAAAGATAACCAAATTTTATGTTTTCTACTCATTGGAGGTATTTTAGATAGATTAAATAAAACTTTTCCACAAAAACACTCCATCTAAATGAAGCCAGTAAAGCATACTTTCAGATCTTTGGGACGGTCCAATATAGAGAAGGGAATGAAAAATAGGTCTGTTCACAAAGAAGTCATCATAAAAGGAGTAAGAATAAGAATTCAAGCATAAGACTCAAATGAGGTTAAGTGATAACCAGAAAAGACCACATAAAGCACATACATTTAAAACAGAGACCAAATTTTACAATGAGTGGAAATAAGAAGCCAGAGTAACAAATTCTCTTGAAAAAAATTTTAAAGTTTTTTTAATCTGATATGTAATAAAACTTAATCTTATATGTAATAAAATATTTAATAAAGCCCTATATGTAATAAAAAAATCAGGTTATAATGATAACTATCTGCTTATTCTTACAACATGAAAAGTGAATCAAATGTTGCTTCTGTGGCAAAAATTTTTTCAACAAACTGGATGATAGTCCAATTCAACATCATTTGATTTTCACAGTGCAATCATAAAGGTTTTTTGGTTTGGGAGGATGTTTCTGTTATGTTTTTTCCCCCCAAAGAGAAAGGCTACATCAAGCTTCCCAAATGCCTGTCTTAATATTTTAATCTTCAAATCATCTCTTTTTAAATGCCTCTAACTCAGGGTCATTCATCTTTGTTGGCCTTTCTCTTCTTTACTTTTTAACTGGTCCACTGGATATGGTAACATCCAAAAATCATCTAGGAAGCTTATCACACAAAGAAAGCAGAGAAAGATGCACAGGCTAAGTGAAGTGGGGTTTTGGAATGGAGACTAATTCTATGAGTGGTATATTGAGCGAATATTTTGCTTTCCTATACAACTCCTCCCACAACCCTATACTGCAGGGACTTGGATAATGAATCCTCAGCTAATGAGAACCCCCTGTATTTGCATTTTTATCACCTGTTTATATAACAAGAGGGGATGTACATCTTGCTCTGAATATCTTAGGATATGTAAACTATATCTTGGTCAAATTATAAATGATTTTTTTAAATGCAATATAATACTGTACCAAGGTTGTAAGGGAGTTCCTTTTCATATAGAGCCTCTCCAAGTACTGTAGTCCCTCATCTTTCAGTAACTCCAATGGAAAATGGTGCAGATTCCTATAATTTAAGAACAAATTCTTGTGTTTTTCCAGCCTTGCCACAGAGATCGTCTTACAGAGTTCAGATGCCATGACTGAACATATCCCATCAGGCACACTGCAGCACTACATCTTGTCAAAATTGGTCCATTTCTAAAGAGAACAAGAAAATTGAATAATTATGATACTGCTCATATGCATTACCAAATAAACCAGTTAGCACATATAGCTATTTGCAGACATTAAAAAGAGAATTACACATTCAATCCCTATTATTTTTCTTTTCTAACAACTAAGTTTATCACACATATTTAGATTAAAATGACAACTATTAAAAATACCCTCACTATTTAAGCTTACTTAGCATTTCGCAGCAACAGTCCTAACTGAAAAAAATATGTCTTGAATTTGAGACAGGAATGCCGAACAGAACAGAGACCAGTTTCATAACCTGCAACCAAAGAAAGCTGAAAAATCAAATATAGCAAACCCATTTCCTTCTTGAACTACCTCATTTTATGTTTACCTTAAGGTATTTCAAAAATATTGATAAACACATACAAAATATATCTAGATCACTAACAGCTTCATTTTCTTCATTTCTTAGTATCTATATTGTCCTATATTCTAATTTTCTTTCTTTTATCTCTTTGTTTTTTTTTCTTCCTAGCTTTGTAGATTATCAGAAGTAGTAAAGAAGCATGTCCAAGAATATATGGTTTTATTATTTCAATGAAAGAAGAAATACTGACTAGGAAATAAGAAACTTGTATTATTACAATCTTTCCAGGCCTCAGTTGCCTAAAAGCAATGGAGATAGCAATTTATTGGTAAAGGCCAGAACCCAGAACAGATTAAATTCCCTCCTAGCTCTGAAAGTGACAGGGTAGGAAGAGAAATAACATTTGCCATCTTATCAACTAGGCACAGAGCAGAAACAAACTTCATTCACAATCACTTAACGTAAGAAACAAACTCAGAGCTTCAATAATTTGTCCAAGGTCAAAGAGCTCATAAGGGATAAAAGCAAGGATTTTTCCCCCCTTGGGGTAAAGAGGCTGTCCAGTGATTTTAAAGCCTGGGTTCTTTACATACATAGACTCAAAGTCCTCCACAGGATACTAAGGAAATGTGAAAACACTAAAAAGTTGAGCTTTGTTCCATGACTCTACTCTCATTTTCCTGGGCATCCTTTCTCAAACTCCCCAATAGAAAGTACCTTTCAAACAGAATTTTTTTTTTTTTTAAGAAAAACTATTTTCACTGGGAATTAACACCAAGTTAGTGCAAAATGTAGTAACAAGCTTTTGATAAGCAGTTTTGATAACTTTTTTGGTTATTTTCTATTATTTCCAAACTCCAACTCCTAGCTAATAAGAAAGGACTTGCCATTTTATCTAAAAGAGCAGACAACATGGAATAGTCAATAATATTCCCAATGCAACGAGAATTCAAAACTTTCCCATACTGATTCTACCTACACACCTACCTATTTTTGTGAGACATATGTGACTTTGAGCAACATACTCAATCTTTCTACATCTTAATTCTCTCACCTGTAAAGCAAAGGGGAACTAAACTAGAAATAATATCAATGATTCTGTGTGGAAAGAGAAGTTTCCCGGGTTACAATTCACTCAAAGTAGTAAACTTGAAGCAGGTTAGAAGTCTCACAAGTGCCTCAAACTTAACACATTTTATCTGCATCACCGATCCGAATTCTCCCCAGTGCTTCTCATCTCAATTAATGGCACACACCTCTATCCACCTAGCTGTGTAAGCCGAAGAGCTGGAAGTCATGAATGATTCCATCCTGTCATTCACCTGCGCACTCCAATTTGTCTTAACGCTGGCGGTTTCCAGCTCCAAAACACATCTCAAATCCATCGACATCTTTCCCTCCAGCCAAAAGCCACTGTCATCTCCTGCCTGGCCATCTGTATTACTGGTCTCCTGGTGCCACTCTAGTCATATTCTAATACCTTAATCACTTAGCAGGGAGCCTTTAAAATGTAAATCCCATACCTCTCTCGGGTAAACTCACTCCCTAGCGCACACATATCAACTAAACACAGCCTTCAAAAGCTTTTTTAGAAAACCAAACTCTGATCAGGCACTGAGGGCTCCTCACAGTCTGGCCCCATGCACCTCTCTAGCCTTATCCGGCAGCACCCTCCCTGGCTTCTCATCAAGCTCCTGGGCTTCTCTAGGCCTTTTTTTCCAGTCTCTTTCAAGAGCCAAACTCTTCACACCAGCTGCAGGTCTCCTTTTAGCCTGGAAAGCACTGTCCCGTCAACTTTGAGTTTCTAAGTAAAAATCACTTCCCTATCCAAAACGATTCTGTTATTCTTTCAGAGAAACCTATTTCTTTTATATGTAGGACTCCTCCCAACCTGTAATCTAAATATTTATTGGTGTACCCATCTATTGTCAAACTAGCCAAGAGGCTGTAAGCTCCTGAGGGCAGAGATCTTGCTTTCTTCACTCTTGTATACCTGCCTGTGCACAATATCTAGCACAAAGCAGGCCCTCAAACAGTTGATGAAAGTAGGACATGTAATACTACAAGGTAAATATTTTTCACTCTGTAATCTATGGTCCTCTTGTAGATACTATATCCCAAGTGCTTGCTATGGACCATAAAGATCCCTAATCCATACAACTCTGCATTGTGATAGACAGTATTCAGCCTGTTTCATAGATAAGGAAGCAGTTTCTCAGAGGGTAACTTGCCAGAATTCTAACCCAGGTGGACCAACTCCAAAGCCGGTGCCCTGCCTTACAATATAGCCTTTCAGGCACTTCAATGGGGCCTGTGTTTCTCCCCATCATCATTTAAGTGGTAGGTGAAGCTTATACAAATGTAAGACTACAAAGCAAAACTATATCCAAAACCCACACTCATTGATGGAAGATCCAGGAAGAGAATTTGGTGTAACCTAATTGTTTTTCTTCTGAATCCTGACGGCTGGGAATCGGCTGCCTTTAAAACATCATTACACCCTATTAAAATGCATCTGGCTACCAAGGCAGTTTGGGAGATAAAATCTACACAAATGAAATCTGAAAGCTGCCAATAATAAATAATGCTAATGGTTTTCCAAAACGCATTCATTGGCAATATACAGCCCTTACCAGGATGGGTAATTTTCTTACATAAATTCCCTTCACTACCTCTTATCTACAGTTAAAGATAAATGGTATACTTAACAATATTAACTGAACATATTCAACAGAACCTCCACAAGTTTTCTGACATGTAAACACCAAGCCACTTTATTGTTTAAAACAAATAAACCCTCCCACCCTAAGAAAATCCCATACATTTTAAGCAGGTGTGTGTAAAAGGAAAGACCCTCAAACTGACTTCCATATTTAATTCAGTAGAACACCCACTCCAATTTCCTAACATTGGAGATTAGAGAATTAAAAACTGTACACTAAAAGCATTTGTAAAAGGTTGTTTTCTCAATAAGTCTGAAGCAAAACACCTGCCGCTTTGCCCGAGTTAACCAAACACTAAGGTCGTTACGGTTTGGAAGCAGCGAGCCCAGTGGTAGGGATTTCACAGACCCGGTGTCGGGATTCTCCGGCCACAGAGGGCGGGGAGGGCCTGGCAGCTATGGCGACCCGAGGCCGGGACGGGCCCGCTCGGGCCAGGAACCACTCGCCGCTGCCCCGACGCTTCTGCCGGACCCGGCGTGCTGGCCGGGGGCCGGGCCAGGGGGGCCCTTAGCCTCGCGAGCCACCGACGCGACAGGCGGCCGCACTCACCTCGGCGCCGGCAGAGCCAGCGCTCCGGACGCAGGCGGCGCTGGACTGCAAGCCGAGGGTCTGCGGGAGGGGCGGGGAGCCTGGGGGGCGGGGCGAGGGCGGACGGCGAGGGGCGGGGCGGGACGGGGCGGAACCCGCACGACGGAGAGTGGGGGCAGAGGGAGCTGCGGAGAGAAAGACGGAGCATCGCGATAAGTCGTCCCTGTTCTCGCGGTTTCAAAACTGCACCGACGAGAAGTTCGTTTTCCAAGCGATGTGCCTATTGGCCAAGAGCGCGACTTCCTCCAGACTGGCCCCGCCCCCCGCTCAACATTGGCTTCCGGCTGCGGCTCTAGTTTTACTATGTTGATCGCAGTCTTTTGCTTTGCTCTTTGTGGGGGCCGTTTAGCCCCCTCCAACCTCAGGCATTGCCAATAACTGATGTGTTCTTTCATTCATACATTCATTCAGGCACTCCCGCTCTCATTCATTGTACGCATTGGGGGCACACAACAATAATAACACCCGAGCGCTTATTGTGTACCAGGCAATGTTCTAAGAGCTATGCATATTCTCACTAAATCCTCACAGCAATCTCATGACACAGGTACTATTATTATACTCGTTTAACGAGTGAAAAGCTGAGGTCTGGTGGGTTTGTAATATGGCCAAGGTTAGTATCAGGTGGTGAGCCTAAGCATAGGATTTAAGGGCTCACTGTGCGCGCTGACAGGTTTGTTCCAACGATGAGGCGGGTAATCTAGTCTCTACTCTTGAAATACCTGAGGTCTATTGGGAGAAACGATCGCTTAAAAGGACAATAACAGCTTAAATATTACCTCAGTTCCTAGCATGACTGAGTAGGCCGTCAATAAATATTTCTTCAAGACGAAAATTCCTATGTCAGCGGAAGGAGACATCAAAGAAGAGAGCTTTATGCTGGTAAAAAGAAAAGAATTCCAAACATTGTTAGGGAACATTTTAAAAACATTTTATTTTTTAAATATTTTGTTAATATGGCAACTTTCTGAAATGAGTTTTTTAAACTTCCTCTCAAACTGCTGTCATTGTTCTTTGAAAAGCTTGCTGTTGATTAATTTATTAGCGATGCATTGTCGAGCAACCTTGACTTTATAACTAGTTTCCCGTTGGTTTATTTAATTACTGTTAGAGATGAATAATCTAAAAAGCAGTTATACTAAATAAGAATAACACGTACTCCAAAACAAGATACGAGTTATAATGAAATACTAATTTCCTGTTTATTAAACCTGGTCTCCAGAAGTTACTGAAGTATATGGCATGGGGAATGTCATGTAGCTCTAAGAACTTTGATACACATTTCTAAATACCTAAGAATTTGTAGTACTTAAGAACTTTTTGCTAGGCTTATAATGAGGAAACCTACAGTTTGTGTAAAAACAAAAATAGGGTGTTAAGGATCGACCCAAATAATAAAACTTGCTCCTAATCTTGGAAAGTGACTCCCAAAATGATCGACAATAGAATGACAAATTTTTAAAGCAATCAATGTTAGCCACGTAGTTTTCATTTCTTAAAAACATGAAATATTTTAACGCATTAATTTAACATCTGATGTTTGATCACAAAAAATGAAACATCTTACAATAACTTCTAGGCCCCTGAAACTGACACAAAAATAGCCAAGTGATTCTATGTGTCAGAATGGCCATTTGAATGTGTGTCTATTTTCACATCTTGCTTCACTCAAAACAGTTACTCAAAATTCTTTAAGCTAGCGATTTTGCAATCTTTGACAAACTTTAACATCAACAGGCAGCGATACCACTTTAAGAAAATTCCGAGGAAAAAACAACCCCATTTTAAAATTCCCACCTCTGGCTCCCCAGGATTGGGTTGCAAACTTCGACAAAATACTGTTCTCCACTCCCTATTGGTGCATGCTCTATCATTCATTCTTCGCCGGAGTTTGGTGAAGTACCAGGTTGCTTTACGGGAAAAGACTGCTGTAATTTACTCTGGAACTGCCCTGCTTTAGACTTTTTCATGGTTATTAATTTGTACAAAGAATCACAAACTGATACAGCGGGAACCAAACTGGCATATCAGGCTGCCGAGACGACTGTGTAATTCGCTGGAAATGGAGAACCTCTCCTGCGTACGGGGTAAATTTAACAAAGGATTTTACGACACAGAGATTTGAGAGTTAAAGAAACTTTTCCGGTTTTTCGATAGTTTTGAAGGAATAAGCGTCAAAGGAGAATTTAACGTACAGAATAATCTTAAGAGTGGCAGGAAGAGGAGTTTTCAGAAAGTGTTTTTTGGGTGAGGTTGGAAGAATGTTATTTCCAAATAATCTGGATTTTTGAATGGTAAAGGGAACAAGGTAATAAGAATAATTATAGATTATTATATACCCTAAAAAGCCGTGGTTTGTTGTTGTTGCATTAATACGAATTTAAAGGGACACTTAGTCATATTATTGTAATTTTTAAGTGAAATGGGTATTTTTGTATATTATACCTAGCATAATAGACAATTCATCTATCAGAAGATAGAAAAGAAAATTAGAATCAGCTTTGCATCCAAATTTTGTATATTTGTAGATTAGGAAATTCAGAGACAAATCTGCTAATGACCAAGGAAAACATAATACTGTTATATGAAGCAGAATCAGTAGGTAATTAATGTAAGGATAAATTCTCAAAAAAGAAATCCATTTATATTTTCAAAATGAGATTTTCATTAAAACTAAAACATGAAAGTTCAGGAAAATATTGACAAACAAGAATAACTTATATTTGAAATAGCAACATAATACTTTTTTAGGACTCGGCCCAATATAAAATTCCAAAATACAGCATCTTAAAGATTCTTCAGGTATTAATTCAACTAACAAATATACCTAGTGGCACATCTATATCTCTATAGGGCATAACTTATAGTAGATATGCAATAAATATTTCTTGAATGGCTTCTATTATATGGGGATATAAAATAATAAAATTAAGTCCCTCAAGCTCATACTCTAGCTGGGAAAATGAGGCTCAAAACATTTAAGTCAAAACTTCTGGACAGTTCTTTTTTTTTATTTTTAAGATTTTATTTATTTGAGAGAGAGAGACAGAGAGAGAGGATGAGAAGGGGGAGGGCCAGAGGGAGAAGCAGGCTCCCCACCCAACAGGGAGCCCGATTTGGGACTCCATCCCAGGACTCCAGGATCACGACCTGAGCCGGAGGTAGTCGCTTAACCGACTGAGCCCCCAGGCACCCCTTCTGGACAGTTCTTGATGCATAGATGCCTATTGTAGACCACAGGTGCTTCAAGAGTGTAGGTCAGTGTGAGCTGAACTATTCAGGGTGAGCTTCACAGTGAGCTTACGACCAATTCAGTCCTGAGCAATAGGCAAAATTTCAGTAGATCGAAAAGAAGGGATGTGGCATCCCAGGTAGTGGATGAGTTGTTAGCAAATATGTGCAAGCTTAAAAAATCATTGGCTCAGACTGCAGCACAGACATCATTTGGGGCCTTGGTTTGTTGTTGTTGTTGTTGAAGGCAAAAAGGATGTAAGAAGTTACATGAAGAGTCAAAATTGCTAGAGTTAAAGGGTTTGGTCCTGGGTTTTCAGCAGGAGTGAGACCTAATGAAAGTAGTAATGGGAAAAGATTAAACTGATAATGTAAATTAAGGTGGTTCCAAGAACAGAGACTGGAAATTAAAGGATTAAATACTGTAGATAATGGACTACAGATTGGTCACAGCCTCATAAGAGATTTTATCCAAGTAACTTCACTTTCCCATGGTGGACTAACAGATGTTAAGGCATTGCCTTGTATTCTTCTAAAGCATTGAGCTTATTTTTTTGTTTAGTGGTACAAATACAAATTTTACTAAGTGTGGTGGTAGTGGTGGTGCAGTTAACACAGTAACCATGATTGTTATTTATTTACCTTGGATCCGTTCTTGCTCCTTTTGCCTCAGGATTTAAGTGTGTTTCTTGTTCTATCTAACTGAATTGAAGGAATTTCAACAACAACAACAACAACAACAACAAAAAGAGCAAAAAAACAACCTTATGATTGAAGAACGCCATGGTAGGATGGGAGGAGTTCTTACTCAGACGGTAGGCTTTCACTTGACCTGTTTCTCTGAGATGAAACTAAATTACATACACTCAGTGAGTTGCCACCATGTACCAGATACTTTCCTTAGTGTTGGGCAAATAAAAGTGAATCAAGGATTAGCTCCCCCTCAAAAAAGCAGAGTGCTTCAGAGACACCAAGGAAGGTGTTTGTCTCCTGACTCAAAACTTGCTTCAAAGGATCCTAAGTTGTTGATCAGTGGTTCTTACTTAGGTGGACCCAGAAGGAGGAATCTTTGGTTCTGGCAAAGAACTCTGAGACAGGGTCCCCTGCTGCAGATGACTGATGTGGTGGGCTGCAATGCTCATCAAATCTACTCAAATATCTCTTTACTCCCCTGTATATCCTAGCCCTCTGCAGTGCAGGGGAAAAAAAAAATGTTAGCACAGGTGGCCTGTGTCACTTCTGGCCAATGGTGGTGAAAAGTTCATCCACAGATTTCCAATCTCTTGGTCTGCCCTGACTCCTGCTTGTTAAAGCCTGGTCAGCTTGGATCTCTGAGTCACTCTGTGAATCACACATTCCCACTCCCCAAGCCGTACTCCTAAACCAAGTGAGTCAGTAGCATGAAGGAGTTAATATGTTACCTCATTTTAGCCCATCGAATCCTGCCCACCCCACTGTTAGCAGGTTTTCCTCGGGACATTGCATTTATTTAAGTTTTCTTTAGTTTAAAAACAAAATTGCCCTAAGTAACTGAGTTTCAGGTATCAGGTGTATGAGGTATTTGGAGAGAAAAATCACACCAGGAAGATTGTTTAATTGTTCATCCAGTAAACATTTACTGAGGCCTAATAGGTGCCAGGCACTAATGCATTTGATCTATTTATTCATAGAACCGTAATATTAATTTAGGATTGGTTTTCAAGATTTGGGAGCCTCTGCCGCATTATCTTTGGGAATTGGGGCTGACCTAACTTAGAAAAGTCTTATGGGGCACCTGGGTGGTTCATTCAGTTAAGCGTCTGCCTTTGGCTCAGGTCATGATCTTATGGGTCGTGGGGTGAAGGCCTGTGTGGGGCTCCCTGCTCAGCAGGTTGTCGCTTCTCCTTCTCCCTCTGCCCCTCCCCCACTCATTCTTTTTCTCTCTCTCTCTCCCCCTCACTCTCTCTCTCTCCCTCACTCTCTCAAATGAATAAATAAAATCTTTAAGAAAAATAATAAAATAAATAAATAAATAAATAAAAGTCAGGTAGTCATAGATATTTAAAAGCCAGAGTTACACATAAAACTGCTTTGTGGTTTCATGGCTATTTTTAATAGCTTTAGTGAGGTGTTATTTACATACCATAAAATTCACTCATTTTAAGGCTACAACTCAATGAGTTTTTAGAAAATTTACAAAGTTGTGCAAGTATTACCACATTCGAATTTTAGAAAATTTGCATCACTCTAAAAAGATTCTTTGTGCCCATTTGCAGGCACTCCCTATTCCTACCCAGGCCCAGGCAATCACTACTAAACTTTGTTTCTATAGGTTTGCCTTTTCTGGACATTTAATGTAAATGACATCATACAATATGTGGTCTTTGCGTCTGGCTTTCACATAGCATAACGTTTTTATTTTTATTTTTTTTTAAAGATTTTATTTATTTATTTGAGAGAGAGAATGAAATAGAGAGAGAGCATGAGAGGGGAAAGGGTCAGAGGGAGAAGCAGACTTCCTGCTGAGCAGGGAGCCCGATGTGGGACTCGATCCCGGGACTCCAGGATCATGACCTGAGCCGAAGGCAGTCGCTTAACCAACTGAGCCACCCAGGCGCCCTATAGCATAACGTTTTTAAAGTTTATCCATGTTGTAGCTTGTATGAGTACATTCCTTTTCACTGCCAAATAATATTGTGCCATACATACGATATACCACATTTTGTTTATCCATTTACCAGTTGATGGACATTTGGATTGCTTTCAGTTTTTAGCTATTATAAATAATGCTTCTCTGAATTTGTGTACAAGTCTTTGTGTGATCAGGTGTTTTCAGTCTCTTGGGTATGTACCTAGGCATGGAATTGCTGATTTATGGGTAATTCTATATATGTTTGACTTTGTGAGGAATTACTCATTCTAAAATGACTATACAATTTTACGTTCCATGAGTGGTGTTTGAAGAGTCCAGTTTTGCTACATCTTTGCCAGTGCTTCTTATTGTCTGTCTCTTTGATTGTAGTCATTCTGGTGGGTGTAAGTAGTTCTCCTTATAGTTTTGATTTTCATTTTCCTAATGACTAGTGATTTTGAACATTTCATGAGCTTATTAGTCATTCATATATCTTTGGTAAATTGTCTTTTCAAATCTTTTGCCTATTGCTTACTTGGGTTATTTGTCTTATTGAATTGTGTTTGTTACATATTTTGGATTAAAGTCCCATTATCAGGCGCCTGGGTGGCTCAGTTGGTTAAGCGACTGCCTTCGGCTCAGGTCATGATCCTGGAGTCCCTGGATCAAGTCCCTCATCGGGCTCCCTGCTCAGCGGGGAGTCTGCTTCTCCCTCTGACCTGCCCGCCTCTCATGTGCACTCTCTCTCATTCTCTCTCTCAAATAAATAAATAAAATCTTAAAAAAATAATAAAAATAAAGTCCCATTATCAAATATGTCCTATATCTACAAATATTTGCAAATATATTCTCCTATTTTGTGAGTTGTTTTAACTTTCATATGGTGTCTTTTGAAACAACAAAAGTTTTTAATTTTGATGAAGTCTAGTTTATCTTTTTCTTTTATCAGTTGTGCCTTTGGTATTGTACATGAGAAATCTTTGTCTAACCCAAGCTCATACATAGCCCTTTGTTTCCTAAGAGCTTTACAGTTTTAGCTCTTACTTTTAGGTCTTTAATCTAGTTGGAGTTCATTTTTGCATATAGTGTGAGGTAGGGGCCCAACTTCGTTACTTTGCATGCACCTATCCAGTTGTTCCAACATCATTTATTAAAAGGACTATTCTGTCCCCATTGAATTACCTGGTACTCTTGTCAAAAAATAATTGACTATAAACGTAGAGGTTTATTTCTGGACTCTCAATCCTATTCCATTAATCTGTATGTCAGTCTGTATGCCAGTACCACACTATTTTGATTAGTGTAGCTTTGTAGTAAGTTTTAAAAATGGGAAGTGTGAGTCCTCCAACTTTGTTCTTTTTCAAGACTGTTTTAACTATTCTAGGTCTTTTACAGTTCCATATAAATTTAAGGTCAAATTCTGAAAAAAAAAAAAAAAACAGCTGGGATTTTGATAGGGCTTATATAAAATCTATGGATCACCTTGGGGGGTATTGCTATCTTAATAATATGAAGGCTTCTAGTCCATGAACATAGAATGTATCTCATTTATTCAGGTCTCCTTTGATTTCTTTCAGCAATGTTATATAATTTTCAGTGTAAAAGTTTTGTACTTCGTTTGTGAAATATATTCCTAAGTATTTTATTCTTTTTGATGCAACTGTGAATGGAAATGTTTTCTTAATTTCATTTTCAGATTGATATTCAGTTTTTGTTTATTTTGTATCCTGTGACCTTGCTGGAATTGTTTAATAGTTCTAGTAGGATTTTGCTGTTGTTTTCATTTTGTTTTGGGGTGTGTGTGTGTGTGTGTGTGTGTGTGTGGTGTCTCCCTTAAAATTTTCTACATATAAGATCATACCACCCAATAATAAAATTTTATTTCTTCCTTTCTAATCTGCTTGCCTTTTATTTCTTTTTCCTGCTTTATTACGCTGATTAGAATATCCATTATAGTCTTAAATACAAGTGGTGACAGCAAACATCCTTGCCTTGTTCCCAGTCTTAAAAGAGAAGCATTCAAACATACCCCATTAAGTGTGATGTTAGCATTAGGTTTTTTTTAAAGTTTTTATTAGCCCTTTATCAGGTTAAGGAAGTTTTATCATGAGTAGGTGTTGGATTTTGCCAAATGTTTTTTTCTGCATTTATTAAAATGATCATACAGTTTTTGCCCTCTCTTCTCTTAATATGGTGTATTACATTAGTGATTTCAGATGTTAAACCGACTTTACATTCGTGGGATAAATCTCCCTTAGTCATAATGTGTAATCCTTTTTATATGTTGCTTGATTTGGTTTTCTGATATTTTGTTGAGGACTTTTTGTGTTTATAATCATAAAGATATTGGTTTATTGTGTTATTACATCTTTGTCTGGCTTTGGTATCAGGGTAATATTGGCCTCACAGAATGAGTTGGAAGGGATTCCCTCTATTTTCGGATAGAGTTTGCAAAAGATTCATATTACTTCTTTAAAGATTTAGTAGGATTTACCACTGAAGCCATCTTTTTTTAAAAATAAAGATTTTATTTATTTATTTGACAGAGAGAGACACACAGAGAGAGGGAACACAAGCAGGGGGAGTGGGAGAGGGAGAAGCAGGCTTCCCACCGAGCAGGGAGCCCGATGCTGGGCTCGATCCCAGAACCCTGGGATCATGACCTGAGCTGAAGGCAGACACTTAACAACAGAGCCACCCAGGTGCCCCTACCACTGAAGCCATCTTGGCCTGGGCTTAGCTTTGTGTAAATATTTTAAATTGTTAAATTATTTACTTGTTATAGTTCCACTCAGATTTTTTATTTCCTTTTAATTCAGTTTTGGTATTTTGTATCCTTCTAGGATGTTTTTCCATCTCATGGCTTTTTGATGCCTCAGCTTACATATGGGCAACGTTGCTTTTTAACTAGTACACTGTCATACAGTCACAATGGTTATTTCGCAGGAGCCACTGCCCTGGGGACTCCTGCCCCTCCCTCAAGCCTCCCTGCATCCCCCACAACAAGTCAGCACCTAATGGTTAACACCTGTAACAGCAGGGGACCTTCTGAACCTAGTTCCAGCATAGTTGCCATCTATATAGATTGGTTGGTCCTCCTGCTATACCAGTTATTAAGTTTTTGAACATCACCTCTTGGAAATGGAAGACTGAGACCCTACTTCAGACTTCTTCCTCCCCTTTTGATCTGAGGCTGATCATGTGCTTCAGCATTCCACTGGACAGGTCTGGCAGAAGGAATAGCATCAATTGATTGGATATGTCTGACTGGCAGTTGTGGGCACTGATTTGAGAGGCCTGGGAAGCTCTCCCCAAGGCTGGCAGGGAGCGGGCTGGTGTGTGGGGCCTGGGCTGATTTCTAATGAAAATTTAACCCCCAGCTATGGCTATTACAAAGATAAGAAAAGTGGCTGATGATAAGCATGTAGCTCCAAGTAAGTGAACTGAAGAGTATGTCTTTGTGCTACAGATGTTACTATAAGATGCAACACATGGAAACAGACCCATAATTAAAAGCAAGGTCCTGGATTCAAATGTTTCCAGAAGCCAGGCAGGTAACATGATTCATTTAATGGGCTCAGAGATGCACATTTTGGTGTTTAAACATCTCTGAAATTGGAATGCATGTTACATTGGACGGTAAGTGATCGTGCAGTAGCAGTGTTGTTCTATTCTTAGTGGTTATAAAATAGTGATGTATCTGATAATCTTATGTAAGTGATGGTAATTTAGGTTAGATTAAATTTAGGAAATGAGTGGCAAGTGGCATGGGCTGGGAAAACCACATCCCTTTATGTCAGCCTTTCACCATGTAAAGAACCAGGTATGGTTCTCTACAATGAGAAAAAAAGCAACACAGGAGCAATGACAAATGGCCATTACTTTGCTGCCTCGTGTCTAGGAGTGGTAGGGAGTGGTAGCTGCTGACACCTTACCTCTAGGCTTCTGCCTTCCCCCCCTCGCTGGTGTTGCCTGTGATGACATAGGCCCAGTGTGGAAGGTGTTTTGAGTTTTCACAGGAAGCCAGAAATCCCAAAAGCTAGATCTTTACACATATTTGAAACTTTTTTTTATTATGTTATGTTAATCACCATATATTACATTATTAGTTTTTGATATAGTGTTCCACGATCCATTGTTTGCATATAACACCCAGTGCTCCATGCAGAGCGTGCCCTCTTTAATACCCGTCACCAGGCTGACCCATCCCCCCACCCCCTCCCCTCTAGAACCCTCAGTTTGTTTCTCAGAGTCCATAGTCTCTCATGGTTCATCTCCCCCTCCGATTTCCCCCCCTTCATTTTTCCCCTCCTGCTATCTTCTTCTTCTTTTTTTTTTTTTTTTAACATGTAATATATTATTTGTTTCAGAGGTACGGGTCTGTGAAACTTCTAATTTTAAAATAATGGCTTAATTTTTTTCACTCTCTGGCCAAAAAGGAAAAAAAAGTGTGTGCAAGTTAGATCCAGTCTATGAGTGCTTGGATAATAATTGCTGTTTTAAGGATTTAATATTATAGGCAACATGAGACAAACCACTTTTTTACAGTTAAGCCAAAAAAGAAAGAAAAATCAGCTCAATTTCAAAGTTTAGCACTAGGTTCAAGGCCCAGAATAGCAAATATTACAGAACATATTACTTGCGTATCTTCTAAAATTTCATCTCTGCCTCCCCTAAGTAGAAGATAAGAAAGTGTGGTTAAATCTGTTGAAGAGGTCACATCTCCTGGTTATAAAAGCATATGATTACTTTTTAAAGTGCAGTCTTAGGTTTCCAAAGCAAGAGTATTTGCTTCCCAGTGCTAACGACTTTCATTGGAAAGTCAGGATTATGTGCTGAGAAACCACCAAATTATTGGAAGACCCAAGTCCTGATTCTGCTTGTGTGACATTGGGCAAGTAATTTAGCTTCTGTCAGCTTCATTGTCCTCAGTTATAAAATAGGGATAAATCATACCTTCCTCCATACCTCACATGGCTGTGGTAAGGACCACAGAAGGTAAAATATGGGAAAGTATAAGGTGTTACATAAATATCAGTTGTTGGTATTGCCCAAATTCCATGAGTAGTTGGGCTGGCACAGCTTCCAGAATCTCAGATTCCCCCTCCCAATCTCCTGCTCTTTTTATAGACCACAACACTAACTGAAATGATCAAATGATCAACCAGTGGGATGAATAGATGAGAAAGCTTAAGTCAAGAACGTATTAGAAAAAAAGTCAGCCACCATCTTGGCATCAGCGATAACACGGAGTCTCTGTACAGCGGGATTTAAGCAAAGCTTAGATGTTGAATGAAAAGATTAGCCTTTCACGTTTTGAAGGGCTACCCAGGAATGAGTTTTGCTGGGATAGATTGGCCTCTGTAACTTTCTCACAGCCTGGCCTTCAGCTAGTTTCTTCCCTCTCTCATGTTTTCACTCTATATTATTTCATGAAGGAAAGAAAAGCTCCCACTTTCTTCCTTCTTGGTTAAACTGTAAAGCTCTATTTTGGATTATTAAGGAGTGGCCACACTTTACCTTGGTAACTATGTCCCGTCTAACTGCTCTAACACTCACCTCTAGCCATCTCAAATCCTATTTGTATGTAGGCATGGAATAAGTTACTAACTGTTTTAAAAAGGAAAGGAAAAAATATGATCTTTAAAAAGATGTCACTCAGAACTAGTGATATATTTTTAACTTTTTATTTTTTAAATTTTTTCTAAGTAAGCCTTATGCCCAACATGGGGCTTGAACTCAGGACCCTGAGTTCAAGCCAGCCGGGTGACCCAGTATATTTCTAACTTCTAAGTTGGACATTCTTATATAAATTTTCTCCCACAGCCTCAAATTCAACCTGGGAAACCAAATTGTCTTATCAAAATGACCATTCCCCTTTACTCACTGCTTCTGTCCATGGCATCACTGTGTCTTAGGGATCAGTAAACTTTTTCTGTAAAGGGCCAGACAGTAAACACTTTAGGCGCGATAAGGTTTCTGTCACAAATACTCAACTCTGCCGTTGTAGTACAAAAGTGGCCATAGATAATATGTAAATTATTGTGTTGTGTTCCAAGAAAGCTTTATTTATAAAAACAAACAGTGGGCAGCACTTGGCCCATGCCGTAGTGTGCCGATGCCTATCTAGAGTTCCTGGATGAAAATGTCAGAGTCAGGGGGTGCCTGGGTGGCTCAGTCGTTAAGCGTCTGCCTTCGGCTCGGGTCATGATCCCGGGCTCCTGGGATCGAGCCCCGCATCGGGCTCCCTGCTCCGCGGGAGGCCTCCTTCTCCCTCTCCCTCTCCCTCTCCCCCTGCTTGTGTTCCCTCTCTCTGTGTGTATGTTTCTGTCAAATAAATAAATAAAATCTTAAAAAAAAAAAAGTCAGAGTCAGTGTTGACTATCTCCCTTCTTTAATTTTTACATCCAAGCAGCTCTCAAGTTGTAATTATTTCTTTCAGTAATTCTTCTTATCCTTCCTTTCACTTCCTTTCTCGCTTCTACTATGCACCTGAATTCATTCTGTGCAATATTCAGTGATTCGTTTGACTGGTGGTAAGGAGTGGCTGCAGGACCATACCCACTTATTGAAGAGGGTACCAGAATTTCTAGGGAGAAGTTTTAAGAAGCATATAGAATATTCTAATTTTATTTTTAGGAAAAATGCCTACTTTGTCAGAATATAAACTATAGAAAGTAAAACCTGATGAAATCTCTCTAGATGGTGGATCATGGTTAAAAATGGTCATCAGACATTGCTCAAATTTAGAATTTCCCAAGGTATGCAGTGTTTACAATTGGTGATGCCTAATGTGATATTAGGTGGAACACAGACCAACTTTTAAAATATTAATACTTCTGTTTTTATTTTAATGTGCAGTGGAGAAAATATGACATCAAACCCATAATATCAGTGATTATTTATTAGGGTGAAGCTGAAGTAAGTATTAGGTTTTTTAAAAGTTGTAGTCTTAAAGAAAAAGTTAATATTGTAGGCAGATCACAGATATGCTAACAGTCATCAAGATGGTAGGAGACTATGTAAAGTTTGAAAATCAGTGGCCACTTTGCCCCCCTAGTTTCCATTATATTTGTCTACTAATTAACAGATCAGTCTCAGTATTTTCATTTCTCTTTCTTGATAAAACCTTCAGGGGCTCATCACTCCCTGCCAAATAAAGTCAATCAAACTCTTAGCTTAAAATCAATGTCTTCTAAACCTGGCTCCAGCCTTCCAGTTTTCCTCTACCTCCTGGCTTCCCAAACACTGCTCAAAAAGTACCAGCTGCATAAGATTCAATGAGTGTCCCAGAAAAGTTAGGGAAAGCATTGCATACTATATCCCTTGGAGGTATATTCACAAGGAATTATACGACATTAAAGCCTTTGAGAAAACTTGAGGTAATAAAACTTGTCCATGTTTATGGTAGAACCCTACTTTTCTAGAGACAATGTTTGTGTTTACCAGCTTCCTTGATCATCATTGTGAATAACCCTTTCTTATAGATGGTGCCTTAATGTCTTCTAGGTCTAGTGTACTAGAGAGGTTGGTTTGGAATATGCTGTTCTATATCCATGTCCCCAACCCCCGACACATACCAACCAAACTGAACCACCCATAGCTAGCTATATACCCATTTCACCTTGCGCTTCTAAGCCCTTGCTAATTATTCACTCTACTTGGGGTGCTTTCTCCTCTCTGCCCTTGTTCTCAAAATCTTTTCAACCAAGCAACCTGATTTCTCACAACAGTAATGGTTCCTATTTCTGAAGTCTTACCATGTTCTGCTCTTCCAGCATTTTTTACCACCCAGTATCATGGTAGTTGTGTACCTGATCTTTTTTCCTGCTGGATTTTACATTTCTCGGAGTTACTGTTTTCCACATAGTGCATTGCTTATAGTAGGAATTCAATAAATATTTGATGAATGAATGATAATAAGGTGAAATTTGAAATAATTTATCTGTAGTAAATAATAGAATTGGAGTTTGAAGGATCTACATAGGGAGAGGGACAAAGCAAATTTTGGTTTCATTGCTTTTTCTCTATTGTTTTTCTATGTCTATTTCATTGATTTGTGAGGTGAGCTTTATTATTTATTTTATTAATTTTTTCTTCTGTTTACCTAGAATTTAATTTGCTCTTTTTTTCTAGTTGCTGAAGGTCATGAACTTGAGAGGTAATCTACTTTTCTTATATAGGCATTTAATGTCATAAAATTCTCCATAAGGTCTGCTTTAGTGGCATTCTCAAATTTTTATGTGTTGTGTTTATATTCATTCAGTTAAAACTACTTTCAAATTTCTTTTTTGATTTCTTCTTTGAACCATGGTTGGGTTTTGTTTTTTTTTTTAGAAGTGTGTTGTTTAATTTCCAAATATTTGAGTGTTTTCCAGGTATCTTTCTGTTATTGATTTAAAATTTAATTCCTTTGTAGTCATATATTTTGTATGTCTTAAATCCTTATAAATTTACCAAAACTTGTTTTATGACCCAGAATAGAACCTGTCTTAGTTAATGTCCATGTGCACTTGAAAAGAATGTTATTCTACTCTCCTTGAGTAGAGTGTTCTAGTAAATGTCAAATCAAGTTGGTTGATGATGTAGTTCAAGTCTTATGTATCCTTAACTGATTTTTTGCCTATTTGGTGTATCAACTACTAAGAGCAAGGTATTTAAATCTCAGACTTGTAATTGAGGGTTTATCTATTTCTCCTTGCAATTCCATCAGTTTGGGGTCCCGTATTGCAAAACTGTTATTAAGTGTATAAACACTCAGAATGATTATATCTTCTTGAGTAATTGACTTTTTATAATTATAAAATGACCTTTTTTCTGATAATATTCTTTGCTGTACAATTTACTTTGATATTAATAGAGACAATCCAGCTTTGCTTTTCATTAATTTTAGTATATAATTTTCCATCATTTTACCTTTAATCTAATTGTCTTTCTCTACTTGAAATGAATTTCTTGTAGGCAACATACAGTTGGGTTTTGCATTTTTATCCAATCTGGCAATGTCTATCTCTTAAGTGGGGTGTTTAGACCATTTACATTTAATGTGTTTGCTGATATAGTTAGATTTAAGTCTGTCATCTTGCTATTTATTTTCTCTTCATCCCATATGTTCTTTGTTCCCTTTCCCCACTTTTTTCGAGTTTCTACTGGATTGTTTTTATGAGTCCTTTTATCTCCTTTGTTGGCTTATTACCTATAATTCTTTATTTGGTTATTTTAATGGTTACTTAGGGTTTATACTATACATCTTTGACTAAGTCTACCTTCAATTAATATTATACCACTCCACATACAGTGTAAGAACTCACAATTCCATTCCTTCCTTCCTAGCCTTTATGCTACTGTTCTACATTTCACTTATACATGTTATAAGCCCCACAGTAAATTATTTTTTTGTTAAAAAAAGTTGATTATCTTTTAAAGAGATTTAAGTAATATGAAAAGTCTTATATATTTGCCCATGTAAGTATCATTCCCATTGTCTTCATTCCTTTGTGTAGATCTAGATTTCCATTTGCTATCATGTTCCTTCCTTCTGAAAGACTTCCTTTAATAATTTGTGGAGAACATTAGAGTGCAAATCTGCTGATGATTAATTCTTTCAGTTTTTGGTTTTGAAAGATAATTTCACTGGTGCAGAATTTTAGCTTGACAGTTTTTTCTTTCCATACTTTAAGTATGTTTTACTCCCTTTTCATGTGCTTTTTTCCTCCAAGAAATCTGCTGCCATCTGTATCTTTATTTTTTCATACTAATATGTTTTTCCCCCTACATTTAAGATTTTCTCTTTACCTTGGTTTTGAGCAGTTTGTTTATGATGTGTCTTGGTGTAGTTTTCTCTGTTTCTTGTGTTTAGTGTTCATTGAACTTCTTGGGTCTCTAGCTCTTTACTTTTCCTCAAATTGGGAAAATTTTGGGCTATTATTTCTTCAAATATTTTTTCTGTCCCTGCTACAATCTGCTTTCCTATAGAGACTCAAATTACATATATATTAGGCAATTTGAAGTTGTTTCACAGCTCGTGATCTTGTTTATTTTTTATTTTTTAAAGATTTTACTTGTTTATTTGACAGAGAGACACAGGGAGAGAGGGAATACAAGCAGGGGGAGTGGGAGAGGGAGAAGCAGGCCTCCCACTGAGCGGGGAGCCTGATGCGGGCCTCGATCCCAGAACCCTGGGATCATGACCTGAGCCAAAGGCAGACGCTTAATAACTGAGCCACCCAGGCGCCCCTCGTGATCTTTTTTAGATAGTTTCTGTTGCTATGTCTACAAGTTCAGTCATCTTTTCATCTGTAATATCTAATCTGTCATTAATCCCATCTAGTGTATTTTTCATCTCACATATACTTTTCATATCTAGAAGTTCAATTTGGGCCTTTTTTGTATCTTCTATGTCTCTACTTAACTGTTGAAGCATATGGAATGCAATTATAATAACAATTTTAATACTCTTTTCTCCTAATTTAATATCTGTGTCAATTCTGGGTTTTGAGTCATTGATTATCATTCTCATTATGGCCCATGTTTTCCTGTCCCTTTGCATGCCTTGTAATCTTTGATTGGATGTCAGACTTTGTGAATTTTACCTTGTTGCATGCTAGCTATTTTTGTATTCCTATACATCCTTGAGTTTTGTCTTATGGGGCAGTTAAGTTACTTAGAAATGGGCTGATCCTTTTAGGTCTTATTTTTATGCTTTGTTAGGTGAGTCTAAGCAGTGCTCAGTCTAGGGGTAATAATTTCACACTACTGAAACAAAACCCTTCTGAGTGCTTTACCCAATGCATTATGAATTATGAGTTTTCCAGTCAGTTTGGTGGGGACAGGCATTGCCAGCCCTGAGTAATGCCAGACACTGTTCTGTCAATATTATTAAAGGATTCTTTCCCCAGACTCAAATATTTTTCTTATACACATGCTGATCAGTATTTTCTCCCCATATTTTTGAGGATCCCTCTCCTAATCTCCAGGATCCGATCTCTGTACATCTCTATCCTCTCCAGTAAGCTATCCTATGAACTCTAGCTACCTTGTTCTCCCCAGATCCTCAGCTCTAGTTCTTCAGCTCAGAGAGTCTACCTGGTTACTTCTGTGTTTCCAATCCTTGCATGTCCTAGAAACTTTCTCAAAGTGATAAGCTGGGGTAATCATGGGTCTCACTTTGTTTCTTTTTTTTTTCTTTTTTTTTTTTAAAGATTTTATTTATTTGTTTGAGAGAGAGAATGAGAGAGAGAGAGAGCACATGAGAGGGGGGAGGGTCAGAGGGAGAAGCAGACTCCCTGCTGAGCAGGGAGCCCGATGAGGGACTCGATCCTGGGACTCCAGGATCATGACCTGAGCCGAAGACAGTTGCTTAACCAACTGAGCCACCCAGGCGCCCACACTTTGTTTCTTTTTTCCATTGATCAAATCTGATATCCTGTCTCTTGAAAACCATTGTTCCATAATATTTTTGTTTGTGTGGAGTTTTTTGTTGCTGTTTTTTGTTTTTGTGTGTTTGTTGGTTGGTTGGCTATTTCAGGCAAGAGAATAAATCTGGTCCCTATTACCCCATCTTGACAAGAAGTGAAAGTTTAATAAGTCATTTTTTCACTGCTTCAAGGTTAGTTGGGGTTCAGGTGATCTAATCTGGGTTCTTTGAGAGTTGTTTGGGCTTGCCTGATTCCTCCTGTATATACATATATAAAATACATATATAAATATGTATATTTTAATGAACAAGGAATGTTTGGTTTAGTTAAAAGTGGAAATCAGCCTGAAAGTATTACAAAGAAGTTAATACTAGTTATCAGGATCTTTTTGGATGGAGTGCTACTAATTTCAAAGAACTCATGGGTAGAGTGTTGAAATTTTCCTAGATCTAGCATCAGTCTCTAGGAAAAATGTGTATTTGTATAAGTAAGTACAGAAATTATCATTTAACACCTTTATTTTCTTATTTAAAAATTAGAGGACAATGTATATAAAAATATGCAAGAATCAAAGGAAACTCCCATATCCAGTCACCTAGATGAAATTGTTGCTGCTATCAGCATAACGCCTAGAAAGAAGATCCAAAACAAGCTGCCTCAGACAGCGCTATTCCAGCCTCCTCGAGAGAAACTACACCTCTGTGAAGAGAAAGCGAAGTCCTACTCCAGCAGTCACGAAGTAAGGACCCTTCATTTTCTATACCTGCACTCATGTAATTGACGAGAGTTTAGGTTACATTTCTACGCTTTCTCACAGAATGAGTGGGTGTAGCCCCTCAGGGCTCCAGGCACAGCACTTGGCACAGTCAACATCATTCTTGCAGAATGAATGCACAAATGAACAAACAGGTTTACCCTGACCTCTGGCAAGCATATACTAGACCAGTTGGTTATAGGTTTGACCTACTGCAGTCTTTTTCCCTCAGTGTATACACATTTATTGTGCTCTCCCTAGTGCCGGGTCTAAGCACTGGAATCTAACACAAAGCCGATGAAACTTCTATAGAGCTTACAATTCTTACGTTCTTGATCTTCTTGTTTTCTTCATACACCTTTCTCATTCTCTCCTCAAAGTTTTACTTATTCACTCGCTCATTCAATATGCATTTCTCTACCACCACTTACATGTCAGGTCCTCTATTGGTTGAGCGTGCACCTCTTGATTTTGACTCCGGGTCCTGGGATGGAGGGCTCCTTTCTCAGTGAGGAGTCAGCTGGAGATTCTCTCTCTCCTGCTGCCCTTCCCCCTCTGTCTCTCTCTCTCTCTCAAATAAGTAAATGAATCTTTATTTATTTTTTTTAAAGATTTTATTTATTTATTTGACAGAGAGAGACACAGTGAGAGAGGGAACACAAGCAGGCGGAGTGGGAGAGGGAGAAGCAGGCTTCCCGCTGAGCAGGGAGTCAGATGCGGGGCTCGATCCCAGGATCCTGGGATCATGACCCGAGCTGAAGGCAGACGCTTAACGACTGAGCCACCCAGGCACCCCAGTAAATAAATCTTTAAAAAATAATAATCCCAGCAAGGAATTGTAAGAGCCTGAACTACAACAGAGGCAGTAGAGATGCCAAGATCTGACAGGAATTTGGAAACGTGAATCAGTGGGGCCTGGTGATTAAGGGGACATAGGAGTTGTAGAAGCAAGAGCCAATCACAGAGGGTGTATACAATTCATGACTTATGTCTCAGTCAGCTTGGGTGGTGGGAAGCTTGCCAGTGCCTTTGCCATTGTAATGAATACAGGAGGAAGAGCAGGATTATGGAGAGGAGACATGAATTTGGTTTTGAACATGTGCTTATTCATTATGCAGCACATATTTATTCAGTACCCACTACGTGCCAAGCTCTGTACTAGGTAGGCAGTAGGCTGGCAGCCTTTCTCAACCAGAGTTCTGCAGGAGAATTAAGCCTGAATGCCCCAAATCATTTACTGTCCATAAAGATGTAACATCTCTTCTGTGGATCTGGAGTGGTACTAAATTATTTTCTGTGTTCTGGAGTTCAGGTGAGGAACCCCTGGATACCGTGGTGAACAGCATGGACAGGTTGAATGCCCTCATGTTGCTGAGGGGCAATCAGCATTGTAAATACACTAGTGAGCTAGAGGTTGTGTCAAGTGCTGTTAAGGAAAGAGTGGGCCGGTCTATAAAGAGGCGAACTGAGACCTTAAGAAGTGAAGGAGCCAGCGTGGAGGAGCTAAGCGAAAAGAGTTCCAGGGTGAGGGAACAGCACATGTAAAGTCTATGAGGTGGGAACGAGTTGAGGTGTTTGGAGTAAAAGAAGAGACCATGGTCTGATGTGAAATGCAGTTGGAGAGGCAGGGAGTTCACTTAGGACCTCACAGGTCTCCAGCTGAGTGTCTTGGGAGGCCTTAAAAGTGTTTGCAGGAAAGTATTAACATGATGTAATTGGCTTTTTAAAATTTCCATTTTTTTTCTACTTTTGAATTTTAAAATATTTTCAGACTTACAGGAAAGTCTATAAGATTCACCAATTTTTAACGTTTGCATTATGGCTTTATTTGTCTCTGTGTGTGTCATTATTTTTCTGAACTGAGAGTAAATTATAGGTATTATGGTCCTTTACCCCCTGAATATCTTGGAGGATACTCTCCAGGTAACCACGGTACAGTGATTAAAGTTAGGAAACTAACATTGGTACAGTATTATCATCTAATCTATAAACCTTATCCATATTTCTCAAATTATCACAATCATGTCTTTGGCAGAAAAAAAATTAAATCCATGCTCTGCTCCATCAGATTATATTATTTCCAAGGCTCATCCCAGTTATGAAATTGTCTGCCTACTTGTACTTCTCTCCTCTCTACCTCCTCCCCATGCCTGTTGGATGAAGCCACCGGAACTGGCAGAATAAAGATGAGAAAGCCAAAGGGACATTTGAACTTTGTGTTCTAGCAAGTAAGAAGGTGGAGGGGAGGACAGGCTGCTCTTCTCTACCCCTGTCCCAGTTGCAGGTAGTGAGGACCAAGGCTATGATTGGGGGGCAGGGGGGTGGGGGGGGACTGACTTCCGGTCTACATAGCCCCCTTCTTAGAAATCTGTGGTTGGATAGACCCATTATCAGATCAGGTCCTCTCTCTTTTTGGTAGACTCTCTCTCTAGACTCCCCAATGTTTTCATCATCTCTTTCTTTTTCATACGCTATTCATTTGCTGTCTCCCCATGGAAGCTATTCCCTTAACTCCCAGCATTTGCTGGGCTCCATCTGCCAAGAGGGAATCCGCTGCCAAGATTTTTGACTGATTGGTGTTAGCTGCTGATGCCTTCCTACCTGGGCCTCTCCGTGGGACCACTTAGGCTTCCTCATGGCATGGTGGTAAGGTTATTAGTTTGCTGGGGCTGCCATACCCAAATACCTCATACTGGGTGGCTTCAACAACAGAAGTTTATCTCCTCAGAGTTCCACAGGCTGCAAGTCCAAGATCAAAGTGTTGGCAAGGTTGATGTCATTTGGAGGGCTAGCTTGCAGAGGGTGTCCTCTCACTGTCCCCACTTCTTTCTTTGTGCGTGCCTCTCCCTGGTGTCTCTTCCTTGTCTTATAAGGACATTAGTCACATTGGAGTAAGGCTCTACTGTAACGACCTCATTTCAACTGACGTCTTTAAACATCAACTTTATGCCTTCTCTCCATATACTGTCACATTCTGAAGTACTTGGGCCTCCAACATTTGGGTTTGGGGAATGGGAGCACACAAGTCAGCCCATAAAAGGTTCTAAATAGAAACAGAAACTGGAAGCCTGTAGTTCCTTAAAGTGTGGGCCCCCAAACCTGGCACCACATCATTTCCTCCATATTCCATCAGCCAGTCATAAAGCCCAGATTCAAAGGGAAGGAGACCTAGACCCCCACCGCTGGACGGAAAGAGTCAGGGAATTCTGGAGTGACATTTTAAAACTACCAGCCTCGCTTTGAATGTATTGTTACTCTGAGCTGACCTGGAGCTGGAGGGGCCAGCTCCCTGTTCTCTTTGTTCTGACACGGAATATAAATGGACTTCTCACTCCTTTAGTGAAATTTGTTTGTCAGTCCTGCCAACCTCATTGCCATGCTGATATCCTAGGCTGCTAAGAAGGGTATTTGAATTGAGAACTAGTGAGTGTTATTTCAAAACCCACTACCAACTTGCCCACTGGTGCCTGAATGGTGTTCATAGCTGGGCAGCTGGAAACCCTGGGGAATGGTGACAAGTCTGCTCTAGTTTTTCTATGTCTTCTTGATTTATTATATTTTTCATAATGTACTACAAGCTTAAATGTTTTAGAAATTGAAATGTACTATAAATTTTACTTGTTTCTTGTTTTATTTGTTTCTGCCATTTATTGTCTGTTTCACCCCACCCAAAACAGATCTTTGCCTGTTTTGTTCTCTGATGGATCCCAAGTGCTTACAACCACGTCCCGCACATAGTAGGCACTCAGGAAATACACACTGGATTAAAGTGCAAGTTGACTTTGTGCTTTGTCACTCTCCGTTTTCAGTTGTCGCTGACTAGTAAAGCCCATTTTCTCTCCGTCGCAGTATAAACAGGCTGTCCATGAGCTGGTGCGCTGCATAGCGCTGACAAGAATTTGCTATGGCGACTCCCATTGGAAACTAGCGGAGGCACACATTAATCTGGCTCAGGGCTACCTCCAGCTGAAAGGTGAGTTCCTCTCAGACGGGGGGTGGGGAGGGGTTAGTCCATGGGTTTCTGCTCTTTCATGGAAATTTGACTCCCACTTACCTAGAAGGATTCATTAGGTTTTCTTGAATATTCTCCTGTCCACACATTGAAGAGCCATCTCCTTTCAGAAAGAGTCAATGAGATTTTTTCTGTGATATCTAAAAAAGAGAAGGAAGATTTTAGCCCTTTGGATGGCTTTTGAGGACCCTTTTTGAAAATTTAAATTCAATTAATTAACATATAATGTATTATTGGTTTCAGAGGTGGAGGCCTGTGATACATCAGTCTTATATAACACCTGGTGCTTATTGCATCACATGCCCTCCTTAATGTCCATCACCCAGTTACCCCATCCCCCCTCCTCCCCTCCAGCAACCCTCAGTTTGTTTCCTATGATTAAGAGTCTCTTATGGTTTGTCTCCCTCTCTGGTTTTGTCTTTTTTTTTTGTCGGACCCTTTTTTTATGATCTTAAATGTAAGGTTCTTGGAAGAGAATTTGTTAGCTTGGAAGGCATTGTAGGAGGGGCCCAATGCATGGAGTAGGGGCCTAAAATAGGATCCATCCACATTTGTTTTGATGGAGAATCACTTTCCTGTAAGTGACCCCTCCCCTCCCCCCGCAAAATACGTAAATAAGAGACTAAATCAAGCTGGCAGTGAACAAAAGGTAATGTATTGGCTTATACAACTTGAAAAGCCAAGGGTAAAACTTGCTGTAGACTTAGCCAGATCCGGGCGTTCAAACAATGTCATCGTTCCGTGTTTCTCTCTTATCCCACCGCTTGGCTCTGTTTTTCTCTGTATGGACTTCATTTTTTTTTTTAAGATTTTATTTATTGATTTGACAGAGAGATAGAGAGAGAGCACAAGTAGGCAGAGAGGCAGGCAGAGGGAGATGGAGAAGCAGGCTCCCCGCCGAGCAGGAAGCCCGCTGTCGGGCTCGATCCCAGGACCCCGGGATCATGACCCAAGCTGAAGGCAGCCAACTTAACCAACTGAGCCACCCAGGTGCCCTTGTATGGACTTCATTTTTACCCAGGCTCTGCCCACGTGGCAGCAGCAAGTCTTGCAGAAGCTGTAACCTTCCCTCATCAGCACTCCCAGGAAAGAAAGAACATCTTTCCCCCCAAATCTCAGGATTTGGGGGTTCTAATTGGGCTGACTTGGATGGTATGTCAAAGGCAAGGAATAGTCTGATTGGCTAGATCTGCCTTTTGGCTCCACTGGATCCTGGGGGACAAGCTGGCCTTGGTAAATCGAATGGATTGGGTATGCAGGGGCCAGGTGTCCCCAGAAGAAGACAGAGAAAGGGGGATAGACGCAGGGAAGGATAGCATGTCTTCTCCTTTTGACTAGGCATCCTAGGATGGCTGTATAAGAGTACATCTCCGTACTCCTTTCTTCAACTGAAAAGCAATGATAATGATGATGGTGGTACTTAACTTCCCAGCATGGATCCAGTGAATACATAAAATAGCAAGAAGTAGAAAACACCGCAATGCTCAGCACAGAATTGCCACCCAATAAATTTGGCTAAATCTGATTATCAGCTGGTCCTACCTATTAGATCAAAGACTGTTGGAGCCAGAGGGGACCCTGGAGATCATCTAGTTCAAACCCTAACCCCCTCCTATATTTTTAGATTCAGAGGGAACGAGTGAGCTGAAACAGCTTGCCCCAATTTACATTGTTAGTAAGTAGATGATCCGAGGCTTAGACCTTAGATTTTGCACGCCAGCGCCAGTGGCCTGGCATCTGGGATTTCAAATGATGCTTTTCTTCCACAGCCTGCTACCTTTCTGCATGATAGTCTTTCTTTCTCAATTTAAAGTGAAAGCAGCATCTACTCTTCCTTAAGGTCTTTTTTATTTTTTAGATTTTATTTATTTATTTATTTGACAGAGAGAGAGAGACAGCGAGAGAGGGAACACAAGCAAGGGGAGTGGGAGAGGGAGAAGCAGGCTTCCCACCGAGCAGAGAGCCCAATGCGGGGCTCGATCCCAGGACCCTGGGATCATGACCTGAGCCGAAGGCAGACGCTTAACAACTGAGCCACCCAGGTGCCCCTTCCTTAAGGTCTTATTGAATGCCAGGCATCATGCTAACTATCTCCCATGCATGTTCTCATTCATTCTTCATCACAGTCCTATAAGGGGGGTAATATTATCATCACTGTTTACAGCTGAGGAAGCTGAAGCCAATGTTTTCGGAGTAAGTGGTAGTTCAGGGAACTCATTCTGGGCAGTTTGAGGTCAGAGCTGGTGCTTTTAAACCTCAACCCACACTGCCTCCTGTTGCCTGAGTTCCTTGAGGGAATGTACCAAAGTTGATAATACAGCGTGCCTTTATCTTTTGTAATATTGCATGTGTAATTGGCACTAATAAATTTCTTGTAGGTTGATTAAATGTGTGCTTTAAAAAAATTAGACAAAATTCTCTGAAATAATGAGCACTGGGTGTTGTATGCAACTGATGAATCACTAAATTCTACCTCTGCAACTAATAATACAATATATGTTAATTAAATTGAATTTAAATTAAACATTCAAACAAACAAAAATTAGACAAAGTTCTCTAAGAGTTCCCACATGGAGAACATACCCTGGATTTTTTCCATGTGAAGATGTATTCTTACGTTTTATAGACACAGGAACAGAATTAATTTCAGATTTTTGGCAGCTGTTTTAGAGATTTGAGATACAATTTCATATAATGGAAAAACATAAGACCAGGGGTGTATGGATGTGGGTGGGAGAGGATGTCGGTGTGGGAGAGGAGGATGGGAGTGTAGGGAAGTGAAAAGCCCTGAAACCTAACCGGTGACCCCCCATGTCACCCTTACCACAAACTAATAAGCCCATGGGAGAACTCTGGAGCGCACTGGGGAATTAGAGCTTGGTAGTGATTATTTTTCTCATTGTTGTCCCATTTTGTTTCATGTTAGTCGATAACCTTGTAGGAATAAGAGATTGTAGCCTATTAGCCCATTCTGTCATTGAAATTATATTTGTAAATTTTTGTAGATTATCACCGTATTTGTATTCTGTTAAAATAACTCTCTGAAGTTGTGATTATAGATAGACAAGCAGAAGATTCAGAATTTTTAGTATTTCATTAAGATCACTGTCACAAAGCCAGAATTGAATATCTTATTTCCTGCCCAGAATGCTATCTATAGTCCTTGCTTTTTATAATTATTTAGAACATATTTTATATCTGATATTGGTGAGGTTTCAAAGTTGTTCAGTTCCTGCTTGTTCTGTTTACTTCTAGAAAGGCCGTTTGGGGAAAAATTTATCTTGAGTACTAGGTGTAAACCACTCCTTTGGTTTTTACAGTCGGGACAATATTTCATGTCACCCTGATCCATCTCTATGTGTCACTTGTCAATATGTGAAGGAGACTTCGTTCAGTTTCCCAGCCAGAGGTAATTATAGTGAAAGAGAAACTGAGACCGCTTTTTCTTTGTCCACAGGACTGTCACTGCAAGCAAAGCAACATGCAGAAAAAGCCAAAGAAATCCTTACCAGCTCCATTGTGCCTCCCTATGACGACAATACGGATGTTTTCAGGTGTTCGATCGAGCTGTTCCATACCATGGGGAGAGCCTTACTCTCCCTTCAAAAGTATCCTTCTGTTTCCAATATTTCCACCTAGAAAAGACCCCCATAATGCTTATATTTAATTTTCTTTTTTTTTTTAAGATTTTATTTCTTTCTTTGAGATAGAATAAGAGAGAGAGAGCTTGAGCAGGGGGCAGAGGCCAACGGGGAAGCCGACTCCCCGCGGAGCAGGGAGCCCGACCCTGAGATCACGACCTGAGCCGGAGGCAGACGCTTTTAACCAACTGAGCCACCCAGAGGCCCCTCATTTTCAAGGCCAAATCAAAAAGTGACAAATGGCTCAGGAAGGGTGATGGGAAGTTTCAGAGCCAAGGATGTCCAGGAACTGGGGGCCCAGAATCTAGAGCCATGTGTGAAGTTTCCTGAACCCAGCCCAGATTTAAGGAAGCTTCAGAGAATTTGTCAAAGGCAGAGCGACTTGCAAAGGAGCTGCTGCAGTGTGGAAGGATTATAAAGGAGGAATGGATAGAAATTCAAGCACGGATCAAATTGTCATCTGCACAGTAAGTTTCCAGTTTAGGACGTTTTGGATACCTCATGGCCGGAGGTTCTCTGCCAGAACAGTCTGTCTTCAAGCAGAAGGAGCTTCTCCACGATGCTGTGTCCGTGGCTTCTCCATGGCTGTTGTCCAGAAGCAAAAGAGGACCATGGTCATGTCACAGCAGCCACAACCAAGGCACATACATCAGTGACATTTTTTTTAAAGATTTTATTTATTTATTAGAGAGAGAGCGCGTGCACACGCACACGAGAGAGGGGGGGAGAGAGAGAGAGCAGGAGGAGAGGGAGAAGCAGGCTCCTCCCAGGACCTGAGCCGAAGGCAGATGCTTAACCGACTGAGCCACCCAGGCGTCCCCATCAGTGACACTGTTCACTAAATAATGTGGTGCTGACACATCCACCCCTGGGTCCTAGAGTTCTGATGTCATTCTCTTGACTTTCTATTTCTTGTCTGCTCTCCTGGACCCCCTCCTCTGTGTTTAAATCACCATGTATTTCATACCATAGAGAGGAAGAAGATATTTATTACATGCATAACTGGCAGAGAGCTCATATCTAGAATCTGTAAAGAACTCCTATATATCAATAAAACAAACAATAGAAAAGTGGGCAAGAGACCACAAAAAAAAAAAAAAGGATGCCCACATAGCTAATAAGCATTCTAAATATTCCACCTCATCAGTCTTCAGGGAAGTGAAAATTAAAGTCATGAGCTACTACTACAGCTCCACTAGAATGGCTAAAGTTTTTTTTTTTATCTTTTTTTTATTATGTTAAATAAGCCAACATATAGCACATCATTAGTTTTTGAATCGTGTTCAACGACTCATTAGTTGCATATAACACCCAGTGCTCATCACCACACATGCCCTCCTTAATACTTATCACCAGGTTACCCCATTCCCCGACCCCCTCAGCTCTGAAACCCTCAGTTTGTTTCCTGGAGTCCAGAGTCTCTCATGGTTTGTCTTCCTCTCTGATTTCTTCCCATTCAGTTTTCCCTCCCTTCCCCTATGGTCCTCTGCACTCACTATTCCTTATGTTCCACATATGAGTGAAACGATGTCATAATTGTCTTTCTCTGCTTTACTTATTTCACTTAGCATAATCCCCTCCAGCTCCATTCATGTCAATGCAAATGGCAGGTATTCATCCTTTCTGATGGCTGATTAATATTCCATTGTATATGTGGACCACATCTTCTTTATCCATTAATCTGTTGAAGGGCATCTCGGCTCCTTCCACAGTTTGGCTATTGTGGACATTGCTGCTATGAACATTGAGGTGCAGGTGCCCCTTCTTTTCACTACATCTGTGTCCTTGGGGTAAATACCTAGAAGTGCAATTGCTGGGTCGTAAGGTTGGCTAAAGTTTTTTAAAAGACTGATAATAATATCAAGTGTTGGTAAGGATGTCAGGCTCTTAGAGGCTTTCTCATATGTTGTTGTTGTGAATATATTTGGTATAACTACTTTAGAAAACTGGCTTTATCTTCAAAATTGTAATGTTCATCTACTCTATGACTGCAGTATCACTCATAAATAGAACAGAAATGCACATGTATGTTCACCAAAAGACAGCCAAGAATGTCCAAAGCTACATTATTTGTAAAAGCCAAGAATCAGAAACAACCCAACTGTTCACCAAAGCAGAATAGATAAAATTGTGATCTGTTTGTACAAAGGAAATAATCAGACTGCCCCTTTGCTTCACATCAGGGATGACTCTCACAAACATAATGGGTCGTGCAAGAAGCCAGACCCAAAGAGAGGAATCACTGGGAGGACCTGTCAGTCCAGAATTTCTTCCCGCCCAGAAGTAGGTATTCTATCTTGTATTGGAAGAGAGGAAAGAAGCAACTCGGAGGTCCCAGATCTGATGCTCGTTGCATCTGTTGAAACCTAACCAGTGTTATGAGAATTTAATGTCCAGCGGTATTACTACAAAAAGAGGGTAAACTCTCCTTGGCCAGAATGGGGCATCTCCTCTAAGATTTCTTTCCAAATAGCAGTACTAAATCTTGCCAGCAGATGGCGCCTCGTACACATCTACCCACCAAGAATGGTGGCTCAGTCGTTAAGTGTATGCCTTCGGCTCAGGTCCTGACCCAGGGTCCTAGGATAGAGCCCCCCATCGGTCTCCCTGCTCCGCGGGAAGCCTGCTTCTCCCTCTCCCACTCCCCCTGCTTGTGTTCCTTCTCTCTCGCCGTCTCTCTGTCAAATAAATAAATAAAATCTTAAAAAAAAAAAAGAATTAAGTCAATGTTTCCAGCTGTTGTACAAAGTTACTTTGTGTCTAGCTGAGTTGTTTTAAACTTAACTTCTTTCAGTCCTGGTTCTTCGCAGTGACATAGTCACTGGAACTTGTGTGTTTCAACAGCATGGTTTTCATTTGATCACTCTGCCTCGTTTCCTCATTGAGTTATGAATATTTTGCCTACACAGAGCCGCTTTAGAAATGTATGAGGCTTTGCTTTTGTACATTTCAGCTTATATTCACAACCCCAAGGTCCTTTTCTTTTACCAGGTCTTGGTCATAGAAGACCAGGATAATGTCTCAGGCAGCTCTCATGGGATTTGTGTTCCTCTTAAAAGGAAGAAAACATCTTTCATGCATCCTCCCCCTCCTTCTGCCTCACCTTTTATGGTGCCCATCAGGCCAGGCTGGTTCTTTTCTCCTTGGGCTGATAGATGAATGCTGCCGGTGACTCATGGTCCGTGCCTTCTATCCCTAACTGTGGGCTGAAGCTTTGTCCCTTTTACCTGCCCTCCTCCGTTCTAGCACTACTTCCTATTCACTAATCATTCATTAACTTTGGAGACTAAGTCCAAAACGTGTTCCTAAAAAACCCCCTTGTTTTTCTAAATGTGATCAAGAAACTCGCTAGTAAATATGGGCACACCGTTCTCCTGTGTTAAGAATTGTTTTCTGCCCCAGTTACTGCTGCTCCAGAACGTGTGACCTGTCTAGGTTTTCCCTAGGACTGTGTGACAGGTCATCTTTGGAGTCCTCCACAGCTTGCTTGGTGAGCACTTGGCCTGGTGTTGCTGTGCTGACTAGCTCTCAGTGCACTTGGGGTAACTAGAGCATCAACAGGACATCTCCTGTATCTCAAAGGAATGGGAAGTGGTGTAGTCAACAGTGTCGGCTTTACAGTCAGGTAGCCCCGAGTTCAAATCAGCATCCATTCCACCCTCCCAGCTGTAGGACTATGGGCAAGTCCCCCACTCTCCTCTCCTGTTAAGGGAGGAATGATCAGACCTCCAAGGTTTGCTGTGATGACGAAATAGACCGCACATTAAAGCATCTGGGTACATGGTAGACCTTTTTTTTTTTTTTTTAGACTTTGTCTATTTATTTTTAAGAGAGAGTGCGCATGCGTATACAAGTAGTGGTGGCGGGGGGAGTTGGAAGGGGGCAGGAGGAGGGGTAGAGGGAGAGGAAGAGAAAGAATCTTAAGCAGGCTCCATGCCCAGCATGGAGCTGAGGCAGGGCTGGATCTCATGACCCTGAGATCATGACCTAACCTGAAATCAAGAGTCAGCTGCCCAACCAACTGAGCCACCCAGGTGCCCCAAGATTTTATTTTTTTAAGTAATCTCTACACCCAGTGTGGGGCTCAAACTCATGACCCTGAGATCAAGAGTGGCATGCCCTACAGACTGAGCCAGCCAGGAGCCCTGGTAGACCCTTTTTAAAAAGTAGTTATTATAGTTACTATCCAGTGGAACATTTCTCTTTGTGCAGTTTCATCTCAGAAACAATTTGGTTTTAAAGCATGTGCTTATATCGCAGACTAAGATTCTATACTTCCAGACTGCCCCTGGAATGCAATATTCTTTCCTGTTCTTATCCTGTGACTTGGGAAAGGCTAAGCACTCTTTGTCTTTACTTTTGTGAACCACCTACATTAAAATTAAGATAGTCTTATGTTTGTTTTTTTTTAAGCTTGACTTTGTTTCTTTGTCTTGCTTCTTCTTGATCCATTATAGCCGTGAGATTTGGAAAGTGATTCTAACATAAGCTTTCCCAAGAGGAAAGGAGATGAGGAAGTTTCCTCCCTTGGCCAGGACTTCCTGGGAAGGGGTAGAGGTAATGGAGTAAACAACGGTATGTGGGACCTCATGTGTATCTACCTGCTACCACGTCATTGGGATGCTGAAATTCGACTTAGTTCCATGGGCTTCCCCATAAAGCATCCCCAGTGGCTTTTATTGAGAATTTTTGATACTTCAGTAATCATCTTTACTCTCTTGCTTTTAGGTCCTACGGTGTTCAGTAATCTCTAAATCTTACTTTCAGGACTCAACCGTTTTGTTTTGTTTTTAAGTTTATACCATCATGTGGAGGTCCTTGGTGTTAAGCTTATACCTCTGTCGATGTGTGTCTTTAAAGAATCACCTTCTCGGGGCACCTGGGTGGCTCAGTTGTTAAGCACCTGCCTTTGGCTCAGGTCATGATCCCAGGGTCCTGGGATCAAGCCTCGCATTGAGCACCCTGCTCAGCAGGAAGCCTGCTTCTCCCTCTCCCACTCCCCCTGCTTGTGTTCCCTCTCTAGTTGTCTCTCTCTCTGTGTCAAATAAATAAATAAAATCTTACGAAAAAAAATCACCTTCTCTACATCTCTTTTTTGAGTATAAAGGCTCTGACAAATGCTCATGTGTCCAAAGCCCTGCTTCTCTCCTCCTCTGGGAAATGCCCTGTTCTTCTCCCAAGATGTTTCTCCTGTCAGCTCCTCCCAATGGACACTATTTGCCTGGCATGCCTTATGCTTGTTTCACAAAGAAGGAAATGATTTATTTTTTTCTGGTGCTCTTCTTTGTCCTGTATTCCTTTGATTAAAGAAATGTGCTACCCTTACACAAAATCTGATTTTTGAAAAATCAGGGTTTTTTTTAATGTGGAGAAGCACCAAACCCTACATGGCACAGATTACCTTCATATATTTTATCTGCTTTCTATTTCTTCAGTCCCTTAAAGTCTTAAATTTCAGAGCACTATATTTTTCTCTTTCCCTTTCTAACACTACCTCCTTATAATACATATTTCCTTACACAACTACAAGTGATAACGATGATTTTAGGCAATGACACCAGCTACTAACTCTTGACCACCTTCTGTGTCAGGCTCTTGCAAGGTGCCTTTTAGATCTGGTCTCATTTAGTCCTATGTGCTGGTCACTCTTCCTAGTACCATTTTCAAATGGAGCAACCGAGGAGAAGGGAGGTCATTTCCCAAGGTCACACAGCTGGGAATGGCAGAGCAGAGCCAGGTCTACCAAACTTGGGTGCCCCAGCTCCTCACCACGGCCCAGATCACATTCGCTGTGCAGAACAGACACCTTACAATACAGTCTACAGAGCAAAGCCTTTAGCTGTGTGTGCCAGAGGGTAGACAAAGAGATCCAGACGTAAGCTTTTTCTCCCTCTGCCTCTGGAAAATCCCACTTGTCCTCTTTCCGGATTGATTTCTCATCAGATTTCAATTATCAGCAACCTTTGCTTTTCGTTGTTGCTCCATATTCTTGCCAAGTTCCAGAGCTTTTATTTATTTATTTCTATTTTTAATTTTTTAATTAACATATAATGTATTACTTGTTTCGGGGTACAGGTCTGTGATTCATCAGTCTTACACAATTCACAGCGCTCACCCTAGCACCTACCCTCCCCAATGTCCATCACCCAGCCACCCCATCCCTCCCACCCCCTCCACTCCAGCAGCCCTCAATTTGTTTCCTGTGATTAAGAGTCTCTTATGGTTTGTCTCCCTGTCTGGTTTCATCTTGTTTCATTTTTCCCTCCCTTCCCCTATGATCCTCTGCCTTGTTTCTCAAATTCCTCATATCAGTGAGATCATATGATACTTGTCTTTCTCCGATTGACTTATTTCACTTAGCATAGTACCCTCTAGTTCAATCCACGTCATTGCAAATATTTATTTATTTTTAAAGATTTTATTTATTTATTTGAGAGAGAGAGAGCATGAGTAGGGGGAGAGCAGGGAGAAAGGGAGAAGCAGAATCCCTGCTGAGCAGGGAGCCCAATCCCAGGACTTATGATCCCAGGGATCATGACCTGAGCCTAAGGCAGGTGCTTAACCAACTGAGCCACCCAGGTGCCCCCAAATTCCAGTGCTGTTAAAAAGACACTCTCTGTTGTCTTGGTAATACCAAAGAGCTTGCATTTGTCTATGGCCTGTTGAAACAAGTCTCCGTCCCTGTGAGCTCTTCTGAAGCCCATCTGAAATTAGATAGTGTCTCATCACGCGCTTTGGAGAATTACTGTGGATGTATTTTCATTCAATAAAATATGTTGTGGTTGAAGTTGCAGACCAGCCAAATTCACATACTGCCACATTCTGTTGTTCAAAACTCTCTATCTTTTCATCTGTCTGGTGTTTCCTAAAGCTGCCTAAACATATTATGGGCACAAGGAGACAATAAATCCTCAAAGCATTCCCGGCAGGCAGAGGGAAGCAGAAAGGAGACAATGTTACATCCCAAACATTACTAGCAGCACAAGGAGACAGTCGAGATTACCTGAAATTGACTGAGGCTTTAAGGGAGTTGGCAGCAAAGACAAGGCAATTATGTAGGCATTTCCGGAGACCCGTACCTCCTCCATTCCTTTTTTATTAAATATATTGTGAAGCTAAAGTAATTTTATTTTCTATTTTGTCTTTTCTTTTACATGAACAGCATATCCTTGATGAGCTCCAGAAGCCTCATTGGAGATGATGTTAGCTTGATAAGCCTCTGTTTCTGGAGGTCTTGTGGGTGCCAGGACCCTGGATCAGGGTGCCGGCAGCAGCCTCAAGGGGCGAGGCCTAGAACGTGCTTCATTCTTTGCATACACTAAACCAGAGAGGGTTGTATTTGTTCATCTTTGGAATAGCATAAAAGTACAGATGTTGTTAGGCAAATACATACACACTCCAAGCTTACCAAATAGGACATTTCAGGTACGTGGAGGCCTGTTCTGTGTCCTTCCCCCCACCCCCTAACTCTACAGGCAGTTATTATCCTTAATTTAGTGTTTTTCATTCCTCTGAATGAAATACGTATATATACATATACATATATATAGCCATGAAAATATGCAGTGTTATTTCTCACTTTTCAAACTTTCTATGTATATTTCCTTCTGTAGCTTGCTCCCCCCCAATTACATTTGTATTTTTGAAATGTACCCATGTCAGCTATTACATATATCTCTATCTCTTCATTTTATTTATTTATTTTTTTTTTTTAAGTAGAGCTCCACACCCAGTGTGGAGCCCATCACGGGGCTTGAATCGCAACCCCAAGTTCATGACCTGAGCTGAAATCAAGTCAGGTGTTTAACCACCTGAGCCACCCAGGCTCCCTTCTAGTCTTTTGCTTTTAAACCCACACATTGTGTTTTATCCATCTATTTTCCCCTAACTTAATCATCAGTGTTCACAGGGCAAACCTATAAATTCAGTGAGATGAAATTCCAGTTTCACTCTTGTACATGTCTCTTTGGGCACACGTTCAAGATTATCTCTGAGGTCTATGCCCAGGAGTGGAGTTCCTCACTTGACAAATATCCACATTCTCAACTTTACCAGGTTTGCCAAACACCAATCTATGCTCTCGCCAGTAGGATATGGAAATTCCCCATTACTCCACATCCTTGCCAGCACTCGATACCGTCAGACTTATTATCTGTGCCAATCGTATGGTTTCCTTAACTGCATTTCCCTAATAGCAAGTTTGAACATCTTTTCATATGTTTGCTGGACATTTGGAAATCATGTTCTGTGAATTGTCTATTCATATCTTTTGCTCATTTTTTAAATTGGGCTGTTTGTATTTTTCTTATTAATTTGTAGACATTCTTCATATTTCTCACAGGTTATTTGATGCTTACATATATTGTATGTATTCCCAGGGCGGGCATAGTTTGGGCTTTTCACTTTCTTTATGTTGACTTTTGATGTACGGGAGTTTTTTGTTTTTGTTTTTTTAAGATTTTATTTATTTATTTGACAGAAAGAGACACAGCGAGAGAGGGAACACAAGCAGAGGGAGTGGGAGAGGGAGAAGCAGGCTTCCTGCTGAGCAGGGAGCCCGATGCGGGGCTCGATCCCAGGACCCTGGGATTATGACCTGAGCTGAAGGCAGATACTTAACAACTGAGCCACCCAGGTGCCCCTGGGAGTTTTTATTTTTAAGGTGACTCAATATACCCAACTTTTCTGTTCTGATTTATATTTTTTTGTATCTTGTTTAAAAAAATCCTTCTCTTCCCAAAGTCATGAAATTACTTTTTCTTATATTTTTCTCTCAAACATATCACAGTTTTGCTTTTTAAATTTAGGCCTCTCTAGTCCACTTAGAACTCTTGTGTACATAATGTGAGGGATCTAATTTTTTTCCCCTGTGGATGACCTAAGTAAGGGGGTAAGTCGTTTCAGCTACAAGAGAAAGAAGGACTCAGGGTTTGAAGAATTCAGTGGTTTGAAACTTGGGGCCAATAATAGGCTGACAAAAAAATCTTTTAAGTTTAGTGTGTTCAGAAATGGCAACAGGTCACCTTCAAATATGGACACCTTGTGTGTGATTGTGTCCCTTTGGGGCTGGCTCCCTGCTAAGTTCAGCTGGCTGGATGTCATGGGATTCGTGAGATGTGCTTTCATTTGGACATTCTGGTTTCAAAGGCAGAACTATGGCCAGTGAAAATCACGTGTTTTTTCCTGCTGAATTTGCCTGCTTCTGGGTCTTCTTCCCTGCAATATTCAAATTAAATTTCTAGGCAGGGAGATAATACAAAGTGGGACTTGAGCATAGTGTGATTAAAGAGAAAAAAAAAATGGTGCTCCCATGTCAAAGTAGCTGCTCTGAGTGAGTATACCCAGTGTTCGTTCTATTAGGGGGCTGAAGGAAGAGAAATCTCTGGGCCTGGAGTTGGCCGGGGGCGGGGAGGGGTGTTCCATATTAGTTTGCAAGGGCTGCCGTAACAAAGTACCACCAACTAGGTGACGTGAACAACAGAAAGTTCTCTCATAGTGCTGGAGGCTGGAAATCTGAGATAAAAGTGTTGACAGGATTGGTTCCTTCTGGGGACTGTGAGGGAGGATCTGTTCCAGGCCTGTCTCCCAGCTTCTGGGGGGTTCCTGGCAATCTTTGGCATTCCTTGGCTTATAGATGCATGACCCCAATCTTGCCTCATCTTCACGTGGCCTTCTCCCTCTGTGTGTGTCTTTGTGTCCTTTTTGTAAGGACACCAGTCGTTTTGGATTAGGGGTCCCCCTACTCTAGTATGACATCTTCTTAATTTAACTAATTATATCTACAACAACCTTATTCCCAAATAAAGTCACATTCTCAAGTACTGGAGGTGAGGACTTGAACATATGAATTTGGGTGGGAGGATACAATTCAAGCCCTATTAGGTTCCTACAAGGTTTCTTTTATTCCACCTTTTATAAAATATCAACAACTTCTCCAGCCTTTAATTAGATCAGTAGTCTATAATATTCTTGCTACCAAATCAATGTGAAAATATGTGCTTTTGTGTGTGTGTGTGTGTGTGTGTGTGTGAAGATTTTTGTCATAAACTTTATTCTGGAATCTATGAACATTCAGTTATGAACTATAGCCTCAGAGTCTCTAAGCTAATGGATTTGTGTTTGTAGGTTGTTTCTTCTTCCCTCCCTCCTCAGCTTCTCCTCCTTCCTTCCATCAGGCAGCTGGCGTGCACTTTGTGTCAGGTACTGCAAGGTGCTGGGCTGCCAAGACCAGGGAGGCAGCCTTGGACCCTACCTTCATAGAGCCCAGCACTAAAAGCATTGGCACCAAGTTACCAGGCACTTATACTATAGCATGGGGGATGTTTCCTGAGCAGGGAAGGTTCACAGCTCCATGGGAGCGCAGTCAGGTGTTCTTGGAGGCACCCAACTTAGACTGGGGTGTCAGGGAACAGAGCAGGGATTAAGATGAGAAAGCCAAGTGCCCAAGCCACACCATTTAAGGAGGCACTTACTCTCAGATGCCCACCCTACACTTGCCTGCCCCTGAGAATGAGTGCCACCTTCAATGATGTGTCCTAGGTGTCTCCATGGTCGCACTCTTATCCTCGCCCTTGTCAGGGAAGCCTTCCTAAAGGAGGAGACTGCTAAGCTAAAACTAAAAGAGGAACAGTAGTTAAGAAGATGAATGGAAGTTTGCCAGGCAGAGATGGAAGAAAGAAAGAACATTCCAGCTAGAAGTTCCAGCAAACACCCAGGGGAAAGAGCCACAAGACACAAAGAAGGAGCTGAAAGGAGGCTGGCATCAGGGAAGCCAGAGGGGAAGGTTTAGGTGACATTCAAGAGTCATCTGAACTCATCAAGTCCAGGGAAAGTCAGGTCCCAGCAAAGTCACTGTCACCTCTGTGCCACCGTTGTGCATGGTTGGATGAGGGACAGAGTCTTTGCGAGAATTGGAAAGGGTGCCCTCTCTTCCAGGCAAAGATAGCCTTGTATCTAAGTGCACAGCTCATTCTGCAGAGCATGGGCTGAACCGAAACTGCCATTTGCCCCCTCGGGCAGGTGTCCATCAGAACTTAGGCACAGAGGAAGGAGCAGGAGGCGGTGGGTGCAGAGCCAGGCCCTGCAGGCAGGAGTTTGAGCTCCTTACTGCTGGACCAGTACTCCAAAACTGTGCCCCCAGATGGCCTGGGGGACAGCACTGACTTGGCGGGGGGATTGGCCTTTCTATTCTGGCCCATCTTTGACACACTCTGAATTCCGCTCATCTGGGTAACTTTGGAAGCTATGTAGAACTTACCTTTCTTCTATGACTCACCGGTCCTCCAACTAATTTCCTTAACCTCAGCTTATTGGCTTGACACAATCAGCCAAAGGAAAAAAATTCTGGGTTTATCACCAGTTAATGGATTCTTCCATATCTGCATTCTGCAGAGGTCATAATAAGAAATATATGAACATATTTCAGCTTACGGAGTATTTACCAGAATACAATGTTAAGAATGATTTTCTATGGCTTTTCTCTCCATGAATTTCCTGCTTTCTCATTAGGATTATACTTTTCATAGACCTAGGCATTCCCCCAGGAGACCCTAGCCTTAGAGCTCATCAGGAAGTATGCTTACAGCTCTGAAAGATTAGAGTGAAGCCAGTAGCTCAGTGTCCAAGCCCAATTTATGGCCTCCCCTTGGGAATGCCCATTGCTGAGTGTCAGGTGCATCAGGACCCACAGCATTCTCTGCTCTCCTAATCCTCTGCCCTAAAACAGATGGGTAGGATCGCCTAATCATGCAGGACCAATTTAAAGCCAGCACACATCTTTTTCTAAACTGCTTTGTGCTGGTTAGCTATGACTGGCCCAAGAATGATATTAGGAGAAAAATATTTTGATTTTTGTTTAACATTATTACAATTATTTTTTAAACAAAAATTACTAGCTTTACGGGTACCGCTAAATCTCACCTATATTTAGTTTCGCTTCCAAATGTTAACAAACTTTTTTTTTATAGATTTTATTTATTTATTTGAGAGAGAGAATGAGATAGAGAGAGAGCACGAGAGGGAAGAGGGTCAGAGGGAGAAGCAGACTCCCTGCTGAGCGGGGAGCCCGATGCGGGACTCGATCCCGGGACTCCAGGATCATGACCTGAGCCGAAGGCAGTCGCTTAACCAACTGAGCCACCCAGGCGCCCCTGTTAACAAACTTTTTTAAAGGACAGATTTATTGAGCTGTAATTAACATACCGTACAACTCACCCAATTGAAATACACAATTCAGTGGTTTTCAGTATATTAACAAGAGTTGTGCAAGCATTACCACAATCATTTTGGCTTTTTCATCCCATTAACAATCTCTGTTACCATGTTCCCCCAGCCCCTGACAACTACGAATCTATTTTCTGTCTCTGTGGAATTGCCTATTTGGGACATTTCATATACATGGAATCATACAATGTGTGGCCTTTTGTGACTTGGCTTTTTTTTTTTCCATTTTCTTTTTTTAACACAGTGTTAGTTTCAGGTGTATAATAGAGTGATTCAGTACTTCCGTATATCAGCCGGTGCTCATCACAACAAGCGCACTCCTTCTACCCATCACCTACTTTAACCGTCCCCCACCCACCTCCCCCCAGCAACCATCAGTTTGTTCTCTAGAGTTAAGAGTCTGTTTTTTTTTTTTTAATTTTTAAAAAACAATTAAATTTTTTTTATTTTAAAGATTTTTATGTATTTGCGAGAGAGAGTACAAGCAGGGGGCGGGGCAGGAGAGGGAGAAACATACTCCTCACTGAACAGGGAGCCCGATGCAGGGCTCAATCCCAGGACTCTGGGATCATGACGTGAGCCAAAAGCGGATGCTTAACCAACTGAGCCAGCCAGGAACCCAGAGATTTTTTTTAACTAATCTCTACACCAACCATTTGGCTCAAACTTACAACCCCGAGATCAAGAGTCACATGCACTACGCACTGAGCCAGCCAGGCACCCCAGGAGTCCGTTTCTTGATTTGTCTCTTCTCTTTTTTTTTCCCCTTTGCTCGTTTGTTTTGTTTCTTAAATTCCACATATGAGGGGCGCCTGGGTGGCTCAGTCATTAAGCATCTGCCTTCGGCTCAGGTCATAATCCCAGGGTCCTGGGATCGAGCCCCCTATTGGGCTCCCTGCTCCGCGGGAAGCCCACTTCTCCCTCTCCCACTCCCCCTGCTTGTGTTCCCTCTCTCGCTGTCTCTCTCTCTGTCAAATGAATAAATAAAATCTTTAAAAAAAAAAAATTCCACCTGTGAGTGCAGTCGTATGGTATTTGTCTTTGTCTGACTTACTTTGCTTAGCATTTTCATTATGCTCTCTAGCTCCATCCATGTCAGTGCAAATGGCAAGATTTCATTCTTTTTTTATGGCTGAATAAAATTCCATTAATATATACATCACGATCATCAATCAGTGGACATTTAGGCTGTTTCTACAATTTGGCTATTGTAATTAATGCTACTATAAACATAGGGGTGCATGTATCCCTTTGAATTAGCATTTTTGTATTTTTGGGGTAAATACCCAGTAGTGGGATTGCTGGATGGTAGGATAGTTCTATTTTTAACTTTTTGAGGAACCTCCATACTGGTTTCCACAGTGGCTCTACCAGTTCACATTCCCATAAACAGTGCATGAGTGTTCCTTTTTCTCCACATCCTCACCAACAACTGTTGTTTCTTGTGTTGTTGATTTTAGCCATTCTGACAGGTGTGAGGTCGTATCTCATTGTGGTTTTGATTTGTATTTCCCTAATGGTGAGTGATGGTGAACATCTTTTTATGTGTCTGTTGGCCATCTCTATATCTTCTTTGGAGATATCTCTGTTCATGTCTTCTGCCCATTTTATAATTGGATTATTCATTTTTTGTGTGTTGAGTTTTATAAGTTCTTTATATATTTTGGATACTAACCCTTTATTGGATATGTCATTTGCAAATATCTTCTCCCATTCCCTAGGTTGCCTTTTAGTTTTGTTGATTGTTTTCTTCACCATGCAGAAGCTTTTTATTTTGATGCAGTCCCAATAGTTTATTTTTGCTTTTGTTTCCCTTGTCTCTGGAGACATAACTGAGAAGAAGTTCCTTCAGCCAATGTCAGAGAAGTTACTGCCTGTGTTCTCTTCTAGGATTTTTTTATTTCGGGTCTCACATTTATATCTTTAATCCATTTTTAATTTGTTTTTGTATATGGTGTAAGTAAGCGGTCAAGTTTCATTCTCTCTCTTTTTTTAAGATTGATTTATTTATTTTAGAGAGAGCGTGCACACAAGCAGGGGGAGGGGCAGAGGAAGGGGGAGAGTCTTAAGCAGACTCTGCACTCAGTGCGGAGCCCAGTGAGGGGCTTGATCCTACAACCCTGAGATCATGACCTGAGCTGAAACCAAGAGTCAGATGCTTAACTAACTGAGCCACCCAGGTGCCCCCAGTTTCATTCTTCTGCATGTTGCTGTCCAGTTTTCCCAACACCATTTGTTGACAAGACTGTCTTTCTTCCATTAGATATTCTTTCCTGCTTTGTTGAAGATTAATTGACCATGCAATTGTGGGTTTATTTCTGAGTTTTCTGTTCTGTTCCATTGATCCATGTGTCTATTTTTGCGCCAATACCATACCATTTTGATTACTACAGCTTTATAATATAACTTGAAGTCTGAAATTGTGATGCCTCCAGCTTTGCTTTTCTTTTTCAAGAATGCTTTGGCTATTTGGGGTCTTTTGTGGTTTCATACAAATTTTAGGATTGTTCTTCTGTGAAAAATGCAATCAAAATGTATTTTGATAGGGATTGCATTAAATGTGCAGATTGCTTTGGGCAGTATAGACATTTTAACAATATTTGTTCTTGCAATCATGAGCATGGAATGTCTTTCCATTTCTTTGTATTGTCTTCAGTTTCTTTCATCAGTATTCTATAGTTTTCAAGTACAAGTCTTTGACCTCTTTATTTAGGTTTATCCCTTGATATCTTATTATTTTTGGTGCAATTGTGAATGGGACTGTTTCCTTCATTTCTTTTTCTGTGGCTTCATTACTGGTGTATAGAAATGCAATGGATTTCTGTACATTGATTTTGTATCCTGCAACTTTACTGAATTTGTCAGTTCTCGCAGTTTTTTGATGGAATCTTTGGGTTTTCTATATACAGTATCATATCATGTGCACAGAGTGAAGGTTTTACTTCCTTACTGATTTGGATGACCTTTATTTCTTTTTGTTGTCTCTTGCTGTGGCTAGGACTTCCAGTACTGTGTTGAATAAAAGTGGTGATAGTGAACATCCTTGTCTTTTTCCTGACTTTGGGGAAAAGCTCTCAGTTTTTCTCCATTAATGATGATGCTAGCTGTGGGTTTTTCATATATGGCCTTTATTATGTTGAGCTATATTCCCTCTAAACCTACTTTATTGATGATTTTTATCATGAGTAGATGTTATACTTTGTCACATATTTTTTCTGAATCTATGAAATTATCATCTAGTTCTTATCCTTTCTCTTAATGATGTGATGTATCAAGTTGATTGATTTGTGAACATTGAACCACCTTACAGCTCAGGAATAAATCCTACTTGATTGTGGTGAATGATTTTTTAATGTGTTGTTGGATTTGGTTTGCTAGTATTTTGTTGAGGATTTTTGCATCTGTGTTCATCAGGGATATTGGCCTCTAGTTCTCTTTTTTAGTGGAGTCTTCTGTCTGGTTTTGGTATCAGGGCAATGCTGGCCTCAGAGAATGAATTTGGAAGTTTTCCTAACTTTTGGAATAGTTTGAGAAGAATAGGTATTAACTGTTCTTTAAATGTTTGGTAGAATTCTCCTGTGAAGCCATCTGGTCCTGGACTTCTGTTTGTTGGGAGTTTTTTGATTACCGATTCAGTTTCATTCCTGGTTATGGGTCTGTTCAAGTTTTCTATTTCTTCCTATTTCAGTTTCAGTAGTTTATATGTTTCTAGGAATTTATCCATTTCTTCTAGGTTGTCCAGTTTCTTGGCATATAGTTTTCCATAATATTCTCTTATAATTGTTTGTATTTCTGTGGTGTTGGTTGTTATTTCTTCTCGCTCAATTGTAATTTTATTTATTCAAGTCCTTTCTCTTTTTTTCTTGGTAAGTCTGGCTAGAGGTTTATCAATTTTATTGATTTTTTTCAAAGAACCAGGTCCTGGTCTCATTGATTTGTTCTGTTGTTTTTTTAGTTTCTGCATCATTTATTTCTGCTCTCATCTTGTTTCCGTCCTTCTGCTGGTTTTAAGTTTTATTTGTTGTTCTTTTTGTAGCTCCTTTAGGTATAAGATTAGGTTATTTGTAACTGCCCTTTTTCCTTTGGCATACTTTTTTCAAGGTTCATCCATACTTTAACATGTATCAGTACTTCCTTTTGATGATTGAGCAATATTCCATTGTATGGATATACCAGATTTTATTTACTCATTGCTCAGAATGAACATTCCTTCGGGGAGGTTTGGGTTGTTTGGGCTTTTTGACTCTTATGAATAGTACTGTTATGAACATTGTGTACAAGTTTTTATGTGGATACATGTCTTCATTTGGGGGGACATATACATAGGAGTGGAATTAATGGGTCATACTGTAATTCTATGTTTAAACTTTTGAGGAACTGCTCCTATTTTCCAAAGTAGCTGCACCATTTTATATTCCCACCAGCAGTACATAAGGTTCCAGTTTTCCCACATCCTTGCCAACACTTGTTACTATCTTTCTTTATCATTATTACAGCCACTGTCCTAGTGGGTATGAAGTAGTACCTCACTGTAGTTTCGATGTGCATCTCCTTGATGATTAATGATGATGAACATCTTCTTATGTGCTTATTGACCATTTGTATATCTTCTATGGAAAAATGACTACGTAGAAACTTTATTCATATTTAAATTGCGTTGTCTTTTTATTATGTTGCAAGAGTTGTTTATATATTCTGGATGTAAGTCCCTCATCAGAAATATGATTGGTAAAAATTTTCCACAAAACATTTTTTAAACTTCCTAACTAATACTATTTTTGAAGATGAGTGGTCAATTAAATCTGACGTGACACCACTCAGCCACTAAAAGTGATGTGATAGCATTCATTGCCACATTTTGTTATATGATTAAGTGAAAGAAGCAGGTTCTCAAACATTATGATCCATTTAAAAAAATATTCATAGAAAATCATCTGAAAGCATATATATCAAGGTGTGCAGTACTCATCTTTGGTTGTTGCAATTATATATATATATATAAATTTCTGTATCTTTTCTTTTAATGATGAATATGTATTATTCCTATAATAAATTATTCTCAAATTCTTTAAAAGCTCAGCTGGCACATGAGTTTGACTGATTATGCTTATTATTTGGACTTTCCAAAATCTTATGTGGTGAGTGTGAAACCACAGTGGAGCCCATTTCAAAAGAAGAACCCAACCTAAGCTGTAGCACTCAGTTCCATGTAGACCAGTGGTTGGGAGGGGAAGGGGTAAAAGGTATGATGACGTATAGGCACTTAATACAAATCTGTATGACTTGCCTCAGTTTGCAAATCATTTCAGACATCTTACTTGGTTCTACATCAACTGTATTGGACACCAAGGGTCAGAGACATTATGCTTTTGCCCAAGGTTGTACAGTCTTGTCTGTAAGGATGCTCCAACTACAGTTTGAGGGGGCATCTGGGTAGCTCAGTTGGTTGAATATCCGACTCATGAGATCGAGCCCTGCATCAGCCTCCACACTGGGCATGCAGCCTGCTAGAATTTTCTCTCTGTGTCTCCCTCTGCAGCTTGCACTCTCTCTCTCTCTCCTAAAAACAAAAAAACCTACAGTTTGGGTTTTCTACTCCTGCTGCAGTACTTGTAACTGATGGTCCTGCCTCTCATCCTGGGTTCTTCTTTTTATAAAATTGTCTCCAAGGGTCAGGTATCTGAAGGATGACTTTCTGATACCTGAAAAAGTGTGTCAACCTGGAGCAATATGCCATGCTTTTGGCTAAGAGTAGGTAAATGGCTACAAGTTGTCCCTGTTTTCCACCATTACAAACTCTCAAATGCTTTTCTTTCATGCTCTATCTCAGGAAAGGAACGATTGTTATTATATGAATTAACTTATGTCTTGTTATTGTTTACTTTTTTTCATTTATAAGCTTGATTACTAAGCTTTGAATATTGCTTTCTTTTAAAGCTGTTCCTCAAATGAAGTCATCTTGACATTTGTATTTGCTTTATTACCCTTCTATGATTTTTACAGCGGCCTTGCAAACAAAAGTCCTGTTATTTCCTTGGCACAGGCTTCATCATTTATGTACCCGAGAAAGGAAGATGATTTTTTTTCCTTTGCTCAAATATTTGTGGCATTGCTGGAGTTCTCTAGGCTAAATTAGACAGAAAAAAATCTGAAGTCATTTTGAAAGTATGTAGCTTTCTCTAGATTCTAGACCAGAGGTTAGTAAACTTCTTCTGTAAAGGCCCAGACAGTAAATATTTCAGACTTTGTAGGTGTCTTGCAACTACACAACTCTGCCATTGGTGCAAAAGCAGCCAGAGACAATTCGTAAACAAGTGGGCATGGCTGTGTGCTAATAAAACTTTATTTACAAAAATAGACAGTGAGCATATTTGGTGTACAGGCCATGGTTTGCTGACTCCTGTTTTCAATTGTTCTGAAACATTTGTCTACCAGGAACTAATTTTTGCCTGAGTGATTTGTTATCAGCCATATGTTTCAAAGCCTCTTTCTATCACCTCAAGATGCTAGTGGATTTTCTCTTCAAAAATAAAATATGATACTTACAAAGCTAATTATTACTCACAACATCCAAAGCTCGGTAAGAATCAGAAAGCAAGTCCGGTATTACTCAGTCACCTATTTATCTCTTCCTTTCTAAGATGAAGAGTTGCTGCAAGCTGCAACCTGGACCCTATTTGGTCTAGGAACATATCGCTGACCGCTGCCCATGTTTTAAACCTCTTTCCGATTGGAGAAGGTATCCCAGTTCATAAGCTGTCCAGTCAGGATTTTATTTCACTGTGGCCATCTGAACCACAGATCTGAAGAACATCTTTACTTCTATCAATCAATTCCTTTGAAATTTATTAGAGAACAAAAATGGTTGTGAAAAAATTCCAATGACTGAGTTACAAATGAGACCTCTTTTTTTGTGGTTTCCTAGTTACTTTCTCACATTATGTCCCTGTTTACTGATGTGCAGATGGGAATTATAAGACCTTTTTGTAGTAAAGATTCTAGAGTAAAGGGTAACAATAGAAAGGGTTGGTAACCTTTCATGATGAATTTTATGTATAAAGTTTTTCCATGCAAGAAAATGTTTCTATTTCTTAACAAATACTTTAGAGAAGATTGTTTTTAAATGTCTGCTGTTATGTTTTCTGAATAAAATAAAGCGATATATTTTTTAATGTGACAGCATTTTATCCTGAAAAGCGACAAGAACCTTTGCCCCGCCACCTTAACTTACAATTTTTAAATTAACATTTTTCTAATGTCAAAGTAATATCATTTTATAGAAAAAAATGGGAAATTTAGAAAGCATAAATGGAAAATAAAATCACAGCCAACCCCTTAAAGATAACTATTGCTCACATTTTACTGTTCATTTAGATAGCTCTTGATGCATATGTGTATATATAGATTAAATGTAACATTTTCACCAGCATGAGATACTATACAAAGCATTTTTGTATTCTGCCTTTTATACTTCTATGTTGGTAAATCTGGATCAACATTAACTTTAAGGGCTATGTGGCATTCCACAGTATAGATGTACTTACTGTAATCTGCTTGATGATCTCCTATTTGTGTATTTTAAGTGCTTTGTACTTTTCCACTATTACAAAGAGTGCTTAGGTAAACATTCTTGTACATATCTTCTTGTCCTGCCAGAGTATCTCTTTATGATAAACTAATAAAGTGCCACTAGCAGAAATATGTGTGTACTTATATATGTATAATTTTGATACAGAAAAGTTTATGCTCAAATTATATTCTAACAGTTCATGAGAGTGCTTTATACCCTCACCAATACTGGGAAATTTCTATAATTTCTCAACAGATCAGTTATCAGCATCTCGGCATCCTGTGTGGTTGCTATTATTGTTTGTTAAAGTATCTTATGTTCTTTAAACCAATACCTACAAAGCACTTACTATGTGTCAGAGACTGTTCTAGGTGTTTTTATGAGTATTAACTAATTTAATCTTCATTGTAACCCAATAAAGTAGGCACTGTTATTATTCTTAATTTAGAGATGAGAAAGCTGTGAAGCAACTGGAAATTCGCACATCTGGTAGCTAGTGGAGCCAGGATTCAAAACTTCCTCATTATTCTAAAGTCTATCCACTTGATCATCATGCCCTGCTGCCTCTTTGGAGGAAACAAAAACCTAGCTGGCTAGGAAGTGAACCTGGACAACAGGGGTCAGAGAGCCAAATCCTAACCACCAGACCTATATATTTTCCCACCTATATGTTTTCTAATTACTTAAGAAATAATCTCTTTGATATTTTTTTTTTTTTTAGGATATATCAAAGTCAGAAGAAACCAAAAGAAGCTCTGCCCCACTACCAAGAGGCTTTAGAATATATTGAGATCAGTAGAGGTGAAAAAAGTCTTGAGTGTGTACCAATATTGAGGGAATTAGCAGGTGTTGAGCAAGCCCTGGGACTTCATGACGCATCTATCAACCATTTTCTACAGGTAAGCTGCAATATGCTGGCCCCCAAAGCTCTTCTGGACCCAGTGCTTTTCATAGATACAAGTGGAATAGCAGCTCTGAGAATGCCTGGTTTTGTTATTTGCTCTGGATAAGAACACTTGGCCGGGAGTAGATGTTCAATAAACATCTTCCTATAGATGTCCGAGTGGATGAGTATGGGATAGGGGTCCTCTGTTACCAGGTGCATGTCCTCAGATAGCCCGAGACTCCCTGAAGACAGCTTTTCTCATGTTAGTGGCATGATTCAAGTTTTATTTTCTGAAGTTCTTTATCTTTTCATGTTTATCCATCATAGGAGTCCTCTGTGAGTGTGTCAGTCAGGGTTCTCCAGAGAGACAGAAGCAATAGGATATACAGAGAGAAAGAGAGAGAGGGATTGATTTTAGGAAATTGGCTGACACAGCTATGGGGGCGCACAAGTCTGAAATCCATAGGGTAGGCAGGCCAGCTGAAAACTCAGGCAGGATCTTTGTATTATAGTCTGGAGACAGAATTCCTTCTTCTCCAGGAAACCTCGGCTTTTTGCTCTTTTGGCCTTCAACTGATTGGCTAAGGCCCACCCACATTACTGAGGGCAGTCTCCTTTACTCCAAGTCTGATTGTAAATGTTAATCACATCTACAAAATACATTCACAGAAACATCTAAACTAGTGTTTGACCTAAAAACCGGGCACCATGGCCTTGCCAAGATGACACATAAAATTAACCATCACGGTGAGTTTGATGTTTTGTATTGCAGCATTTGCTAAGAGCACATTTTAAATTGTTTTGTCTGAATTTTTCCCTGTTAAAACTGTAAAATATAGATTGAACTCATTCTTGTTATTTCAAATGAGATGAAATGACATGGGACTAAGAGTTCTGGATTGCTCTTTCTTTCTTTTTTTTTTTTAAAGATTTTATTTATTTATTTGACAGAGACATAGCGAGAGAGGGAACACAAGAAGGGGGAGTGGGAGAGGGAGAAGCAGGCTTCCCACCGAGCAGGGAGCCCAATGCGGGGCTTGATCCTAGGACCTTGGGACCATGACCTGAGCCGAAGGAGACGCTTAACGACTGAGCCACCCAGGCGCCCCTGGATTGCTCTTTCTTTTTAAAATTGTCGGACCGTGTATACGCCCATGCATAGTTTTTAGAATGTCCCATTCTGTCACTCTATCTGGATTATCTCTCTTAATTACTATCACCCTGTGACATAGTATTATGTCCAGTTTATAGATAAGGAAGTCAAGAATTAGAGAGGTTGAGTGATATGCCTAGGAGTACGATTGATGCCAATAAATGGCATAGCCCAGATTCAAACCCAGTTGTTTTTAGAAAGATTTTTCTAGCTGCTTTGTAAGAGAATGGACCAGGGAAAATGTGCCAACAGTGGAAGTAGGGAGACCAGTTAGGAGACTACTGAAATAGCAAAGGCTAAAGGTGATGATGCCTTGGACAAGGATGATGATAGTAGGGATGAAGCAAAGCAGGTGGGTAGAATTGATGAGGTATGGAGATAGATTGGATGTGGGGAAAAGAGGGAATGGGGAAGAATCAGTGATGACTCCTGGGTTTCTGGTCTGAACAACTGCATGAATGTTTGTGCCAGGTACAGTGGTGGTTGGGGAGCAGGTGTTGACGGGTGATGGAGAGCTGGTGAGCTCAGGTTTCAATGGCAGGTCTGAGATGCCCATACAGGTGGAAATGTCAGTTAGATAATCAGGACTAGAGCTCAGAAAAAGGTCAGGAAGTCATCTACTTATACGCAGTGGTCGCCTTGGGAGAGGATGAGATCACCAGGGGGGTTTATTGAGTCAGAAGAGAAAAGGACATGACAGAGCCTTAAGTAACTTCAGTGTTCATTGGTCAAGTCAAGAAGGGTAACCTGGCAAAGAAAGCAGAGAAGAATTTGGCAGAAAAACATGAGTAAAAGTGAAAGTGGTATCTTCTGTGCCTTTTGATACCTTTTGCTGTTATGAAGGACACAGAGCTGTTGGGAGAATAAATGAATGAGTATTCATAAAGTGCTTAGCACAGTGCCTGATACATGGTGCTACACAGAATTTTAAAAATTCCCCTCTTTCCTTTCCTTTTTCTTTTTCTTTCCTTGATGACTTGGTCAAGGGAAACACTGGGGCAGTGAAGAGGCAGAAACCAGATTGTGTGGTGAGTGAGATGTGAGGAAGCAAAGGTCATAAACATAGGTACCTGTTTTTTTTAATTTTGTAATTTAAATTCAATTTTTAACACACAGTATATTATTAGTTTCTGGGGTAGAATTTAGTGATTCATCAGTTGCATGTAACACCCAGTACTCATTACATCACATGTCCTCCTTAATCCCCATCACCCAGTTACCCCATCCCCCCAGCCACCTCCCCTCCATCAATCCTCAGTTTGTTTCCTAGAGTTCAGAGTCTCTTATGGTTTGTCTCCCTTTCTGTTTTTCTCTTATTTTATTTTTTCTTCCCTTCCTCTATGTTCATCTGTTTTGTTTCTTAAATTCCACATATCAGTGAAATCATATGGTATTTGTCTTTCTCTGAATGACTTATTTCACTTAGCCTAATACCCTCTAGTTCCATCCATATCGTTGCAAATGGCAAGATTTCATGCTTTTTGGTGGCTGAGTAATATTCCATTGTATAAATACCCTACATCTTCTTTATCCATTCATCTGTCGATGGACATCTTGGCTCTTTCCATGGTTTGGCTATTGTGGACATTGCTGCTGTAAACATCGAGGTGCAGGTACCCCTTTGAATCACTATTTTTGTATCCTTTGGATAAATACCTAGTAGTGCAATTGCTGGGTCATAGGGTAGCTCTGTTTTTAACTTTGAGGAAACCCCATAGTGTTTTCCAGAGTAGCTGCACCAGTTTCCAACACCACCAACAGTGTTAAGAGCGTTCCCCTTTCTCCACATCCTCAGCAACATCTGTTGTTTCCTGAGTTGTTAATTATAGATACCTATTTCACAAAGTACTAAGAGGTGAGGAAGACCAGCCCAGGCAGAGGGAAGAGCATGTGCAAAAGTCTGAAAGTGAGATGTAGCTTGACTTCAGGGAACCGAACCAAGTTCCCTCTGCCTGGGCAGTGGGGATGGTGAAGGTGGTAGTTCGCTATCATTCAAGTAGGGTTTTGAAAGTCATGCTAAGGAATTTGAGCTTCATCCTGAGGGGAGTTAAGGGTTTTCAAGCAAGGAGACCGACATCATGAGATTATCAGTCTAGAAGGGTCGCTCCGCAGTATGGAGAATGGACTGGATGACAGAGAAGTAATCAGGGAGGTATCAGGAGACGGCCGCAGCAGACCAGGTAGGGGATGATGACACTTGGACTCAGGTGTTGTCATGGGGATAAAGAACGTGGAAAGACTTGAGAGATGCATAGAGAGTAGAAACAGTGGGTTCAGGAGTTGGGGGAGTGAAGGAGGCGGAGAAGTCCGGCATCGGGCATCTGATATTCCCATCAGCAATGCCTTAGAGTTCTACCTTTTTCACAACCTCACCAATACGCATTAGTATCTGTCCTTTTTATTTCAACCATCCTAGTGAATGTGGAGTGGTATTCCACTATGCTTTTGATTTGAATTTCTCTATTGACTCATGATGTTCTGCCTCTGTGTATATGCATGTGACCATGTGTCCATCTTTGGAGAAATGTCTATCCAAATCCTTTGCCCATTTTTTAAATAGGGTTGTCTTTTTATTGTTGACTTACAAGAGTCCTTCATATAGGATATTAGATACTAGACCCTTATCAGATACATGATGTGTAAATATTTTCTCCCATCCTGTGGGTTGTCTTCTCACTTTCTTGATCGCATCCTCTGAAGCACAAAAGTTTTTTTTTTTTTAATTGAAGTCAAATTTATCCTTTTTTTCTTTTGTTGCTTGTGCTTTCAGCCTCATGTCTAAGAAACCATCGCTTAATCCAAGTTCATGAAGGCTTGTATCTGTTTCCCTCTAAGAGTTTTATAGTTTCCGTTTTTACATTTAAGTCTTGGATCCATTTTGAGTTAATTTTTTATAGGATATAATGTAGGGCTCCAACTTCATTCTTTTGCATGTGAATATTCAGTTGTTCCAGAATAATTTATTAAAAGGACTATCTTTCCACCACTGAATTACCTTGGGACCTGTGTCAAAACCAATTGACCATAAATGTAAGGGTTTACTTTTGGACTTTTGATTCTATTTCATTGATCCATATGCCTATCCTTATGCCAGCACCACACTCTCAATCAATGTTGTTTTGTGGTAAGTTTATGGATATTATAAATAATGCTACTATGAACATTCATGTACAAGTTTTATGGTAAGTTTTGAAATCCGTAAGTATGACATCTCCAACTTCTTTAGTCTTTTTTAAGATTGTTTTGGCTATTCTGGCTTCCTTACATTTTTATATGAATTTTAGGTTAAGCTTATCAATTTCTGGGAAAAAAACAATGAGTCTCTATTTCAACTGGAAAGTATTGATATCATCACAATATTAAGGCTTTCAATACATGAAAATAAGATACCTTTATTTATTTAGTTCTTCCCTAGTTTCTTTCAACTATGTTTTGTAGTATAAGTTTTATACTCCTTTTGGGAGATTTATTCCCAGGTATTTTTTTCTTTTGATGCTCTTAGAAACAAAAGTGGTTTTTTTTTTTTCCTCTTAATTTCTTCTCCCTACTGTTCATTTTTAGTGTGTAGAAATACAAATGGTTGCATGCTGCAACCCTGCTGAACTCATTCATTAGCTCTAATATCTTTTTTTGTAGATTCATAATGCTTTTTTGCCATGCAAAAGCTTTCACATTTTCAACATTTCCTTTCACTACGTTTGGATTTTGAATCTTTTATAAGGATTTCTCTGTGTTAGAGTTATAGAGTAATTCACTCATTTCTATAATACTTGTAAAGTTTAATCGGTGACTTTTATTGTTGTTTATTCTTGAGTTTAATAAAGATTGGAGAGTGTTTAAATAAACGGTTACCAATCATTATTAAAGAGATAGCTTTGTGAAGTTGAAATAGCATTGGGTGTGAAGTCAGAAAATCTGAGTGGGAGTCCAGATTCTTCTCTTTGTCTGCAGTTTGATTATACAAGTCATTTAACCTCTCCAAAAAGCAAAAAACAAAACAAAAAAAGAACAGTCCTACAAAAGGCCCTATCTATTTCAGAACTGCTCCAAGGTTCAAAATGGAAAGTGCTTTATGAACCATTAGGCATGTTGTCAGTATAAGCTCCTTTTATTTATTAACAGTAATTATTAAACATTTATCAAGGCCCCTCTTTTCTGTCAGAGACTTACCTAGATATAGAAAGATACAGTGTCGCTGCAGTTCCGCATGGGAGCCCTTGCCTAAAAGCCATTTAGTAAGTACCCACAAAGAAAAGGGGTTTTGTTATTTCCCCCTCTAGTTTTTCCACTCTTCATTCCTTTGGAGTGAGAGAAACGCCCAGAGAGAAAAGACCTTTTATTTTCTCTAGAATGTTGACAAGTTCCTAAAGTATTTTAGGAACTAAGCCATTCAAGTGGAGAAAACTACCAAGCCCCATGAGCCCACCACCTGGGGAAAGCGGTGGTCCCAGGGGCTGGTGACCGGACTGCTCTGGGCCCCATTGGTCCCCCTGCATCAGGGATCTGCGAGACAGCCTGCAGGCGTGATTGTTTAAACTATTCATGGCAGATTTGGGCAAGAGACCCGTGTTTGCCCATCCAAAAGAAAACCCGCAGGATCTCATTTCTGTGAGGATGTTCATGGATGTATGTGTTCAGGGGGGATAAATTAACGCCCCACGAGCTTTGGCTGCTTTTTGACATCTCTGACAGTTGAATTGTCTATCTTTCTTTTCAGTTTTCAAGGCAGCTCTGCCTCTCCGTAGTTCCCAGATTTGGGGGCAGTTGGATTCACGGAGTATTGCGAACTAATTTATCAGTCATTCTACCATAAACTTGGAGGTCAGAAAATGTGGCTTCAGGTTCCTCTGGGCAGGTTATCAGCCTTGGCCAGGCCCAGGGGACGGCTGACAGGTGCTCACACTGGGCTTCTGCCAGCTTCAGACCACACGGCAAATGGCAACGCCTCTGATTGGTTCTGGTTCATCGCTGTGTATTTGCTGTAATATGCTATTTATAATTTCCCAAAGCTCTGAAAATACTAGCCTTTTCTTGTTTAAAATTAGAAAAGATGCAGAATGCAATTATGATTCTGTGCATTATAAAAATTTTCTAAGAATGACATAAATCCAGGTGCTATACTGTTTCTTTTTAAGTAACTATTTTTTTATAAAATAATAATGCTCTTTATTATTATAAAATAATAATGCTCTTATAAAAGCTAGGTGAGGGGTGCCTGGATGGCTCAGTTGGTTAAGCATCCAACTCCTGGTTTCAGCTCAGGTCATGATCTCGGGGTCCTGAGATGGAGCCTGTGTTGGGCTCTGCACTCAGCGGGGAGTCTGCTTGAGATTCTCTCTCCTTCACCCTCTGCCCTTCCTGCTCATGCTCTCTCTCTCTAAAATAAATAAATAAATCTTTTTTAAAAATCTAGAAAAAGACAACTCAGTAGAAATATAGACAAAAGGCAGGAACGGTCAGTTTACAGAAGAACTACAAATAGCCAATAACCATACAAAAATAATCGTCAATGTCATTTGCTATTTAAGAAAGGCACTTTAATTGAAGAAAGGCCATTTTCACCTGCTGTGAGCAAAATAAAAGAGTTTGAGGATGCCCATGGTGACAAGGGTACAAGAAAGCCGGCATCCCTGTGCACTGCTGGAAGGAGTGGGGATTGGCACCACTTTGGGAGAAAACAGTTGATATTCTCTTTCTAATTTTATAATGCACTGACCCTTGGACCAGCCAATTCACATCTAGAAACTTATACAACAGATAGATGTGTACACATGTGCGAAGATGTGTAAGCAGTGAAACTGTGTCACTGGCAAAAGCAAGCCTTTAGAAATTAGACATACTCTTAAAATCCATTAATAGGGGACTGGTTATGAAATGATAATATACCCAAGTGGTGGAACACCATAGGAGCACTGAAAAGAATGAGATGGATGTGTATGTTCTCACTTGAAAGATGCCTGGAGTGCATTATTATTTTTAAAAAGCCAGATGTAGACCAGAATGTTTACTCAGTCAACAACTGGTCAGACCCGGCAACGTGCCAAGGCACAGTGGCCCGCACTGGGACTATGATGGAGGGTCCCGCCCTCGAGGAGCAGACTAGGGAGTGACATAGGTCTTAGCTGAGTAGTCACCCAGATGAATGTGAAAGGCAACTGTGACATGCACATGGGGAGAGGTACCGAGTGCTGTGAGAGCTCCCAGCAGAGTGACCTGGGACACCCCAAAGATTGAGGAGAGGGGAGCGGGGCCCCTGTGGCAGAGCCCAGGGGGATGGTGGCAGATAAAGCTGGGGGAGGAGGGCAGGGCAGAGTCAGGTTACGATCACGCATGCGCGTCTGTGCATCTGTGCGTTTGTATGAACATGTCAGTGTTTCTAAGAGGACACACGGGAAACTTGATAGTGATAGCTATAAGGAATCAGACTGCAAATCGGGAGAAGAGGGTGAGCCTTATAGACAGAAGGGAGAGGGCGTTTTAACTTACCACTTAGGATCTTTCAAAATTATATAGTGGTATTACTCCTATAAATCTAAAAAAATCCCACTACATTTTAAGAAAACACACACTTAGAACCAAGAGAGGATGAAAATCTAAGTTCCCAACATATCTATTTTGGTGTGAACCCTTACGGAGAGCAGGACCTTTTCTCCCCCAGCCCTTTGGAGGAGCTATAATTGACAACTGGAGAGCTGCCACAGAGGACTCTCTCTATTAAAAGAAACTGGCTTCCTCTGGGGCCCTCGGAACTATTTTTCATTGCCCTCTGCACCCAGTGACTTCCCTTTCATCTACTCCCCACCCCCACCCCCACCCCCGGGGAGCTCCAGCAACATCTTTCTCTTTGCCAAGGCTCTCCCAGCTGCCCCAGGCCCCTGCGGTGTGGGTAGCCATGAGAGGCTTCCCTCCTGGCCAGAGATTGGAGAGAAAAGGAAGTGTCAACCTCAAGCTGCAGCATGACCCTGTCCTGCACAAGGCCATCAGCCCAAAGCTGAAGGGTGGGGATGGCCAGCTCCGGCGAAGCCAGGAGGGAAAGCCATGTAACTACACGGCTGGTCAGTTCTAGAAGAAACACAGCAAGCTCACACCTCACAGTGACAAGGGGACTTGAGCTTCAGTGGAATTGAGGCACTAACTTGAATCAAAACAGACACACAGACACGTGGTGGAAGGCACATTTATCATCTGCTCCATCCGTCACCCACTGCCTAACTCCCCACTGTGGTGTCGTCCCTCTGCGGTTAGTTCTCAGAAGCTGCTTCGGGATCCACATATTGGCAGCCCGGTCTCCCCCTGGCCAGCCCATTCAACTTCTGGGCCAAACCTACTACCTAGCAACTATTTCTCTGACTCTCAAATAATACTTCATTACGTTGATTAGAAAATCATCGTTCTGTAAATTCGACTCTCTTGAAAACCAGATGTTAGACTAGAAAAGGATGCAACTGGGAATCACAGGCCTTGGTTTGAATCCCTGTCCTACCACGGACCCCTCTATATGACCTTCAGTTAGTTGCTTGATCTCCTGGATGCTTCATTTTCCCATCTATCAGTTGGGCTGTTGACATCACTCTTAACCACTCCTTCCGCGACTAAGCGAGCTGGTGTATATAATTCACATAGCACTACGCCTGACAAAAGTAGGTGCTGAATCAGTGTGAGTTTCCGCCTTCCCACTGTCCTGTCCAGTGCTAGCCCTCAGCTGTACAAAGAGATCCTGGCAGTTACTGAGTTGGAGACTTTTCTTGCCTTCCCCATGAGTGTTCATGTCCCCAGGGTAAAGAGACCCAGCTTAGGTCCACAAATGTTCCTTGAACGACTTGTGTACTCTCCGCTTGGCTATGGGAGAGAGTTCTCTCTGAGTCAGTGATCCCCTACTTATTACCGAATGGGAAAAGAATCTGTCCCTCCCTTCTGCCAAGAGCTGGGGTTCTGCCGTCAGAACCATGCATGTTTTAAGTTGAGTGTTCACATGATGGGGTCTGCTTGCATAAATAGAAACATCCTTTTTACTAGTCATCAAGTTTTCTCTTCAAGAGCTATTACACATTTCGTAAATCCAAGGGGACAGGCTCAGTTCGATAAGAGTCTGCCAGCTCCAATTCTTGACAGCTGGATTGGCGCTGCGGACTCGGTGGTTTCCCCCAAAAACGCGCAGAAGGACCAGAAGGCAACAGCTGCTCTGTACCTTGGCAGGGCTGGAGGTGGTTTGTCTGGTGAATGAGGTTTTTCAATTAAGGGCCTTGCTCAATATGGGATATTAAAGGTTTGGTTTTTGTTTTTGTTATTAACCCAGTACAACACGCTAACAGCTCAAGAGATTTAGGAATATTAAACACTCCCTCTCAGCTTCAAGATGACAGTTGATAAACATATAACCATAAGATACTGAAGACAACAAAGAACGGGAGGAAAGATTTGAGCCCTGGGAGATTAATAAATAATGAGGAGCGAGTGTAGTCAAGCCACAGATCCCCAGCGGGGCCCATTACTTGGGCTCCTGCATAAAGCCAGAGAGGCAAGCCTAGCTCCTATAATTCTGTTAACACTAACAACTAGTCCTTAAATGCTCTCAGATGTATACAACAGGGGTATTTATATTCTCTTAGCAAACAGAGTGTTGTTCCAGAATCGTGAACAGTGATTTAGTTTGGCGAATTGGGTAATCTAATCACTAGCTTTGTCAGCTGCCTTTGTACTTACTTGCTAAGGGGGCCTCCTGTTCCCTGCTGAGCTGTGGTTCTCAGTCTGCATCCTCCGGAGCCCTCACGTTCCATGGAGGGTCTTTAGGGCACAGCTGGGTGGGCGCAGCTGGGTAAACTTCTAGGCCCTCTCCACCTGCTTCAGGGACAGCCGCTCCACTCTTACCTGCTCTGCACTTTAGAGAACATGGAAGATTCTATTTGGAATGAAAGGGTTTTTTGGGGGGGGGTTTGCTTCAGAACAGAAACTTGAAACTCAGTGGTGCCATGATGTTCACAACCTTTTGTAAGTTACTTTTCCCCTCACTGGTACGTTTCTGAAATGTAACCATGTTGGTATACCTAGGTAGAGTTCAATCCTTGTATGAATACACCATAATATTTCATTCCCCTTCTCATGGATATTTAGATGATTTCCCCTTTTTCACCATTTGAAATAATGCCTCAGTGAGGTTGAGGACATTTTTTTTTTTACATCAAGAGTGAGAGGTGGTGATCTCCGAGCTGGCCAGGAAGGGAAGAGACAGCAGGAGCGGGCAGGTGGATAGTGAGAAGCGGGGAGTGGATAGAGGACTAGAAATTGCATGGACGTGATCGAGGCAGGACATGATAGGGCAAGGGGGTCTGTCAGCTGCATGATCCAGAGGTAGCAGAGAATAAGCCATGATAAGGCCCCAAGTGTGATGGAGGACACAATCTGGTCAATGAGATGCTAATCTTGCACATTTTAAACATCATGGTTCCCTTTTCCTCCCCCACCCCAACTCCCTCAATGTTAAACCAGCATATGGTTTTTAGAAGCTTCAAGAACATCAAATATAAATTAGATCAGGGATGGAGTTTCTGAAAAATGAATAATAAATGTTTGCTTATATTAGTATCTCACTAATTACAGAAAAATGTTGAGGTTATGACAATTTTGTGAAATTCAGATCCCCTTAAGCTCTCAGGATCCACTTTCTTGATATCGTGAGCATTTCTGCTCTTGGAAGATTTTGCTTCCTGTCTCCAGAAGCAAAAGGCAACCTACAGAACTTTCAGAACGTGTAATTATTAATTTGAAAATAATTTTGGTAGACATCTATCTTTTACATTGCCTTGAATTATAATATTGAGTGGAAACTACATACGAAATTTTTTTAATTTGAATTTGGGTTTTAATCAATCTAAAGTACTGTATATGTTAAAAGTCTTTGTGACAATGTGATTTAAATCATTTCTTGCATCGCTGGGTGTTGTCCCCAGTGGTGGATTGTAGAGATAGTTAGCCAGGGGAAAACCCCAAGTAAACAGGATTCAGTTTGCATTTGGGGTGGGGCAGGCTTTTCCTCTCTCTTTTTTCCTCTCTGCAAACCCTGACCACGTGATGCTTTGACTCTATCCCTGTGGCTCCGATTGTCTTTACTTTTTGGAGTGTGCATTATTTGAAAACCATTTCCAGTCAGAGCTTCAGGCCAAACTGAGAATAATGACTAATTGGGAGGTCACTGAAATTACTTGTTCAATTTATATATTTATTTATATCCTATAATAAGAAAAGTAATTTTAAAACAGAGGATATTGTTAGCATTTATGAATATGAAATTCTGGTTGTTCTAACACAACAATTAAAGTTATGGCCAGCAATCTTGATTTGGAGTAACCCCTATCATAAAAAGCCGAGAGCTAGTAACTCAGCTGATTTTAAATATGACAAATGAGGCGACAGTCTAGCGTCTACCCTGATTATCAGCTCAGAAATGGGTTCAGCTGATCATCAGCGGACCAAGTCTCTAAGTCTTTGCCGTCTCACTGTTTGGTCTGGACTAGAAAGTTTGGTTTTTTTTTTAAGATTTTATTTATTTATTTGAGAGAGAGAGAAGGAGCAGTGGGGAGGGACAGAGGGAGAGAGAGAGAGAGAGAGAGAGAGAAGCAGACTCCCCGCAGAGCAGGGAGCCCGATGCGGGGCTCGATCCCAGGACCTGGAGAACGTGACGTGAGCCGAAGGCAGACGCTTAACCGACTGAGCCACCCAGGTGCCCCTGGACTAAAAAGTTATAATGGTATGGCTTTATCTCCTAGGCCAGATCCCATGCATCAGTCATAGCTCCTGGGGGCTGTGCGGAGTATGCTGGCATCAATTAGTGATGCACCAGGGGCCAGGGCGGAATAAAAAGCAAATCTGAAGTCAGAGTATCAAGGTCAGAGTCTTATCTCCACCCTTTATTAGGTGTGAGCTATCTTGGGCAAGTCACCCATTCTGCAACCTCAGCTTTCTCATCTACAAAACATGGATAACAAAAATTAAGAAAATTGGGACGCCTGGGTAGCTCAGTCAGTTGAGCAGTCAGTTGCTCCGCTGGGAGTCTGCTTTTCCCTTTGCCTGCCGCTCCCCCCCCACCCCAGCTTGTGTTCCCTCTCTGTCTCTCTCTGACAAATAAATAAAATCTTTAAAAAAATTTAAGAAAATTAAAATCAATACCACAAATGAGAAAGAAATCTTACTTGCTGTTAGCATGTCTTGCCTATCCCAGTCTGGCATTTCTCCTTTAGGTTCGCGATATTTTAGTATTTCTGTCACCCTTTTGGCAATTAGTTGCAAACTACCTACCATCTCGCATTAGTGCATTGTATGATGTCATGCTCACTTCCTGTTCCTTTCCCTACTGCCCACACTTTCTAGACCGGGCCCCTCCTGCCATAGGCGATCAATAATTATGTTTATTGAATGAATGTAAACCTATTACTGATAGCATTTTTAAAACTTTAAATGTCCACAGTCAGATGAATATAGCTTTATTTTCTCATTTATTTTTTATTTTCTATCTTTTTATTTGGAGAGACATATTTTGCATTTTATTTGAGAGGACTGTTATTATTTTATATTCACAGGATCATAGGTTTTATTTTTTTTTCCTCTTAAAGAATTTTAAATTGGGTTTTATTTTCAAGGAACTGAGCTGTTTTCTGTGCTCAGGCAGCCCCATGGGCCGGTTTGAAGAGCGTGCAGGCCAATGGGCTTGGTGGATCAGGCCCTGGGGAGGCTGCGAACACCTGCGGGGGGGATCCCCTTTCTGGGCTGAGCGCCGGCAGGGGGCTGGGTTCGCCCACTTCCTGGTAACCCATCTCCTTCTTGAAACCTTCCTCCCCGCCTCCCCGTGCCCCCTCGGCTGACACCACCACACTACCACACTCCTAGGAGCAGAGACTTTTACATGATTTACTTAGCGATGTGCCCTGGTCACAGCTTCACGCCATCTGGACCCAGCCTTTCCCTCTCCACTTCATGATGCCTTTAAGATCCAGGTCTTCTAAGAATCGACTGTGCTTCCACATAAATCATATTGTCTAGCTGGCTAGAAAGTTCCTTAACTTTCTGCTTATCGCTGCAAGAACGGTTAGTTCCCTACTGCTGCCGCCAAGCAGGTAAACGAACGTGTTTCTTCTTTCCCTGGTGACAGGCGCATCTCATCGTGCTGAGCAGAAGCCCCTCCCAAGAGGAGGCAGCAGTCTCCGCACATTTTGTCGCCCACGCTGGCATCGCTTCTGGGAGGACCGAGCACCACGGTGAGCTCAAACCCTCTGTGGGCGGGGCTCGCTGCCTGCCTGTCTGCGCAGGCGTGGCTGGGTCTGTAACCAGCTGCCTTTAGGACAGGCCAGCAGGTGGCGGAGCTGGGACATAAGCCCCTTGGAGAGCTTTGGCGGCTTTATGTGGCCGTTCCTAGCTGGGCCACTCCCTTAGCTTCGCCAGTGTCTTTTGGTTTCTGTCCTGTTCGGCCTTTCTCCAGTCTTTTACTTTCAAATCCAGGGAATCTTCCTCCAAGCGGAGCTATTAAGAGCCCCAGAGAATCCATGCTGGGCTTAACGGGAAAATCTGCTCTGCTTTCAAAGGTGATCTATTTTTAAAGATTTGTTGTGGAGCTACTGTGGCAACAGATCTGGCTTGTCAGAACCCAGCCCACAGACTTTCACAGCACCGGGCTTTCCATCAGGATGAACTTACATGGTTTCAGGAGTCCAAGAGGAAGTTGCCATTTATGACTCATATGGTTTTTCTTAGCCCCATGTAATAGGTAGAGGAGCGAGCTTGGGGAGTTCTTTAACCCACCCTTCTGGACTCCGAGCATACCATATGCCTCTGTTGATGGAGAACACACATTCCAGTGACTTTTTTTGGGGGGGGGGGGTTCAGAATATTCAGAAACAGAGTATAACTCGTGAAGAAGACCTAGGGGTATATTCCAAAATATCAGATAAAAATAATCATGTACTATAGTAAAATAAGATCCAATGTGCCAGCAAGCCTAAAATTGAGATCCAAAATAATTGAGGTTCAGGAAGGAGGAGTTGGGCTATGATGTAGAGGCTGGTGGGTAGGCAAAGATGAGGGGGGCACCTCTATGAGCAGCTTGGTCTGCACAGATCCCCAGGCCAGGCAGGGGCTCAAGTCCAGGGTGGAGCTGGTGAAGGGGATTTGGAGTTTATCCATCTGTCCATCCCACCTTACAGACTCCTCATTCTGGTCTCCTGGAGCTTTGAGCACCTTTCAGAGGCCGGCAAACTTTCAGATCCCCTCTCTCTGGAACACTCCATATATAACAATCAACTTCAAAACCTTCAAAGAGCTAGCAGTTTTTTGACCAGCTTATTGGTGCTTAAAATTTCTTTAATGGGGGAAAAGAACCTTCCACTCCCAACTATTGAGACAGTTAAGATGCCAATGCAGGTTTGATGAAAATTCCTAGACTAGCAGGAGTCACAAATCTACATGTCTGTAGGAACCAAGTAAGCCGTGTGAGTGACACAGATAATCATGACAATACAGTAACAGCAGCAAGACAATACGGAGTGCTGAGGACTGTAGCAAACTGGAGAAGCCATACCCCATGGAAAGTGAGCAGCGGCCTCTCACTTTCGCCCATTACCATCAAGTGGAAGGCAGGCTTCTATGGCAGATCTGCTTTTTCAAGAGAAGGCAGAAATCTAGATTTTTATGTGTAATTGATGCTAACTAGCTCAAATATGTTTCAGACTCTGAGTGGGGCAAAACCAGTGTGAGGGCCAGACCTATAACTTCTGACCCGGAGAGCGGGTGTATAATGAATGCTTGTCAGACTCTTCCTGTTTTCCTCAAGGCCTCATGGGTTTCAGACAACCAGAGGGTTCTGAGCATTTAAACTGGTGGGCTAGGGATCGGGGAGTCGTGGGTATTCCCAGGACAATGCCAAACGGCTAAGGGCGCCTGGGTGGCTCAGGCAGTTAAGCGGCTGCCTTCGGCTCAGGTCATGATCCTGGGGTTCTGGGATTGAGCCCCACATCGGGCTCCCTGCTCAGCGGGGAGTCTGCTTCCTCCTCTGCCCCTCCTCCCACTTGTTCTCTCAATCTCTCTCTCTTAAAGAAAAGAAGAGAGAGAGAGAGAATACCAAACAGCTAGGAGACCAAGGCCCAAAGACCCTCTATGCCTAGAGGGATTCCCATTTGCCAGCATCTCCGCTAGTTAAAAACTGTATGTATTGGGTGAGGACCGATAGAACTTGTGTCCTGAAATGTTTTTCCCCTCTAACTGCAAAGTTAAGCCACTCCGTTTTGCATGACTCACAAAATCAGACAATCCAAATATATATATACCTATATTTTTATTTATAGTTTTTAGTCTACATATAGTGTGGGTATTATAAATTGAGAATGACAGTGATACCATAATAAGATCTGTGAGAATTTAATGACCTCACACAGTAATAATGGTAGTAACAGCTAATGCTTACATGGTTCATATGGGCATGGTTCTAACCAGTTACATTTATTAACTCAGTTAATCCTCACAACATCTCCATGAGGTTGGTATAAGTACTTCCAGTTTCTGGTGGAGAAACGGAGGCGTGGAGAGATTAGGCAATTTCCCCAGGGGCGCATAGCCCAGGATTAGCAGATTTGAACCTAGGCTCTTGACCTCCTTGTTACATTAAAAGGTCTGCAAACACCACCTTTCCTTCCTTGCCCTGCCACCCTCCACCCGCTTAGGCCCGCCGAGGAGTCTACGGCATTTGGGACAGAGAAAGGACTAGAAAAGCGGAGGCAGCCCAGAGAGATGGGTTGGGAGAGCCAGGGGGCAGGGGCCAGTCCAGGAGCACACATGGGCTCTCGGTTCCCCCTCTGTCTTTGGCAGCCTGAACCCTGCAAGCTGCCTTGACAGTCAGAATTTCAACTACAAGAGGAGTGTAAAGAAGGAAGAAAACTTCCCCCCAGGAGCAGGGAGCTGCAATTGGCTTTACAGACTAGGGAAGGGGGTCACTTCTGCTTGAGGCTTAGTGGATTGGTTGCTAGAAACATAGGCAGCAGGAATCATGGTAAGCATAGCGTTACTAGTAACAATTAGTAGCAGGAATCGAGCTGGCCTTGTCTGCAGATGCTGGAACTCTCACACACGTGCTCACTTAATCCTTTTCACAAGCCTGAATTTTATAAGTGAGCGAACACAGCCAGCTCCCCATCCCTGCCCAGTCCATCCATCTATATTCTGTCTACTCATTGCTCTACCCAAAAAGGACATAGTCCCTCTCCGTCTGTAGGGTGCCTCTAGATGAGCCCTTCTCGGGCTCAGCTTCTGCACATCAGAAGACAGTGGAAATGGCTTGCACCTAGATGACATTAGGAAGAAAGTTTACTGAAGCCTTAAAGGCGAGTCAGTGCTAAGTGAGGTTGGGCAGTGAAACCGTGGGATCAGAACAGCTGTTTGTTGGGCAGCAACATGAATCCTGGGAACAGGTGCAGAGAGGAGCCCAGCCCCCATCCCTAAGGCCTCAAGTCGTCTAAATGGGCATGTTAGAAACAAACACAAGCAAGGAGAAACCCCAAATTCTTCCTACTGTGTTCACCAGTTTGAAAACTGCATCTGTCAGAATCCTGGTTCCCTTGGTGGTGAACGTGGAAAAGGCTGTGGCAAATCAACTGATCGTCCGGCATCGTGAGATCCAGAGTTTGTTCTGGCTCTTACCCACAATGCCTAAGTGTGGTGTGGGCCGAGGGGACCCATGTTACAGGCATGGAGTCAGTGTGCCTTTGGAAGCAGGAATGAGCTGGGCCCTGCCCAGCCAGGAGCTGCAGTGGGAGTGGGCGGGCGCATTCAGGGAGCCTGGGTTTTCTAGTCATCTCTCTGTGACCCCCTCACAGGCCAGTGCCCCCCACAGTGGGAATGAGGGAACCTCCAGCAACTAAGGGGAGCTAAGGGGAGACCACCCCGCAACACACACACACACACACACACACACACACACACACACACACACACACACACACACACACACACACACACACACACACACACACACACACACACACACACACACACACACACACACACACACACACACACACACACACACACACACACACACACACACACACACACACACACACACACTGGTTGGCTTTCCCCCAGGACGGCAGGACTGTGATCTGGACCTTAGTGACTTTGAGTGTAGTAATCCCAGCCAGATCCCCTGGGGGAAAATCTGCATATTCCATCCAGTGCCATGGAAATCCACAGGCATGGGGACCTCAGCTCTGCTTCCCTGTGCTTAAACCTGTCTATGTAGAGTAGATTTTTTTTTTTTTAAGAATCATTAATGAGAAAAATTTCTCATTTGGGGATTCTCCATAGCCTGCTCGATAAATGCCCATTGAAGGCATTGCCCTCTGATAAACAAAATGCCACTGGCCAAGAAGCTAGCATGTTTCAGGCTCCACGCTCAAGTGAATCCCTTTGCCCTGTGCCTTTCCTGCATTCCTTATGCAGACAAAACTGCCCTAGAAGTCACGAAGGATTGTGATTGCATAAGGACTTCCAATTCAGGCTCCTGGAATGTCACTAACCTGAGCCTGGCCCACTTCCCGGAGCGGCCATAGACAAACTTGGTATTAACAGCTCTCCCAACCCTGCTAAGTGTTCAGAGCATTGGCCTTGCCTTCATAACTCTTCTCCTAAAGGATATTAAAATGAAATGGGCGGAAGCCAAGTACATTTCAGTGTAAACCTTTGAGAGGCAGAGGCTGCCGAGCACAGGCGGCCTTGTTTGGAAGTGGCTCCATCTACAGCCTGGGCTCTGTAGGGTCCGGACCCAGCAGGATGGAAGGGGCCCTGTCAGAGCCTTGGGGGCTGGCGGTGGGATCCCTGGCTATAGGAACCAGACTCATGGGTGTAGGTGCATTCCCAAGCTGTAATTCCCCATGCACAAAGATATATATTTCCTTGGCCCCCACTTATCCTAGGCTCTCCCCCACATTTTGCACAGTAGACATAAAATATATAAGCACCTGAAGCTAGGCATTGCCTCTTGAGGAAGTCTCATGTTTTATATACCTCCATGATCCTCCCTTTTCTCAACTCTTCCTCCTGTGGACTGCCTTCTCAGCCTGCCCCTCTGCTGGGTCCTGTCCCACCCCCAGCCCACTCCCCGCCCACTGAGTTATCGATGCTCCTTGGGCCCTGTGTGTCCGACAGAGACAGGAAGTCAGACAGGCTCTGGAACACGCACACGCCCAGCTCCAGTGGACTCCTGACAGTGGTAACCTGGCCACCCAGGAGCAGCCACAGTCAGGTGGCCTTCACCTGCCTGTGGCCCTCCTCATCTGCCCCAGCTGGCTCCCTCACCCCACCTCCAACCTGGGGAGGCCTCTGGGTGGGGTCTGTGGTACAGCCCTGCTGGTGGAAATGAGTGTAAGCCACGGCTGGCCACACCTACCCAGCTCTCTCCCTTCCTCTTCATTCTTCCCTCTCCATCTTCCTTCCTCCTTAGCCTTCCCAAACCCCCTCGAGCCCCGTGTGCTCTGAGAGACCTTTCCTCAGCTCCTAGGCAAGGCCCATTTCTTGCTACAAAATGCCCAGCCAGCCTGAGCCTGGCCTGCCTCTGAGCTCCGCAAGCAGATGTCAGCATCCATGCCTGCTCTGTGCTCTAGAGGCCAGGTGAGGAAGGAGAAGCTGCAGAGAGCAGGTTGGGTGAGGCCAAAGAAGAACCCTTACCCTGTCTCCCACCATCTTTAGTAGGGCCCCATCTCAGAAACTTCTGGAAGGTACCTTACTGTACATCCCATCTAGAGGACCAAGGACCAGGGCATGTCCAAGGTCACTCTGCAAGATAGAGGCAAAGCAAGGCTTAGACAGAGGCCAACCACAGACTCCTTAACCCACTCCGGAACTGGAGAGTGAGTGACACTGTCCCCAGAAGTCCAGGGAGCCCAGAGAACGGACAGGTGGGGGCTGCAGGGTCGGCCGCTCTTGGGGCCAGCAGAGGATTAGAAGGGGTGGCCTCTTCCTCCCTCCAAGTCTGTGATGTTGGTCTCTCTTCACAAAGGGACAACCTGGGGCAAACTGAAACCTCATCAAGGCTAGCTTACAAACTGCCTTTCATCTTTGTGTCTGAGAACAAAGTCTGTGGCTTCACTCCTCTGCTAGGGACGATGAAATACATGCCCTCTGTGATATCCCATTTTTCACTCTTCTACTGGCTAATAATTTGTGTTCAGAACTTTTCAGAAAAACCTATGTTATTTATACCCTGACTTGGCTTCAAAAAAGATTTTTAGGGCAGTTTCTGGAAAACATATATACTTCACCAAGACAGGTAACGGGCTGGAGGCTGCTGGATACCTGACCACCCCTGGGGGTCCACTAGTGGGTGGGACTATGAGTGGTGGGGAGGTAGACATGGGGTCAGCTTCCTGGTGGCAAGGATGTTGGAGGCAAGCAGATCCCCACGGTGACCGAGCCCCTTACTGGGCCTGTGGGTTCCTGGCATTGTGCGCGCACTTTATCTATGCTCTTCCACGCAAGCCTCACCCAGCCTGCTGCCATCTTGGTCACCTTATGCTACTGATGCAAACCTGCCCCCCAGAGATGGCCTTGGACTTCCTGGGATCACACAGCTAGTGAGCAGCAGGTGTGCCTCTCCCAGAAGCCGTGTCCAGGGCCTGTGAAAGTGTTCTTCCCAAAGAGGGTCTCCAGTGTGGACCACCAAAGGCCTTGAGGTGAGGAGAGAGCCTGACCTGGGCTTCCTAAGTCCTCATCCCCCCCCTTTGCCCCCCACTCCCACCAGGGCTGGCAGGTGGCCTCGGGGCAGCTGCCTGTGCAGGGCCTGTAGCAGCCCCCAACAGGGTCTAAATGGGTCCAGTCTGTTTGTTTGCTGGGTGATGGACCTCCTCTGGGGTTAATGTCAGGCTAAATTCCCTGCGGTCCTTAATGCTTTTGCTGTGAGTACATAGTACAGACTCTTTCCCAAGACTGTTAACAAAAGATAATTGTCACATTGTACATGTAGGCCTCCCTCTTCATGAAAGCTGCCCTCACTGTTCAGCTCTTGCCTTAGGACAGCCTCAAGAAAATGAGCCCAGGGTTACCGGCATTTGTTTTAATTAAAAGCCTCCTAACCTCCAGCGTGTCAATGTGCAACCCCACATTCCTCTTGCTCTTTGAACGAAGCCCGTTTTTGTTTTTGTTGTTGTTGTTGTTTTTGCCTGTATATGAACATAGAACCAAACAGAGTCTGGCAGGGCCTCCAAGAGACATTAAGCCCCCCTGCACACTGGGCCACACTTTGCCCTCGTGCTCACTCACAGACAGCCTAATCACCGTGTTGCAGTGGAAACGGGAGAGGACCCATGGCCTTGGGACACCTGTGCCACCGGGGCTCGGATTCACAAGCTAAGTCATGCTTCTGTGCTTTAGAAAATGACCTCATCTTCTGCCAAGGCCACAGGCATCAGGTTGCAGATGATTCTAGAAGAGGTTTTCAAAGTTGGGGGTGGCCATTGTGAGCTCACTGAAATGGCTGGCTCTTTGTGAACCCACACCCGGCTTCAGGGCACCAGGTCCATGCTGGGGCATGGCATCTCCTCACCCTGCTTGACCTTCCATCTTTCTGGAAATCATTTGTCCGCCATGGACCTCCAGGGGGGTGTCCACCCCCAGAAGAACAAACTGCTCATTAGGGAGTCACTCCTTAGCTGTAGTAACAGGACAAATTTGCTCTCCCCACGAAGACTGATCATGTGGCTCCCACTTCAGAAACCTAATTTGGGGGTTAGGTGAGGGAAATACATCAGGGTCTTACAGTAAAGGAGTTTTCCTGTATCCCAGGTAAAGATAAAAGTAGTTTCAAATTTAGAGGCAGGGAAGGCACCCGCAGTGGATGCCCAATACCTTCCTCTGTTCCCAGACTCAAGGCTCTTCTGATCTACAAGGGCCCTGCCAGGATGTCCAACATGTGGCCAACTTATATGGGCCAACAACCGTCAGAGAACCCCTCCCTCGCCCTCACCCCATCTGACCAGCGACCTTGCAGGCAGCACCTTCAGAGGGCAGACTCCAGGGCAGAGCCCATCTCCGACGTCCCACCACCACCCCTGGTTTGCATTCACTTCAGTAACCCTGCTGCCTTTGTTTCAGTAATAAATCCCTTCCTCCCTTCCCCTCCCTTCCTTCTTCCCTCACTCTCACTCGCTCTTCCAGAAATCCATGTGTGCTAACAAGCATCCTCTTTGGAAAGTATGAATACGCCTCCCTGAGTTAGAGGTTGAGCCATTTATGCACTGGTTTGTTAGGCCAAGCAGCGCCCTCTCTCCTAGCATCTTTGTGAGATCAGCTGCACTAAGCGAAAGGAGTAGGTGGCACTTGGGTCTAGGGCACCTGCAGTTGGTCAGCATGTGACTGCTGGGAGAAGGGATACCAAGAGGTAACAGGACATGGGGCTAGAAAGGTATCAAGTGCACTGTGTCCTCCTGTGTCTGAGAGACCAGCTCCTTACTCAGGAAGGCGAGGGAAATGCTACCCATCTCTTTTGCCTCCTCCTCTATCTGAGTAGGGCACCACTTCTGCCAAAGCCGAGGGCCTGAAACTCAGTCCCTGCTTGTCCAGCCCCAATTCCTTCCTACATGCTTGACATCTGCCAGTCTTTATGGTAAGGGCTCATCTCAGGGGAACAAGGCTGAGACTCATGAAAGATCTCTAGTCTTAAAGAAGGGCTCAGTTGCATTCTTTGGTTAATTCCCAATTAGACAGAAAATTAAAATAGCAAGAGTGCTCCACTCTTGAATATCCTTGTTAATTTTTAGACCTGGAATGTTCATCTCTGTAATGCTTTTAAAATCAACAAAATAAATGCCACATCATCCCCACATTTACTGTCATGAGATTACCAAAGTAGCCAAAATTGATACTTAGTTTGCTCATTAAATCTGTAATGCTTTCTCCCATGAGTCCGCTACAAGTAAAGACATTTTCTACTTGGCAGAATTTTCTCCTACCAAGAGAAAATTCTGAGTAAATACCCTAGAAATCCATCTGCTGGTCCAGCAGTGGACAGACCCCCATTGAAAGAAAGGAACAGGGGACTCCCATTCAATCCAACTTCTGTCTCGCTACAAACTCGGGGGGCAGTGGGCACTGAGACCTCTCCAGAAGACTTGACCTCACAGCAGAATTCCTGCTTCTTTCTGGCAACGGCCTAGGTTCCAAGCAAAGTAAATCTTGCAGAGAAATGAAACTTACTTGTTCTCAGACCTAATTTTTCTCTTGATTGACTAGATTCGAAAGACACACTGTGCAGGTGTCTCCTTTCTAAAACAGGTCACATGGAGTATACTTGAATCATTTCTTGAGACCCAGCATGCTCAGGGTGAATTTCAGATGCTCTCAAAACTCTTCGAGATGTGCCTGAGGTGCAGATGAGCCCTTCTGTGCCTTTTGACCACTCTTCTTTTCATAGTGCTCCCGTCCTGTTAATGTCTCAATGTCCACCTCCACTTCCTGTGTCCCTCCTGGTCAGCCACGCATGAGCAAGAGAGGTCCATAACCATGATCCTCAAAGCTGTCCCCGAATTCAAATGATAACCATTTATTGAGCATGGACTAGGTGTTAGGCATGCCCTCAGTTGTTTATATGCATGAACCCATTTACTCCTGACAACAACCCTATAAAGAAGGCACTAGTGTTATGTTCCCCCTTTCCAGATGAGGGCTTTGAGGTCTAACCCTTACACAGCTAGAACTAGGCAGCAGAGTCAGAGCCCGAACCCGGGCAATCTCCCGAGTGCAGCCTCAGGAACAGCCACCCTCTCTGCACAGGCTGACCCAATTCCTGTTCCTCTGTGACTTCCGGAATGCTGTATTCATACAGGCCTCTTTGGAAGCACCTGGCACTCCATATCACAGTATGAGAAAAATGAATTCAAGGGGTGATTCTTTGGAAAAGGTATTAAAATAGAGAAAATACTAGCTGGTCTAATCAAGAAAATAGCAAGGACACACAAATACAAAATTGGAGGTGATAAAGGGGAAATAAGCCAATGCAGAGGAAATGCAGAGAAGCAGAAGATTATGTTTTATCTTTTTGCTCGTATGTATTTGCACTACATGATACACATGAGATTTCCAAAAGGAAATGTCCAGTTGGCCACTGTATACAGCCACGCTCATTCATTTATGTGTTACCATTCATTTATGGAAGCTTTTGTGCCTCAACAGCAGAGTTGAATAGCTGAGACAGAGCCCATGTGCTCCCCAAAGCCTAAAATATTTACCATCTGGTCCCTCACAGAAGAACTTTGCTGACCCCTATGCCGGAGCCCTGTGATTTCTCCAGTTTCAGACTCGTTCCTAGTTAATTTCTCGGTTCAGAATTTCCGAACCAAGTAGTTGATGTAGATTCAGACTTCACATGTGTTCCTGCCCCATATATGGTGTCCCCGTTTTAGATGCTATTTTTCTAGCCAGGATGGCCTCTGGTGGGACAACCGTGAGGCCTCACCTCACACCAATACAGTTGCTTTTATCTCCATTGTAGGGATTCCTGACTGTGTTAGTTTTCTTCTGCTGCATAACCAATGATGGTTGCTTAAACCCATTTATTAACTTGGTTCTGTAGGTCAGAAGTCTAGTCTTGTAAGGCTGGCTTAAATCGAGCTCAGGCTGAAATCAAGCTGTCAGCCTAAAAGCAAGCCATCGGCCAGCTACATTCTCCTCTGGAGCATGGGGTCCTTTTCCCAACTCATTCCTATTATTAGCACAATTCACTTCCTTTCGGTTGTAGGACTGAAATCCCCATTTGCTTGCTGGCTATTGGCCAGGGACCTCTCTCGTCATCTATGGACCACTCTTGGGTCCTTACACCATGGTTCCTTCCATCTCACCAATGGAGAACCTCCTTGTCAAATCCCTCTTGTGCTTTGAATCTCTCTGGCTGCCTTTTTTGTTACCGAGTGGAGAAAACTCGGCTTTTAAAGGGCTCGGGTGAGTTGGTTAAGCCCAAGGGATAATCTCGCTTTCTTAAAGTCAACCATGTCATATCACAAAACCTCATCACAGGAGTAATACCTCATCATATCGGCAAGTTCCACCTATCATCACAGGGGAGGGATTAGACAAAGGTGAAGGGCATATGGCGCCATCCTAGAATGCTGCCTACCACACTGGCTTGTTGTAGGGAGCTCTATTCCATCTTCTTACCACACCCAGTCCTCAGGCCTCATCTCTAGTCCTCATCCTTATGGAATATACCTGTTTTCTAATACCCTCATGGAACATTCGGCTCCCACTCACTGCTCTGGCTTCTAGTTCCTTCTTCATTTTCTATACCTGAGGTTTTCCTTTTCTTGCTTTCGAGGTTGGCATACATTTAAAAATATGTTCATTATATTATGACCACTATGTTTATGTGTTTGGAATGGTTGGGTTCCTTCCTTCAGTGGCATGTCAGCCATATTTTCCCAAATTTTAATGTTGTAAAACTAGGTTCTAAGATAACAGAGTCCATTAAAGTAAGTGGATCCTTGAAGCCATACCCTCAGTGGGCAGCAACCCGAGTTAAAGGAAGAATTAATGGTTCATCAACCAGAAAACGTTACCAGTGTGTTCAGGTCTGGGGAATATTTTACGTTTGCATTAGCTTTGCTTACCGTATTGCTGGGAGAGCTAAAATGTATGAAAGCCATATCCCTCTGAGACCTAAATCTTTTCTGAAAAACAGGCACATTAACTAGGTCCTCTTGTCTAAATACTATCTTCAAATAGTTCACCACCGCTAAAAGCATTTTTATCCTGTTTCCATTTCAACTCTTCAAATGTTGTTTTGATGCTTTTCTTCAGATGTGGCCGAGCAGTATTTTCAAGAGAGCATGGCTAATCTTAAGGATGCTGAAGGGACGGGAAAAGCCAGATTTCTTTCAATTCAAGATGATTATTGCCGTTTTCTACAAGTCACTGGACAAAAAGAGGTAAGTGAGTTTGGCCCAGAGTTGACTGTTTACATGAATTAATATCCGAAGTGCTACTCCTTCGCTTTGCAAGCATCCATTAAGCCTAAGGCATGTACCAGGCTCGCATAGGAATAGGGATAAATAAACCCAGGTGGCCTCTCTTAGGCAGCTCCCAGATACTCAGTCTTGGGAAACAAAAACTATTTATAAGAATGTAGATGCCATAGGCCCCAACTCCCCACAAGGGATCCTAAGGGGCTAGAAACCTTGAAAACCCAGTGGGCAAACCCTGCTTCTCACAGCCTGTGGTTCTGGCTAGGATAGAGGAAGGCAGTTAATGGGACTGATTCCTCTCTCCTTATTTTGGGTTATGGAAGGAATTTACATATCTAATGAGAGCTACACAGCACAGAAGTTACAGCTTACAGTCCATTGAACCAGACAAGCATGCGTTTCTTATGGCTTGTAAAAATGGAACAAGACCTAGAGTTTATATTCACTGGCAATTAAATAAACCTTTGGGGACTTATTCCATGCAAAGCCTAACAGTTACCAGAAAGCCAGTTGATGTGGCTTGATTTATATAGATTTTTTTGTTCAACTTTAACCTATCAAGGCAAATCCTTGAGATGAAAAGCTTGTATTTCCTCTGCTATTCTGTAGACCTCCCCCACGGCTCTGCCCTAGCCCTTAACCCCTCACCCTTCTCTCAATTGATATGAGCTTAAGGAACGTGAGTTTTTAATCTAGATGCACCCATGTTCGTCAGGCCAAAGTAGGACTGCGGGAACCATAACAAATGGAGTTCCCATATTTTTTTGGATCACCCAACTAAGTAGAAAGGGGCCTTCCAGGGGCCTCAGCTTCTAGAATATCTGGAGAAGTTCTGTGGAGAGCGCTCAGGTCAGAAGTCTGGAGGGGAAGAAGGGGAGTCTGCCCACATCATGCCTACACCTTCCAGCTCAGCAGTCACTTTTACCTCTAGAATGTACTGGCTATCATGTCCACCTCTGCCAGTCATCACCTCCTGCCTGGACCACTCGAACAGACTCTGGTCCCCCAGCTGCCTTTTCCACTCTTGCCTTTTTCTTGTCCATTCTGAATAAGGAAGCAATGGCGATCTTTTCAGAACGCAGATCTGGTCAGTGAACCCCCATTTTCAAATTACTCCAATGGCTTCTCAGTGCCCTTAAAATAAATCAGAATCCTGTATGTCTCACAATACCTTCAATGCAATCTGGATTCTGCTGACATTTCCGGTCTTATTTTCCCCCCTCCCTCAATCTGTTCTGGCCACATTGACCTTTTCTAATCCTCACTTCCAGGAAGTACCAACTTTCGTTTCCTGCTCTTGGAAGGCTCTTCCTCACTGATCACCTGGCTAATACAGATCCATCTTTGAGGACCCATCAGCTTGACTAATTCCTTTCCCCAGTCTTCATTTGATTCTTCCCATTATTGTATAGAATCATTTTTGACATAATAATAGGATAAGGGGCGCTTGGGTGGCACAGTGGCTTGAGCGTCCAACTCTTGGTTCGGGTCAGGTCATGATCTTGGGATCGTGAGTTCGAGCCCCATGTTGGGCTCTGCGCTGGGCGCAGAGTCACCCTTGGGACTCTCTCTCCCTCTCCTTCTGCCCCTCCCACACATGCACTCGCTCTCTCTCTCTCTCTCTCTCTCTCTCAGATAATTTAAAAAAATATGATAAGCACAGTATAGGAATAACGTAACAACATAATAAGAATAGTAAGTTATATGTGGATGTGTACCCTCTCTCCCCTGACTGGACCGAATTCCGTGAGAGCAGGGACCCTCTTGCTCCTGGTGGGGAGCCATGAGCAGGTGGGTGGGTGGATTCTTGGCTGTGGGTCGCCTGACTGCTCCAGCTACCACAGGGCATCTACCCTCTCCCCCGTTTTTGTCTGGCTTCCTGCCCTGGTATCTGTCACCGATGCCACACTTCACCGCCCTTGCCCTAGTCACCCAAATCAGTGGTATTGAACTAGAGATGTACCTTGCTCCCCTCGACCTCCCTTGGAGATTTTAGCAAACTGGCTCTTTCTGTTCTGTCCCTGCCAGCCCTTCTAGTGCCCTGGCAAGAACAGAAAAAGCTGCATCTTCCTCAGGTGGACGCAGCTTGTGCCAGAGCACATTGCTTGGAGAGTGGCACACAGGCTGGATTTCAGCTGTCCTCGCTCTCCTGTCCTTGTGCATGACACAACTCAACCAACCGGACGTGGCAGCCTTGCACGGTGCTCACCCTGGCTGCAGCCCTCTCCCTATGGGTTCTCGCAGGTGGCCAACAAGGCTGGGTCCGAGGACAGTCCCAGGCATGAGCACGGCCCTGTGCTCAGACCACCCCAGATGCGGTCATTGCCCCTGCATGGGCTAGAGCCCTGTGCTAGCGTGAAGGTGATCTTTGGGAAGGACAATGACTTTTAAGGTAAAATGTAAGTGAAGGTCACTCTGCCACAGATTAAGACACTTGTGTGGGGCTTCTCTTCTAGTTTTCTGCTCCAGAACCTTCTCCAGCTTCTTATTCCCCATAAGAAAATCCAAACTCCCGAGCCTGGCATGAAGGCCGTCCACCAACCACCAGCCCTGCCTGCAACTCCTGCCTCATCTCCCCCTGCTCGCCTTCCTACTCTGTGCTGCAGTCAGATGAGCCCGCTGGCTGGCCCTGCCCTTCTCCCACCTCACCCCTGGGCTCCCAGTTTCCCATGCGCCCTCTCCTCAGCCCACCCGGGTCCTATTTTTCCTTCATTCCTGTCCGTTACGCTGTTCTACCTCTCACAGACTGACGCCATCTGTTTCCACCCATGTGACATCTCTTCCATTGCCATCTCCACCTGCCGTTCAAGTTCATGCACATCTCTCTCTAGTTTCCCCCACCAGGCTAGAAATGGCATCGAAAGCCTCATTTAGCAAAAAGAGTCTGGCTCTTCTTTCCATCATTGGCTCCTCAAAACCTGACAACCAGTTTCCATGGACAAGTTGCCAAGCCCAGCACCTGCACCTTGCCAAATCCTTGCTCACAGATGCCGGGGGTGGGCTTCAGCATCAGGCAGGTTCCCCACGCACCAAGGTGGGTCACACACTTCACAATTTACAGTTGCTGTGCTCCTAGGGTGTTTCATCTTTCCACGAAGAAATTGTTTCTGCCTTATCAATGCCTTCGCTGTTCCACACCCCACACCCCACCCCAAGCACTTAACTCATATTATTGCCCATAAACTGAGTAAAGCTTTGTCAGCTCCTTCTGCCCGTGGAGCGCTTATCAGGATGCCTTCAGGGCTGTTTGGTGGGGGAAGCCCTTTAACGGGTTCCAGCCTTATTTGGCTCTCAAATTCAGCGTTTGTATTCCATTGCCATAATCATGCTTTCATGAAAGTACAAGGCCATGGAAGAATTTCAGAAGAAATGTGGGGAATGGACAGGCAGGACTTTCCCTCTGTACGTCTTGGGGTCTGACTGAAGAGATTAATGTCAGAAGATCCTGGTTTCTGACCAACTCATGTTTTTTATTCCACATTGGTGTAAATAAATCTGATAAACCACACAAAATGTCAAATATATTTAATTTTTTTTTGCCATGTTAGAATGTTTGCTTTTGGTTTCCTAAACTATTTCTTATGAGAAATAGAAACCCCCGGAATATATTCTGGATGTTTTGTAAGTACATAAATTGCCAGGAAACTCTAATTTTCACTTACATAAGAACGTCACTGTGCACAGAGGGAAAAAGAGCCTGCAACTGAAAAGGATTAAAATTACAGGCCAGATTCAGATCCTAGGTCAAACACAGGGGAGCTGTCTGATCCTGAGCGAATTTCCGACTGCTCTGTGCCTCAGTTTCCTCCTCTGGACAGTGAGGATTAACATTGTACTTATCTAAAGGAGACAGAATTAAATGAGCTCAGGCAGGTAAACTGTTCAGCGCAGTTCTTGGCACCTAAAGGATGCGATACATGTTAGCTTCTGTCTTAACTACTCAGCTAAAATGAATTCCTGTAATACCTGAGGTGGCTTTGTTCTACAGGTGTCCTTCATGCATTCTGTCTCCATGGTTAACACCTCCCTGCCCTCGTATATGCTATTTCCCGTGTCCTGTTTAAAGAGAAAAGTAGGCTCAGCTCATGAGACACTACCCAAACCCAATCCCTGAAAAGTGAAAATACACATCAGTTACATCATTTTCTTTTTTGAGAGAGAGAGGGAAGGTGCATGTGCGCATGTTGGGGAAGGGGCAGAGGGAGAGAACATCCAAGACAAATCCAAGACGGACGCTTAACTGACTGAGCCACCCAGCCTTAAGGGGCGTTGATCTTTATCAGCCTTTGAACTTTCCAACCAAACTTTGATCTTTGTTCCTTTCACAGAGAGCAACCTCAATCCTGAGAGAGTCCCTGGAAGCTAAAGTGGCCATGTTTGGTGATCTCAGTCCCGAGGTGGCGGAGACCTACCGGCTGTTGGGTGGGGCTGACCTGGCACAGGGGAACCACAGTGGGGCCCACAAGAAACTGAAGAAGGTAAAGCAGGAGCCAGTACTAACGTGGAGAAAACTCTCCCCACAGGGCACTTTTTCTCCCTCCACCATGCTGTTTTTAAATGAAACTTTATCAGTGGCTAATTTAAGTAAGATGACGTCACTTTTGCAGTCAAGCTAAGCCAACACTTTTTGGAAGAATGATATAGTCATCCTAATATACACATATGTTGTTAAATGAATTATCAGTGATTTTTTACCATGCAGATATTTTCAAGTTTTTGCCTAGGGCAATTTATCCATCTTTTATTTTATTGTACTCTTTTTTGTACAGTTTATGGAGGAATTCTTGAATCCTTGTGTGTGTTCTTCTGGTGTTTATATGTTTGTTTCTTTTTAAAATCTGGGGTTTGTTTGTGTGGAAGGTGTGAGGTAAGGATCTAATGTTATCTTTTTTTCCAATGGCTACCTAGTTGCCCAGCACCGTTTTATTAAAGAGCCCATCTGTGCTCCAGTGATCTGAGAGAACACTTTCATCATGTACTACACTTCTATATATACTTGAGTGGATTTCTGGATTTCTGTTCTCTTCCATTTGTCTTTTTGTTTATTCAAATTCCAGTGCCTCATTGTCTTAATTATAGAGATTTCATAGCATGATTTAATAGCTGGTAGGACTCGACTCCCCTCATGGTTTTTTATCTCCCTAGAGTATCAGGTTTTCTAGACATTTTTGCATATTTATTTTTCCACATGAATTTTAGTATCAACTTGTCTAGCTCCATAAGAAGTTTGGTGGTATTTTTTGGAGGATCGTGTTATTTATAAACTTCTGGAAGACTGACACCTTTATGATGTACAGTCATTCTACCCAAGAACAAGGGATGTCTTTGTATTTGTTCATGTCTACTTATGTATCATTCAGGCACATTTTAAAGTGTTCCCTATATAAGTTCTGCACATTTCTTATTAGGCGGATTTCTAAGCATTTCCTCTTCCTTAGTGCTGTTATAAATGGAGTTTTATCTAGTATTATACCTTTTGACTGTATATGTGTGCAAACTGTTGGTTTCTCTCTGTTATTTTTTGTTTTGCTAGCTTAATTCTTTTCTTCTTTGAGTTAATTTGAGCATTAGTTCTTTCAGGTTTTTCAGTGTACTATTACATCATTTGCAGATAATTTTACTTTCTGTTTTCCAGTTCTTATGACTCTAATTGATTTCTCTTGTCTAATTGCATTGACTGTTACTTCTAGTACAGTAATAAGTAAGGGTAGAGATAATAGGCATCCTTTTCTTGTTTTGATCCTAGTAGAAATGCCTCTAGTGATTCTTCATATAGTAAATGCTGGCTTTGGACCAAGGTTTATATATTTTATCATGATAAGGAAACATCCATCAATTTCTATTTTCATGAGTGTTTTTTATTAGAAATAAATGCTGGATTTTATTAAAGAGTTTTTCAGCATCAATGGAAATAAATAATCATATGATTATTGTTAGATTACTTAATATGGTATATTTTATTATAATATTGAACCAACCTTGCATTCCTGAAATAAATCCCCTTAGTCATATTGAACTATTTTCTCAATACAATGTTGATTCTGTTTGCTAACATTTATTTTAGGATTTTTTTGCACCAGTATTGGTAAGTGATATTTGTTTAAGTAACAATGTTATATTTGCTTCATAAAAATAATTTGGACGTTTACCTTTATTTTCTATGCCTGAAGGAATTTATACAGCACTAAAACTATCTAGCCTTTGAAAGTTTGTACCCCCGTGAAACTCTTTAGGTCTGGTGTTAATTTGAATGGTGGGAAATTTCTTGACGCTCTTCTCTATTTCTCTATAAAAAATTGCCTCTGTTGAAGCTTTCTATCTCCGATGAGGTCATTTTAGTAAACTGTATTTATCTATTTCACTATCATTTTCAGATTGATTTGCATGGGGATTTGCAAAGTAATCTCATGAATTTTTAAAATTTCCACTTTTTTCATAGTTATCTTCCCATTGTAATTTCTTCATTTTGTATTTGTATTTCCTCACTTTCTTCATTGACTCAGTTAGCGGTTTGTCTATTTTGTCAATTTTTCAAACTCCATAGGTCAATAGCCTTCCTATTCTGTTTTACTAATTTCTGATTTTATCTTTATTATTTCTTTTCTCATGACTTATTTTGTTTTACTTTGTTGGAGTTTTTCCTTTTTGATTTGGGAATTGAATTCATTTGTTTTCATTTTTACTGAGACAGTGTTTTAGGCTGTGACTTTTCCTTTTCTTATTGCTTTAGATGCATCTCATAAATATTGTCATGTTGTGTTTTCATTACATGAATTAGTTTTAAAATGGGGAAAACCTGGGAACCTCTAAGTAACATAACTGACCAAACCAAAAGAAATTAACTTTAGTTCTGAGTGGGCTGCCCTGTGCGTTGAGCCTTCTTCCCTTACGATTTTTCTGAATCTGTGGCAGAAGGCATCAGGTTTGGTGACGTGTGGTGCCTAGTTTTTAACAAGATGATACATATACCTGTTATCACACGGTCAATGGCAGTTATCGGTCACCTTCTGTACGCCAGTAGCTGTGCTCTGCAGACTTGGGGAAACAATGATCAAGACAGATATGCTTCTTGTCTCCATAAGACTTTCCAGCCTAACCCGGAAGATATGTTAAACTAATCATTTCAAATAATTTAAACATTATACATGTGCCAAAGGTATGATTGAGGGAAGACGGAGGAGGGAAGCTAAGGTGGCAGTTGCCCTGGGTTTCTCCATTCTCCACTTCTTTCTTTTTTTTTTTTTAATTTTTTATTGTTATGTTAATCACCATACATTACATCATTAGTTTTTAATGTAGTGTTCCATGATTCATTGTTTGTGCATAACACCCAGTGCTCCACACAGAACGTGCCCTCTTTAATACCCATCACCATGCTAACCCATTCCCCCACCCCCCTCCCCTCTAGAACCCTCGGTTTGTTTTTCAGAGTCCATCGTCTCTCATAGTTCGTCTCCCCTTCCGATTTACTCCCCTTCATTCTTCCCCTCCTGCTATCTTCTTCTTCTTCTTTTTTTTTTCTTAACATATGTTGCATTATTTGTTTCAGAGGTACAGATCTGTGCTTCAACAGTCTTGCACAATTCACAGCGCTCACCATAGCACATACCCTCTCCAGTGTCTATCACCCAGCCACCCCATCCCTCCCACACCCCCATCACTCCAGCAACCCTCAGTTTGTTTCCTGAGATTAAGAATTCCTCATATCAGTGAGGTCATATGATACATGTCTTTCTCTGAGTGACTTATTTCACTCAGCATAACACCCTCCAGTTCCATCCACGTCGTTGCAAATGGCAAGATCTCATTCCTTTTGATGGCTGCATAATATTCCATTGTGTATATATACCACATGTTCTTTATCCATTCATCTGTCGATGGACATCTTGGCTCTTTCCACAGTTTGGCTATTGTGGACATTGCTGCTATAAACATCGGGGTGCACGTACCCCTTCGGATCCCTACATTTGTATCTTTGGGGTAAATACCCAGTAGTGCAATTGCTGGATCGTATGGTAGCTCTATTTTCAACTGTTTGAGGAACCTCCATACTGCTTTCTTCCATCCTCCACTTATGAGCTCATACTTATTGACTGATTGTTATATCCCTGGCACTGTGTTGAACGATTTACATATATTAACTTATTTAAACCCTATAGCAACCTGAAGAGTCGGATACCTCTACTGTTTTTTACAAAGAGGAAAACTGAGGCTAAAAGGCTAAGTGTCTCAGCATTGATTGCAAGGTCAGGAGTTGTTGGAGTGGGGCTTTGGCACCAAGGAGTACGGGCTATGCGATCTATCCTGCACTTCACCCAGTTCACATCTCGGGCTTCTCAGTAAGATTTTGTTTGAACGAGGGCTTCCTATCCTTAAAAAACATCTGAGAACCAGTGACACAGTGGGGAGAATGCCAAGATCAGGATAAAAAGGAGTCTTTGGATTACCGCTGACAGAAAACAGTCAAACTAGCTCAGGTATAAAGAGGTATCCATTGTCCTGTGGTCTCCAGGGAAGGGCCAATAGGCAGATGATTAGCAGAGCAGGATGCAGCTGAGCCTGAGGAGAATGTTCCAAGGCTGCCTCTGCCTGGACTCCTGCCTGCTTCTCTCTCTCCACATCCTCCTCCTCCTGTGTCATGGTAGGCACTCCCTTCAAGATGGAGGTCATGGCTGCCCGCCCTCCAGAGTTTTACTTCCTACTCTTGTGCCATTTCTCAGTCATAGCTTGAAAGATCTTAGGGAAAGGGCTATAGATCTGGCCTGAATCAAGTGCTCACCCTGGATCAGTTAGCCGGGGGTGTGGCAGGATGTAAGAACATGGTGCCCTCAAGGCAGCTGGGTGGCCCAGCGTGGAGATGGTGCGGTAAACACGGTCCCATAGTCAGAAGACCTGGGACAGGGTCCCTAGAGCCCCTTCCTGGTTTTGAAGCCTGTGCAATGAGCCCAGTAGGCATCCAGTACCTTCCTCCCTGAGAATATTCCAGGCCAGTGAGGGAGTTGCAGATTGTAAACCCCCAACTGTGGTATTGTGTGCTGAGTTCTGCCGGTCCACATTGGGCTCTATGGGAGGGAAGGGGCTTAGGGAAGGTGTCCATAGATAAGTAGTCCTGAAAAAGAGTGTAGCCTAGCAGAGATAGGAATTTCCAGGTTGGAAAAGGGGCGGGAGAAGAGGTTCAGGGGCGAGAGAGTGAAGCCTCTTTAAGAAGCAAAAACTAGTGGGCGCCTGGGTGGCTCAGTTGGTTAAGCGACTGCCTTCGGCTCAGGTCATGATCCTGGGGTCCTGGGATCAAGTCCCACATTAGGCTCCCGGCTCAGGGGAGAGCCTGTTTCTCCCTCTGACCCTCTCCCCTCTCATGCTATTTCTCTCTCGCTCGTTCTCTAATAAATAAATAAAATCTTTAAAAAAAAAAAAAAAAAGATGCAAAAACCAGTTAGGGCTGACCGTCTGTCGGGAAATCGTCTGGGAAAGACATGGGGCAGGTCTCTGCAGCCCTGTTTGTAGGTTAAGGGCCTGAGACTTGATCCTTTAAGCAGGGGTCCCAAACAATGACCAGTTCACTGCCTGTGTTTATTTCATTACAGTTAAGGATATAAGTCAAGTTAAGAATGGTTTTCACAGATAATCATAAAACCTGTCATCATCGTACAGGTGATCATAAATTGATTGGAGTATAGGGAACATAAACTGAGCCCCCACTGAGTGAAATCTTAGCTGCGCCAAAAAAGAAACCCATTCTTCTCCTGAGTAACACTAGATTACAAAAACACCTACTCGTAGTTTCATTGATAAAACAAACTCGAGGAAGTTTGCTCTTGCTCTTGTTACATATGTGCCTATACAGTAAGCCTCAATGTTTGTCTCTATATTTAGAGACAAAAGCCCACAGTATTTACCATGTGGCCCTTTGCAGAAAAAGTTTTCTGAACATTGCTCTAAGCAGCTGGGTGCAGTGAAGGGAATTTTAAGCAGGGCACCACAGGTCTATATTTGTACTTTGGATTTTAAAAAAAAGAAACAGTGAGGACAGTGTGGAGAATGGACTGGAATGGGCCAAGAATCAAGGCAAGAGGCTTGAGAAAGATGAGAAACCTCTGTGAAATGGTGGTAACAGCAACACCCAGACTTTCTTGCCCCTACAGTGTCCCAGGGGTAGAATGAGGGGAGGGAAGTGAGTCTGCTTTATTGAGAGTCGCAGGATCCAGTGGGGCTCAGGGGGCCACAGAGCACCAGAAGAAGGAGAGGACAGAGCTTTCCTGGCCGAGACACTGCCTGCCTTGGGAGCCTCCACTGTGATTCCTCTTCCGAGGGTTCAGCCTAGCCACTCAACTCTGGGCCGGGGAGGGACCCCAGGAATGGCGGAAGCTGGCAAATGTTAGCAGATGCCCAAGAAACTTGAGCAGGGCCCACGCGGACCTTCATGAGGGCCCCCCGCTGTCCCCGGTGGGGTGGGGCAGGTACCACGACCGATCACAGGCTCAGAGCCAGGCTGGCTGCAGCCCAGGGCAGCTCGTACGTCATTCCTAATCCTCACAGCCCAGCAGGTTAGACCTTAGTAGCCCTGTCTTACTGGCAAGGGGCCTGAGGCACCTGGAAACAAGTAAGTTATATATGGGCAGGTTCCTCTTAAGTAAGGTTCACCAAGCATGGGATGTTAAAGCCCTGCATGAGGGTGACCTTCTGAATCCGACTCTGGGGCAGGGGTCCCTGGGCCCAAGGATCTGCATTTTAGCTTCTGGGGGAAGGTTGAGATCACTGCTCTGGGCCCCATGCCCACCCACGGGGCTTAAAATCAGCTCAGCCTCAAGAAACTGTCAAATTTCATCACTCCCAAAGACTGCCATGGAAGTTAGTGAAATTTTTTCCCTTTAGTTTGGCCTCATTAACCATCAGTCCCAAACACCATGGCTTTGACATTTTAAAGCTAACGGGCCATTTGCCAGAATGCGGGAAGAAAGGGTTGAAACTGGTATGTCCGTCAGTCGCGCGTGCTGTGGTCCACGTGCACGTGGTCCCCACTGACACTCCTCTGTGTGTGCCCATCTGAGGACAGGGCTGGCCACGCTGTGAACGCTGGGGCACGCACACAAGACTTAAAACCCGTCCTGCACGTCTGTCTGCTGCTGAGCCCGACTTTCTCAGTTGCCGTACTTAGCACCGGGCTCCGCGGAGCCGGCAGCAGCTTTCTAAAGTAAAGCTACAGGCGGAGTGTTTCTCTCCTTTTTATCACAACAACAGCTCTGTTCCCCAAGTTTTCAACTCTGGAACAGGAATCCAGTGAACATCGGCTTTTCCAGATGTGCCCTCATGTGCTGAATGGCCTGGGCATGGTCCTGTGGGCACAAAGAAAACAGGAAGGCACGAGAAACAAAGCAGACCATGGGATTAAATTACTGAGAGGAAAACCATATTATTGATCTGTTTTTCAAAGGCATCTGCCTGCAGGGTGCAATGGGAGAAATCTGTTGGCTCCAGATGGAAATTTCCATAGCAAAAGTTCCGTATGCTTTTGCAACATAGAGACCTGGTTTGATTCTAGGATGGGCGTCACTGCCAACATTTTCATCCAGGGGAAAGGCTGCAAAAAAGCGTTCCTAAAGACTGTTTCCCAGGGCAGTAGCCTCTCGGGACTCATCCTGGACCCAGTGACAGGGTGAAGTTGGGGTGGCCTCCCCCCTTCATCTGGCCTCCCTAGTGAGTACTTTCCTCTTCAGGGTCAGTCCACTGCCTGACTGCTTCACAGCTTCCAACATTAAACATTTCCATAAAAGAATAACATGATGTTACGTGAGTGACCGCTCTCCAAGAAATTCAAAACCCACTATGATGAATCATTTGAAGAAAGGCAGAGGAAAATGGTTTTTATTCATAGATTGTAGATGAGAAAGCCATCCCTGGAAGGGTCTCATGTGATCATGGATCAAGACCCAAGACCAGCCGTTCCTCCAGCCGGCCAAGCACCCAGAGCCTTCTGGTTGACAGCTGTCTTTTATACATAATTCACGCACTGTCATTCTGTCAGCCGACCACTGAGTTTTACTTTCCCTTTAGCCCGTGTGGTGTTTTCCTGGTTGCCCCGGATACCAGGAAATCCAGAGCAAGTTTGGAGTCCCTACACAGCCTCATGTTAGCCCACACTGTTTTCAGGTGTGGTCTTATTTACTGTCCTTGATCCTGATTTTCCTAATGGTCATTGACTAAACCCATTGCCGGGCTGCAGCAGGTCCCCTCCCATCCTTTTTGGAAAGAGAGGAAGGTCATGACATGAATTTCACATCAAAAAAATCCTGTTCTTAAAAAAAAAAAAAAAATTCTGTTCTTGGGTTGAGAAGCACGCTTGAAGACGTTCCAGGTACTCCATCGGTTGGGTTGATACAGGATAATCGTGGGAGTGGATGGTTAAAGGGATCAAGGTCATCCAGTTTTGACCTTCTGTGGGGAAAAGGTGGAGCCTCCCTTGCCCGCTATAGGCTAGGTGGGAATGAGAAGTCCGGCCCTGCTGACCATAGGAAGAGGCCCCATGAGGACAGCCCACGCACAGCACCCTTCCACCTTTGTTCTCCCTTAGAAAACACAGACGGCCCCACACAAGACTACGTTTGCTGTGGAAAGCTCCTCAACTATTAGAACTATTGTTCTTGTGGAGTGCTCAGTGCCTTCAAAGTTCCTAAACTGGTGTCAGAATCTGGAGGGCGCAGAACTGTGGGTCTGCACAGACCGTCCCGGCCCGAAACTGGCCGTTTGTCAGAGCCTCACTAGAGGCGGGACAGCTGTGAGTTTATGGGCACGTGACCAGCGACGGAGGAAAAGGCAAAATCTCCTGCATAAATTCAGCGTGAGCTTAAACAAGTGGAAAGAGTGGTGGTGTGAGGGGCCAGCCCGCGTGGCTCAGTCGGTGAAGCGGCTGCCTTCGGCTCAGGTCATGATCTCAGGGTCCTGGGATCGAGCCCCACATCGGGCTCCCTGCTCAGCAAGGAGCCTGCCTCTCCCTCTGCCTGCCGCTCCCCCTGCTTGTGCTCGCTCACTCTCTCTCTGACAAATAAATAAATAAAATCTTAAAAAAAAAAATAATTAAAAAAGGAACGGCTGGTGTGACCACACCGGCTCAGGAAGGACTCGGGCAACGCAGCTGAGCTCCACATCAGAAGGGAAACCGGCCATGAAAAGGCAGCCCAAAGGGCTCAGCTTGAAGAGGGTGTGAATCTCTTGCTCTTCCTGGCTCCGAAATGGGCAAGTCTGGCTTCTATACATAAAGCTGGCTGCTTTGACTGACATGTGGGTACGCAGCTGGATTCCCCACAATAGCAAGCCCCACTGATGTGTTTGTCCTCTAAATATTTGTGTTGCAGTTGTCCTGGAGAAAGATGATGGTAGCTTGCTCCAAGACAGTGGCCAGGGGATGGAGCAAAGTCGTGGGGGAGTCGAGGGATGTCGATAAAGATGTAGAAGCCCCGGCACATGGCAGCTCGGAGGTGAGGAGTGAGGGAGACAAGGATGCCAAGCACACTTCCTAGGCTGGCACTCAGACACTCGGGGAGAGCTTTGCAGATGGGGCCCACTCTCAGCAGCTGTGTGAGTGGCAGTTCCTGGGCCCCCCTTTCTTCCTCATCTCCCATGTCCCTTGTCCTGGGGCCGCTGGTCTGACCTTATCTGTCCTTCTGTCAAGGGAGGCTGCCTACCCACCTATGCAGCAGGTGGGTCTCAGAATTAGTGGGTCTCCAGGTTAAGGGAGCTGCAGGGCTGTGTGTGTGCATGCATGAGACAGAGAGAGAGGGAGGGAGGGAGAGAGAGAGAAGGGGCATCAGAGTATGCTTCCTCAAACACTTGCCAGTCCTCCTGCCTGGGACCCCACCACCACCTTCCCCCCATCCTGCAAGCCTCAACTCACATGTCACCTCACAAAGGCCTTCAGCCTGCCCCTCTCTGCTCTGTCACTGAGGTGGACACCGGGGGCATATTGCAGGGGCTCTGCAAACATCTCCACAGGAACGGGTGGGTGTGGAGGAAGATGTGGGCCCAGTGAGGGCAAGGCTGGTTCCTGCGTAGGGCTCAGGTTTTCCCCCGGTTTCTGCAGGAAAATGTGAGCTGATGAATTGTGTTTCGGTTTGTCCTTTCCGTTCTCCCAAGGTCATCATTTGAGTAAATCACTTCTGCCTGCCTGGTAAAGATTCGTAAAGGAAAGCCTATTGGTGTTTTTCTAAACCTTGAAGACATTTCGCACTCCCACGTGTTTTAGGTTCTGATATCTTTTTTTCTTAAGACCAGCCTTGAGAACTGACGTGAAAACAGAGGCACAGTTCATGACTTTCTGGGTAATTCTCTGCCATGAGTGTACTGTTGCAGCAGATAACGTGTACAGAGGAGTAGTGACTTCAGATCTTGAGCATTAGAGTCATTCTTTACAAATGTACCTTTCTCTGGCTTTGTTCTTCATTTCATATAAAGACAAAATACATGTGATAGCATGACAGGCTTGGCATGGACCCTTATCAGGCGTGGCAAAGTCTGTCAGTTTTCCATCATTGAGCCACGCGACCTTGCAGCTGGCTCTAGAGCAGCGGCCTTGCTGCTCGGCCTCCGTTAGTAAGAAGGATATGTCCCATCAGCACTTCCATTGTCTGACATTCCTTGATAGGAAGGATGCGCAGTTCTGGGACTTAAGGCTGGACGTTGATGGCGGAAGGGAGGGCTGAGGCACCCCAGTACAGTTCTGCAGAGGCGCTGCTGTGAAAATAATGAATGGCCTTGAGTTCTGACTGCAGAAGGTGAGGGATTCCTGCCCAAACCAGAAGATACGCTTCTTTGTGAGTTTGGGTATTTAGCTGTTGTGGTTTTCTAAAGCCAGAGTGACTGAGTCAGCTGACCTCCATGCCAGAGCTGCCCCCACCAAGCCACCCCTCCAACCACACTGGGAAGGCGTGAGCTCTGGGGCACAGAGGTAGACCAGAGCTAGGAAGACACCAACTGATGGCTCCTGTCTCAGCTGCTTTGTCTCCGGGGCCCCTTAGGAACCTAGCTCTCCAAACTCAGTCATGTCAAAAAGAATTTTTTTAATTCCACGTCAGATGCTTAAGGTTGTGTCTTAACGACCCCGGCAGCCATGAATGACTGCTAGGAGGAGGAGCACCCAGCCAACAGCACTCTTGCAACCCCTGAACTTGCCTGGATTTGGAGGGCGAAAGTTTGTAATGCTGTACCCACAGTGAAGTTCCCTTACTGGAGGTTTTGGTAGCTGATGGATCCCTGGAGCCATGTGGTCCAGCCATGTCTTCAGGCTCCGTATAAGAATTTCCTCAGATGACCTCCTTGTCCACTTGTGTCCTTATTCATTCATCTAGCAAATATGGCACACACTCCGGTGCCAGGGACCGGGCAGGGCCCTGGGGCACAAAGACAAGCAACACAAACTTGGTCCCTCTGGGGACAGCTTGCAGGCTAGTGTAGAAGCCAGCGTCCCCTTTTGTCTTTATGCGGCGGGAGGAAAGCTTCTTGTTTGATGTTTAAGGAATAATAGAAACACAAATGACTTCTCCCAAGTCCTGCAGATAAAATCAAAGAGAAATACAGTAATGTCATGGCTCCCCCAAATTCATCTGGATCCTGGAAACCTCAGGGTTTTTTGTCGACTTAAAGAAAAATGAGAAACACCCATGTAGGGACTGATATCAGACCGGAGTGCGCTGGCCTTGGAAGAATCTGGAGGACACCAAACAGCTTTTATTTATGGTGTTGAATGTTCTGTTGCCAGTGTTTGGGAGTTCTTTACTTAGTTCAGAGAGGTGTTTACAATGCCTGACTCCCAGTAGGTTCAATTAACAATTTATTGACTTTGTATCTGTCGATGTCTATATTTTTAACAGAAGAATCGAAATACCTATTTCATGCAAAAATGCTTAAACAAATTTAGCTAAGAGGAGCAGAACGTTGAGAAATTCAATTTACGTTTCTTAGATAAATACGCGGCTATGTAAACATTTTCTAGTAAGGATCAGTGAGGGGTGATTTCACTCTTAAAAAGGTAGCTGTTGAAGACTATTCCAGCTAATGGGTGAATGATTCTTTCCTGTTGTGGTGCCTGGTATGGCGTCCCTGGGCTCTGTCATCATAGAGGAGATTAGGCAGGGGCTGAGGACCTGTTTTCCTCTCTTAGCTGGCATCCCTTTACATATCTTCTCGCTTCAGCTAGAATTTGGGGCAAATCTTCTTAATGAGGATAAGTAGCCTTTACAAAAATCTATTCATGCCAGGGAGAGAAGAGTCTTGACTACCGGGGTCAAGGGAGTAGGGATGGGGATGGAGGGGCTCACCTCTCTTGGGCTTGAGTATTGATCATGACCCTCTCTCCCACCTCTGCTCTCTCTACAAACATTTTCCCCGGGGAAAAGGATCAGCACACAAGGTCTGGAATGGAGGTAGTTAGTAAAACCAGTGAGAATTTGTATAAGCTCTGTCATTTGCCATGTCATTGTTCCCAGGAATCTGTGAATATTTAGCTACTAGTATGTCTTTCCCTAGGGAATGAGGGGCCAGAGAGAAACTTTGGTAACCAATGGGATAGGATGGAAATTCCTCCTGACTTTTGGATTTTGGGGGCCATCTGTTAAGGCAGGGTAAACTGAGACCTCAGACCGTCTCAAATAATCGCTATAATGTCAGTAAAATTCTAATGTCACGATGAACAAGTTAGCACCAAAGCATGTTGACATCAGCTCATCTCAAAATGAGCTGCATCAGAAGCACTCATAAATATGTAAACAGAGGAGTCAGGTGGGTTTAAAATTAGACCTGATCTTTTACACTAAGTTAAGGTATTTTTGGCCATGTAGGAGAAAATGAAGTCCATTCTGGCAAGAATGTTAGCCCTGGACAGAGGTCTCTCACTGCCAAGCAGGAGTGATGGGAAAGCCTGCTTGCTTCCTGCTTGCAGTCCCTTCCTGAGCACCTTCTCTGCTGGGCCCTGCATGGAGACACCCCCAGGCTTCCAACAGCGGGGAGCCACGCAGAAGAGGAGGGTTGGAAACCTGTCCCCCAAAGCAGTACAGGACTTTCTCAGGTTCCCAAATTTCCCGAGTTCACAGTTTATCTGTGGATTAAAACAGTGCTGGCTCAACCCCATGGAATGAGCAGCACGTTGCCTAGGCCAGGCCTGGCCACGGCCCCAGAAAGGCTGGGGCTTGGATGGAGGGGGTGGGATTTTGGAGAAATTGGATCATATGCTAAATGGAATAACAGAACCAGGGTATTACTTCCTGGTGTTACATAATTCAACCAACAGAGTGAAGATCTGTTATTTTAAAAAAGAACCGTGTCATATCTTCGTCTGATAATATTTCTTTCCTCCAGAAGACAGCCCCATTCTCAGATTCCAGAACCACATTCTCAGTTCCTCAGATTGAACCAAACATTCAGACAGATTTGATATTTTCCACATCTTATAAAGACAAAGCATTTTGGCTGCTTGCATTTTAATTTTCTCAAAGACCTAAAAATGGCTGGCAGATCAGAACGAATAAACAGTCTTCAGTACAAAGTCCTCAAACCCTCACACTTTTTTTGACTCAAGCTGTTACCATGTAGAAAAACCAATTCAATATTTTAAAAATATAAAGTATTTCAGATATGCAGAAAAGCATGAGGAATGTAACAAACACCTTTGAGCTCACAATTCAATATAAGCAATAAGACATGACCCATACAGTTGAAGGCCCCACTATTCCCTCCAGATGACTACTGTCCTGAATTTGATATCATTCCCATGTTGTCTGTTTTACTATGGACTTGTTTTACATGCTTCAGCTTTGTATAAATGGTATATATAATATATGTTATAATAATATATAACATAAAAGTATATAATGCATTCATCTGCAATTTGCTTTTTTTCTGCCTATAATCACAAGATTCATCTATGTGGATATATACAAGCACATCAAAAATCTGTATGATATTGTACATATACAATACATATATATATATATATCACAATTTACCTATCCATTACTAAATATTGCCAAATTGTTCTAAAAAGTTGTACCAATTTCAACACCCACTATCAATATATAAAAGTGTTCTTCTTACTTAATACCTTTGACAAAGCTTGGTGTTATCATGATCAGACTAATTTTTGCAATAGAATAGGTGAAAGGATGACCTTGTTGAAGTTTTAGTTTGCATTTCTGATCACTAGTGAGCTTAGGTGTGTTTATTAGCCACTTAGTTGTCAACTTCTTTGAATAATCTCTTTATGGCTTTTGATTATTTTCTATTGGTAGGTTGTTTTTCTCATTACCTTATAGGAGTTCTTTATATGTTCTTAATACTAATCCCTTCTCAGTATTGTGCGAGTATTTTCCCTCACTGTACTTTGTACTTTCCCTCTTTGTACTTTGCTTAAGGTGAATTTTGGTGCATAGATGTTTTGAATTTTAATACAGTTAAATTTTATCAGTCTTTTACTTTTGGTTTGTCTGGAAGTAAGAAATACTTCCCTACCTCAAGATGATAAAGATAAACCTTCAATGTTTTCACCCAAAAGTTCCATGTTTTGACTAGTTCAGCTCTTCCCCCTAGACCCTTCAGGGCCACTTCTGTCATCTATCAAGTGTTAGACTCTCTGCCATGTTCTGTTGATCTATTTGTCTATCTCTGGATGAAAACCATCGTTGGGTTTTGGCCATTTGGGGGCACAACTTTCATCTTTATCCTTTCCTTGAGTTTGCCTTGGCCTGGGCCTTGGCCTGGTACAGGCAACCAAAAAAATGGCAGCCCAGTAAGCAGAGGGGAGAAATCAAGCCAGAGTTAGCCCTGGGTAAGACATAAGCTAAATAGTTAACTCCTAAATAAATTAATTCCTAAGAAATTACTGTATAGTAATGAATATAAAAAGCCCATATAATATAAAGCATTTTTTAACAACAACAACAACAACAACAAAAAGCAAAAGCATTAAAAAACTTTTCTGGGCTATTATAAAGCTCATTTGATAATGGAAACTAGAGACTATCCCCAGTCGATACCAGTGTTCTTACCTTTATTTTCTAAAATGGATGTAAACATAGTTTGCATACAGCTAGTCAGAGGGAGTTCTGTAAAATAGTGTTAAAACTTTACATGTGTTCCCTGGATCCCTCAGAGCATCCAAATTGAAGGTCCCTGAAGGTCTGTCCCTGAGAAACCCTGAGCATGCACCAATTCTGTCAGGCATGGGTCTTTATTTCATTCAAGGGAGACTTGATTTTCCTGAGAAACGTTCTCAGTGACACTGTTATAACCTCATGATCACTACTTGGTGTTCTGCAGTGTCTTCAGATTCAGACCCTCTTGTACGGGCCACAGAACAAGAGGACTCTGGCCACCCAGCAGACGGTGGACGTCCTGTCCAAGTGAGTTGGCCTCTGCTTGCACTGTTTCCTTTGCCATTCCGGATCTCAAAGGAAGTTGGTTCCGTAAGGTTCTGTGAACTTTCCGTGGGAAGTTTACTAACTGACTTCCTGTAACTCATCACCTATACAGGACCAGTGGTAAACCCAGCTGTAAACTAGCTTCCCTTGCCCAGATACTAAGGGCAGCTGTAAACCCAGCTGTAAACTAGCTTCCCTTGCCCAGATACTAAGAGATTAGCTCTTGAGTAATGTCAGAAACACACACTGGGATTCTCCCTCCTACAGGCCAGCACCTGCAGGTCACCTCCCCTGCGGGAAGGCAAGGGCGCAGTGCCCTAGCTTGGCCGGCTGGCCTGTCAGGATGGGGGGGGGGGAGAGAGAGAGAGCCCCCTGACTTCACCTCGCAGGCTGACCCCAGGCCTTTCGCAGCCAGTGAGCAGAGAAGAGGCACACACTCTGCTGCAGAGATGCTACACCTCACAGAGCCTGTGGGCGGACTGCCAAGGAAAGATCATGGAAGCATGGAAGGCGAGGAGACAACCAGCAGGGAGCACTGTCTCAGAGCCCACCCCCTGAGCCGGGGCCCCTTCAGCCTTGAGCTAGCAAGGCCTCCAGCCCCAACCTCTCTGCTTGTGTTCTGCTCCCTGAGCCATCCAAGGGCTGATGCTCTCAGCTCAGCGAGAATGGTCACAAGGAATTAGAAAGAGGGAGAAAAAAAGTCCTGGGCCGGGATTCTCTTCTCATTTATGTTCCTTCCCCAGGCTCCGTGACCTGTAGCTCACAATTGTGAGGCTTCCCTTCACCGCAGCAAGGGCTGGGCTGGGGGCGGAAACCGTGCGGAGGTCTGAGGGGCACCACACTCACCCCACCTTCTGCTCCTTGGCAGGACCCCAGAGGTGGCTGTGAAGTCTAGGCAGGCCCCGAAAGCCAAACCAGCCTTCTACACCGGCGTGGCCCCGCACACTGTGCTGGGGAAGGCGCGGCCCAACGCGGCGGACTGAGCCCCCCCTCCCCCGCACCCCCAGAGAGAGCTTTAGTCATGCCTGGGCGCCAACACTGAGGGTCCCCTATCAACCTCTCCAACAAGAAGGTGGAATCCGACAGCCGGTCAAGGTTTGCTGTTTGCAGACTTCCTGTGGGCCACATTTGGACAGTGGATCCCCTCCAGGGTGATCTGGTGCTTCTACAAAGAATTTTTCTTTTTTTACCACCCAAGTGGTTTTGCTCGCCAACAAAAATTTTTACCCAGCAGCACTGCTGGGGCTGCAAGGCTTCTCTTCAAAAGTTTACAACTTCCTGTGTGTGAATACAGTGGAGAGCCCCTGGCACAGATCTGGAGTCAGATTTGGAGCAATAAAATTCTGGAAAAAAGCCCTTTCTTATAGGAAGCTAATAGGAATTGAGAATAAAATGCTAATGAGGAAACTTGGGAGTGCTGGGGGTTGGTATGTGTTTTTAAAATGAAGCCTGCCTCAGAGTTGCTCCGAGCCTAGAGAGGGGCAGGAGAAGCTTCTCTTTACTCATGCAATCAGTCATTCACTGAATGTGGCTGAACACCCAGTGAGAGCTGGGGACACAACAGTAAACAAGAGACACTGTCCCCCTCCCCTCAGAGCTTGCCACCCACCCAACATGGACGCTACGCTAAACATAATGGTGCAATTAGTTGGTAACAGAGGGAGAGACCCTGTAGAGCGAGTCAGGTAGTGAATGGTGGTAAAGGGGCCAGAGGTCAGGGGAGGCAGGGGTAAGGGAGTGAAGAGAGATGAGCAGGAGTGAGGCCGGCCTGGAGAGGCTGCAGGGGAGGACCGCTGACTCCTGTGGCCTCTACCCCGGGCAGGAGAAACATGGCTGCCCTCTGGAGCTTCTTTTTCTTTTTTTTTTTTTTTTTTGAGTTGGCCCAGTCCTTGGCCCCCTGCTCTCCCAGCTTTCTCTGGGTTCAGCACGTGAGGTGGGGAGGGTGGGAGTGAGACGAGCGCTCGTGTCCCACAGGGCTCCTCAGTCTCCCGCGGGGGGAGGCCATCGCCACTCGAGAACGGAAAAGCAGAGTGGGAAGTTCTGAGCACCTCTCTTCGTGCTGTCAGCAATGAGAGCCGGGGCGAGATAAAGGTGGACAGAGTACACAGTGGCTGGGGATGGGCTGTGGGTGGCGCTGTTCCTTCTCCTTCCCACCCTCATCCCATGGACCGCGGTCCAACGAGGCTGGTGCTTAGATGGCAGCAGGATGCAGCACGGGCCCCCTTCCACCCCAGCACCCAGTGAGAAGCCCAAAGCCACTCTGGTTCCATTTGGGCAGGATGCCACCTCAAGAACTGATGGGGGAAATCAACCAAAAAGGCTCATGACAGGGGAGAGAGAGAGGCAGGGTCCCTGGCCCCCCTTGGAAGTTGTGAGCTGCCCACACGGGCCACCACCACTGGTACCCACTCACCCAGGTAGGCCTGTGGGGGGATGAAGGCACAAGACGTGGCCACTACTCACCAAGTGTTCCATCTAGTTGAAGATGTGGGTTTCAACATGGATGGTGGAATAAGCATTTTAAGTATACACCACACACTGGAGTCTGCCAGGGACTGAATGTGTACCTCCAAAATTCATGATGAAGCCCTAATCCCCAGTGTGAAAATACTAGGGGTGGGGCCTCTGGGAGGTGATGGATACATGAGTAGACCCCGTGAATGGGATTAATGCCCTGATCAAAAGAGACACGAGACGTGATTGCTCTTCACCACGTTAAGACACAAGACGACCGTCAGGCAACCAGAGAGCCCCAACCAGGCACCGAAACCACCAGCGCCTCGATCTTCGACTTCCGGCCTCCGGAACTGGGAGACATAAACGTCCCTTGTGTGAGCCTCCCAGTCTGCTCTGTTGTTGCCGCAGCCTGAGCAGACAGGAGTCCATGCCGGGCTTTTGGGGGAAAAAAAGTGAATTCTAATGTGACTTCTTCCTTTCTGCGTTTCTTGGAGGAGAAGGTCTTGGAATCACAGAAACTAAAACGCATTTTAAAAAATTTTGTCCCTACTCCAGGAAAGAATGAACTTAGGAATGTCCCACCCAAATGTCTCCCATCTATTACATGTGTTAACTTCAACACGAGAGGAAGAACATAGATATTCATGGTCTTTGTGGTAAAAAAGTTACACACAGTCAAGGGTATCTAATAACTCTTCTGTGTCTCCAACAACTGCAGGTTTTTCAAGCACCAAGAAACAGCCATGATTTACTAACCCCTCCAATTTGCACTTTAGTGAACCAGCCGTGTTGGCGTGCCTTGGGCTGTCCTGGTTTTAGCACTGAACGTCCCATGTCCCGGGAGACACCTCCATCCCAGGCAACGAGATGGCTGGTCACCCTGCAGCACTAGCCTTCCAGGCTGTGATGACCACAGTCTTACCACAAACTGTCCAGTCTGTGTTTGAGTACAAGCCAGCTGGTTTTTGCTCTGTCCGCCATGCTTTCTAGTTGTGTGTGAACACCACCAAGTTCTAATTCAGGTAAGGAACCGGAACTTCTCGTACAGAGTCTCCCCAGTGATTCTGTGCCACCATTTAAAGAAAAAAAAAATGCATATAAACACATACAGGTTTTAATTAAATAGAAAGCACAAAAACACCTACTAGAAAACATTCATTTTCTCCAGGAACAAGGTGGGGTTTTTTTTCTTAGATTTTTATTTTTATACATTCTTGTGACATTTCCCTAGGTAGGGAACAGCTTAGAAAGATCAGCTTTTTCAATGATTCCATCCTAAATATACATTTGAAAGCACACAATATCAAAACCACCAGTGGGAGGGTGCAAAGCATTCTGTTAATACGGTTCTGTCCCACCCCCAAAGTTGATTTCTTTTGTCTCCAGAGCGACTGGTTTTAAAGGACCCGGAGCTGTGGGGTGATCTGCATAGTGTGGAGGGCCTGCCCTGCTCCTGGGTGATCCAGAGACTGAGCAACCAAAGATAACCGTGGGAGTCCATATCGGTGAATACTCTTGGCAGGCTACTCCTTGAAGATCCGTGTTCTAACATGGAAATATAAATTAAGACCTCAGATACTTATTTTCCGAACAGAGGTGGGTCACGATATTAGTAATCTGTTAGCACTCATTTACCAGATCACAAGGCAGGAGAGGGACATAAAACTAAGCCCGCTCGGACTCACAGAACAGACTCCCCATCCTCAGTCTGTCTTGCCATCAAACCGGTAGGCTGTCACCTTGACCAATAAATCACTTCTACAAACACCATCACCCACTACAGCTAACAGAAAATCAGCCCATCCTTGACTGTATCAGAAACGAGAAGTCTATGCAAAGCTGTCACCTCTGTACCAGTTTGTGACAGTTACTGGCTCATCTGGCCGACAATGCTTTAAACTTGGAAATCAACTTTGTCTACACCCGGATTCACAGTGTTTATAAGACAGATCACCCTGAAAGCTTTGCTGCATTTTTCCTTGGCTTATTAAGAAATTGCACTCTCCCTCAACTCTCTGCTGTGGCCATTTCTGGAGGCCGAGGAGATGGAGGTGTTGGGGGCTGGAGAGCCACTGTGTGACCCCGCCCCCCCATGCCATAACCACCACCCCCATCACCATAACCCACTTGAGGCTGATGTCACCTCGAATTGTTATTCTTCAGCTCGCTACCTGCGGCTCTAGATTCTGTTAGACAAAATACAGTTTCAACTTTATGTGCAAGAAACTAGCTTGGATTAAAATAACGCTGTGCTGCTAGAGATAATATTTTTGCATGAGACCCTACCTCTGAAGATGGAAGCCTTAAAAGCAATGCCCTCATGTAAAATTATACAAACCCAATAAAGCACCCTCGCTCTAGTGTCTTAAACTCGATGGTATGGATGTGAAGGTCAGCATCCTGTGGCCCAGGAGCGTAGGGCCTTTGCCTTCTTCTGGGGGCCCCTCCTGGGTGCGTCAATGCTGGGCAGCCAGAGGGGAGCCCAGCTTCTTCCCCTAAAACATCTTCTTCTATTCAACATTAGTATTCACTCCCCTGAACGGAACACCCCAGCTGTAATCCTTTCTGTTAAAAACACAAAAACTTCCTTGAGATTGGTGGTGGTTTTTTATCGCGAAGTCTCTGAGCTCAGAAAGACCTTGGCCCCTTTCGAGGTGGGTTGAAAGGGCTTCTTTGGGAGGCATCGTCCGCCCTGTGCTTCCGGGGGTCACTGCACGACCATCTGGGAAGCCAAGTTCTCGTCCGAGCATCAACGTTCTCTTTATGGTCTTCGGGGTCTGCCTCCCACCAGGAAAATTAAATGTTTAGGTGCTAAGGGCTAAGGTGCAGAGAAGCTCGAGAATACTCTGATAGGAGCTGGCTACTCCAGAACTTGGGTTGTAACAAAAAAGAGTATTTAGACCGTGCGCTACCTGACCACCTAGTACTGCAAAAAAAAATACTCGAAGCTAGTCCCAAGAATCATTGCCCCTACACACGCAGGACCGGTGCAGGGTTCTGGGACCTGTGCAAACATAGCAAGTATATTAGGGACTTGAAATATCACCATCGGCTGAGGCTGTCCTCTCCATAAATAAAACAGTATATATATATATATATATTTTTTTTAAAGCTCTGCACATAGAAAGCAATTCGTTCAGGTCTTAAAGTGAATTTAACTTTTTCCTAAAGAAAAAATCATTTAGAGCTTTATTTTTTTTTTTAAATGGAAGCAATCTGCTTCTTTCCTAGGATTTCTTTTCGAGAAGACTTAGAAAAACGTATACACTTTTCCTTTTCAGTGCTAGTTTATTATTTCATATTAGCACATGCAAATAAGATTGACTCGTAAATATATTACTTTTACCTTGTTACCATAAAGGCATCTGACCTTATGGATAGTTAATTATAATTTTAGGCAGATGTGAGACATTTCTGTGACCAGGAGCAAAACTGGTAGAAATTGTCTCTAGCGGTGGAGAGAAAACTCCAGGAAAAGGAACTTTGAAGACTAAAACAATAAATATTTGTCAAAGTTCCAACTCAAAAATAAAATTCCAACACCTTTAAAGGCGTGAATTAATTTGAAACCTTTACCGATTATAGAGTAAACTGACATCGCCTGGAGCACTATTCGGAGAAAGAAAAAGGGGGCGTCTTAAGAGTGAGCTTCCCTCCTTCCAATTAGTAAAGGCCTGTGTGTGTGTCGCCATGTTACCAAGTAAGATACCACTGAAAACAAAATATTTATCAAAACCAGTGGCCCTCACTGCCCTCCTCCTGATTGTCTAGGTAGAGGAGGGCCACTTTCTTTTCATCCGAAATCACCGACCTTTGGTCTACCATCCTCTGTAGCTGCACCGTCTTGTCAAACTCAGTCTGCTCCCTGCCCTTTTCCCCGGGGACCTGGCGTCCGTCCCCAGCAGAGCCCTGCGAGCTCCCGCTGGCCACCCAGGCCTTCCCACTGCCCCCATCTCTCCAGGCACCCCGGTCAGGGGAGCCATGCGCAGCCGCTTCTGTCCCTGCGGGGAAGAAGACCGTGGTCTCTCGTGTCCAGCGAGGGGTCACCTCTACGTTGCTCACGTCCACCTGAAAGGGAAACGGAGTGTCTTGGGGCCCCAGCGCAACCCGCCTTAGCACTCTGCGACTGTCTGCTAACTCGCCTCGCTCAGGGGACCCACTGAGCCAGCAGGTGCAAGCGTTTCACACACGGGTCCCTGGAAGACAACCTGTTCAGAGGTTCTTCTTGCTGCGGGGACCCCGCCCAGTGCACCTGCTTATGCCCGATGCCTCTTCTGCCCCTGATGCATCTCCCACACTGGCCTCCAGAGGTGACGGGGAACCGGCCCTTTGGAAGGCGCCCTCTCCAGGATCGCCCTGCCCACTGTGTACCTACGAGCAGCCTGGCTCCCATCTGCCGAGCCCTCTCTGCGAGCACTGCTTTCTGAGTCCCTAAGTGCTCCGGGCAAGGGAATGATCTGCTCAGTGGCCAGATGCCTCAGAGACCCAATTTTGACCTTGCCTCGTGGATCTGCCATTCCCTTATCACCCTTCTGTCTGAAAGGGGGGCCGTGACCTGGATTTACTCATGGAACCCCCCTCAAGGGCTTACCTGAAGGAGCTTTACAGAAGTCTGGGGTACCCACAGACTCTGCGGTTTGAAAATAATCACCACCCCTCCCCGCCCTTAGAAATGGGGCCCTGAAAAATGACTTCCCTTTTAGCATGAGACTGTTTGGAGCCAAACACACTGTGTCTCTCCGTGTCTGTGGAAAGCTCTATGGGGCCGTGCTCTCCTGGGCCGCCCCACCCCCTGAAAGGCAGGGACGGATCCCTGGAGGAGGACTTCTTTGGCCCCTTGACTTTGATCAGGACCCAGGGTGAGGTGCCTCCCAGACCGGTGCGGGGGGCGGGGGGGGAGCGGGGGCTGCCGAGCCGGCTGTCTGACTTGGGTCACCTTCCCCACTTACCTCCACCACCTCTGCCGTGGGTCCCTCGTGAGAGATGTGCTCAGTCCTCCAGATCCCAGTGGGGCCTAACTGAACGCGCCGGACAGACCGGCTTACATCCTCGAGCACGTGCGACTGGCCGAACCCCGTCGGGCTGGTGACTTCCACGGTGGCCGACACGGGCCCCTGGGTCGTGGCCGGCTCGGTGCCGGGGGAGGCCCTGCCGGCGTCGTCCTCCTCACCGTAGGGGCAGTACAGCTCCTGGGTGGCCCAGCGCCTGAAGCGGAGGCCAGCAGCCGGGGCCTCCGCTGCGCTCTCCCCGTCTGGGCTCCTGGGGGCTGCCGGGCTGTGCCGCTTGGCCAAACTGTCTCGTACCACCGACTCCACGGCCTTCTCGATCTCCCCGGCTTCATCTCTGCTCAGCTCCTCCAGGTCTAACTGATTGGCATCCACGGTTTTCGAGAGGTTGACTTCGGCAACCAAGGTCACGGCCCTACCGCCGGAGATGTGCACTTTCTTGACGTCGATGGACACGTTCTCGGGCCCGCCCTGCCCCTCTCTGGTGAGGGCCGACAGCTCTTCCTTCATGCGCTCTGGAAGGCTTTCTTCTAGCTGCCCGATCACCTCCACCAGCTGGTGTCGGGGCTCCTTGAAGGCCCCCTTGATGGACGTGTGGAACTCGGGTGGTATTTTAATCTCCTTTTCGATGACTGTGGGTTCGGCATGAAATTCACCGCTCCTGGCTTGTTCTTGCCAGTGGGTACGACCCACGTCTTCCTCCAGCGGAGCTTCTAAGACATCCGATGGCCTCACAACCGTCTCTTCCGACCCATCATCCCTCTTTATTTTTCTCCGAGTCCCTGGCAGAATCTCATCTTGCCAAGAGTACCTGATGGTGGATTCTTCCTCAATGTGGATCTGCCCATACACCGAGACGTCATCTCTGTCCTGCCCCCCGGGGTGCTCATCCGGCGTCGACACAAAATAACTCTGTTCTCCTTCCGAGTCGCCTGCCTCCGTGACTTCCTCAACGTGGCTTACGTTCTCTTGGGGCCACTTGGTCTCCTTAGGCCGACTACCTGAGAACGTGGTATCTGCTCCTCCATAACCTTCTCCCTCGTCAACAAGCCCCTTGGAGCCTGGAGACACATCGTCCACCTCCTCTACTTTGAACGGGGTAGAAAACTCCTCTGCCTTCTCACCACTGATGTAGCTCATGGGTTCCTCGATGATCTCCACGTTGACGACCCTTGCCCTCCCCTCTCTTCCTTTCAGACCAAGGTTGATTATGTCTCCTATCATCCGCTCAGCCGACTTTCCCTTCAGGTTCACCTCCTTCACGTCCTTGCTCAGAAGGTAGTCCAGGCCAGCTTCATCCGAAACATCGACCTCCTCCGTCAGTCTCGACTCCACGACTATCTCGGTCTTTGTTTGCCTGTCGCCGGCAAGCTCTTTCCTGTCCACGTAAGTGACCTTTGTGTCTGGAAAAGCATCAGCAGATGCCTCTGCATCCGGAGACTGGGTGAACTGCTTCAGGATACTGGACACGATGTTTTCCGCTATGGTTTCGGTCGTGGACTCGCCCCTCGGCGAGCTGGCAGTGTCGCCGGGGCCCAGCCTAAACCGGGCCTCCCCGGTTTCCACGCCTCTCCCAGTGCCATCCCGGGCGTGCTCCTGGGGGGGCGTCTGGCAAGCTTCCGGGGCCGCCTGTGGCGCGCTCTCCCGGGAGACTTCTAGACTGATCGGCACCTCTCTCTCTCTCACGCTTTTCTCCTGCGCCGACTCCTTCCCTCTCCCCTGTTCCCTCAGTTGCTGGCTTTCTCTCTTTCTTGCTTCTTTATCTAACTTCGTCAGCTCTTCCCACCTTAGGTTTCTCTCCTCGGAAGCCTTCTCTTTGGAATCAAACATTTTCTCCTCCCGCTTTGTCTGGACGGTTCCTGGCCTGTTTCTGTCTTGCTCCCTCGTGGCATGAGCTTCTGTCTTCTTTCCCACAATGATGGTCCTCTCACTTGACCAAGTGCTTCTGGAAGCGCCTGCCGGCCCATCGTCCCGCTGCTCTTGGTAGGACTTCTGGGCCACAGCAGACTCTCGGGCCTCACGAGTGGAGGCGTCCTTTGTACTTGCGGTTCTTGGCCTCTCGGGGAAAGTCTGCGCTAGAGCTTCAGGGTCTCTTAAAAGACTGTGCGCTGGAGAGAAAGTTCTGAAGTTGGTTTGACTCTTGGCAGTTTTCTCACGCCTGTCAGCAGTTTCTTCGTAAGTTGTTTCCTGCCGGGTGGTGGTGCGGGAAGAATATTCTGAGCCTCGGAAGCCTCTTCCGGCAGCACCTGCCGCGGCGGGCTGGGCCGGCAGGTGCGGGTGCCACGCCAGGCTGTGGCTGAAGCTGGCCGCGGGTGCTTTCTGCCTGGCAAACAGATTCCTTTCATTTTCCCTCTGTAACACCGAGCTGGCGTAGCGATAGGATGCGCTCCCGAGCTCTGCGGAAAAGGACAGGCATCGTTACCTTCTTTCTTCTTAAAAGCATCGGTCATCATAAAAGCGTACTATGACGGCAGAAGGGCCATTGTAAAAATGAGAGATTTTCAATCCCCAAATCATTTCTTTTGGTAGTTTAAAAAGTCCTGTTACAATAAAATAGAGCATGACACGCGCTTCGAGCCAATACCTTTCTCCACTTACTGATCTTAACAAACATCGACCGCGTGATCACAGAGCATGGTACACGTATCAGAGAAGTCAGGGCTGGGGGCGCCTGGGTGGCCCACTCACTAACCATCTGCCTTCAGCTCAGGTCATGATCCCGGGGTCCTGGGATCGAGCCCCGCATCGGGCTCCCTGCTCGGCGGGAAGCCTGCTTCTCCCTCTCCCACTCCCCCTGCTTGTGTTCTCTCTCTCTGTCAAATAAGTCAATAAAATCTTTAAAAAAAAAAAAAGAGAGAAAGGTCAGGGGTGCCCATTTCCGGGGCTGAAATTTTACAATATCCTGATAGTTTGGAAACATTCATCTCTACTTTGTTGACCTAAGTTTCTTTAACACATTTCAGCGGAGAAGAGCTTTATAATTACAAAGTACAGGATTACTAAACACCAATGCACTGTCCCTCCACCATTTCATGGGCTCTTATTCGCCACTGGTTTCCACGTTGGGCCAACAAGTTCTGCAGAATTTAACTTTTTCTAAAGCTCCCTGACTTCATCTATTTTTACACTTCAATATTTACAAACTTCTCATTTGACAAGGAGCCAGAGCAGGAAGCCAACCAGGCACCAACCCTATGGTCTGTTTTAATATCATGATCCTGGGCGTGGGAGGCAGTCCACTGGGCTTCCTGCTTGGCTCGGGATCGTCCACCGAGGGTGCTACCTTGGGCGTGTCCAAACTCCACCACGAGGGCACCTGCTCTTAGGAATGGCCTCTGGTGGTTAGAAGGTGGTCAGGAGCACCATCCTCCCGGAGAGCGCCCCCTGGTGCCTGCCACACCCCATCGGGGGAGTGGGGTAAAGCCTACTCCCCCAGCTTGGTCTCCCTGTCACCGCAGCCAAAGCCAGGCGCCCCTTTGGGACAGATCCCAGGACATAGGAGAGAGACGAGGCCAGGACATTTTCTACGAAGATTCTTCTTTTCAGATCAACATACTACTCCCTAAACAGAGAGGCCCCAGAAGATGAACACCCAGGGAAAAGTGCAGGAACCATCTGGTTTTTAATTAAGGTCCACCGAGAAATACGAAAGATGACAGACTGGTTTCAGGATCTATCACCTTGTGAGCAAGTGGCCAGCATTACTCTAGACAATATCACAAAAGAAACGTAAGTGTCTTCATAAGCACTGATAAATTCACTATCTAGGAACACATCTGTACATTTATTCAGTGAACAGTCAATAGGCACGTATATCGTACAGGACACAGAATGATCTGGAAGCTCAAAGCCTCATAAAAGAGTTCCCAACCCGTCCTCTTTTGTCTTAAGATTTTATTTGACAGAGAGAGACACAGCAAGAGAGGGAACAGAAGCAGGGGGAGTGGGAGAGGGAGAGGCAGGCTTCCCGCAGAGCAGGGAGCCCGATGCGGGGCTCGATCCCAGGACCCTGGGATCACAACCTGAGCTGAAGGTAGACGCTTAACAACTGAGCCACCCAGGCGCCCCTTCCTCTTTCTCCTAATGCTACTTGCTTTTAGCATAATCCGTAATTGCCAAACTAAATTTAGTTTACAAATACTGTCTCCCTATCCTTTAAGAAGCTTGACAAAACAATCAGTGAATGAAACAAGTTAACAGGCTCCCAGGAGCCCTCTTGCTGAGCTCTTCCGAGGCTCCACGATCAAAGCTGTCAGTGATCCCTTAAGCCCTGGCCCCTAACCATTGGTTCCCCTCCAAGTCTGGCCCCAGCCCTTTTCTCCTCTCTCCCTTCTAAGTGAAGACTCATGTACCCTCAAGTAAAAAAAAAATGTAGCTAAGTAAACCTTGAAATCGGGTGAATGATATCTTTGGCTTTTTTCAACCTTACTCTCAAGATCAGAAAGCAAACTTGTCAAGATGCCATCTACGACCAAACCCGAACCAGTCACGGATACCTACAACCAAAACTGTGGTTCTGCACCCAGTGACCTTTCAAAGCTGGGACGTGCCTAAGAGGGATGCAATTTTTGGAAAAATAAAAATGGACAGTGTTTTGTTTTGTTTGAATCTGCCATGTCTCCAGATGAGCTGTTAACCAAATATTCTCCTGATAGAAGTACCAAATACACGCATTCCCAATGTGCGATGATTTCAAATATGGTAACACTCAAAGAGACTGAAACTCTGCTGAGTGAGTCACAGCCTGAGCGCACTGTACGTAATTCAGTCTGCCCTTCCTCAGCCAGAAAGCCCTTTAAGTTCTACAGGACTTTAAAAGCTTTTTTTTTTTCTCTTTCTAAAGTTATCCTACAGGTTCTTAGGGTCCTTCTAATGAATGCTAACGTGTTCTGTCGGTTCTGCAGCTATAGGGAATATGAGCTTTATTCCACAGCTTTTGGCCTCAATCAAGACAGACCTTAGGGCACCCAGGGACACCTGCACCACACGCATCAACATGAGCTGTCCAGGCCAACCCGGGGTAATACGAACGGTATAACCGTTCCCACCTCTGCCCCTCACGGGGGAGCAAGTTCCAGAATGTTGACTCCCTGCTCCACAAAGTAATACCGCCCCATACTTGTGCTAAAGCTGCAAGTTTTCGGTCTGTAAAAGGCGTTCCCTCCACAGGGGGTGATACACGAGCGCCCGTCCAGGCTCCTCGCCCTTCACGCTTCCCGCCTCTGCAGCAGCACCTTCTCCTCCCTCCTCACACTGGCCAGATGAATAAATGAGTTTACTAAGCACTTTTCCATGCATTCCCATGTACATTCTTGTTTAAACCATGACCCATTAAATAAAATCTATTTGGTACTTAAGAGAGGGATGAATGACACTCACCTGAAAAAAAATCATATCTAACCCCAATTCTTCCAGACAAATGATGCTTTTCTATTTAGCCATGGAATGAACCTGCTCAGATGGAAGACATCTTAAAATTAAATAATTAGCTTTTCTTCTATTTACCTTGTGGCACGTTTTCAAGGCGCTCAGTCAAGACCAATACCTCTGGATTACTCTCTCCTTCCAGTAAGGCTCTGTAAAAATAATTGAAACAAACAAACAGACAAACAAAACCTCATCAGGAAACAGAAGAGTGAGAAATGCTGCTGTAAGCCACAGTATGTAGTATTTGGTTGGTGACCACACTGTCACAGTGTCCCGTGTTTTAGGACCCGTGTCTGAAGATACTGCACCACCAGGATGCAAAGCCCGCTCGGTGGGCCTGGCTGGATAGAGCGATGAACCTAATGAGCGGCGAAGGCTTCAGAAGTTTTGGAGAGGCAAGCCCTTCCAAACCCAGGACAAAGAGGAGGAGCTAGAACCGGGTGTGGGCCCAGGAGGGGAGGTCAGGGGTCTGGCTTGTCTGGGAAGCGGGGAGGGGCCCATGCATGGCAGGTCACCCCGGGCCAGAGGGCCCCAGAGCGAATACAACCCCCACTGGGGTCGTCCTGGAGTCACAGGTTGGGGGCTGACTAGGAGCAGGGCAGGGACTGCCATGTGTTAGTAAGTAAGGCGGCCAGATGGCATGTGTGTTTTCATGCTGGGTTCCCTGGGGACGTCTTAGAGCTAAAGGGAAGGAGAGAGAATGGAAGGCAGGCGGGCAGGCAGATGAGAATGAATAGCTGCAGACCGCCCCCCTCCTTCCACCAGCACCACCCCAGGGGTCTCAGGGCAACCACAGAAGCATCCCATTATCTCCTTTAATAAAACAGCAAAGAGCACTTGGATGGCTGATCCGTTCGGCCACATCTAGAAGTCTAAAACTGCAGACTCATCATTAAGCGGTCATTCACGGGCACAACTCGGAGCCCCAAGGACAGAGCGGAGGGGCAGGCTTTGGCCCCGAAGGTCGGCACCGGAGGCCAGTCACTCGGAGAGACCCCCCAGGAGGCCGGCTGCTATGGGAACAACAGTTGTTTGGTCGCTAGAGCAGAGTGGGAAGTCGTCACTACCTTCGGTTCCAAGGAATACACTGTGCATGGCAAAGGGCAACCAGAAGCAGGGCCCACTTGGAAATAGCGATATTACCCCGGAGAGCTGGGCACGGAGTCAGGGGAGCGACGCCAGATGCGGGGAGGGACTCAGCGGTCTGGGCAAACCGGCGCCGAGCTCTATTCCCTCTGCTTCAGATGCAGCGAACCCCGTGAAGGCGAGAACCCCACGGGCAGGCGGGGCGGGGGGGACAGCCAGGGAGCGCCCCTTCTGCGGCAGGAAGCAAAGACAATGGCCAGTGGGACTCCACTCGGAAGCAGAGGCTGAGGTGCACGCGTGTGAACGTTTAGGAAGACGAGGGGCCGGGGTCCAGAGCCTTCCACTCGGGGCAGAAGCCAGGAAACAGGACACCAAACCGTTAATCCCACATCCTCATGACCAAGCGTTTTAGGTTCCAGGAACACAAATAGCTTCCATCACCGAGAAAATTCTGCGGTCTGTATATAATAAGAGGGAGGGTCAGGGTAGCAGTCGGACACTGGGGGTGTGTGCCCCAGGATGACAGCTCGCCGAGGAGGGGGCAAGCCACAGCGTCTGGGGGCGGGGCTTGGTGAGAAGGCCAAGTTCCACTTCAGATCTTCCCTAGGGCCGCTCAGCAGTGGCCAGACCCCGGGGACCACGGGGCCTCCGCCTCGAGCCGCCCCAGCCAGGACAGAAAGTGCTCGTGAGGAGTCCGGGTCAGCGGAGAGCTCAGTGACAGGGCAGCGCAGGGGGGCTGGGGGAAACAGCTTCCCTCGCCTCTCAAAGACGAAAGCTTTAGTTCCTCTCTCAGGGCAAATCCTAACCACCATCCAAGTTTGACTGAGTTCAGGCCCCTGAGTAGGATGCGCTGGTTACCTAGGAGTGGGCGCCCATGCCCCCGCGAGGGCGTGTGTGTGGTCACGTGCTGATCACCAGGCCTGGCTAAGACTGGGCACAAAGCAATGGCTCAGACCCTCCCCTCCGCTACGCCAGGAAGCCCTTGTAGCAACCCCCACACAGGGCCAAGGGTAAGCATCCCCGGCTCTGGGGTTAGAGGACTGAGTGCAGGGACAGCGTCTTGGCCAAAGGCACACAGCTCCCTCCCCATCAGGGAGAGTCCACTGGAACCCAGGCCGCCTGGGCACCCGGCCCCACGAGCTGCTCAGACCTCCCTGCCAGGCCCAAGACAACAGCACTGCGTACAAACTTTCAAAAGAACAAATCCTGCCCAGAGACACCCCCTCCCTGAACGTATTAATGCAGGGCATATTCGACATCTTTTGGTGACTTCCATCAAAACCCCCCTACAGGGCTCTCCCAGAGCATACGAAGCTCCTCCTGGGGAGGAACTCAGTCCCCCTCTGCAGGGTTGGCTCCTGGGAGGCAGGGGCGTGGGTCACCTCCCCCTCCCCTCGCCCCCCAGCACCTGGCACAGTCGCGGCACCGGTCATTTAATTCTCGCCTTAATTAGCGGGATTAGTGTCACCTCTCGTGACACAGGTGGCGTCCTGCGCCCCACCAGCACAGCTCACAGGACTAAGGGGACGAGCACAAACAGAATCACTCTGGAGATGCCAGAAAGTTCCTCAAAAGCACCAAAGGGCACATTTTTAAGGAACAGACTCATGCAACTTTAAAGAAAAGGGTAGAGCGTTCTCTGGTTATTTTGAGAGCGCTGGAGGAGAACGGCCTCCAAGCCGTGGTGACTGTGTGAAATGCCAACCCCCTGAATCATGAGCTATTAGTGAACATTTTATACAGCCCCACAGATTGGTGGCCTCTTAAGCAGGAAAATAAGCAAACATGTGCGGGAAAACCAAGTCCCTGGCCTCATTAAGGAGTCTGAGATCAATCCATAGCTCGTAAGTGAGCTATAATGTGGCCTCTGGCCAGGCTCCAGGCCCTAAAAGACGTCACTGGTCATCCGAGCAGGGCCCAGGGTGGGCTGGGGCTCTCTGTCCAGGATAGATTATCCTAATGGAATTTCAGGGCATGTCCGCTGTAATGCCACCCTGGGGGCACAAGGCACGCCCATGTCCCCGATAAACGTGGACAAGAGTGAGGGAAGAGGGACAGTCGGAAGATGCTTCCAGAAGGGATGCCAGTGGAGCCGGCCAGGATGGCTCACAAAGTGCTTCCTGGCTAAACACAGGTGGGGAGTGGTGGGAGGAAAGGGGAGGGAGCTGGCAGAAGGAGCCTCAGAAGGGCCTCCTGGCCTCCAAGCTCCAGAGAGGGTGGGGGACAGCCTGCCGCCCTGACTGGAGGGGTCGAGCGGCTGGGTGCAGTAGGGGAAGCAGGGAGAGACGACAAGCAGCACCATCCGAATTGGGAAGGCCCTGCCCCACACCTCAGGCGGCGTACGGAAGGTAATACTGAGGCCGTGCTGCTCCGGGTCATTCCTTCTGCGCTCAGCTCTAAATCACTTATCAAAGCCTATCCATCTGTTCTAGAGACTGGGGGAAAAAAAAAAAATCAAATGATTGACAGATAGACCAAGATTACTAATAAAACAGAGATAAGAAGCCCTGGGAGTGGTTGATGGAGAAACTTCCCGAGTCAGGTTGCCTGGATTCAAATCCTGGGCCTGCCGCTTCCTAGTTCTGTGACCTTGGGCAAGCCACTCAAATCCTCTGTCACTCAGTTTCCCCATTGCTGAAATAGGCAGGATTCACAGGTGTGTGGTGGTAGCTACCTGGAAAGTTCTCACAACAACGGCTGTCACAGAACAGGGGCTCAATCCATGGTCACAATCATCATGATCATCATCATCTACTGACCCGAGAAGAAAGCTGATTTTCAGTTGACTGAAACAGTCCCAAGAGGGGAAGAGAGGCGGATAACCTAAAATCCTGGCGGACAGAGAGCAACCCGTTTCTGCAGTGATGTGGGGAAGGCTGGGAAACAAATGTATGGTTACCCCCCTCAGCCTCCTCCCCTTGAAACTACAAGATTTTATTAATTTCAAGTATTTCACCTAATAACCAGCTGAGTTTCCGTGTTAAAACACGGTTGTTAAGTAAACAGGAGCAAAACAAAAATACATTTTGTTTTAGCAAAACAAAATGTATTTCTCCAAGCGCTGGGGAAATTCCAAAGAACTGTTTTCCTTTGAACAGGTGCATGAAAAGGGGTAGGTGGGCCTAACACAATAATGCAGCGACCAGAAATACCATCATGACGGTCAAATTGCCATTGGCAGGAGTTATCTCTATTGCTTTATGAGCAGTCCGGATCCAGAGATGGAATATTTATTTCCTCCAGTTGAAACGTGCGGTTTCTGCTCCCAGCCAGCATAAGAGGAAACAGGAAGCTCGCACGCCCCCGCTGTACAGACATACAAAGACCGTGTTCTGACGTTGTTGTTTCCAACCTAACCTTTAAAAAGAAGGACTTTGCCTGAAAGAGCCCAGGCCGCAAATCTTTGCATTACATTTTCTTATCTGGCCAGCCAAGACTCCCTTCAGTACTTTTCTTTTGAAAACTGGTCTGGCTCTGCTTTCCATTTCTTCAGGTGACATTTAGAACAACTGTTATATATTTCAGCCCCAAAATATTTTTTTAAAAAAAGGCCTCTTTTTTCAATTTTGAGGGAGAATGCATCATCTGTCCCCCAGATCAGAAAGCCAGGATGGGCCTCTTGCGCACACGGTTTTCAGAGCCCACGGTTTTGTGGGTTTGGGGCTCGGTTTATTCCTGGGTTTTTGCATTTTTTTTGTTTCAGATCTGAATTTTTTTTTTTTCCCATTACATTTTCTAACACCTTACTCCTGATGACTGGGGTCTGTTCTCTTTCTTTGCGGGGGGGGGGGGGCAGGGGCAGGGGCTGGAGGAGAGGAGACTATTTATTTTCTAGCCAGGCTTCTGCAAGTTCCCAACCTGCAGCTTTGGGGGCAGATCTTCAGGTGGGAAGGGTTTGGGGCGGGTTCGGGATGGCGCCCCCGCCCCAGTTTTCACCATATTCAGATTAGGGACCAGGTGTGAATGAGCAGCTGCCTCATAGGGAGGGCTGGCCTCTGGTGGTCTGGTCTGCAGAGCACGTGATGAACGGCAAGGTCCACTTAGGTAAAAAACCAAACCAGATGATGAAAGAAAGTCCCATAGGCAGGTCACTGCCAATGAATAGGGTCAGATAACGACAGTTCAGAGGAGGGACCGACAGCTTCCAGCCCAGGTTGGCAGGAGAGATTTTCCAGGGGTTCCATCCAGGAGCCTCCCAATCCGCGCCCAGCGCTCCTCCCTGCCGGGCTCCGGCTCTTGGTCAGCCTTCGCAGAGGCCACCTTGGCTACCCCCGTGTCAGCTCCTCCCCGCCTGAATCTCCAAGGACTGCAGGGACCTCCCGAGGCCTCCCTGCACCCAGTCCTCCCGCGAGCAGGCCGCCAGCCCCCTCCTCCCCACCCCCCACTGCCAGTGGAAGTCCGCCTCAGCTGCCCCTTTCCCAGGCCCCTGCTCATCCACCTTGCACTCTCCTTTTTCTCCTTGTTTCCCGATCTGACTCATCCACCTGGAGCTCCTTCCCGAGTCCTTCCTGCCAGTCCGCTTCCTGCCGCCTACTTGCCCACCCCGCCAAGGCCAACTTAAATCTCACCTCTTTGGAAAATCTCTCCTGCCAACCTGGGCTGGAAGCTCTCGGTCCCTCCTCTGAACCGTCTTTATCTGACCCTATTCGTTGGCAGTGACCTGCCTATGGGACTTTCTTTCATCATCTGGTTTGGCTTTTTACCTAAGTGGACTGGTCCCTCCCCACGTGCCACCCCCACTCCCCATCTCCTGCATGTCTGTTCAAATCTCCACCATCCTTCAAGACCCCGATCAATCTCGCCTCCCTCCTGAAGCGTTCCCAAATTCTCACAACTCCCTTCTCCTCCCCAGAAACCCTGCCCTTGTGTGTCTTATGAGGCATTTCTTGTTTCCAACAGTGCGGGGGGCGACTTAGGTCCACGCAGCCTGGTCCACAGCACATGACCCTCAACACCAAGCCACACTTAGCTGTAGGTTTGTGCGCCCCCCTGCCTGCCAACGTCTCTGGAGCAGCCTGAGCGCACGGGCCCCACTCACAAAACATGGCCTCACGTCTGTTGGTCTTGTGCATCCATCACACACAGCCCTCCATGCCTCCAGGCCAGGCCCCCACACCCAAGCTTGCCTGGCATTACCACAGATACCACGCGAGCTCAGTCCTCAGGTCCTCACCCAGACTGGCCCCTTGGCCTGGAAGCCCTTCCCACGTGATCTTCTAGAAGCCGGAGCTGCAGGCCTCATCCATCATCCCTGCCCCTGCAGCACCCTGCACACCACTCAGCCTGCCCATCATTCACCCGCCTCTGGGCCACGGTGAGACCAGCTTGGTGCCTTTGGGATGCTCCCGGGATGCTCTGTAGACAGTGGCGTGCACCCTGAATCACCTGGGATCTTGTTGCAGGGCCGGCCTTGACCAGAAGGTCTGGAATGGGCCCGAGGTTCTGCATTTCCCACAGGCTTGAGACGCCCAGCGATGCCAAAGCCGTCAGTCTGTGGGCCCCTGGAGCGGTGAGGCCCTGCACCCGTGGTTCTCTATCCTGGCCGCACCTGACCATCCTCCTTGGAGCTGCAAAAGCACCATGCCTGGGCCCATCCTGTGCCAAGCTGATTGGAACATCCAGGAATGGGCCCAGGGGCCGATGCTTTATCAGGTTCTCCAGGTGACCCCCAGGTACTGATGAGGCTGAGAACCACACGCTGTCCTGTCAGAGCATCTCCCCTCTCCCTGCTCGCCGGCCAGTGTAAACACTCCCACTCCAGGAATAGCCTCGTGACTACGTACGGGCTGGACGCGCCCCTCCAGCCCCACGTAACTTCACTGGGGTCAGGCCAATGAGGGCGAGCCCAGGCCCCTGGGCCAGCCCACCTTCCCCTGTGCTCTCCCTGGTATCTCAGCATTAGCCAGCCCCGGGAGGAGAGGGCTCATTCTCACGCCCACCCGCCAAACAAGGCACTGGTGTCTTCCCTGGTCACCGACTGGCCCACCAGGTTTGAGGAGCTCTTCCAGCCTTAGATGCTGGAGTTTGCTTTGTTCGAATTTTATTATTTTATTAAACTGCATCTTTACTTATCAACTCTAAATCTACCTTTAGTTATAAATGATACTATTCTGTTAGCAGTATTTCTTCTTCACTGTGAAGGCTAATCGGAAAGGGCCAAATATCTGGGTTCGGAAGCATGTGTGACACTTGAGAGCTGGCCTCAGCATAGCTGACAAATTCCAGTTATACTGGGCTGTGCTTCCAACTCGAAGGAGCCACAGCCCCTTCCCTTACACGTGAGATGCTAATCATCAACTCCGCAACACCAGGGGAACGGCCACTGCAGGGAAAACCTTGAGACAAATCCACCTGATCTCAGTCAGCCACACCATCAGCCAGCCTTGGGACAGGGCTGGTGAGGAGTCACACTGCATGGGGCCCTGGGCCGTGGTCCCCAAGAGGCTGACGGTTCCCTGCTGCACTCCCTGGGGCAAGGGTATGGAAGGAAGCTCAACTTCCTCAAAGACAGTGAGTCGTGATTTATAAAGATCAAGTGGGCCCCTGTGAAGGGGTCAGACGAGCAGAAGGGCACTAACACAAATACGCATTTTCCTCCCTGTTCTCAGAATGCAGGCAGCAAGACGAAATACAGGAAGAGTCACGTAAGAGGGCGCCTGGGTAGCTCGGTTGGGCGACTGCCTTTGGCTCAGGTCATGATCCTGGAGTTCCGGGATCGAGTCCCGCACTGGGCTCCCTGCTCAGCAGGGAGTCTGCTTCTCCCTCTGACCCTCCCCCCTCTCATGCTCTATCTCATTCTCTCTCTCAAATAAATAAATAAAATCTTTAAAAAAAAAAAAGAGCACGTAAGAGATGCCAAGGGCTTATCTGCAGGACACAAGGCAGTGATAAAAACACTAGGTGTTCGGCTTGTACAAAGAAATGGGTTATATTACACTGCCCGTATGTCTTTTAGGTCTGTGGGCACCTCCCAGACTAAATCCTGAGCGCGGGGAGGTGGGTAGGCATGGAGCTGTTCTAACCCCTGGGCTTGGTATCTGCAGCTGGGCACAGCCAGGCTCCTCATTTTCCCTGTGCGAACTTGGGACGTCAGAAAGACATACAGTGAAATCAATCACCCGCTTCCCTGGAAATCCTGTGGCCTTCTAAATTCCTAGGAGGTAGCCAAGTCAATCCCTAATTGGGTTAGAGCAATGCCAGGAACAGACAGAGGCCGTCAACTGTCTCTGCTGACAATCAGGCTGCCGACGCGAGCACAGAGGCTGCCCGTCAATGCCCTTGAGAAAAGCTAGGGTGGGAATACCTCCCAAAAAAGTCAGGCCCTGGATGCTCAGGCAAGACGCCCACCAGGCGCTCCGACTTCTCACGACAGAGAACGAGGGGCAGGACTGAGCAAGGAAGGAAAGGGCTCAAATCCCAGAGAGACAAAGCACAAGATCAAAGTCTCCAAATCCAACATACAGAACTATTACAAGGAAGACCCAACTGCCTCTGTAGGGAAAAGTCACGGGACATTGATGTCACCTAAAACGGGCACAGATGTGGGTCTTCTGGGACAACCTCGTAACTGCTCTAGGACAGTGCCAGTTTGGGGGCACCTCCTATCCCAGGGTCAACCCGTGTGGCTCCTGGGGGGGTGGGCCCTTCCGAGCTCCAGAGCACTTTGTCCCCCTGACCAGGGGCAGGGACAGGCACATGGCCCAATGGAGCCAGACTGCAGGGCCCAGGAGTTCGGCTGAGACGGATGACAAAGAGCCCCTCCCTCTGACTAGGGAGGCAAGCGTACAAGGACAAAGCCGGGAGCTGGCTGGGGCCCATCCTGCCATGGCGTGGGCAGAGCAAAGGAGGAAGAGACCAGGGAAAGCAGCAGGGACTGTCCCTGTCAATGGCGCTTGGACCTACTGTGCCTGAAACTAGGGACTTTCTCCATCAAGCGAGTAATAAATGCCTTTGTTGGCTTGAGCCAGTCTGAGAAGGGCTTCGGTCACTAGTAAGTGAAAAAAGTCCTGATTAATGCTTCCTTCCCCCAAATAAAGCCTGTTTTGAAGTTTTCCTTATTAGTAATTTCGATCACCTGACCCAGCTTGATTGCATTTTGTGATTTTTCCACCCCGTGAGATTTCCAAGGAGATTGTGGGAGATGGACCTTGAGAAGGACAAGCTGGCTGGTGCCTCCTCTGAGGACCCTCCCCTCCACAGGACCCAGCCACAGCCCGGCTCTCAGAGGGGGACCCAGCAGAGCCCCCAGTGGCTTGCCCACCCCTCCGTCCAGCTGGAGGCTCTTCCAAGAGCTGCTTTGCCCTAGGCAGGGCACTTCCTCCCTGTTCTCAGAATGCAGGCAGCAAGACGAAATACAGGAAGAGTCACGTAAGAGGGCGCCTGGGTAGCTCGGTTGGGCGACTGCCTTTGGCTCAGGTCATGATCCTGGAGTTCCGGGATCGAGTCCCGCACTGGGCTCCCTGCTCAGCAGGGAGTCTGCTTCTCCCTCTGACCCTCCCCCCTCTCATGCTCTCTCTATCTCGAGGCACTGGTGTCTTCCCTGGTCACCGACTGGCCCACCAGGTGGCCCCTTAGTGGCTGCCTGGGGCCCAGGCCAGGGACTGCCCGATAGCCTGCTCCCTCTTCCCTGATGGTCAGAAGGGCCCTAATGAGAGGCTGGTTGAGGCAATACACAGGGAGGCTAGCCCAGGGCTGCAAGGCGGACTACCTGCATGCCCCAGCCAGATACGGTCTTTTAACCCAGGCCACTTGGATATTCTGAGAGCAAAGTCATGGTCAGAAGACTGCATAGGCAGCCCACAGGGAGTGCTGAACAAGGCCTGGGCTCTGCCTCTCACCAAGGGAGTGGACCTTAGTCCCCTTCTCAGCCCCTCCAGGTGATGCTGTCAGAAGATGGCATTATGACCATGTCTTTTACCCACCTGCCGAGAGGCAGAGTTTCCAGAGCTCGGTCACACCCACGACTGATTCATGTTCTGATACTCTCTGGGAATGAAGGGGGCATCGTGCCCACTTTACATGGTTTGGTGGGCAAGGCACAGATATCTCACCAGCCCGGGCCCCTGGCTTCCAGGCCCCCCGCCCTCACCTGTGAGAGGGGCGAGAGGTTTCCATCCACCCACGAGGGTACCGTGGGCAGTGAACAGCTGCAAAGGGCTTGTAGTAAATGCTCGAGGATGTTAGTTGCTGTTACTATCCTCACAAGTGGGGAACGTGGGTGTCTCAAAAGTCATTCTGCTCTAAGTATCTGAGATCTGGCGCCCCCTGTACCAGTCCTCACTGAGCATGACATCTGCAGGAAATATGGGGCACCACCCCCAACCAAAGGTCACTTCAGCCCCCCCCCCCCCCCCGGGACAGGAAGGGGAAGAGCCAAGGAGTAGCATCACTTTCTGGCCCACAGGCAGCTCCGAGGAATCCAGACTGTGTTTTCTGCCCCGCCCAGCATCCAGCCCCTTTGAGGGCTTTGAGATTTTTCATCCGGATCATTCACCCCCAATTCAAGTCATCATCTTAACAAACAAAGCCAACTGCCTGGAGTACCAGGCTCATCTGGCAGAAATGCGGCACCTCAAGGCCAAACCCATGGGGAGTGGCGTCAGGGCCCTGGGATTTGAAGCCACAGTGTGACGGGCACGTGGACGCAGAACTTTCCGAGTCTGAGTCCTGGCCCTCCAGTTTCTAGCTCCCTCTCTTCTCTGAACAAAGTTCGTCCCCCTATAAATACAGTACCTGACTGCTAGGATCCAAGGAGTTGACAGGTGCAAACCTCTTGCCCGGTGCCCAGGACACACAAACCCCAGGCAAGAGCGCGAGCTCCCCATCACGGGGAGCGTGGGGGGCATCTGCTTGGCGGTCTAAGTGCGGCGCCAATCTTCCTCCTCTCTTTTTGGCCCTGGACTCCTCGCCTGGCCATGCCAGGGGTTTGCTCTCTGACTATCACACAGCCCTGGGGACTCCGGAGTCTACGGGGGATTTCGCCCAGGCAGCCCCTGTATGGCAACCTTACCGATACGTGGCCACCTCCAGGCTGAGGCCGGTCTTCACCTGCACGAGCTCCTGGTAGTCCCGCAGCCGGTCAGCCATGGCCAAGGTGAGGGCCGCCTTCTCATCCTCCAGGCAGGCGATCACTCTCTAAAGAGAACAAAGGGCTTTTAGATCAGAGGGCTGGAGCTCCGACTGGTCAAACTGAAGGTACCAACGGTTCAGGATGCAAAATGGAAAAAAAAAATCTCTAGGCTTATTAAAGATGCAGTCATTAGGGGCGCCTGGGTGGCTCAGTCGTTAAGCGTCTGCCTTCAGCTCAGGTCCTGATCCCAGGGTCCTGGGATCGAGCCCTGCATCGGGCTCCCTGCTCGGCAGGAGGCCTGCTTCTCCCTCTCCCACTCCCCCTGCTTGGGTTCCCTCTCTCCCTGTGTCTCTGTCAAATAAATAAATAAAATCCTTAAAAAAAAAAAAAAAAAGATGCAGTCATTGTAAGGGTGATTTTAAATACAGTATTTCTTCCCCATTTTTTTTAATTATTATTATTGCACATGGACAATTTTGGCAGGGCACTGGCCGTTCTGTTCCTACTCTCTAGGCAGAAGGAATGCTTTGAAGTTCATGGAAGCATCTCTGCTGTTCAGACATCATCAGCTGCTTAGGAAAGTCAACACCTCACCCCGGTCAACGAGGATGCTATTCAAAGTGAGCCCCGACCAGAACGAAGGGCTTCTGCAATATCTAAAATGAAGTCCCTCCAATTTGAAGCAGAATTTCCCCTACACTCATGATTTCCCCCAACACTAAGCAGGTACACTCACAGAACTCTTTGTTTCACCTAGAAAAGCTACACGGATGAAACAGGAATATCTTCTGGGCATAAATGTCAATGCGGACCAGGATATAAATCTTCTTTCTTGACTGTACTTAGCAGACGTCGTTAATGAGCACTCCCTCCTCACGTGTTCACGTCATGCTCCCAGCCCTTAGGGCACGTCCACTCACACCTGGCTAATTATGTCTGTCCGTGTCTGTCCATCTCTCTCTCTCTCCCCCCTGGGCTGGGAGACACTGAAAGGCATGGCCTGCCACCTCGGGCATCCCCCCCTCTCTAGAAAAATGCCCATCTCCTAGAAGTCGCACAGCACACAATCAGTGAACTGGACTTGAAATGATCAAGAGAATGCCTGCTACCCCCTTAAAAATGTGCTATTTTAAATCGACAGTATCTTTCAGTTAATAACCACAGTGGCTTCATCGGTACCATTTTATAGTTTTGCATTACTCTGTGTTACAGTTTTGCATCAACACTTTTTAGTTGCTCTGGGGAATAATTAACTGAGCAAATATTTAAACACTGAAATGAGTCCATATTCTCTAACTTCTGGTCTGTAATGGAAAACAGCCTTATTTCTGAATACAATTAACTAAACTGGCTACATTTTTAGACATTTATCTTTGTGGAATTCAAGTAAGACAGTCTATTTCCATTCCTCTTGTAATCCCTCCAGCAAAGGCACCAGGCTAAAGGTCCGCAATAAATACGTAAGGTCTGCAAAACCAACGAATAAACTAAGATCTCACACTGGATCCACCATTTTAAAAGATGCACAATCAGCATGTAAATAATCCTGCCTCCCTAAGAGTTCTATATCAGCTAATGATTGCTGCTAAGGTTCTCTTTGTGTATGTAAAGCGTGCTCAAAACAAAAATTGAAACCATTTAGCTTTTAAAGCAAAGGAGTAAATTTAAGAACCTCTGGGTGGTATCCCAGAGTAGATCTATGTTAATATCCTCCAAAACTGGCATTGTAGACAGTGAGGTTCGCCAACGCAGACCATTTCAGTCTTGATTTCAGTTGACGGGGTTGCCAGAATTTAACCATGACATTCAGATATTCTATAGTTAAGTCTTGGTGTTAAAATCCATTTTAGAGGGAGTATAATGCCAGGTCTAAGGTTGGAGTATAAGCCATAAACATCCAGAGATTACTCCTTTCTACTGCAAGAAACGCAACCTGAATATCAACACTTGGAAATCTGTACTAATTTTTTCTTTAAAGAGAACTTCAATTATTTTTAAACTGCTTAGGAAAAAAAAGTATCACGTGCACTCAATTCTCTATCCACAAACCTCCTGAGCAGGTCAGGATCTCCCCGTCATGCCAAACCAGAGGTAGGCACAAAGATTCTCTCTCTTCCCAGAGGGCACAGAATAGGTCTGCACCCCACAAAATACGAGGGGGAAAAAAAAACCCAAATTGTGTTGCAGTTAAAATAAGTATAGTTCCAACCACATTTCCGTGTGATTCAACTCTCCTGAAACTGTCACAGGAAAATTACTTGCCTTTGGAAGCGGGAACGTAAGTACAACTTATTGGCTCTTAACAGTCTCCGCAGAGACTGTAACCGATCCTGCCGGTTGAAGCAAGCTTCAACTCGGCTTTGACTTTGCCAGAAGTTTCCAAACCGTGGGCCGGGCCAGAGGTACTAGAGCAAGAGACCCGGCATGCTGATTCTAACCAAGCAAAAGCAGTCCCACCTAATGTTATAAAAGCTGGGGAGAGAGGTCACCTTTTTTAGTTGCTATTTCGGGAACTTCTGGATGGTATCACAAGTGATGATGCAACGTAGGTCTGTACCAGGGAGAGCGTGATGGGGTGTGGATCCAAAGAAAGCTCCTTCTCGTCACCCAACGGGAGCTGCTCTCTGCTGAGCAAGTCCCACGGCCAAAACAGGAAGAGCCTGCAAATGTCACAGTCACTCAGAATCCTGCCTGGTAGAGCTTGAGGGAATTTAAATACTGTGATAACCTCACTGAGACACAAAACCTCAATGTATTTGGAATAACAAGCATTAGTGGAATGCTAAGTTTTTCTAACTCTAGTCCAGATAATACTCTCAACTCCAGACTCAGAATTATGTCTTATAATACCAGGTGGGCATCTAAGAGGCATCTCAGAGTGAACTCTGATCTCCCACCCAAATCGGCCAAATCTCCTGCTCCCAACTCCCTTCAGCAAAGAGCACTCCCTTTTTTCAGTGGTTGAGGCCACAAGCACTGGAGTCGACTTGGGATTTCTCCCCCTCTCTTCCACTGCATCCATCCGCAGACCCTGGTGGGCTTCAACCTCAGAGGAGAGCTCCCTCTCAGCCCCTCATTGCTGCCCCTGGCCCAAGCGTCCAGCATGTCCTGCCTTGATTAGTACACAGGTCCCCTAAAAAGTTCTCCCTGCTCCCACTCTTGTCCCACAGAGCTCCCAGAGAAACTGCGTTTAGATACAGTCGGGTCACCACTCACCTCTGCTCTGAGTCACCGAGCGGCTCCCCATGCTGCTCAGAGCCAAAGCCCAAGTCCCGTAGAGGCCACTCTCCCCCTCAGTCACCCCGCCCCAGCCACACCTGCCTCCGGGGCACCATGCACTGTTTCCATCTCAAGACCTTCGAAGGCAAGGGCTTTTCTGTGTTTTGTTTTGTCCACGGCTTTATCCCCAGCACTCAAGAACCAGTCTCGGCACATGACATGCTCAATAGTGGTCGGATGAATGAATGAACCGAATGTGTGTACTCTGTGCGCTGTTTTTATTACCCCTGTTCTGCAAATGGGGAAACGGAGACACAAACAGGGGCAGAGCCAGAATTCAGGCCCAGGCGGGGCAGCTAACCCATCCCCCTTCCAGTCAAAAGAAAGTTCTCATTCAGTCACATTTTGGGGACTTGGATGCCTTTTATAGTCAGCCTCAAAAGGCTAAGAGCTCAGTTTCATAAGCAAAAATCTCAGTGTTTATAGGGGTAAGGCTAGAGTCAACCAAAAGTGTCTTGAGTTTTTGTCCAAACTTCTTCCGGCAAACTGGGAGACAGGGTCTATTACTCTGGCTTCAAGGGATCTCGGATGTCAGTTCAGCAAACCTCTCTGGCAGGTCTGGGGGGTGGGGCCTAACACATAGGCCTTAGGGGAAGAACCACTTTTCCCAGAAAGAGAGTCCCGGCCGTCATCTGGTGATCTTGGGCTGCCGAGGAGGCCCCGAACCAGGAAGGCAGTGGGCACTGAGTGGGGGAGGGGAGAGTTCCCACTAAACCACAGGGTACCCAAAAAGTAAATGAAACACATCTGACCCGAAAACTATTCTGACAACACCCAGCTGGGAGGGTCAAAAAGTATTTTAGGGGCTTCCGATGGATGGGGGCCCTCTGGGCTGGCCCTTAGGAAGCACAATTACCATTATTCTCTGAAGGCAGAGAGAATCCTGGTTAAAGGTTTCTCTTTGATGAAACAGAGAAGAGAGGAAATGTTGGGTCCCTTTTTAGTTGCTCAGACACGGGCACCTGAGGAGAACCCTGGCTTAGCTACTTACCCACTAGGTGACCTATGTGCCTCAGTTTCATCATCTGTGAAATGGGGCTAATATAGTATCCACCTCATAAGATCGCGCTGAGGACTAAGAGTGAATACGTGTGAAGGGCCTGGTTCCTGGGGTACCTGGCACGTGAGAAGCACTTGATAAAGGCTAACTCTTAGTAATGAAACATTTACTAAAGTATATCAGTTAAACCCGGTTTTATGATATTTTCAGTCTCCCCAGAACGAGCTTCTGTAGAACCTGAAGAAATCAAGGGCTCGGGGTTAAATCACGGATACTTACTCTTTAACAAAACTCCTGGTATTTTTACCCTTTAAAAAAAAAATGCTCATGGTTTGGTGTTGAATCTTTGGGAATGCAATTTGAAATTTGGTGGCTTTAAAACTAACTGGGGAAAGACTCGAGCTACGGATAAGGGAACATTCAGTGTGATGAAACCTACACAAATTGGAAGTGAAAAAAATTCCAAGTCCCGTCAACATTCCTTGCTCCCTACTTTTACGGCAAAGAAGCAAATTCCAATGAGAGAGGTATCACCAGGCGGACTACGCCGCTAGTCCCCATCAGGTGCAGCCTCCCAGCTCTGTGTCAGAGGGCCGGACAGTGATGGCGACTGCACACCCCAAGCCCGCACCTCTGCTGTTTCTATAGTGTCTAGAGGGGGGATCAGTTGGCCGCCCCGCCTGGGCCTGAATTCTGGCTCTGCCCCATTTGTGTCTCTGTTTCCCCATTTGCAGAACAGGGGTAATAAAAACAGCTCACAGGGTACACACATTCAGTTCATTCATTCATCCGGCCACTACTGAGCACGTAGAGTGCCGAGCCTGGTTCTTGAGTGCTGGGGATAAAGCAATGGACAAAACAAAACACAGAAAATCCCTTGCCTTCAAAGGTCTTGAGATGGAAACAGCGCATCATGTCCCGGAGGCAGGTGTGGCTGGGGCGGGGTGACTGGGGGGGGGAGTGGCCTGTACAGGACTTGGGCTTTGTCTCTGAGCAGCATGCTGTTTCTATCTGTTCATATCTGAGGTTGCACTAAGATTTAGTTAGGGGGGAATGGGTCCTGAAAAAGAACCCTGTGACCAGAGCTTCAGGGTCCGAAATGAGCCAAGCGAGTTCCGACTACAAGGGAATGGTGAGGATTTGGCCCACCTGACACACCTCAAAGAAGCAGATTCCGAACCTTCTGAAACAGCTCGGGCCCTCGGGGCGGCAGCAGCGGTTCCAGGCACTTGTTTTGGGTTAAAAGCCCCACGGAAGTCTCTTCTACACTAAGCTGCTATTTCACTTCTGCTCAACAGAGCATGGGGCCCTGTGGAACTAGCCTCTCTGGCCCTCATCATGGGCGAGGGAAGCACTCCGGAGTCTAGAGTAAGTGCTGGAAATCAGCACACACTTCAGCCAGTCCCTGTCCTTGCTCCACCTACAACCCCGGGCTGGTGGGGGGGGGGGGGGGGGTGATTTTGAAAATTATGAGGCAGAGGCCCAACAAAACCCACATTCCAAACAATTTCGTATGGTAGTGCTTTATAGGATTTCCCATCTAGACTTCAGCTCTTTGAATACTGAAACCCCAAGGCAGTGCTCAGGACCTAGGAGTAGTCAATAGATATTTGCTGATTATTTGTGGACACCTGTCACATCACCACAGTCCTCAAGGCCAAAGCCACTGTGTTCCCTTTACTCCCTGCGTTTAAAAAAAAAAAAAAAAAAAGCACACAATCCTTCTACCACAAATCTTTAACTCCAAGCTACAAATTATCCCCTTAAAATATTTCTGAATCTGTGAGGCTGTTATTTTAAACTGTCGCCCTGAGAACCACGGAGAGTACTATTTGGGGGTATTTTTCAACTCTGGCCTCCAGGAGGCAGGCCCAGGGCCAAGCCTAGTACTGAACGGGGACAATAATCGGCCACAGGTGTCACCCTGTCAGTGTCAGAGGTTTGGGCTTCGCTTCTCTGAAATAGTAACTGTTTCTATTACCGCGCACTTTTATAGTACCCGTTTATATTACATCCTGCCACAGGGACCCAGCCCCTTTCCACAACGTTTCCACTACCCAGAGACCCGATGTCTGCTTGTGAGACGGTGAGAAAAACATCTCCCGTGGAGCTCGTTTCTGCATGAGGGTGACTGCCCCTCCCAAGAAGACACAAGGCAGTGGCCCAGAGAGCCAAACCGGCTGCCTCCTCCTGGGAAATCACTCTGGCAAAATAAAAACCGTTTTAGGAAACTATTTAAGTTTTTCCCAGGGCGGCCCTAGAGCCAAGGGGCTGTCTCGGTCAGGACTTGACATTGCCGAGACACCTCCCAACACCGAGACCTAGCCGAGAAGGAACGAGCCGTCGCTTCTGGAAGTCAGAGGGGGCTTCTTGCTGGACTTTTATGCGTATTCGGTCCACGAAGCACAGGAAATTGAAAGAGCGCCTAGAGCTGGCTGGCTCCTGGGTCTTTTGTCAGCATGCACCCGCTCCTGGCCAAGATCTAAAGAAACGGACAACCTAACAAGATGACAGGGACGGGACTCTCCGCCGGGACCTGCCACCCTAACCCGCAAACCGCGCTCCTCTTCCACGGCTGGTGAGACGCCGGGACCCCGAGGCCCCGACGCAGACCTGGGCGGGGGCCCTTCCGCGCCCAGCCGCCGCGGAGGGGGGGGTGCCCTTCGGGCCCCCCTCTGGCCCGGCCCCACCCGTCGGCGGCGCCACGCCCCGGGCGCACGCAACGGCTCCAGGGAGCCCCGCCGCTCCCCCGCCCTCACCGCAGGTCGCGGCCCGGGGTGGGGCCGTCCCCGCGCACCGACCTGCCGTTCCTCCGCCTGCAGCCCGTAGTCCTCCTGCACCCGCCGCAGCTCTTCCTCCAGCAGCGCGCGCAGCTGCTCCAACTCGAGCGCCTCGCGCCGCAGCGCCTCCGCCTCCTGCGCGCAGAGCCGCGTCTCCTCCTCGGCCTCGCGCCGGCTCTCCTGGCCGCGCCGCAGCGCCTCCTCCAGCTCGCGCACCTCGTCCTCGTACAGCTGCACCGTCTCCCGCCACGACTCGGCCACCAGCAGCGCGTAGCTGTCGTGCACCTCCCGCAGGCGCGGCGGGGGGCGCGGCGGGGCCGGGGGCGCGGGCGCGGTAGCTCATGGTCAGGCGGGCGGCGCGCGCGCGCAGCTCCCGCACGTCTCGCTCGTGGGCCGCTTCCAGGCCGCGGCGCTCGGCCTGCAGCCGGCCCAGCAGCGCCTCGAGGGCGGCGCGCGCGCCCAGCTCCTCCTGCAGCTCGCGCCGCTGTGCGCCCAGCTCGGCGTCCAGGCGGTCGCGGGCGGCGCGCTCCTCCTTGCCCAGGCGCTGCAGCTCCCACAGCTCGCGCCGCAGCGCATCGCGCTCGCCCTCGGCCAGCGCCGTGGCCCAGCTCAGCTCGTCCAGCTGCTGCCGCAAGCCGCGCGCCTCCTCGGCGAAGCGCGCCTGCCCCTCGGCCCACAGGCCCTCCTGCCCGCGCCGGCCGCGCAGCTCTTCCTCCAGGAGCAGGTTTTCGCGCTCCAGCTCCCGCACCCGGCACACGTAGTCGTAGAGCCGGGCGTTGAGCTCCTGCAGCTCGGCCTTCTCGGGGCCCGTGTGCAGCCGCCAGGACAGCATCTTGCTGGGCGTACGGGGCTCTGCCGGCCGGCCGGTTCCCTCCTGCCCTGGTCTTATCCCCTCTTCTTAGCCGCTCCGGCCCCGCCGCTGCCCGGGAGGCCCCGCAGACTGGGGCGGGAGCCGGCGCGCCGCGGCACTTAGCGGACGGGGAGGGCGGGAGTGGGCGCGGGCCGCGGCCTCCAACCAATCAGAGCGCTGCCCGGCGCGGCCACTGCGGCCGGACGGCGCCCCCTGCTGGAATGACAGCGGCGCCGCGCGGGCTCCCGGCCCCGGGACCCGGGCGGCCTGGAGTCCCGGTCCCCGGCAGTAAGGCTATAACAGCCCGGCGGGTGGCTCGCTCGTTGGGCAGCGATCGGAGAAGGGATGCCGGGGACAGGTCCCAGTTGCTGCCCCGACACGCGCAGCGGGAGCACGCGGGTGTCCTGGCGCTGCTGGAAAGAAACAGAAGCCTCCAGTAAGTGAGATAGAGCTGGTCACTTACGGGAGACTTCTCATCCGCGGTCCTGAAGATCCGAGGCCGTTCTATTTTTAAAAAATTATATATACACATATAATATACACATATAACTCTAGTATACATACACATACACAGATGCACGTTAAATAGTATATTTTAACTTAATACGTAAATACATATTCATTTGCCAGTGTTTCAATGTACAGCCAAGACTTTTCTTTTGACATGGGTTGACTCGGGTTCCACGTCTGCCTTATACAAACTACCCCTAAAGGACATAGTCTGCATTTTCCAATATCAGTTTCTTTCTTTCAGAGTGAGAACTAAAAGAGATTGTGAAGTGCTCCCAGCGCAGAATTTCCCGAGACACCTCATATGTCCCCGAACTTTTACAGTTATCACCGCTACACCTCATGTGACGGGTGTCTTTTTTCCAACGTCGTGCCTCAACTGTCACGGAAACCACAGCTCTTTTGCACGCTTGCGTTTCATTAGTTTTCATGACAGCTATTCAAGTTACAAATGACAATTAACCGGTACTGGTGGCTTTGAGGGGCATGAGAACACACACACCTGGCCCTTGGTTGGAGGACCCCTGGACTGGTGGGGACAGAAATGCTTAGGGGAGGCCTGGAGAGTCCCTCACCGATGGCAGATATTTTGCAGTTGGCATGGAAAGGTGGGTTAGTCAGCAAGTTGGTCCAAAGAAGTTCCCTTGAGACACCTTTCAGGGCTTGCCTTGCAACAGGCATGAGTCTCCAACCACAAATGGAGCAGCAGTGGCCCTCCGTTTTTCTAGAGGACTCATATCACAGACCCCATTCTGCAGGTGGTAGAAGTGAGTATCCTTCCATTGAGAGTTCTTCCCCGTTTCTGCCAGGGCTAAGTTGGGGGAGGAGGGAAAGGGGCCGGGAGTGGGGCCGGGACTCTGGACCCCGTTACTGTTTGTCCTTCTCCCTTTCACTTGGGCGCACATCACACCCGGCCCTTGCTAATCAGACCACACAGCTGCTACAATGTCATCACCCAGACCTGTCTGGGGGTACCACCGGTAATGAGCATCTTTCCGGGACCACACTGGGACACCAGGGGACTATGAGGAAGCTCAAGCTTGCACAGTTGCCTGGACTCAGCGGCCATTTATTTTTAATTCTTCAACCTGCCAGGCTAGCAGCGGTTCTGTGGGCCCACCTCTCCTGGCTTGGCAGCATAGGAGGGCCTTCTCAGGGACTGGTGGGTCTTCCAGCACGATGCTTTGCTCTGACTCATTAGGTTTTCCTTGCCCCAATGCCCATCAGGATCTTAGAATTTGAAAGTCAAAACTTTCCCCCTACTTCTGCTCTAAATCCTGTCCTTGAGAAATGACTGCTATAGGATGCAGTGGCCTAGTTTGGGGAAAGAGGTATAGGGCACCAGGAAATAGCAAGAGAATAGGAAGAGTATCCCTGGTTAATTCCTCAAAATAATGTCCTGCTGCATCACACTTAATTCTCACAAAACTGTAGCTCAGAGAAGTTGAGCAACTTGCCTGAGGACACACAGTCCCTAAATTGGGGAACAGAAGTATTAGAAGTTGTGACCACAGGAGCAAACTTGAGCGGGCAGGGTCTGGCCAGGAAACAGAGGCACACTCAAAGGAAAGGGAATGATTAATGGGATGTAATGAGAAGGCTATTTACAAAGGCGTTGATGGGATGCAATGCATCAGGAATTAGCAAGAGCTAGAAGTCAAAAAGCCATTAGCACTCTAGGGGGCCGGAGGGAAAAGTGTTGGCTGAGCCTGGAGGAGCCTGGAGCTCTGGAAGGGAGGGCCCTAGAGGAGAATGAGCTGCAGAATGCACCCCAGGAGGGAGCAGGTGAAGAAAAGCCTAAACCTCTCTTCCTGCCCTCCCATCTCCTGCGTGCCTCTCATTGTGGAACCGGAAGTCACCGGGACCTAGCAGTGGTGTGCTGGGGCCAGCTCCTACCGGCTTGTGAGAGCCAAATGTTAAGCTTTCAGGAATTTTGTGAGCCAGTTGTTAAACACAGCCGTTGTTAAAATAAAATTATAGTTTACCGCACGCCTTGAAGGAGAGCGGCAATTTTCTCAACCTCCCGGCAGGGGGCGCTGCGTGAGGATGGCGAGCCTAGAAAGGGCTCCAGGGACGCTTCTGTCAAAGGTTCCCTCCTCCAGTCTGTGGACGGGAGGCAGAGAGGACACCCAAGAAGAATTTCACGGAGAGCCCTAGAAATGGGGTGGGGCTTGCGTAGGGCTTGGGAAGTGGGAAGAGCAGGCCTTTTCTCTCCTTGGAGGATCGGAACAGTGCCCCGGGGCCCATGGGCCTCCCAAGCAAGGTGGAACAATGCGGGGAGGAGGATTAATGGATGTCCCTAAAGTAGTTCATCCCACCCTCAATCCATTGCCCGAGGGGAGACAGAAAACCAAACAGAAATGTCTTCCGGGCGAGTTTTAAGAGCTTGAAGAGGACGCCTGACTAGACCAAAACGGGGAGGAAATCCTAAGGAATGGCAGAGCAGGAGGCTGAGGGAAGTTGGGGTTCCCAGGAAACAAGAAAAGTTTCCCTAAGGTGGGATAGGGAGGAGAGAGGAAAGCACAGTAGTTCCTAGAGAGCTTCTAGAGGGAGGAGCCTTGTACCCCTTTCTGGGCAGAGCCCCAGGGAGACAGCAAAATTCCAGCTGTATCGTGAGCTCCAAGAGCCGGGACCTTGTGCCCAACTCCCCAGGTGTACCTTTGGGGGGGGGGGTGGCAGGCCTGAGAGGAAGGGCTGCAGTCACGGCCAGGAAAGGTTTCTGGAGGTGCCCACACCCAGCATGTGTGAGGCCAGGAGCCAGAGCACCACCCAGAAGTGGCAGAGGACCTGAGGGAGCCATTCAGACAGAGAAGGGGTGACTTCAGCAGGGCCACAACCAGCTTGAAGATGCCTTTTGTACAAATTAGAAAAAGGTGGATGAAAGACTCAGAGGTACATGGCCCGGCCAGTGAAGAGTCCTTTGGTGCAAAGAAAACGTATCCCTTCCTCAGGGTAGAAGTGGTCCTACACTTACATCCACAGCTTAGCAAGCACAGCACAGGCTGGAATTCACTTCTGCTCACCCCATCGGCCAGGTATGTTTAATGCAGTGCACAACCCACTCAACTGTCCATGGCAGCCCACTGTCCCAGCCTCCTCCATGGCAGTCCACTGTCCCAGCCTCTGCCTGGGTGGATGAAGACCAAGGGCTCCATGGGATGGAGTGGAAAGTTGGTGGATGCCAGAACGGACTGGTGACACAAGAACCAGGTAGCCCCCAACCTCAGTGCCTTGGCACTGGATAAGTCCTCAATAATTCTAGTGCAGCCCCAAGGAAGGAGGATAGAACTTTGAACTGATAGAGGTTGAGTTTTCATCACCCTGGTGGGAATCTGGGCCCTAAATAGAAATCAGATTGAAAAAACAAAACAAAACAAAACAAAAAACAGATCTGTTGTTGTTGTTCCCTGTACACCCAAGTCTGGTCTAGGAGGCACACTTGCCACCCTGCAGGGTTGGCTAGGTGGCAAATGAAGCATGTGGGGTGGGGGAAATGCAGTGGGGCTGGGCTGGGCACAGGGGTGTAGAGTAGACTGAGCTGATTCATGTCCTGGCTCTTACTACCAGCATGACTTTGGGCACCACCACCATGTCACAATGAAGACAGAATAACACATGGAGAGCCTTTGGGTTGGATGAGCTAGTCCTTGCATTAGCCCTTACCATGTGCCAGGCCCATCCCTGAGGGCTTTACGTGGATTAACAGCAACCTATGAAGTAGGTACTAGCGACTCTATTTTAACGATGAGGAAATTAAGCCACAGAGCCTTCCACTTAGCTCAAAGCCCTGCGAGTAAAAAGTAGCAGGATTCGAACCCTCCCTGCCCCTACCCATTCCACTAGACTGCCTGTTGTATATACTGGGTGATGCTTGTCGCACGGTGCCTGGTGCACAGCACCCAGAAAATATCGGTCATCCTCCTGGGCCAAGTCCTGAAGCCCAGGAATGACACAGAAGTTCATAGCCAGGGGTATGTCTCAGGAAGGCCAGGAAGAGATGCCCAGGACCCAGGCGGCCAATGCAGGGGACAGACAGCACAACAGAGTCCACAGCTGAATGGGGCTAGGGGCCAGGAGAGCAGGCGTGGACTAGTCTTTGAACTTCCCAGACTCCATTTCTTCATTTGTAAGGTGAGGATAACTCTTCCCTCACAGGTTCGCTACAGAGACTAAGTAAGAGACTATAAAGGCTTTCAGGACTCGGCCATCTTTATGCCCCACTTCATTCAAAAAACGATTTGCATCCAGCCACTCTTGCTTGGAGCCCAGAGTGTTCCCCACTCTGTCACGGCTCTCTGGCTATTTCAAGAGGGCGGATCATTTGTTTATCACTGTTTCATAAGAGCACAGCAAGTGTTTATTGGGGATACGTATAGGCTGCCTTTTTAAAAGGTACAAAAATAGCATTTGTCATATGAAAAAAATGCACAGTAACTTAACCTGCATAACCTCCCTCTCTTAGTTTGGGACGTCATGTCATATACATTACAAATGAACTTGGGAAGGGCTCCAAATGGCAAAGAGACCTCCCCTGGTTGATCTTCCTAAGAGAAACAAGACTCCCATTTCATCCTAAGAACTAAAAAAAGAAGAATCTGCTATCAAAGAGGAACAGCATGTTTGCTATTATTGCCCTTACCGACACATTTTCCATGGAGTTCGTTAGTGGTGGCCATGATCAGATCATGCAAAAGCTAGTTTATTAAGTCCCTTTTCTGTGCTGGAGACTGGGCTGGGCCCTGGGGACAGAGAGCAGAGGGAAGCACAGCCCCTTTGCTCATGGACTCACAGTGTGGGGAGTGCAGAGGCTTGGAGAAGAATGCTGTCTTTCCCCAGTGTCCCCTGTAGGTGTGTGCTTTCTCTCCTTGGTGGCAGCCACCCGTCACTCAGCAAGACTTGGTCTCCATCTTGATGCTCCAATCCTATCTTGTGACTTTAAACTCCAACCACGTGCCAGTGACCCTCAAATGTATAACTGCATCTCAGATTGTTCTCTTGAGCCTGTTGTGTCTTAGGTTCCTCCCAGAGGTCCCTACTCTAACAAGAGAGCCATAAGGGTGCTTGGGGTCCCTGAATATCCGTGGTAATTTGGAGCTGGCTGTGGGTACGCAACCACTTTGGAAAGAAGTGGTATTCCCCTTTCTCCAGGATGACCCTGGAGAACACAACTGTATTTATTTGCCATGGAGTTTGCCAGGTCCTGCCTTCGCCGGATGTGTTCTCCGTCTGAGAACTGACTCAGGACTGGATATCGGGCCATGACTTACCATTAGAAAATTGGGTGATGACTTAGCGTAGGGGTGGTTTTGATTATGTATTTATTAGTGATGTTTTTGTCAGCAGTCCCATTTCTCTTTCCGTTAGGAACACCATGTTCTATGAATCATCTCTGGAGATCCCTTAGGTCATCTCCCCTACCCCAGATTGCCATTCCAAAGTTGTAGCTCATTGTGGTAATTGTACTCATCTTGCTTCTGGTACTTAAAAGGCTACCACCGGCCCTCCACTAGGCTTGTGTTCACAGTGTGTCAGTGGTTCCTGGATTAGCACCAGCAGCATCACCTAGGAACATTTTAGAAATGTACATTCTCCAGCCCCAAACCCAGACCTACTGACAAATTCTCTGTATTTTGACAAGCCCTCCAGTTGATTTTAATGCATGTTGAAGTTTGAACACTGCCGCTGCATTATCGTCCCCACCGGAGAAGCCAGCTCTATATCCTCTCCTTCCGTTTGTCTGCAGGAGACGGCCACCAAGGAGTTTCTCAACGATGCGTTGCCCGTCACCCGTGTGTGCCTTTCCACTTTGGTAGATAGAGTGTCCATGCAGCCTCCATGGAACGTGGGTGCGTTTCTGGTCTTATGCCCACTTCTGCTATCTTTTGTTTCCTTTCTCCAGTTTGCCTCCATCCTCCTGCCATCTCTATTTCATTTAATGTGGATCAGCCCAGCAGCATGCTGGCACAGTCACCCAGGGCCCCTGTGACAAGAGGTTTCCCCCACCTCAATAGATTCCCCCTGACCCAGCTTTCTAGCTGGTACTGACCCAGCCCCCAGCTCATCCCTCCTGGCAGCCGGGGACTATAGCAGCTCTGGGGTGGAGATCCTTCCCTTCCTACGAAGGCCCAGCACCTCCCCTATCAGGTATACTGATGTTTCTCCCTAGATATAGGTCTGGGGGCCAGGAGGGAGGTGGTGGTCACCCCAAAGGGCAAGCATTGTCCTGGAAGGCAGCTGCCTCATGTGTGGCCTCTGTATCACCTTTTCATAGGAGACAGGAGGAGGCTTTATATTCCAGCAGTGGGAGTGGGTCACTTCATGGGTGCAGGGGAATCGGGAGGCCCAAGGTGCTTACCTGCAGTGCCCAGGTACCCCCGGCCCAAATCTCTGAGTCCCACTCCTTCCCCATCAGGGCCCTGACTTCAACATAGGAGACTTGCCCGGAATGAGAACCCAAGCTTCTCAGAAGTATTGCCTCCTCTATGTGTACCTCTTGTGTTTTGTCTTCTCTTCAGTCCGCCTCCAGCCTGCAGAACAAGTGAATAGGTGCTCTGACTCTCACATTTGGCTTTAAATCACTGAGCAATAGGTCTGGGATGGATTTTTCCTCTCTCACTGACTTAGTGGCACTTAGCAAATCACTGGATCCCACAGTCCTTCTAGTTAACATTTCCTCCAACCCTCGCAGAAGCCCACAATATAACACCAGCTAGTGCCTCCCCTTTTGCCTGTAACCTGTTTCGATTCATCAAGGTCTTAGCCATTGCACCATGACAGCATGTCAGGAGCTATTAATACTCTTACCCACAACAGGGAACAATCCAAAAATGAAGTTAAGAAAACAATTCCGTTTGCGATGGCACCAAAAACAAAACATACACATACACACACACACACACACACACACACACCCCAACCCCTCCCCCCAAAAAAACCCACATAGGGATAAAGTTAACAAAAGAAGTGCAAAATTTGAACCCTGGAAATTACAAAACATTATCGAAATAAGTTAAAGAAGACCTAAGTAAGTGGAAAGACATCCCATGTTTATGGATGGATTGGAAGACTTAATATTGTTAAAATGGCAAAATACACACACACACACAACCCATGTGTACACATATATCTATATTTTTCTATCATCTGGCTAGCTTGCTATCCACAAACATGAGTCCATACTGATGCCCAACCTACAAGGTTCATTATAGCCTTCTTTCCCCCTTTGCTTATTTGTAATTTCCTTCTCTGACAGTGAGAAGCCTAGCTCTCATTATCTACAGTATATTAACTTATTTGTTCAACCCTAGTGTACATGTAGTTTTTCTGTATTCTCTTTAAAACCTAAGTCAGATTACTCCTCTGCTCAAAACCCTCCCACACCTCCCCATTGCACTTAGACTAAAGCCCAAATCTTTGGCTTGACCGCCTATGACCTCCAAGGCCCTACAAGACATAGATTCCCTAATACATATTGATCTGCTCTCCCTTGTGCTTCTACTCTAGATATTTTGGTTTCCTTGCTGCACCCCAGAAGTGGAGGTGCTAGAAGGGTTTTGACTGAAAACAAGACAATAAGAGAACTTCTCAGGGGTAGCAGAACTATTCCATACCTTGACTTTGGTGGTGGTAACACCACTGCATACACTTGTGAAAATTCCTTGAATTTAAATTGATGAGACTCATGAATGGGTCTTATTGTATATTAAGTACACCTAAATAAAGTTGATTTTTTTTTTAAAAAGGCATTTATATGGAGCAATATCACCCATTTGAAATGTCAGTTATATGTTTCTAAAATATTTTTAGATAAACACATAATTGGTAAAGTTTTCCATGTTTGCATCCACATCTGCCTAAAATCATGTCCCTTTTCATTATGGTGTGTTTCCAATAGTGGACTCTGTTGGATTTTAGCAGAGAATCCAACACGATCTGCTGGAGCTGGCTGCCTCTCTCCCCTCTCATGGTGAGTAAAATAGTTCTCCATTAGTGGCCTTCAAACTGCTTTGTTGATGACCGCAATGGAAAGGAAATACAGTTTACATTGAACACAGTTACACTGCAAGTAAGTGAGACAAAAGTTCTACAAAACCTTACTTATCCCTCCAGTACTTTCATCCTTCTTAGATGCTGGTTTGGATCTACAAATTTAATATTAGGACTCACTGATGGGACGTTAACAATAACTTCAAAACTCCTCGTCTGAAAGGATGCCATCTATAATTTTAATCCATAACATTGACCTGGCAGTTGTTAACACCTCTGGTGTTTCTACATGTGATGGCTAATGGGTCAGGTATAAAACGTTCTGTAATGGACCTCCACTAGTCATCCCTCTGCCCCCACCTTTCTGAAGGTTCCTAGGTTCTTTCAGGGAAATGCAGACCCCAACCCCAGGCCATACTTTCTAACCTCTTCCCACCTGCTCAGAGGTAAATCTCAAAGACCAGCTCACAGGCAGGTAAATCAGTGGGAAAGAGGATTCTCTGAAATGAACAGACACTGACTCAGCAACTGTATTTAAAATTTTCTCCACTGGATTTGGGGGTCTGTCTGATGACATAGGTATGGTCAGGTAACTGCTTTAATTTCTTGATCACAGAGTATGGGCTCCACTGTAAAAATAGCAGTGGCAGCTAAGGCAAGTGGCACTCCCAGAGAAGAGAGGGGACAGCCCCAAATTTTAGTCATCAGTAACCAAGAAAGTGATTCAGAGCTTGGGCCTGTGACTAATACCGCTGTGTTTGAACCTCATGCATTTAGGTTTGGAGACATCAGGGTCAAAGCATGGACTCTCAGCCCAGCCCCCCCCGCCATTTGTCCCCATTGGCCTAAATCCACCCTTACTTTCAGGCCCGACTCAAATGTCACCATATCCACAAAGCCTTTGCTGATGGTGCCTGTGACTACAGGTCTTCCTTTGAACTCGAGGATCTTCAGTTGTGACTTGGGGGAAACGTTCTCTGATCTCCCAGGTAATCCCGTTTAGTGTGTTCTGCTCCTCCCCACTCCTATGACCTCGGGGGCAGGCATCCTGAGTATATACTTCCCCCTGGATTCTCCACGCTGCCTTGTCCAGTCCTCGCTTTTGATAATCACCAAATAAGTAAAATAAGTAGTTGCTAAATTGAAGTGTCCTAAAGTATGGAAACTCCAGGTTCAAGTCCTGGTTTGGGTATTGACCAATGGTATGGTCTTGGCCAATTCACTTGGCGTCTCTGGGCCACAGCTTCCTTGGCTGTAACTGAGGGAGCTGGACTATGTTATCTCTAAGGTCCTGTGGTATCCAGCCGCCATGGCGGCTCCCAACGGTCCTCCTTTCTGTTATTCACCCCCTGACTCTGCCGGGAGAGTGGGAGGCAGGTGGGAGGGATGGGCGCTTTCCCGACGGATCAGCCGCACTGTTAATAGAGCCACTTTGGACCACTCCTCCGGCATTTCCTCTGACGAAGAGGGTTGTAACAACGAACCTCAGATCATTCCTAAAGCTGAAAACTTGAAACAGCCCTTTCAATCTTGGTTCCATGTCTCCCGCAAAAAGAATATGGCAGATGGCCACGTGGGCCTCCTAGGGAACACTTATCAGGCACTGCATAAAAATCCCAAGGGTCCGAGGCCTGCCGCCATCCCGCGGGTGGACAGGTACCACTGGGTCAACATGAACCGATACTGCAGTGGCTGGACACTCGGTGGGATAGAGCTCAGAGGAGCTGCTTCATTTTCTTTAAAACAAAAGGGAGTTTAAGGTTGAGAGGCCCATGAAACAGAAAAAGTAATCCCATCAGGGTCTAGGGTGGCATAATGGTGAATCCTCTCACACAGATCATGACTATGTTCTTACTGTACTTTTAATTCTTACTTAATTTTATGTGAGGTTTTATGTAACACTAATGAATGTATTCAGTAATAGAATGAAGATATTGACCTGTGATAAGATTCGGTGAATTATGAAAAGTAACAGTTTAAATAAACGTACTATGTTTTTAATAAAAAAGAAAAATGACCCTTAAGTTTGGGTTATTCTTTGTCACTCTTTCCTTTGCATTACCTACTCTGGGCAAGGTCAAATGCCATGTCATGAGCAGCCTTTGGAGAGGCCTGCTGTGAGGAACCGAAACCTCGAGCCAACAGCCTTCAAGGAATGAAGGGCTGCCAACAGCATGGGAGTGAGCTCAGAAATGGATTCGCCAGCCCCAGTCAATCTTTAAGATGACGGCAGCCTGGCCCACAGCTTGACGGCAACCACTTGAAAGAACCCAAGCCAGAACAAGCCTGCTTACAAGCCTGGACTCCTGAACCTCAGAAATTGTGAGATAATAAATATTTGTTGATTTGAGATCATCTGTTACGCAGCAATAGGTAACTAATATGAACTGTTTCAGGCTCTAAAATCCTATTAGCCTAAAAAGTCCCTATCTTGAAATAACAGTGATTGCATTCAGGGAAAGCCTGATTTATAACAATTGTCAATCTCTCCCCTCCCACCCCAGCTAGAATCCATAAAGAGAGAATACAAAATATGTCAAAATATATTTTTAAGTAACAATGTTTATTTTATCTGTGTTTGTAAAAGTTCCCAAAGCTATGTTGATTTTGCTTCACTGAATCCTTTATTTCACAGATGAGGGTGGAAATACAGATAAATTAGGTGATTGGAATAATGCAGATGTTTTTCATTTTTGCAACATTTGCATTTCTTCAGTGGTGAATAAAAACGCGGTACAAGGTCACCTTTTTGTCTCCAGGTTCATCTCGAGAAACTTGTCTTGAGCAGGGGTAGCACTCGTGCACGTCTACCCAGGTGGCCAGAAGCCCAGTGAAATCCTAAAGGGATGTAAGGCAGGGCAGCAGTGAGAAGCATGCTGAGTCACCTCCAGAAAAATAGCTGGAGGCTGGAGGGGACAGCCTGGCAATGGGGCTACCATGTCAGCCTGGATTAAGAAAAGACTTTTGAGGGGTGCCTGGCTGGCTCAGTCAGTAGAGCATGTGACTCTTGATCTTGGGGGTGTAAGTTCGAGCCCTATGTTGGGTGCAGATGTTACTTTAAAAAATAAAATCTAGGGGAACCTGGGTGGCTCAGTCGGTGAAGCATCCGACTCTTGATCTCAGCTCAGCTCTTGATCTCAGGGTCATGAGTTCAGGCCCTGCTTTGGGTTCCATGCTGGGCATGGAGTCTACTTTAAAAAATAAATAAAATCAAATCTTTAAAAAAGAAAAAGGAAACTCTTTTGAAGTTACAAGAAGTGATAAGTCAGACTAGGAAAAACAAATACCATATGATTTCACTTATATGTGGAATCTAAAAGAACAAATAAACAGACAAAAAGACAGAAGCAGACTCATGAATACAGAGAACAAACTGGTGGTTGCCAGAGGGGATGGAGGTGGAGGGATGAGCAAAATTGGTAAAGGGGATTAGGAGGTACAAACTTCCAGTTGTAAAATAAATAAGTCATAGGGATGAAAAGTACAGCATGGGGAATACAGTCAATAATAGTGTGATAACGTTGTATGGGGACAAATGGTAATTACACTGAGCATTGTATAATGTATAGAATTGTCAGATCACGTGTTGGACACTGAGAACTAATATATCACATTGTATGTCAACTATACTTCAATTTTAAAAAATCAACAAGAAAAAAAATAAGTGACAAGAAGTGATTTTCTGTCTAAAATGAGACCACGGTCCCATGTTACACAGGGGGATGGGAAGGAAATTAAGAGCATGGTTAATAAAGGTGTGCGTCTCCGCTGGCTGTGGGCAGGAGCCCTGGTGGCGCCCCACATGAAAAACAAACAGCTGAAGGCCTCAGGAATCTGAGTGGAAAACAAGGGAGGTAATGAGTCTGGGGGGAGTGTAAAAAGGGGCTAAGAGGCCGAGAATGTCTGAAACTGGTAAAGCACATCGAGAGGTCTAATTGACTCACTCGCGTACTCCTGAGTTATTGAAAGGACGGAAGTAAATGTGATAAGGAAATTAGGAAAAGAGGCATGGATGGGTGGGAGATGAGTCTGGGAGATTGAAAGTGTATGCCTCTGAGAGTATCTGCTTCTTTGGACAGCTGTTATTGCAGTATTTTCTCCGGTAAGTAATACTGACAGTGAGAGAAACCTCATCAGGTCCCGGTATTGCTACCAAATGAAGGAGGAGGCTGGGCAAAAAATAAGAGGTGTGAGGACAGAGGGTTGAGGGAGGAGCTGACTCCATGCCCAACCTGCTGGTCAAGTCTTGCAGGGGCCACTCAAGTCCAAAGGGTGCTCCTATGGATTCAAGCAAATTTACTTCCCCAAAACCACTGAGGCAAAGCCCTTGCTCCTCCCAAGAGATGTCTTTCAAAGTCTTAGACCACCCAAGGCTGAACACAGTTTTGCTGCCCTATATGAGTGCTTCCTTTGTTCATGGAATAAAGATACGCTTGTGGAATGAAGAGCAGAAAAATCCAGTCAAAATGGAAATACTAGGGAATGGAATTTAGGAAGCTACGGAAACGTAGGCATTTTCTAGTATATTAAAGAGCAGTTTTTCCCTCTTTATATTTGTACAGCATTTGAGGATTATTTTTTTTCTGAAACTGAGTCTCAGGATAGATGTGTAATAGTTGTGAAGGTATCTTAACTGTTGTTTTACTGGTGATGGAAGCACGTATCTCCCTTACTCTTGCAACTTGACTGTCACGAAGAAAGAAAGCAAATGTCACTGATACTTTGCAGGAATGAAACCAAGCCACAGAGTTTTTAGCAGCAGGTTCAGTGTGTCATGGGGTAACAAGTTCCAGGAGAAGTCTTGGGTCCGAGGTATGTTTCTTCACTGGGACCCCCTTGGGGTCCCCACAGGGATCTCGGTGAAGAGCAACAGATGCAAAATTCACCTGCTGAATTGGTGGAGGGTTATGACACAAAGATAACCCAAGATAACACATAAACCCAGAAATAAGTTATGTTGAACTTTGTAAAAGCAAGACACCACCTAACATGGTGATGTTAGGGTGCTTGAACAGACATGATTATAGGGTCAGGTGGAGATTAGATCTTTATCTGGGATTTAACTGCGCATGAAGCATGACAGACTCATGGCTGATCCTGGGGGTGAGAGGGGAGAACATTTGAAGTAACAGCCAAACCCTTTCCCTAGTGCTCAGGGAAGGGATGACTCAGCAGGAAGAAAGGAAAATTAAAGATTCAGGCATCAGCCTTGGCTTTTCCGTGGGTCGTGGGGGTTATAGAAGGGGCCGTGGCATAGGCAGCAGATCCGGGAGAACTCCACCTGAGAAAGAATGTGCCTTTTGTTCTCTGACCTTGGCCCCCAGACTAGAAAAGAGTCCCCACACTTAGTGGATAGAAGAGTCGCTGAGGATGCCAGGAATAGAGGGGTGGTTTCCAAGTCAGGGCTTCTGTGCCCTGATTTTGGCAGAGGAACCCCAGGGAAGTTGGGGCATCCTGAAGGACAGGAGACTGGTTGGGGAAAGTGACAAGATTCCAGAGGAAATTTCTAACTGTCACAGTGAATCTAGACCAGAAAGACCTTGGACGAGAAGGGCAAGAGAGGTAGTATTGCTAAGCTTTGGGTCTGTTCATTCCAGATATTTGGCCATTGGACACAAGGCAGTCCAAGATGGCTTCCAGTGTCTGAGGTAGGCACTGTCAGCCTGACAGGATGCAGTGGGTGTCATCTTCTCGGTGCCATGATGGGAGTCGGGTGGAAGGGAGTGAGCCGACAAGTGGTCAGGGATCACTACGGACAGAAGTGTGGAAGATGAACAGGCAGGGAGGGATGTAGGGTGGCTTCAAGGAACTGAAAGCCATTTGGGGATTAAAAATATTGTAAGATAATAAAAACTATGTACACCCCCACTAGAGACAAGTGAGACTTCGTTGTATTATGAAATATCAATTTAATAGATATTATTAAATATCAAGTAAATATCAATTTCCAAGCCATTGTCTCCTCTTCTGAAAGGCATTGAATTTAGAAAGAACCTTATATGGCAAAGTGATACGAATCAGTGCATGTGTCAGTTTTCCAGCTCACTGCTTCAAAAAAAATTCTAATAAATGAAAATACATAGTGTTTAACTAACACTGTGGTTATCAGAAAACCAAGTGGAGATGTGGACAGAGAAAAATCCATGTGTAGAGTCATTAGCTTTTCTCATATGTTCCACTGGTGTGGTGGTTCAAGGCCTGTTACAATAATATTGGCATATAGATTTTCATTTTGATTTATCTAACAATTTATACTGGAACAAATATCTTTATTTATGTCATATGATGGAATTGGGGGCAATTAATGAATGAATAATTTTTTAATTAAAAATCAATTAATTAACATATAGCGTATTATTAGTATCAGAGGTAGAGTTTAGTGATTCATCATTTGTGTGTAACACCCAGTGCTCATTGCATCATGTGCCCTCTTTAATGCCCATCACCCAGTTACCCCAGCCCCCAACCACCTCCTTTCCTCCAGCAACCCTGTTTGTTCCTTATAATTAAGAGTCTCTTACAGTTTGTTTCCCTCTCTGATTTCATCTTATTTTATCTTTCCTTCCTTTCCCCTATGTTCATCTGGATGGAAAAGCCACCACCACCAACTTTGAGGATGGGGTGAAGATCCAAGGAAGTACTATATATAGCTGATGAATCAAGGAAACATAGGATACCCAGGAACTAAAACCAAAAGGCATGTCAGCCTAGCAGGAGAACTCAAGCTTATAAATACCCAAGACAAATACCCCTAGGGCCGGCTTCTGTCTGGAGTAGCTCCAGCTAGCCCATCTTCATAAAGTGGCTTTAGGAGCTTACGGGTAGCCAAAGAAATATATTGCTCAGTTGGATCCTAAGTGAGTTTTGTGTTTGTGAAGTAGGTTTTATTTTTATTTATTTATTTTTTTCAGAGAGAGTGGGAGGGGAGGGGCAGAGGGAGAGAGAGAACCTTAAGCAGGCTCCACACCCAGCGTGGATAGGCAGATGCTTAACCAATTGAGCCACCGAGATGTCCCCAAATAAAATCTTTAAAAAAAAAAAGAAAAAGAAAAAGAAAGAAAGAAATAGAAGAGAGCCGGCACCCAGAAGCCTCCCTCATCTCCCCTCCCAGGCACCACCCTCTCCCCCTTTTAAAACCATAGACTGGTGTAGCCAGTATAATGGAATCATAGACCATACATTCTTACCTATCTGACTTCTTTCATTCCACATAGCAGTGTTAATTTGTAACAACCAAGAACTGGAAACAACCCAAATGCTCAGCAACAGAAATAATAAGTAAGCAAATTGCAATCTATTCATACACGGTAATACAACACAGCAACCAAATGAATGATCTGTTGCTGCATGCAGCAGCATGGGTTAATTTCACAAACATAATGTTGGGCCAAAGAAGCCATACTGAAACAAATATGCAATTCAAAAACAAACAAAACTAAGCTATGGGATTAGAAGTCAGGGCTGTGGTTCCCTGTGGGTTTGGGGCGGGGGTGGATACAAAAAGTAATGTCCCAGGAGTTTTTCAGTATTTTCAACTGTAGTCATTATAATAGATGTATGAGTAGGGGTTTAGGTTTTGGACTGGCTGTTGTTTTACGGTTAGAGTTTTACATTGTGATTGCTAGTGAGGTTGAACACTTTTGTCATATATTTATTGGCTACTCTTTTCTGACATGTCTGTTACCATCTTTGGTCCATTTTTTTCTGTAGGGTTGTGTGTTTTGCTCATTGATTTCTTTTGTTTTCTTTTTTACATTTTCTGGATATAAGTCCTCTGTATTCTATCTATGATTATACTTCTCTGGTTATATGTGTTGCAAATATTTTCTCCTACTCTGGGTCTTGCTTCTCTCCTCCTAATGGTGTCTCTTTAAAATTGAGATATAAATGGGCACCTGGGTGGCTCAGTCAGTTGAGGGTCTGCCTTCGGCTCGGGTCATGATCCTGGAGTCCCAGGATCAAGCCCCACATCGGGCTCCCTGCTCAGCCGGGAATCTGCTTCTCCCTCTGCCCCTCGCCCTGCTTTTGCACTCTCTCACTCTCTCTCTCAAATAAATAAATAAAATCTTTAAAAAATAAAATTGAGATATAATTCACATACCATAAAATACACCCACTTAAAGTGTACATTTCAGGGCAAGCTTGTGCCTTCATCGTTAGTATCTAATCCCAGAACATTTTTATCAACCCAAAATGAACCCCATTCCCATTTGATGTCACTTCTTATTCCCTCTTGGCAACCACTAATCTATTTTTTATTTTTGCAGATTTGCCTATTCTGAACACTTCATTATAAAGAGACTCATACAATATGCTTCTTTTGTGTATGGCTTCTATCACTTAACAAAATGTTTTCAAGGTTCATCCATCTTGTAGCATTTACCAGCGCTTCATCTCTTTCTATGGTTACGTACTACTCCGTTGTATAAATAAAACAGATTTTGTTCATCAATTCATCATTTGATGGACATTTTGGTTCTTTCCACTATTTAGTTATTATGAATAATGCTTCTATGAACATTTGTGTACAAGTTTTTCTGGGAACATATGTTTTCAATTCTCTTGGATTTAAAACTAGGAGTGGAATTTCTGGGTTATATGGTAACTCTATGTTTAACTTTTTGAGGAATGGCCAACCTCCTCAAAAACAGTCTCACCATTTTATATTCCCACTAGTAAGATATGAGAGTTCCCATTTCCCCACATTCTTGCCAACACTTGCTTATTGCTGATCTTTTTAGTTATGCCCTCCTAGAGGATGTGAAGTGGTTTTGATTTGCATTTTCCTAATGACAAATGATGTTTAGCATCTTTTCATGTACCTTCTGGCCTTTCGTATAGCTTCTTTGGTGAAATGTTTACTCAAATCCTCTGCCCATTTTTTAATTGGGTTGTTGTTGTTGTTTTTATCATTGAGTAATAAGAGTTATTTATATTCTGGATGTAAGTCCCTTATCACATATATGATTTGCAAATATTTTCTCCCATTCTGTAGGTTGTCTTCTCACTCTCTTGATAGTGTCCTCTGAAGCACAAGATTTTTAATTTTGATGAAGTCTAATTTATGTATTGTTTTCTTTGGTTGCTTGTGGTTTTGGTGTTATAGCTAAGAAACCATTGCCTAATTGAGGGTTGTACAGATTTGCACTTATGTTTTCTTCTAAGGGTTTTATAGTTTTGACTTTTAGCTTTGGTCTACAATCCATTTGGAGTGAATTTTGGGTATGGTGTGAGGTAGGTGTCTGATTTCATTTCTCTGAATGTAGATATTCAGTTGTCCCAACACTATTTGTTGAAAAGACTACCCTTTCTCTTACTGAATTGCCTTGGCAACCTTGTCAGAATTACCTGACCATAAATGTAAGAGTTTATTTTTTTTACTTTTAATTCTATTCCATTGATCTATATGGCTATCCTTATGCCATTACCACAATGTCTTCATTGCTATCACTATATAGTAAGTTTTGAAATTAGAAAGTGTACATGATTTTTACAAGATTGTTAAGGCTATTCTGGGTCCCTTGCATTTCTGTATCAATTTTAGGATCAGCTTGCCAATTTCTGCAGAAAAAGAGGCTGAGATTTTGATAGGGATTATGTTGAATTTGTTGAACACTTTGAGGGGTATTGCCATCTTAACATATTGAGTGTTCCAATCCATGAACGTGGGATGTCTTTCCATTTATTTAGGTCTTCTTTAATTTTTTTCAACAGCATTTTGTAGTTTTCAGTATGTAAATCTTGCACCTTTTTTGTTAAATTTATTCCTAAGTATGTTATTTCCTGTGATGCTATTGTAAATGGAATCGTTTTCTTGATTTTATTTCCAGATAGTTGTTACTAGTACATAGAAATTGCTAATGTGTAGAAATTCAACTGAGGTTTGTATATTGATCTTATATCCTGCAACCTTGCTGAGCTCATTTATTATCTCTAGTAGACTTCTTTAATATGGATTACTTAAAATTTTCTATATATAAGATCATATCATCTGCAAAAGGAGATAGTTTTACTTCTTCATTTCCAATCTGGATGTCTTTTATTTTACTTTCTTGCCTAATTTCCTGACTAGAACCTCTAGAAGAATGTTGAATAGAAGGGGTGGGAGTAGACATCCCTGCCTTGTTCTTGATCTTAGGAGAATGTTAGGTATTTCACCATTTCACCATTCGGCCTTTCTACCTTAAGTACAGTATTAGTTATGGGGTTTTCATAGATGCCCTTTATCAAATAGAAGAATTACCTTCTATTCCTGGTTTGTTGAGTGTTTTTATCATGAAGCAGTGTTGGATTTTGTTAAATGCTTTTTCTTTATCTATTGAGATGATCATATTTTTTATTTTGTATTCTATTCTATTTTATTCTAATATGATGTATTACATTGATGGATCTTCTTATGTTGAATCAACTAATGGTATCCTTTGGTGAACAGAGGTTCTTAATATAGGTCAATTTATCAATCATTTACTTCAGGTTTCATGTTTTTGTGCCTTGTATAAGAGATCTTTGCCTATCCCAAGATCATGAAGGTGTTCTCCTATATTATCTTTTACATGCTTTGTTGTTTTTACCTTTCACATTTGGATCTGCAATCCATCTAGAATTGATTTTTGTGTAGAGTGTTTATAGAGATCAACATAAATTCTTTCCATATTGATTTCCACTTGACTCAGCACTATTTACTGAAAGGATCATCCTTTCCCATTACTCTGATGACAAAAGTGTCACCTTTGTCATAAATTGAGCATGTATGTGTACTTCTAGACTGTCTATTCCGGTCCACTGAGTATTTGTCTAATCTTGCTCCAGTGACACATTGTCTTAATGACTGAGTTTCATAACAAGTCTTGACATCCTGTAGTGTAAGTCCTTTTATTTTGTTATTTTTATTCAAGATTAGCTTGCCTATTTTTGGCACGTTGCATTGCTGTATAAATTTTACAATCAACTTGTGAATTGACACACACAAATTCTGAAACTTTTATTGAGATTGCATTGAGTCCATAGATCAGTTTTGGAGAGAATTGACATTTTTACAATATTGAGGATCCGTGTGAGTTCATCAGTATGGAATTTTATAAGCTTTGTCTTTTCTAGAATTTTATTTAATGAGAATAAATAAAGATAAAAAAAGTAGCAACAATAATAACAGCTAACCTTTAAAAATGGGTATTATATGCTTTACGGACATTATCTTATTTCATTATAAGAATTTGCCAAAAATTATGAGACCTCCCTGAAGAGAGACATAACATTTTGTTAAAGGCATAAAAACAATATTTGAAAAAATGGTGAGGCACAACATGTCCTGGGATGGGAAGAATTGATAATCATAAAAGTGTTAATGATTTCCAAATAAATATTTACCATAAGTTACTTCCAATCAGAATATCAATGTGTTTTCTTAGAGCTGTACAAAAAAAGCATTTTAGCACTTATATTGAAGAAATTCTAAATGTTTTAGAATCGACAACTTTTTAAAGAAGATTTTTTCTTTAATTTCAAAAAGGAAAATCAAGGTAGAATTCTCTACCAGGTATAAAATGTTCTACAATGCTAATGTAAAATTTTTTTAAGCTGTATGGTTTGACTTATAAATAAACTTACAGATTGGAAGACCAGAAAGTCAAAAAGATCTGAGGATATATTTAATTTAACACATGATGTCAACAGCATTTTTGTCCAGTGGGGAAAAGATAGCTTATTTAATTAGCATTATTGGCATAACTGGTTATTGATCCAAAATTATAATGAAAGGATTAAAACGTGAAACGAAAAACATAAACCAAAAAACAATGGAAAAGTTTTAGGAGAAAATTTGCAAAGCCTCAAGATTGGGAAGGCAAAAGAGACTTATACAATACAGAGTATCGGGAATCCATAGGGAGGAAGTCTAACAAGTTCTACTCTACAAAGTTAAAATGCAAAAACAAAATGGGAAAAATAGTTGCAACTTTTTTGACTGATGAGTTAATATCCCTAATATACAAGGAGCTCTTGCTGCTGATTTAAAGGAAAAACAAAAACAAAAACCCAATGGAAACATGAGCAAAGGGTATGACCAGGCAAGGAAATGAAAATAACCGGTAAACGTTTGAAAAGATCTGTTCACTCTCTTCTAGACAGCGAACTACCACTTATATCAACACGATAGTATTTTTTTTTACCAATCATATTGGCAAGAATTAAAAGGCTTGTAGAGGAAACAGACCATCTCATACAATGCTAGTGGGAGGGTGAATTCCTTCCTTTCAGTAAAGGAAACTGGTCTGTAGCATCAGTTAAAATGTCAAACCTTTATACCATTTAACCCAACATTTCCATTTGGTGGATGATATACTTCAAAGGACATATGTTCACAGATGGTTTTCTGCAGCTACTGAAGAATGAGTTTGATCTATTGTATGTACTATATGAGATGCCCATAGCAGCTTTAGGTTGAAAAAGCAAGTTGCAAAGTAATGCTATAGACTCTTAATAATAGACATTAAAATAACATTTATTATACAGTAGGGGTCAGTTCTAAGTGATTCACAGACATTTGTTTACTCATAGAAACATCAAGACTGACCAGTGAGGTTGGGCTCCCATTAGTCCTGGTTTGTTGATGGGGAAGCCGTAGCACCAAAAGGTCACAGAGCAATAGGCGGTGGAGCTGGGATTGGAACCCAAGCACTCGGAGGCAAGTCTGTGTTTGTAACCTCTCTGGCGTTCAGCATGTTGATCCCATTTTTTAAAAATGATCCAATTTTAAAGAAGAAGGAGGAGGAGAGAAACAACTACACAGAAAACATTCTTAATGAAATGTGTAGTAGGATAGACACGTGGGAAGTTTTTCTACATTTTAACGCGTTCCTTTGGTTGCAAAGATCCCTTGTTCTCTCACCAGGATCATCTGGAGAGTTTTTAAGATGCTGATGCCTGGGCCCCACCCCCAGAGATTATGATTTAATCGGTATGTTGTGTAACCTGGCATCAGATTTTTACAGGCTCCCCTATTGATTTTTATTGTGTAGCAAACACTGGCAGGGATAACCTAGGTCTGAAATCCAGCTTTGGAATAATAGTTTGGCATGTGATCCGTGAAGGTATTTTTGCAATTGTCCTGTTAACCACTAGATGGAGTATTGTCCACATTACAGCAATTCAGCCACCAGTCCTGGCTGCAGCGTTGGGTAGGGGAAGTAGGAAGCCTCAAGGACAGACTGATAGACCAGCTCTGTGACCAGGTATCCCACCAGCTCTAGCCTTATGCTGTATTATGTAGTTAGCATACACCTTTTTAAAGTTCTTGGAAAAGATTCTTATCTTTTAAGTCTGACTTTCCCTCAAGTCAGAGAGGCATGGCTCTTCCGTTTCTTCCTGTCTCTGCGTCTTTTCTTGGATATGAATTACAGAAAGTCATTCTTTGTGGAAAGGCCACACCCTCTGTTGTTTGGCTGCAAGAGTAACATGGAATGAAGCTCTCTGAAAATCTCTTAATTAAAAGTACACAATGACTAGTAAATAGCCAGGAGGGTAATATTTAAACCCTACGTATAGATTAAGATTTGCGGTAGGAGTAAATAGGGCAGTCAGGAGAAAACCATTCAATTAAGAAAAGTCCTGTCCCTCTAACACACAAGAGTGCAATTTTCCCAGAAAACAAATATCTCTGGGCTTACCTCTTCTCCCTATGATCTCAAAATAAACACCAACCTCCTCACTTTTCGGTCATGCGCGATTGATTCATTAAAGAGCCATATGCTGATTTCCTGTAAGTGCTTAGCTCATAAGGATTATGGGCAAATTCAAGAAACATATTTAAGAAAAATTTCACAATAAAATTAGCCTCAAAACTAAGTGTAATGACAGGTCAGTTTCCACTATTTGCACTTTTTCCCATCAGAATTACTAGTGTTCTTAGTCAATGTACAATTTACATGTTTCTTAGAACAACGAACTCCAACTCACCAAGGAATGAGGTGATGGCTCAATCCCAGAGCAGGGGATTCATGTGAAGGAATTGAGGTTTCTGTCATAGCTAATTCATCCACAAAGCAGTCTAAGAATTATGAGGCTTCATGGACCATCCTGCCAGAAATCTGGTCAGGGTTCTCCATACATATGTTTGATTTCTTTAATGGAATTGGAAATTCCCTATAATAAATTTCTCCACAATTATGGAGGCTGAGAAGTCCCAAGATACGCAGTCAGTAGGCTGGAGACCCAGAGGAGCCAATGTGTAAGTTCAAGTCCGAGTCAAAGTCCAAAGTCAGAAGACCATGAGACAGACAGAGTGAGTTCTCCTTTACTCGAGCTTTTTATTCTATTCAGGTCTTCAAAGGATTGGGTGGAAATTCTAGTTCATTAGGATGTTAATATAGGCAATTTGGTGTAAAAGGGTTCCAATGTCGTAAGTTTGGAAAATCCTGGGTAAAATAGTTACATAGATTTCTTTCTTCAGTCCTTCTTAAAGCCTTTAACATGTCAATGTGCTTTGTGATTATCCAAGAGAGGTGATACTTTGCAAAGCTTTCCAAACTTATTTAACACAATATCTTGTTTGGCATTTAACACCTCTCCAAAAACTGGAACACTGCTTTATAAAATACTTCAGAACAGAGCCTGTGTTTTATCTGATTTTGTACCCCAGCCTCTAGCTCAGTGCCTGCCAAACAGAAGAGACCCAATAAATGCTTGAAGGTCTATTAAATGAAATGATGAATGATGAATGAAAGAGTCGTAGAGATATGGCCAAGTCATAAACATATTCTACACAAGACTAGCCTGAAACTGTGGCAAGGACTTTCTAGCCCACTCCCAGAGAGCCAGAAAATGTGAAATAGATTTTGAAGACCTTGGAGTAGAGCCTACACTCTCACCATTATGGAAGATACCACAGGAAGAACAAGGGCAAATTTACTCTTTCTTAGTGAAACGGAAGCCACCTGTACCCTGCCCATATCCCCTGTTCCTCCCAACGGATGGCACCTGCATTTCTACCTGAACTTTTTTTTTTTTTTTTGCTGTCCACTCACCTGGCCCTTGGGAGCAACTCGCACCAATGATCAACTGGAGCTGGCATATAAATACCCCGGCTACCCCACCCCTCAGATGGGAAAACCCTTAGTGTTGTACGATACACCCCTCCCTGAGTGCTCCAGGGGACTGTGCATAAATGGTCCACAGAGGCAACTTGATAAGGTACTGGCTCCTCCCACCCTTGACTCACTTGCCCATGCCCCTGCTTGGATCCCCCAGGATCACCTCTCACATGTACTACTTGCTCCTGATCCTTGGCTCACATTCTGGTTTTGGGGGAACCACTAAAATGACCGTGCTCACCTTCCTACGGACTCTTTCTTATCCTGACTCCACCTCAGCTACAGGACGTTAGGACCCCTGGAAATTCCCTCTAAATTATTTCTTGGAGTCCTCAAAGGGAACCTCCTGTTGGCTCGCAGTCCTGTCTATCAGCTGCAGTCATCCTGTGTGCCCCAGTCATTCATTCATTTGGTATTAAGGACAGACACTGTCATGTGCCTGGTACCGCGCCAGGCATCAGGGATGCAAAGGTGACAAAGACAGCCCTTGTAAAGCTTCCAGTCTTACAGGAAAGACAAGCACAAATCACATTATTACACAAATCAACATGCAATGTTAATCTTTAATAAGCACTGAAAAGTCAAACCTCAGGGTGCTATGAAGGAGAATAACAGGAAGGCCTAATACAAGGAAAGGTGTAAAGGAGGCTTCCCAGAAGAATTGAGCTTATTCCTGAAATGTGAAGGATGAATATGAACTAGTAGATGTGGGGGTGGGGAAGAGGGATCAAGGCAGAGGGAAGAGCATATGCAAAGGCCCTGGGTAGAGGAATGTGCTTCTTTCCATGCCAGTATTGCTGACAGGTGGGCCTCGCAAGGTTCCTGAAGCCGTCAGTCCCATCTAGGGGGTGGGAGCAAGATCAGAGATGGGGGGCGGGAAGCACCCTTCCTAACTCTGCCAGACTTTATCCTACGGGGCCCCATACGCCTCTGCTTGTTTTCTGAGGCTCATGGATGTCTCTCCTGCAGATTAACTCCATGTTCTGGTATGTAGACTGCTCAGCAGTCCCTCTCTCTGCAGAAGGATTGTACTCCCTGGGTCTTCGGAGTTGGGCTTGCTTCGGTCAACGAAATGTGAGCAAGAGTGATAAATGCCACTTTCTAGAGGAGGCCTCCAAAAGCTGGTGCACAATTGCTGTGTTCTTTCCCCTCTGCCATGGCAACTAACAGTGTTCCAGGTGGGCCAGCTCTGTCTGTCTAGGATGACAGTGACACATCAGCCGACCGTCAATAATCACGTAGCATGAGCAAGACAGAAACCTTTGCTGTTTCCAGCTCCTGAGACTTGGGGGTTACTACCATAGCATGTGCTAGTCAATCCTGACGCATCAACCCGTGGAAACAGCTTCGGGAAAGACCCATGCAAGCAGAATAGCTCAGGGGTTAACTGTACCATCTCTGGGCTCCACCAGCTCGCGTGTGAATCCCAGCTCAGCTGCTTCCTCAGAGAAACACTGGCAAGCTGCTCAAGCTCTTTATGCCTGTTCCTTCCTCTATAAAATAGTAATCATTGCGTTTAGTGCATATTCTTGTGAGAATTACATAGGTTAACTCATGTAAAGAGCTTGGAAAATTGCCAGCACAGAGAAGGTGCTCAATAAATATTAGCTTTATTATTAATATTTCTTCAAAAACAAACAACAGTTGATTGCCACAGGTGGCCCAGGTCCCTCCTTAGGAAAAATAGTATCCAAAGGACACCTCACTGACATCTGGCCTCCAAGAGAGGCAAGCTTCTGGATCAAGAGAGGCAAACTCAAATGTCCTCAAGGAGCCAGTAAGTGGCATCAACCCATTTAGCTTCCTTCCTTCCTTCCTTCCTTCCTTCCTTCCTTCCTTCCTTCCTTCCTTCCTTTGTTTCCCTGCCTTTCTCTTTCTTTCTTCTTTCTTTCTTTCTTTCTTTCTTTCTTTCTTTCTTTCTTTCTTTCTTTCTTTCTTTCTTTCTTTCTTTCTTTCTTTCTCTCTCTCTTTCTCTCTCTCTCTCTCTCTCTCTCTCTCTCTCTCTCTCTTCTTTCTTCTTTCTTTTTCTTTCCCACGTTGGAAAGAGGCTCAGCTACAAAGAGAAATCTGAGTCCTCTATAATCAAATCAAGGGTGCAAATGAAGGGATAAATGACAGCTGATGCTCAGCTCCTAAGCTGGGGGGCTCTGGGTGATGTGAGTGCTATGGGGGGGAAAGGAGCACTGGAGAGTCCGTACCTCATCCCAAGGGGCAGCCGGGGGCCATCCACAAAGGCAGGTGCAGTGATTTCTCTAAAGCAGGAGGAGATTCTAATTTTAAAATGTGAACTCGTTTCTTTTTAAAAACACGGTTTCGGCCACAGAGATCATATTAGAAAGTTGGATGCGGTCTGCAGTTGGCAGCTTCTGTTTTCAAGACTCCCGCATTCATACGGGGGCAGATGTTCAAACATTTGCGTCGCTAAATGTTTCGGTTATTCTCGGAACGACTTTTCTAGAACCCAGGTGACACCATCCCAAAGATGCCCTTAGGCCCCTATCTCCTGCAAACATAAAACCCCTTCTAGTTTTGAAATGGCGATGTTTTCAGTATCTACCCCCTCTCTCGAAGTTGCTCAGCTCATTGGTCCCTGTGTCAGTCTGAGCTCATACCAGGGTGAGCGGTGTCTCCCCAGCAGTCGTTGGAAAAAGCAAGCTTGTCCCAGGCTCCTGGTCTCAATATGGAAGCGGACTGGAGAGGGGCCAGGGCAAAGCCTGCCCTGTGTCTCCACCAGCTCCCCCCTCCCCCGCCTTAGGGCCACCTTTTGGAAGGAGTAGGTTTGGGGGACAAGTCTGAAGGCATGGCCCCGGCTGCCGCCCAGGAGCCACGCTGCGGTTCATTTGTCCATCTGGGATCTGTCCTGCCTCCCCCAGTCAGTGGTCAGCCAATGGGGTGCCGCCTCCGGGGGAGGCGTCCTCCCACACCCTCCCTTCTCTCCCACACCGCGCGGGAAAGGTCAGACAGTTGAAGAAGTGATCCTGCCCCACTTTTGTCTGTTAACCTTGGCCGGGGGAAACAGTGATTTTATATCAGCCAGAGTAAAGCAGCGGGATCCTTCAAAACCGTTACCAGTGACTTCTAAGTTGACACCAGGCAGATCACTGATTTTTTTTTTTTTTTGATGATTCAGTCTTTTATCTGTAGCGTAGGTGTAATAATAGCATCTTCAGAGAGTCATGTGTCACGTAATTCATTAGCATTTCCAAACCCGGGTGAGATTCTCAGTGGGAGAGATGGTATACCCCGGGCTGCACTGCCCCCATATGATCCCATACATGAATATCTCCATTCTCAGGTAGCAATCGAATGGGGAAAATAATTTCGAGAAATGTAATTTAAAATGCTTCACAATGATGCATTAACACTTCACATGACTGTCAGAGCTGCTCACTGCAATTTATCTTTCCATGTGGGTTTCTCCAAATGAGCTGGCAGATTTTTTCTCCCCAATCCGACCCCAATTCCAATTCCAAACTTTCTCTAATTTCTTGCATGTGGTCTAAACACATAACCACACACGAACATGGGAACAAATCGGTTTTTGATCATATGGAAGAGGAAGTACAGGGAGAGTCCTCACTGGGTAATGAAATGCAGGGAGCCTAATGTTCTGGAAGAACAAAAAACCTTTCTAGAGACTTTTTTTGTTTTTTTTTTTTTTCAGAATCATCCTCATTAATATTAGAAGACATTTGCTGCCACTTTAAAGATGAAGCTTTGTAACATGTCTGTAACTAGTGCAGAACAAATGAATTTATTTCAGGTGGGCTCATAGTACAGTAGGGGAAGTTCTGGCTTATACCTCGATCCTTCTAGCAGGTACACGGGGACTGATTCTCTCTTCTGTGGGAACTTTGGACATGGCAAGGCCTTGAGGAAGGCCTTGTTCCCCCCGAGGAGAGAGAAGCAAGGTATTCCTTCACCTCTACCAGGCACCCACTGGAGCAAAACCTATTGGCTTTAAACATCAAGTGAGTATCTGGTTATTTCTATATTCTTTTGTTACTCTCCAAATATTCATGGCCCCGCATTTAGAAGAGTGGGTGTAATGCGGGGTGAGAGGCATTAGAGGTGGGGTCCACCCACACATGCCTGCCAGCCCCTGGTGACCAGGACACAGAGATGGGCCTCAGCCAGCAGGGGTCAAGAGGTCAGCTGACAGGGCACATTTCCGTCATTAGATCATGGTGCACCCGCTATTGGAGCTCTCCAAACATCTATTTATGAAACCCAGGAACACCAAAGCCAATATTCAGCACACTGGCCAACCCGGTTCTGGTCAGTCAGAGGTCCCTTCTGACTAGATGGTGCCTATGCCTTCTGGGTTATTCGATATTTTGGATGTTACCCCTGCCCATTGGCATGGGAGATGCTAATGGGTTCCAGTTATCTCTGTGTATGAGCTCATTTAATCTTCACACGGTCTTGCTATGTAGAAGCTGTTATTATGCCCATTTGCACAGGTTAGGAAACTGAGGCTCCAATTAAAATTTGAGAAAATCCAGTCAACCAGCTGGAAGAAGCAGGATTCTCCTCTGTGGGGGCAAGGGTCTAGGCTGGCTCACTTCTTTGTCTTCCCAGGTCTGGCCCAGAGTAGGTACTCAGTAAATAGCTATTGAATGAATGCACCAAAGAGTCAATAGTTAAATGGATGTCCATGGGTCCACACCATCCCATTTTCATGGCTATGCCTCCCTGGGGAACAGGACCCTTCTGACTTCTTGTCTTTTGACTCCTCCTCTAGCCCCTGATGGTGAAGCCCCCAGCTCAGAGCAAAGGGGGCTGGCAGGAGAGCCAAGCTCACACAGCAGCTAGCCTGTCATTAAGGAAGACGTGCCCCCCTTTCCTGACATGGCTTCCATTTAAGTTCTCTTCACCCCTGAGGCTGCAGCACCCTTCGACAGTCCTGCCAGGGGTGAGTGTGTCATCAGCTCGGTCTGCACTGGCTGTGTGTCCTTGGCCAAGTCACTTAACTCCCGGGTCTCTGTTTCCTCATCTGTAAAATGGAACAAATAATAAAGCTTACCATGCACATTGGATGAGACCTGGTTTCTGCAGGGTTTAGCACAGTGATCCTCTTGCCTTAACTGTGCAATTGAAGAAAATGTCTTGCAGAATGTAGACATGGGAGTTCACTGTACTAATCTCTCTGCTTTTTTTTTTTTTTTAAAGTAAGGGCTCAGAGAAGGGCTCTTGGGTTAGCCCTTAGTGCTGTTCATCAAATATTACCCATTCTTTTTCCCCAGGAAATGATAGGATTGGAGTTGGTCATGTGACTTACCACGTGACACAGAGTTAGGGGTGTGACTTGCTTTGGCCCATAAAATGTGAGAGAAAGCAATGTGCGTGTCACATCCAGGCAGCTGCTCTGAGGCAGAGCACCATTTGCCAAGCTCTCTTGCCCTCTGCTATGCAGCTGGTAACGTTCTGGCTCGTGGTTCCTCTGTCAACTATGACCTGGAGGGGGGATGGCTCAGGGCAGAGTCTTCAGTCTCCCGACAATGGGCACTTAGCGTGATCAAGCAATAAATCCTTGTTCTTTTAAGCCACTGACACTTGGGGCTTGTTTGTTACCGCAGCGGGACCTGTCCCAAACTGATTGATGCAGGCAAGATTCAGAGAAGAGACAGGCTCTCAGCAGAAGTGCACAGGCCATGGCTAATGGTTGATGACTGACCTTCCCCTCCAAGATGCCAGGAGACAGAAGCAGTGGTGGAGGGCCAGGTGAAGCACAGCCTCTATAAGGAGGACTTTTCAATAGTTTGTCCTACTTTGGTGAAAAGAGAGCACAGGAGGCAGTCGAAGTATGGCTTCATTTTATCTTCCCTCCCCACCAGCCAATGTCATAGTTTCCCTGCCCTTGGGGTGCACTCACAGACTCATCCCCCACCTCCCCCCTCCCCTGCACAATACAAGTAGTTGGCTAATCCCTTAAGATTCCAGATCATGATTAAAACTAGCATTGACATTTTTTGCACTATTTGTCCAAGAACCAACCCATTTCCCTTTCTACCAGTGCTTTCCACCTCTCATGTGGTAGTAAATGTATAAATTTTTTAATGGTTTTGGTCTGTATTTTTATAAACTCACGTAAAGAAAGATGCCAAACTCCTAAGTGTACAATTTAGTAAATTATCATCAGGCCAAGACCCCTGTAATTATCACTCAGTTGGTAAATTCTTGCAAGATGCTAAATTGGAACTTCCAACTGAGGTACCAAGGCCCAGAGAGGCTGCATTCCAAAGCAATGAGCCTAAAACCAGTTGTAGGACTCTTGAAACCAGGACCAGCTCGAGGGCATAGAAGGATTGAGTTGTTGGATATGAGAGAACATTTGTAAAAAGCATCTCTTTGGAGAAGACCGAGCCAAGAGTACTGACAGCCCCACCCATGAGAAGAGGAGTGGAATTCCTTTCCTTCATCAGGAGAGAGGGGCTTCAAAGGTACCACATGGAGTGCCTGGCATGTGTCCCATGCTGTAAAGGGGACCCAGTAGGCAGGTGTCTGATGGCTGCTCAGGAAATCTTGGAAGACAAGGGATCAAATTCCAGGGGAATTGCTTATTAGTGATCTATCTTCACAAAAACAACCTAAACAAAGGACTAAGGCTAGCACAGTGCCTGGCACACGTTAGAAGCTCTCTGTCCACCACAGTAGCCATGATTGTCGTTGTTCTTGCCCTTGTACTTGAGACCTGGTGAAAGGGGTAAACCTCTCCTGGTGAAGGCTTCCCTGTTTCCTGACTCCTTGTTGGCTAATTCAGGGCCGGATCTTTGTTGGTGGAGGGCTGCCCCCACAAGCACCAGCAGAGGCGCTGTGGGGAGATCTGAAGGAAGCCGGTTTGAACATCTCTCCTACCACCCATCTCTGTCTCAGAACATCTCTACCTTCTTAAATCCCATCATTGACCTTCCTTGGGGTATTACTCTAAAAGCTCCTGCTAACCATAGAAGGGATAGCCATTAATCTATGCGTTGGGTCGTGCCACGGACATAGCGCCCTGCATTGCTCTGGGATGTGGGTATGCACTGTTTCCTTTGGGGCTGCCTAGCATCCCACCCCCTTTCCTGTCCAGGTGGTTTCCCCACCATCGGAATCTCAACACACAGGGGTGTGCTAGCGCAAGATTCACCAGCCTACCAAAACCAACCCTTAAGTTCTCGGACAACATTTGAGGTGGGTATTAAATTGTTGGCAGGTAAAAATCAGTCGTGGTGGGAATGTTTACACCATAGAAGTCAGCAAACTGCCACAGATCACAGTTTTTCCCACTGCAGAGCAGGTTGCTAAACACTTACCAGCACACCACTAGGCACATCAGTTGGGGTGAGCCAAGTGATCCTATCTGAGGCTTTGACTCTTGGGCAGGTAATCCAAGACAAAGGGATAGGACAGAACCTGTTTCCCGCAGCGGCAGCTGACCATAGCAGGGGTTGTCTGCTGGGGGTAGTGGCAGAGCCCAGCGAAGGCCTGTCAAGATCTTGGTTCGGTCTTCCTTCTGCCTCACTTCCTTTGTTCCTGCCCAACCTCCGTGGCTTCTCCTCCAGTCTTCCCAGCAATTCTAAGAGCTACCCTTTCCTGCTAAGCTAACCAGAGCCAGTTCCTCCTGAGGGGTTGCCTGATACAGACGATGAATAACCGGGCAGACGAGAAGACCCTGAGGGGAAGGAGAAGAAGCTCATTTTGATTTTCGCAAAGGGAAGGGCCACTTGGGGCAGAGCAGCCCTGAGCTCATTCACTTAACAAATGGGAGCACCTACTGCGTGCAAAGCTGCAGATACCAAACAACTATGTCATTAATTCTTGTACAGATTGTTCCAGCATCGTGAGTTCATACCAATCTAGAGGTAACTATTTGCAATGGGTAAAGTGCCGGGCAAGGTACTAAGGGACATACTGAAAAAATTAAATAATCTGTGGCTCCCTTCCGTAATTTAGGGTTTAGCTGGTGACATAAGTATGTGCTCATGCAGCTAAATATCTGGACACAAGCTCTCATTCATAAGGAGCGTGGGACCTGGAATTTCCAACTTTAGGGATCAGGGAAGGCTTTCTGGAGAAGGCAGGATTTGAGGACAGCCTTGACAGTGGTTTCATGTGTGCGTGTCAGAGAAATGCAACTTCTTTTTTTTTTAAGTAAAAAACCTCTCTTTTTATTGGAAAATAATATACATTCATTTCCAGAAAGCATTCAACAATACAGAAAACATACCTGTGAAATTCACCACCTGAAATCCCACCACCTACAGGTGGCCACAGTTAGCACCGCCATGGGCCCTTCTGCCCAGCTGCAGGATCCTGTTATGCACACTGTTGTGTAACCAGCTGTTTTCACTCAACAATATGTCATGGACATTTTTCCATGCCAATTATTCTCAATCTACATCACCATTTAAGTGGCTGGAGAGTATTCCATTATACGGATGCACTCTAAATTAATGAAATCCCCATTGATAAACCTTTAGTGTTGCGGTCAAGGGCACGCACTCTGGAGCCCCACCGCCCAAGCATAAGTCCTGGCTCTACCGCTCCCTGGCTGGGTGATCTTCAGTGGAAACCCTACCTCTCTGAGTGCAGATTCCTCCTCTATAAAATGGGGTTATTAATAATACCCACTACATAGGGATGTTGTGAGTAGATGTCGGCAAAATATTTATAACAGTTTCTAGCACACATTAAATGCTCAATTAAGGCTGTCACAAGCATGGCTGTGACAATCATCTAAATATGGACTCCTCATTACCTACTTCGGATAATGAAATACATAGAAGTATAATGAACTAGCCAAATGGTAAACATATCTAAAATCTTGACTACTATGGTCCACCGTCGGTGCGCAGGAGGACCTGTGGTTGGTAGGGAGGCCGTGAGAGAGGACAGCCACTGCTTCCTGGCCCAGAGCACCGGAGACCCTCACAAGGCGTCCGCACCCCCCGCCAGCAAGGTCTCCTGACTTGCCCAAACTTCTGGGTGGCATCCTGGAACACAAAGCCGGATGAAAATTAACAGCAAGTCAGGTCAGACTCTCTCACTTTGATTTCTAGAAGGAAAGCTAGAGTTGGGGCCATATTTGAAAATATAGGTCAAATCTCGGTTTCTGTGGTTACCAAACACTGTCAGCCACTAGGGACTCCCTCCCTCGGGGGTGATGCCAGGGTTCCGAGGCCTGGCAGCCGGGCCTGGCTCCCCTCAGGCTGCGCCCCCCGCCCCGTTCTGCTGCCCCGCGGGCCGCGGAGGGACTGCAGGGCGCGCTGCAAGCGGGCAGGGGCCCGCGGGGCACCCTGCCCTCCAATTCTGGGGGGTGGGGAGGCCTGGCGGTGCTGCCGATGGGGCTCGGGGCGGGGGGGGTACCCCGGACGGCGGCCCTGCCCACTCGCCTGCCCGGCTCCCCACGTCCGCAGGGAGCGCCCCGCCTGGGCACGGGCCATGCCCGCCGGAGGAGGGAGGAGGCCGGCCGCCGCGGGAACAATGTGGTCGGTTGTTTTGCCGACTGTCAGCCTCGTTCCCGGATCCTCCTTTCCACGCCCCTTGGCCTAACCGCCACAGGCCCGGCACGCAGAGGGAAGAGCCCCCTTATTTGGTCTTGGAAAGAAAGGGGAAAGGTTATCCTCAGATGCCTGCGGCGTTGGGTCATCGGCCCGCAGTTGTTGGCCCGCACCCGGCTGCGGTGCCGTCTCCCGCCGGTAGGTGGCGGCGCCGGGCAGCGCCTCACGGAGGCGCCCGAAGTGGTAAACAAGCCCCGCAGGTTCCGGTACCTCGGTCTCGGGGTCTTCTTTTGTGTGCGCGCTGGGAGTGGGGGGGGGGGGGGGTGGCCAGGGGCGGAGGAGGCAGGGGGCGGCGGAGGAAGGGGGTAAGAGCGCGAAAAGAAGAAAACAACGCCTTTTTTAATGCGACAGTCAAACCTTCGAAATCGGAAAATCGGCTTCAGTGGAGGGTGTGACTTTGCTGTGTCGATTTCATGTGACCCATTTGCTCGCGCACAGGCGGATGCGGGCGTCAGTTTCAGGGTCCGCCCGGCAGATGGGATGCAGATTCCTTGAGGAACATAGATCAGGTACTAGGTGAAGTTCAGTACCAGCCTGGAGGTTTCCTTTCTTTCCTCCCCCCCATCCCCTCCTTCCTCTCCCCTACCTCTGCCAGCTTCTCAGGTGAGCTAGTGAGGCGGAGCGAGCCACCTGCCTTCTTTGGCCTGAGCAGGAGGAGGGGGCGGAGGTGCCTAAGCACTAACCACGTGCAAGCCGGCCCTTGCTCACCCTTATTGCTGATGCTCACAACAGATCAGCAAGGCAGAAATTACCCTCGCCATTTTACACGTAGCTCCCAGAGATTAAGGTAACACAGACCAAGCTGGGATTTGAACCATGGGCCTTCGCACTTCAAAGCCAAGGCTTGTCCCATAATTAGGAGCACAATGACCTCGCCAATGATTCCTCCGAATCAAGCTCCTGTGATATGTATGTTCTCCAAAGATCTTTAAAAAAGAACCAAAACAGGAGCGTGATTTGAATGTCTTCAGCAGAACAGAGCAAAAGCTACCACCTGTGGAGGTGAGTCGGGTGGTTGAATTTGCTCCCCGGGGGTGGGAAGGAGACCCGAGATCAGGGGAGCCAGGGGGCATTAGCTTCTGCTTTAACTGCCCTCAGGTGCTCTTGCACATCTCCGAGGGGCTCGGGGGCAGCAAGCTGCGTAGTACAGGTCGCTCCACTGGGGGCTCCAAAGAGGGGCCTGCGGGGGCGGGGGGGGGGGTGGTGCGGGGAGCTGTTGCTAACTCCTATTTTCTACTTTAGGCAAGTCGTAGGGGCCCTTTTGTTTGGCTGAACGTCCCACCCGTAACTCTGCCCCTTCCCATTGTTCATTCCATCTGCCTCCTGGGGAGAAGGGGGCAATAATTTTCACCCAGAAGACCAGTTTCGGGTTTCCTCATCTGGAGATAAATTAATTTTCCAAGGCACACAATTATAGGCAACTTTTTAAAGAGTTACTGGAGGGGCGCCTGGGTGGCTCAGTCGTTAAGCGTCTGCCTTCGGCTCAGGTCATGGTCCCAGGGTCTTGGGATTGGAGCCCCACATCAGGCGCCCCACTCGGCAGGGAGTCTGCTTGTGTTCCCTCTCACGCTATGTCTCTATCTGTCAAATAAATAAATAAAATCTTAAAAAAAAGTTACTGGAATGACAGTTTCATGCTTAGATTCACTGGTGCCAGGTTTTCGTTTCCTTTTCCCTTTTTTTTTTTATAAAGAAAGTTTGTGTGAATAAAGTTAAATCCAAGAAATGTGTTTTTTTCTCTATCTCTCTTTTCATGAAATTGTAAAAAAAGAGAAAAAAGAGAGAGCTACTTCTTCCAGTTTTGGGGGGTTTCCAGGTTTCCAAGAATTTACTTAGTAGCTTGCTACACAGTATATTTCTGTGGAAAAATTACAGCAAGACCATCTTGTAGATCATTCCTTTCCAGTCATTGTTTTATTGGTCCCCAGCTTCAATGAGAACAAGCACTGTCTGGGTTTGCCCTGACCTCCAGAGCTCAAGTCCTCATTACAGAAGCCAGAGAGGGTCCTTGGCAGGATCAGAAATGTGGCAGGGACTCCAGACCACAGTCTTTCTGGGAGGGGAAGTTATAACTGAGTCCTTAATGTCTCATCATCTCAGGGACTGCCCCGTTTAGAGGGGGAGTGGCGCCCAGCCACCCAGCACAGCCCACAGCCCCGGAAAGGGTTACCCAGCCTTGGCCACACTCCTTAATCTCTGTGCTCCAGCTGTTGGGAGGATTGGATGATTTCTTCATATGCGAAGAGCTGAAAACAGTGGCCCATGGGGAGCACACCTCCCAGGGTAGCTGGGGGGCCGGGGGGGGGGGTAGGATTAAATGAAATAATGTTGTAAAACCCTTAGCCCAGAGCCTGGCACCCAGAAAGGAATCAATAAATGTCTGGTGAGCAGCATAATCAGCTACCTCTTTTTGAGTGCCAGCTAGAGGGGACAGATTACTTAAGGCTCTTTATGTACACACGTGAATCCTTATGGAAAACCTAGGATGTAGAAAAAGTTATTATACATCCAGAGAATTCAGAATCAGAGAGGTTAAGCAAATGACCCAAAGTCATACAACTAGTATGTGGCAGGGCCAGAATCTGTCTGATTCTGTGTCCTTTTGATTATGGGCAGCCTGGAAGGAAAGAAGAGATGACAAACAGTCCTATGTACTGAACTGAAGGGTTGTTACAGGAGCAGAAGTTCAAAGTGCCTCCTCGATATGAATAATTGCTACTATCCCTATGTCTTTGGGGTGGTTGTGGAAGACAATCATGTAGGGCTGATTAGACCTATAGATATAAGAACCAGTCACTTTTGGGTCTCCTGATTGTCATCTGCCTAACTTCCCAAAGCCTCTTGGAACCCTTTTAAGGGCAGGGCAGAGATGGCTCTATGTACTGGTTAGGACTCTTTCTGTTTTTGCAAAACACAGAAACCCAACCCAAACTGAGTTAAGCAAAAAGAGATATAGTCAGCTCATGCAACTGATAATGGAAAGAGGAAGGCTTCAGGCCTGGCTTGATCCAGGGTTCAACAATATTATGTGGACTTGGCCTTCTTTATATCTCAGCTCAAACTTCCTCCACATTGGCTTTATTCTCAGATTGGCTCTCTCACTGACCCTTTTTGGCCCTCATTGTTTTGTTTTTTTTTAAATTTTTTTAAAGATTTTATTTATTCATTTGAGACACAGAGAGAGAGAGAGAGAGAGAGAGAGAGAGAGAGAAAGCATGAGCAGGGAGAGAGGCAGAGGAAGAGGGAGAAGCAGGCTCCCCGCTGAGCCAGGAGCCCGATGTGGGGCTCGATGTAGGGCTCGATCCCAGGACTCTGGGATCATGACCTGAGCTGAAGGCAGATGCTTTAACTATCTGAGCCACTCAGGTGCCCCTTTGGCCCTCATTGATCAGGCCTAGGAAAATTTGGGTCCCTAAAAGAAAAATCATGGTTTCTTTTATTAAAAGAGGCTAGGGATGGCAGTTAGGCAGGAGTAACAGATGTTCATTCTTCCCTGACTATGTAGCACCATCCAATCAGAAAGACGGAAGAGAAAAAACCTTAATGGTGAACAATTTTTGCAGCAAAGAATCTTAAGTAGTCAAGCAGCAGAGGAGAGGTAACTAGAAAAGTTTCCAGTTACACACGGGACCTAGGATTCCCCTGTTTCAAGTCAGGCTAGCTGATTGTAAACGATGGAGTAAAAACCTTGATGTCATAAGGATTGTGTCTGAAGATCTTTAGAAATCTTCATTGTCCTGCTATAGCAAAATGCTTTAACAATATAATGTATAATAATATAAACATAATTAATATATAACAAAATGCCATGGCATATATACTGTTATATTGATATATAAATTAATGTACAAATGCAATGAAAACCTAATGAACTTCCTGAACTAAAGATCTCTATAGACGCTTAATGAGAGTTACCTCACACACAACTATAAATAAAACGTTACAAATCTACACAGGGTGGATCCAGGCCGTTGACTCAGTTTGGTCACAAGCTGCGTGCTTTGTTCCTCGTACCAATCTAATGCAACTCAAATCAAATTGGCAAATTATTAGATGTCATGGACCTCTGGTCACTTCTCGAACAGTCAATCTCAAGGACGTCCCCTGGACAAATTCCAAAGTGCTGCTTTTCTGCCATTACATTTGCGATGGAGGCATGTCCTATATTCAGGAAGTGCAGCTGGGCGCTCAGGAGTGGGATTGGGAAGTGGGCAAGCTCCCCCTCTCCTGCCTGGGGTGTGGCTCCCGGCACCCATACTTTCCCCCGGGGCCTCGCGCCCACGCTCCATCCTGCATTGTCCCCGTCACTAGGGTGGAAACTTAGGATCCCATTTAGAGGAGGGCACTCAAGATGAAATTGTCCTTGATGTCAGTCAAGGCTGTCCATTTGTCCAAAGGCACTCCAATGTCATGTCCCATCCCGTGAGCAGGGAGCAGGTAAAAACCCGCCTGAACAGGTGTTTGTATCTCCAGAATGTACCCTCCCTTCTGTTGGTCTCTGCTGACTCTCCGGCCCCGAGCAGTCAGTTTGCTCCTCCAGTGTCCCTCCTGTGCAGGACTGTCGTAGACTTTAGGACACTAACACTGGTTGCCAGCTACTGAGCATTACTATAGGCTGAGTTCTTTCACACCTGATTTCACTTCGTCCTCCAGCAGCCTGAGAGGCCAACATTATAGCCTCATTCTCCGCAGATGGAACTGGAGCTAACAGAGGTCCCCTTGTCACTCGCCCCAAGTCATGCAGAGAGGAAGTGGGTAAGACCAGATTTCGTCCCGCGCCCAGCTAATCCATGTTTTCGGTTATTCAGTAGTTACTGAGTATTTACCAGGTGCCAGGCCGAGTGCTGGGGCCTGTGCTTTCTGTGAGGAACAAGCGAGACTGGATGTTGCCCTCGGTCCGTTTGGTCCTTTGGAAAGACGGACATTGAACAGAGCAATCATAAGCATATGAGTTCATATTACACAGGGGGCCGTGGAGGAAAGGTGCCTAGTGCTGAATTGTGTGTACTGGGGGATCTGTCTTTGCCTGGGGTCCCCCACAAGCTGCCCCTGTGACCGGGTTTGGATGTAAGTAGTTCATCTGAAGGGTGGAAGGCAGAAAGGGAATGACACAGGGAAGAATGACAGTAAAGGACAGATCAGTGGGACTCTGACCACCATGGACAAGTGGAGCTCAGTCTCGCTGAGGACACTCTTGAGAGACCATGTAGATGACAAGTGTCCCACCACTGAGTGCTTGTGGAAACTGAGTGTTCATCACTTCTGTCCCTCTTTGGTTGAAAGGTGAGTGTCCCCACCCCCCCACCCGGCACATCCAACCTGGCCAAACGCTGGGCTATAGCCAGAGAGGACCCGCAGCGCAGATAGAGAGACGCTGGTGCTTGAGGGAGGGACCCCTCCACCAAAGCCCCGGGAGGCAGGGGGCACTGACAGTATCTGCTCTACTAACCCGACATCTGAGTTAAGGATAAAAAAGGTGGGCCAGAGGGAACAGAATGTGCAAAGATGCAGAGGCTGCAGGGAGCACAGGAGTCTGAGAATTAGTTCAGAGTAGCTGGGCTAGCTGTGGGTTCCGTGGGATGCCGCTGAAAGCCATGTGGGCCAGACAGAACTTTTACAGTGCAGAGAGCTCTGTGGAGCCTGGGAAGGCCCACAGGAGGTGGATGGCAAGTTGGGCTCGCATTTTAGGAAGGTCCATCTGGCTGCGGTGTGGAGGATGATTCAGAGGGGCCAGTTACTAAATGAAATTGGGTAGGATGTTCTCCTGGGGGCCCAGGGGAGAGGTGATGCTCGCTGGGCAGAGCGAGCTGGTGGCTGTGTTGGAGGGGGCAGGAATTAAAGTCAGTGGGACTCCCGCTCTCAGCCTCCCCCACCCCATATCTTCCCACACCTCTGCCAAGGTCATGGTGGACCCGCACTGGCACCACTCCTGTTGAACTGATGAGACAGTATGAAGGCTGAGACAGTATGAAGAGCACTGAAAGAAATGAGGGTATTTGCTTTTAAAAGGTATGTCACTTAGGGCTCATGCGAGTGAGGGACAGAAGGGAACTCTAGCGAGCTCAAATAGGAAGGACACTTACTGGGAGGTTCTCTGAGCTCAAAAACCCATCCCTAGGCTAAAAGCCCAGGCCGGAGAAATGGAGAGGAACCAAAATGGCTCCAGATGGCCAGACAGCAGGGATCGTCCACTCTTTCGTTCCCCAAACATTTGCTGCGTGCCTACTATGCGCCAAGCATCAGTCCAGGTCTGCGGATGGAGCAGAGAGCAAGGCCCTGTTCCTCCTTTCATGGGCCTGACATTCTCGGTGGGAAGATAAGCAGTAACCGTAACAAGTAGTGGGAGAGCTCATCAAGAAGAGACAAGGGAGGCCCAGGAGATGGAGAGCAGGAAGGCTCTATTTCAGTTGGGGGAACAGACCTGTCCTTCCAAAGCAGCCATCCGAGAGGCCTGAATGAAGAGAGGGAGGCGCTATGCAAATGTGGGGGAAGAGCGCCCCCAGCGGCGGAGCGGAGGCTGGTGGTGGTCACTGCTGGGGCAGCAGGCTTGGGGAGGACTGGGGCTTCTGAGTGAGATGGTGAGCTCCTGGAAGGATTCGAACAGGAGCCTGAGGCCATCCGCTTTCCATGTTGAAAGGATTACTCTCACTTCTGTATGGAGGATGGGTTGCCGAGGCCTCAGGAGGAAGCCCAGTTACGAGGCTGCTGGAGGGGTCCCAGCAATGACGCGGTGAGGGAGCTGTTACAGTAGGAAGGAAGAAGTGGCCAGACCCAAGACATTCTTCGGAGGTGGAGCTGCCAGTATGAATGGATATGAGTGTAAAGGGAAAGACGCAAGAACAACTCCTAGGTTTGTTGGCTGCACATGATGCTGTTTACTGAGATGGGAATGGGGAGTCGGAGATATGTCTGTAGGTGTTGATGTCATGCTAAAAACACACAAAACCAGGGGCACCTGGGTGGCTCAGTCAGTTAAGCGTCCGCCTTCGGCTCAGGTCATGATCCCGGGGTCCTGGGATCGAGCCCCGCATCTGGCGAGCCTGCTTCTCCCTCTCCCACTCCCCCGGCTTGTGTTCCCTTTCTCGCTGTGTCTCTCTCTGTCAAATAAATAAATAAATAATCTTAAAACACACACACACACACACACACACGACCTTTAGAAGGATCCCTGGGGAAAAACAAGCGCTCCAACTGTCCCATATCTTGGTATCCCTTGCTCAAGATCCAGAGTGCTGGGACATCATATGCATGTTCCCTAGCAGCGCTGAAGCTGGACAGAGAGGCCCCGCCTCTGGGTGGTGGTCATCCCCTCCTAAAAAGAGGCGACTCAGGAAATACCCTGGAAGAGGCTCGGTGTTGCTAGGAATGAGGTGGGATGTTGGACAACCAAAAATGAATGAGAATCCACTCTAAGAAGACCGGTCTGAGGGTAAGGGCATGGTCTGCAAGTCCGTTGCTGGGCACTCCAGCCAAGCAAGAGCCAGTATGTGCTGTGGGCTCTAAGGTCAGGGACCAAAACCAATTAGCAGAAGCCCCAGGAGGCAGGTTTTGGTTTGGTACAAGAGAGAAACTTCCAGCTCTTTCTAAGATCCCCTGGGCCACTGGGATACAGCCATGCCTTGGCCCTTGACTCATTTAGGCATCAACTAGCCAAGCGCCTGGGGGATACAGAGGAGGAAAGCGAAAGAGAAAGGTCAGTAAGTGACTGCCCAGGTGAGGGGCTCAGAGTATTTTGACTGAGCACTCCCATCAGTAAAGTACTGGGAGTGTCCATTACCTCTATCTATATGTGTGTTTGTTTATTCAAATGTATATCAAGCTCTACTGTAATCATAATGACTGTGCCTACAATAAACAATCACAAAACAGACTCTTGAAAGGGTGAGCAATAGATAAATGTGTTTTAAGTTGATTTTTTTTATTTTATATAAACTACCCATGTTTGAGACTGATATGAATTTAAAATATTCCATTATTTGTTGTATTGGTTAACATTCTGTAATACTGTAATGTCAAAGCCTGGTTCTAAATTTAGTTTACTTGAAGACTTGGTTTTGATAACTGTTGAGCTGTGTCAGATAATTCTAAAAGATGCCTGGTTCCAAAAAGCAGACAGGCATCATTGGTCATAGTGAATCATGACTCCCATTTTCCAATCCCAGTTATCAACCGATCAAAAAAATCTTATGAAATGTGGTTAGTACTATATCTGCTTTGATGTTAATCAGTTATTCTTAAAACTGAATTGGAAAGTGTCCCAGTTTTATAGTTTGAATTGTGATAAACTAAACACAACATAAAATTCACCATCTTAGCTGCTTTTACGTGTCCAATTCAGTAATTTTAAGTACATTTACCTTGTTTGGCAACCAACTTCCAGAACCTTTCTCATCTTGCAGAACTGAAACCCTACACCCATTAAACAATGCAGTTTTATATTCTTAATAATTTGGCACAAAACCCAACTAAATATTTCATTTGGAAAAGAAATATTTTGTTTCTAAATTTTAAAATATGTACCTAGAGTTTATTGTGACCTCAACGTATCTGTTTTTGTAGCCAAATCAACATCGTATCATGTTGGAAACATTTAAAAACATGTTTCAAAATGATCTCTCTGTAGCACGTTTCTTTCAAATTATATTGTAATTCATTGTTCCAAGCAGCACCTTGACTGGGAGGTACAGATGTAATCTGTTTCTTTCTTCAATTTCACCTCCTCGATACTTATATTGAAAGCCACTTGTCATCCCAGAAAAGGTCAGAAAACTTGGAGTATTTTTCTTTTTGTCAAAAAAGACATCTGTTTCTTAAGGTCACCACCTGTCATTAGAAGGGTGTATAAATTGGACTACACTTTAAACTTCTTGTTTTCATTAAATTAACTGCACTGATGACACCTTGTATCATTTTGTATACTTTTGCCTTTCCATTCTTTCATGCAGTGCTTTGCCTGTGAGTGAGGCAGTGAATGGTCTTCATTTGTAGGGCTTGCTCTGAAACCTGACCTGGAACTTTTATTAAAAATTGCAGTCAATGCAGCCATCCATCCCTGCTGTGGTTACATCTACCGTTTTCCCACAAAACATCATCTTTAATAAACTCATATGCTACCCAGAATATGGCTGCTAGATCTTTCCTTTAATAGCTTCTAAACAACGAAATTCTTTGTTTTCATCACTGAAACAAAACTGAGCAAATATCATAAACTGATATGTGTAAAATAGCACTGTATTTTCATCTAACTATATAGCAAATGTCCCATATTGCATATTTTTCAAATACTTGTATTTTCAAATCTTCTGCACTAAGTTCTGTCTTTCAGCAGTATTTGCTGACAGATGAATGCATTTTAGCTTGTCTTTACTTTTTCTACATATTATTTCTGCTATTTTTTATGTGACAAGAAGAATAAAAATTCAGAAATGATACGTGAGTTTTGGTCTTTTGCATCAAAAATTTTAGAAGAGGCATCTAAACTTTATCATTACAACAAATGAAATATTTAAAAGTTTAGACTCTCATTAAAGGTTACTAAGAAGATTGTAGACGTTTATCTTCTCGTTCTAGATGTTTGTTTTTTTTCATTCACTAAAACACACAAGTCTTAGGTATACAGCACAATGAATTTTTTACTTACATATCCCCTCGTGTAACTGTGACCCAGATCAAGATACAACACATATCCTGAGCCTCAGAAGGCTCCCTTGTGTTCCCCTTGTTGGGGAAACTGGAACTTGCAGAAAGTAGTAACCTTTATTCTGACCTTTACCACCGTGGATTAGTTTAGCCTGTTCTTGAAACCTTATATAAATTGAATCATACATCTTCTGTGTCTACCTTCTCTTGCCCAGTGTCGTTGAGATAAATCTAAGTTGTTGCGGATATCCATACTTCATTCTTTGTCACTGCTGTGTAGTACTATTCCAATGTATAAATATATGAATAAACCGCAATTTATTTATCCATTCTCCTACTGGCGGACCTTTGGATTGTTTCCAGTTTGGAGAAATTATAAATAAAGTTTCTGTAAACATTCTTGTGCAAGTTTCATAGAGTAGCTGTATGTTTAATTTTTTTAGAAATCACCAGTTTTCCTGTTTACACTTCCACCAAAAATAGATGAGAGTTCAGTTGTTTTAATCCCTACTAACACTTGACCTTGGTCTTTTAAATTTTAACCACTCTTGTTGTTGTCTATTGATATCACATTGCGGTTTTAACTTGCATTTCCTTGATGAGTAATCATGGCATGAATATTTATTGATCATTTGGATATCTTCTTTTGTGAAGTGTTTACTCACACATTGCGCCCATTTCTTAAAACCTGGTTGTCTTTTCTTATTGACTTGGAGGGGTACTTTATATATTATGGATCTGCTTTCTTTTTAGGATGTAGTATAAATATTTTCTCCCACTCGGCTTTGCCTCTTCTCTTTCTTAATGGTGTCTTTTGATGGGAAATTTTAAATTTTGATAAAATCCAATTTATCAATTAATTTATTTCATGGTTAGCCTATGTGTCCTATTTAAGAAATCCATCCATTTCTAGGTCAGGAGGATATTTTTCTAAGTTTTATAGTTTTACACGTTCTAGGGTTAGCATTTATATTTAGGTCTAGGATCCCTCTGACTTTAATTCTTTTGAGGTAGGGCACAGAATCTTCCCCCTTCCCCTAATGTGACTATCGTTTTTCCAGAGCCATTTCCTGAAGAGTGGATGTAAGTTTCAAGTGTCAAACAACTCATAATGGCCTCATATTACTATTAGCAGTGTCTCCGGGTGCAATGCACATTTAGGGTGATGTTCATCTTTAAGAACAGTAGATATAAACCCTTATTTAAAAGATTATTCTTGGAAATTATAACATGATGTCTTTTCTGATCTCATTATCTCATCACTGTATTTATCTTGCAATGTGGCTAAGAACTCAAACTAAGGAAGGGGAAAATCAGTTCCACAAATTTCTTTAATTTACTTATGTTTGCATTATTATAGTATATAGTATAACCTTTTAATACATTCCAGAAGTATTTTAAGCTGCTTATCCCGCTTGTTAAAAATTTCCCACTTTGAAGGAAGGTTTGTCTCTTTCTCTGTAAAATTTGTCCAATTTTATTTTTCTATTTTGAGGATATAATACTAAATGCATATACCTTTAAAAATTGTATCTTTCTGATGAATTCAATTTTTTATCACTGTGAAGTGATCATCTTATCTCTGGGAAGACAGTAGGCTAGGATATATTATCTGCCATTAATATAGCCACATCATCTTCCTTTGGTTATTTTTCCAACCTTTTAAGTTCAATTTTTTTTAAAGATTTTATTTATTTTTTATTTGAGAGAGAGAGAGAGCACATGAGAGTGGGGAGGGTCAGAGGGAGAAGCAGACTCCCTGCTGAGCAGGGAGCCCTATGTGGAACTCAATCCCGGGACCCCAGGATCATGACCTGAGCCGAAGGGAGTTGCTTAACCAACTGAGCTACCCAGGCGCCCTTAAGTTCAATTTTTTTAGTGGTCCTCTGTTTTAGATGTTTTTTCTTAAAAACAGCATAATTGAAATTAAAAGGAAAAAAGTCTGACTATATCTTTGTTGGTTCACAGAAGCTTTTAACCACTTATATTTTATGATATATTTGTGTTAAGTTTGGCATCTTATTTTGTGCTTTCCAATGGCTTTACCTTATATTAGTTTCCTAGGGCTGCCTGTGTTAGTCTGGGTTCTATTTTTGTTTTTTTAAGAACCAAAAGGATATGCTTATATTTACATTTACATTTACTATAAGGAATTGGCTCATGCAATTATGGAGACCAAGAAGGCCAAGATATGCAGTCAGGAGGCTGGAGAGCCAGGAGGGTTGATGGTGTAAGTTCTAGTCTGATTCCAAGTGTGAAGGCCATGGAGAACTAATGTCCCAGCTCAAAGACTGGCAGAGAGAAAGAATTCTTTCTTGCCCAGTGTTTTCTTCCATTCCAATCTTCAACAGATTGGATGAGGCCCACCCATATTGGGCCCAATTCAAATGTTAATCTCACCCAGAAACACCCTGATGCAAACACCCAGAGGAACGTTTGACCAAATATCTGACCCCTGTCAAACTGATACATAAAATTAACCATCATCGTTATTCTAGAAACTACAACATGAGTATTAAAGTCAAAAGTTAAGCAGGACCTTTACCCCCTTCCCAGACAATATAAAGACCTTAAACTCCAGTTGCCCCTCTCCCAACCATTATTATGTAATCAATCTGTTTTAAAACACTCTTTATTGCAAAATAAAACCCAGAAAGCAGAAACCCACATAAATCAAATGCATGGCCTAATGAAGTATTTTAACATTAACACCACGTGGGTCAGAAATAAACTTTTGCTGGCTACCCCAGAAGCACCTTTATTATCCTTCTTCCCAATTACAACCCCCTCTTCACCCCTTAAGCAACCACTACTTTGGTTTCTATACTTATCATTTCCTTGAATTTCTTGGAAAACTAGTTTTATCAACCAAATGTGCACCCCCCAGACACTATAGCGTTGCATTGCCCATTAAAACTCTTTTTTGATATTTCTTTTCAATCTTTTCAGCTATAAGCTCTCTTTCCAGTTTTCTTTTCCTTACAGTTTATGCCTCAAAGAAACTGGGGAGTATGATGAGTGGTTTCATTTCCCACAGCCTGGACTTTTAAAATCACATCCTCATGGTAGCAATGTATGTCTCAGCCCTCTCAATTTCCAGAAAATTGGGCAGCTGGATCCAGAAGCAGGATCAGATTTAGATTCGATCCCTTTGGCAAGACCATAGGAGGTCCATAATATCCAGCTGTCACTTTTTTTTATGTCAACAGTCATTGATCCTTAATGCCTAAATCTGTTAATTCAATGGGGGCTGCAAAGTGGTGATATTCTATCTCTGTTGCTGTGGTTATTCAATAGTTGTAATAAGAAGATGCTTCTCAAGAAGAAGATAGCAGGAGGAGAAGAATGAAGGGGGGGGAAATCGGAGGGGGAGACGAACCATGAGAGACAATGGACTCTGAAAAACAAACTGAGGGTTCTAGAGGGGAGGGGGTGGGGGGATGGGTTAGCCTGGTGATGGGTATTAAAGAGGGCACATTCTGCGTGGAGCACTGGGTGTTATACACAAACAATGAATCATGGAACACTACATCAAAAACTAATGATGTAATGTATGGTGATTAACATAACAATAAAAAATTTAAAGAAAAAAAAGAAGATGCTTCTCCATCTACCGTCTGGTCACGCAATACAGGTTATATAGAAAGACAGAATAAATGCTGGAGTCTTTTCCTTTATTGGGTAGTTTTCAAGATAAGTTAGTTCCCTATCATCCTCTGAAGGTGAGCAATTTTTTTCAGTATTATTATAAACTCACGCATTTAAACATTATTTTTACTGCAGTTTAAATTGTCCCAATGGGAGCCTGACTTCAGGTTGGTTCCTGGGTCCTCTTGCCATGAACTTGGGACTGTTTAACAACTTCCTTGCTATGTGATATGACAGGAGGCTCACCTCGTACATTTCCTGCACCAGACCTGGATTCGGTTCAATTCTTCAAGAAGTCCTGGTTCCTTGTAGGGGAAATAAGTACTTCCGGACCACCCATCTCAACACTTGGAAGAATACTCATATTCATACGCACGCGCACACACACACACAATTGAGTTTTTGTAGTTCTGATGTGTATCATTCATTTTATGATTTTCATGGCTTGTAACCCATTTATACAAATATATATTTAAGGGTCAAATATCTCACGAGTCAATACTGGTTCTTCTAATCGAAATTAAAAACTACGCAGATTTCATTTGACTTATTCTATGTAACAATTCTCAAGAATACAAGGGGTCATATAATCAGAACTGCCCATACTTAGTAATTTGTCTTATCTCACATTACACACATAAAAAACCTGGAATAAGAATACTGACAAAACCCCAAAATTCCAATGTACTACCGATATGATTATTTAAAACATTAAAATAACTCTTTTTACATATGCTCTCCCCATTTTCTCTCCATTTTAGTACCATATAGTAGGTGTACTATAAATGGTCAGAGCATATGGCTATTCCAGGCTATGCTCACCCACTTTAAGCCATCATTCAGTTTTAGTTATACAGGTTACTATAAACTTGATCCTCACCATCTGCCCTCACATCAAGGAGGGTCATTCGGTTGTCTGATGCTTACTCTCTAGCACGTTTCTCACAAGGGGCTCCTGGGAACAACATTCCCTGAGGTCTTGCATACTAACAGTTTGTTTTAATATTTGAAGTTCCAGTCCTGGCGCACAATTTCTTAAACACATGACTATATTTTTTTTTTTCTGGCATAATTACTGCTGTCAAAAAGTCAGCTCTAGGATTCTTCTCTTGCAAGTTCCTTTCTCCTTTTTTCAGATGCTCGAATAATTTCAATTGTTTTCTTTAAAGTCCAGTGATTACAGTAGAATATCTCTAGGTCTTAGTAAATTTCAGGCAATATTCATAGGTACATGATGTCCTCTTTTGATGTGTAATTTCAAATCCTTTTTCCCCCTCTAATTTCAGGCAAGTTTTCTTGGATTATACTCATTAGTATTCATTTTCTGCCTTGCTTGGTTTGCTTCTAAAGGTCTTCTATTATCCATATATTTTGTCTTCGTTGCTGTCTTTAACTTTTGTTCCTTCTCCCAGATACTTTTTATCCCTTCTTCCTTTCTTCTTTCTTTGAAAACTTTATCTTTGTTTCAACTTCTATTCATTGTTTATTCTCTCCTATATTCTTTCTAGTTTACTCTTCACTTCTGAAATGACGTTTTTATTTTGAATTATTTCCTAATTATTTATGTCACTTTATTTCTAAAGTATTTATAATTCTTGATGTATTTCCATGTCTTTTATCATTTTCTGAAAATGTTTAGCTTGGTTTGAAATAGGAGAGCATACTTTTATCTTGTGGGCATGCCTTTTTGTGTGTTTTTAATGTTTTTGTGCCTTATTTTTTTTAAATCCTAATTCTGTAGAGAATTTTACTTTAATGGCTTTTCTATTGCTACATTTTAGGTGAAATTCAGTTTCCTGACTTTAGAACAAAGTGAGAACGGTGAGAAATAAATTTCTGTTGGTTATAAGCCACCCAGTTTATGGAATTTTGTTATAGCAGCCCAAGCTAAGATGCGGGGTTTGGAAAAAAATTTCAACATGATAAAGCCCCCTCTCCTGTTGTTTTTATGTGATGTCAAACATCAGATGGCTTGCATTCTGAGATTTCCTGTCCTGGGTCCCCTCTTATTTCTAGTCTGGACCTCTTTTCTTCATCTATGTTGTCCTTACCTGGTTAATTTAAATTCCACTCTGAGCACTTTCCCCTAGGTATGGGGTGATGTCCTAGAGGAAAGCCCTAGAGGGCCAGTTTTAAGAGTTCATGACTCATACTCACCCAGTAATGGCCACTCCTACTTTCAGCTGCTGCCCTCATTTGGCTTTCTGGGCATCCAGTAAATTCCTGTTGGGGTTCTGCTATTCTCAGGTATATAAAATGTCATTCTGTTACTTCTTTTTTTCTTCTTCCCACACAGACTCCAACAAAAAGATCTTGCAGTCATTGGTAGTTTGTCTACATTCACTTGTGTTTTAGGGGTTTAGGGGGATATCTTGTCATTAGTTTTGTTATAAAGGTGTCTGTTATCATGTAGAGATCCAGAGCAAGAAAGAAGCTGCCATGACTACAATTTTCCCTTAATCTCTCTTTCCCTTTTTTAACCTTACAAGACACTAATAGTATTTTATATAGTCAATGTTTGTTTAGAACTAGTCACATATTTCCTACTTTCTTGGCTCGTTGTTCCTTCTTTATCTTCTTTTTGGGATCAATTTTTCTGCCTTTAAAAGTTCTTTTTTTTAAGATTTATTTAGTTTTAGAGAGAGCTTGGGGGGGAGAGAGAGAGAGAGAGAGAATCTCAAACAGACTCCCCGCTGAGCACGAAGCCCAACTCGGCGCCTGATCTCAAGACCCTGAGTTCATGACCTAAGCTGAAACCAAGAGCCAGATGCTTAACTGACTGCACCACCCAGGCGCCCCTCTTTCTGCCTTTAAAATTTCTTTTAACAATAGTGGTACTATCATTGGTGATAAAGTCAACAGTGTTTGTTTGTTTCTGAAAGTATATTTATTTTGCCCTTGAAAGATATTATCTCTGAATATAGAATCCTAGGTTGGCAGCCATTTTTGTTTCTCCAATTGAACGAGTGTCATTCAACTTTTTTAAAGATGTATTTATTTATTTGTGAGAGAGAGACAGAGAGAGTGGGGGGAGGGGCAGAGGGAGAGGAAGAGAGAATCTCAACCAGACTCCCTGCTGAGCATGGAGCCTGACATGGGGCTCTATCTCACAACCCTGAGATCATGACCTGAGCCAAAACCAAGAGTTGGACACTTAACGGACTGAGCCACCCCAGCACCCCCAGTGTCACCGAACTATCTTATGACTTCCACTGTTGCAGTTGATAAGCCAGCTGTGAGTCTGTGACTCCAGCATATCTTTTTACTGGGGTTTCTTTTATAACTTATTTGTTTTTCCTGTGTTGCTGTTTCACTATGATGTATTTAGGCTTGCATTTCTTTTATTTATACTGCTTGAAATTCATTATTGACTTCATTATGGAATGATTCATTATTGAAATCTCAGCCATTCTATGGTCAAATACTTCTGCATTCCTGTCTCTATTCTCTCCTTCAGGGACTCTGCTTAAAGGAATATTAGACCTTCTCAGTTTATCTTCCATATCTTGTAATCTCTATTCTGTATTTTCCATCTTTTTGTCTCTTGTGCTGTATTCTGGAAAATGTCCTCGAACGTATCTTCCACTGAATTAAATTCTTTCTTTGGGTATGTTTACTCTGTTTTTATATGTATCCACTGAGATCTTCATTTCAATTCTTGTACTTTTCATTTGTAAAACTTTATTTGGTTCTTTTTCAAATTTTCTATGTCACTTTTTATAGTTTCCTGCTCCATATATGTGTGTATGTGTATGTAGGTATGTGTGTATACCCATATGTATATATATATATATTTAAAATATTTGTCTTTAGTCTTTAAATATAGGAAGGATACTTGCTTTATGATCTGTATTTGACAACGCCAATATATTAAGTCTTTGGATGTTTCCATTTTATGTTTTTTCTGATTGTTCTAATTCACAGTGCCTATTTTCCTACATGCTTGATTATTTTTAGTTGGGTGCCACTTTTTGACAGCCATTAAAAATTATTTGTAGGAATAATTTGAAATCTAGACGAAAGGGGTATTCCTTAGAAGAGTATTTGGATTTGTTTCTGCTGAATACCTCAAAGCACTATAGTATGAGCTTCTTTCAAATGAAATTCACAGCTATCAGGATTTTAGTCCTCCCAAATGATGTTACCTTGGGCTGCAAATCCATGCAAGGGCGGTTCTCTTGGGATCACCCATAACTTGAGAGAGCAACCCTGTGGGGGTCCCAGTTTACTTGGTGGAGGGTCTACAATGGCTTGATTTCTGTTCTTCATGTCCCAAGAGACTAAAATCTAATGCTGCTTGTGTGCCTAGATCAGCAAACACCCTAGGAACAAAGACTTTCAGGCTTCCCACTTCTCCATCAATTTTCAAGTACCTTATAATTCCTAATTTTGCTGCCAATACCTTGATATTTTAAGAAGGTTGTTTTAAAATCTAGTTTTATCTAGCATTTGTAGATGTGAAAATGACAGTAAGGAGCATTAGTCCAAATAACTTATCATTAACACATCCAGAAGACCCACTTGCCCTTTTTGTGAGAATTAGTTTATTTACAGCTAGGTGCTATCATGTGTCACAGCACTTAATCTGGTACTTGGAGTGCAATTTGTTAGGATGGTGCTTCCCTCTCAACCCCCAGGAGTCCTGGTACCTTACACACTCAGAATGTTTGGCCAAGAGAGAGCAGTAGTGCTGTCCACTTATTAGATACTCAAAAAAGTTAATTTATCCCTTATTTTTTTTTAAGATTTATTTATTTATCTGGGGATGGGGGTGCAAAGAGAGCGGGAGAGAGAGAATCCCAAGCAAGCTCCATGCTCAGTGCACAGAGCCCAGTGAGGGGCTTGATCTCACAACCCCAAGATCATGACCCAAGTTGAAATCAAGAGTCAGGCACTAAACCAACTGAGCCACGCAGGTGCCCCATTCCTTATTTTTAACATAAAAATAAAAGCAAAAAGTCAAAAAATTTTTTCTATATCCCCAAAGATCATCTGATGCATCCCTCTTTGAATTTGGTTTCTGCCTACCCAGGGGTCCTAGGATTCTTTCAAAACCCACACTCGTAAACGGATCTGTAGCCAGGATCTTCAGTCCTGCCAACTCTCACTCTTCCCTTTGCTACAGATCTTCGCCAGCACGCATAAACCTGCTTTCCTCCTTGTCTGCAGTTCTGCAGCTGGACTTTACTGGGGACGACCATGTCATTTCCGTGTGCATAGAAAGCCCCTTTTTTGTTGTGACATGAAGCAAAACATTTACTCCTGATCTTCAGGCATCTGCAAACAGGTGTGTGGAATTTGAATGTGTTCTTCGGAGGCTTTGTTGTGGAGATTTCCCAATATCCTTCTCATGACCCCACTGGACATTTTTTTTTTTTATGAGGCAGGTGAAAGCTAACCCTGTATGCTGCCATTTTTAGTCCATTTCCCCTTCTCACAGTGTGAACAAATTTCCAATCTTAAACTTTCTAAAATGCCAATCTGTGGTCCCAGGTCCCATTGAGTGGGCTTTTCAGTGAGCCTGTGGGTAGTTTTCTCCTTCTGTGTTAAGAGGGGTAAGCAGGCCTGCCCTGAGGCATGAAATGTGGGTTCTCCCCACCAGCCTGCCCCCAGCCAGCTGCTAGCTTTCAGTGAATTGATGGACCTCTCTGGATGCAGTTTCTACGTCTATAAAGCGAAGGGCTTGATTTGGCTTAATACTCTTTTAGATTCTAGCCCTAAAACAATGTTATGTTCCATATTCTAGGATTCTCCCCTATATTTGATTTCCTATAATGATTTCTATAATGACTTAAATTTGTTAGAACTGAAAATTCAGAGCAATTCTCCTAGAGTGGTTTAATTGCTACTGAGGCTGAACAATGAGTTTCTATCAGGACAGAGGTAATATAGACATTATGTCTCAAGTTCAATAAAAGGGGAAAGAATGTGGCATAGTGTCTTGGATTATATCCCACAATCATTGTCCCCATTTATTTAAAAAAATTTGAAATCATTTGTCAGAAAAGCAAGTACATACATCTTACCAAGGTATGACATAAAGCTGCCATTTTCCCCCTCAAGCCCCACCCCCCCAAAAAAGACATTCTTTGCTTAGCTTTCTTTTTCTTATCCTATCAAGGAAACAGCAGAAAAAACTTCCTTGCTAGCTCTTCAGTGCTAAAGTCCAGATATAGGTTTATAATATGTTGCGCTCTCTCATGGGAAAAGTAGGTGCGCCATCTTGCATTGCTTTCTCTTTTCTTTTCTTCACATTTTCTATGATCCAGTTTTCATTAGCTAAGCTTCCATTTAGAACCTGGAAGAAATTCTGTTCTTTTAAGTCAAGCATACACATTTGGAATTGTTCACTCTAACTCATCTTCAGAATCTTTGGGGGAAGGAGTATCCCCTGTGATCAGGCTTGGTCAGGATGCTGTTTGATCTCAGCCCCCTGGCTGTAGCAGTCAGTCCCACCTTGGAGAGAGAGAGAGCAGCCCCCCCCCAGCCCCGCCCTCAGGTCCTAAACTCCTGGCTTATGGAGGAGAGCGCCCCTCCAACCACCAGGCAGCATGGTCTTCTCTTGGGCTCATCTACTCCAGTCATTTTTCTCTCTACACCACATTATTTTGGTCCCTTTTTCTTTTTTTCATACCTCAGTGGATAGACTGGTGGGTTTCCAGGATTCCTGAGAAAGGTGTCAGCCACCATCTGTTCGACTGCTTTTCAACTCAGGAACATGAGAACTTAGCTTCTCATTGAGATTGAGGTGGGGCTCAGGCAGGGAGAGGGATGTTCACATCCTCTCTAGGAGCTGATTTCAACAGCAGTGAAATACCACGGCGGGGCCTAATTGTTTTGTGCCGGGGCTCCTTTTGGGGAAATCGAAACTGCCTAGAGATCCTGGAAAATAATGAAAACCAGAGCTTCATTTCTGCTCTGGTGGATTCTCAAAGTTCATCGTTTGCTTCAAATCTGTCCTACCCTCTCCCATCGCTTTCTCTCTTCCCCCAGGACACTTTAGCCTAGAAGAATGAAATGAGGTAGTGTTCTCTCTCTGCTCCCGAGGATTGTGGATTCACCACCTCAGCACCAATGGTCAGCCACCTCAAGGGGCAGGGAGGACAGAGCCCCAAGAACCGGGTGGTGTGGGTCTGATGTACAAAATGGCCAGATGCAGTCTGCAGTCTGAGGCCTGCCCAGGTCACTGGGACCATGCATCCTCCACAGGGGCAATATCTCCCCCAAATGTGATCCAGGGGGTCGTATGGGGGTGGGAGTGTGATGGTTAATTTTATGTTTCAATGTGATTGGGCCATGGGGTGCCCAGACATTTGGTCAAGCATTATTCTGGGTCTTCAAGGGTGTTCCTGGGTAAGATTAACATTTGAATTGGTAAGGCAGCAAAGCTGGCTGCCTCTCTAAAGTGGGTGAGTCCCACCCAGTCAATTGAAGGCCAGAACAGAACAAAAAGGCTGACCCTCCAGGAGCAAGAGGGACCTCCTCCTATCTAACCCTCCAGGAGCAGGGACAGTGGTGCTTTCCTCGCTTCAGACTCAAACTGAAACATCAGCTCTCACTGGGTCTTGAGCCTGCTGGTCCTTGGACTGGAACGTACACCATTGGCTCTCTCCTGGGGCTGCAGTCTGCCAACTGCAGGTCTCCACAATCACATGCGCCACTTCCTTATTTTATATATATATATATATATATATATATAACACAGAAATATATTCATATACTTATTTATATGAGTATAGATAGATATGTATAAGAATCAAGTCATGAACATACATATACCCTGTTGGTTCTGGAGAACCCTAATATAGGGGGCAAAAATTCTTGCATATTTTAGTGGTTTGTAACCCCCTCCCCCACCAAAGGGCCACAGTACATTAACATATTTGTAGTACACCTGTGGTATTAAAATTTCACGGAAGTGAAAGCAATTACGAAAAATTGGTGTAAAAGTCTCCCTAGGGGTGGCAATGATTTTTTTTTTTTAAAGACTGAGAAACACTGCTTTGTATCCTAATTTTTCATGTGCCCCAGATGACTTCCAACCACCAAGATGTGCATTTCTAGCCCCAAAGGCTTTTCCCCCAACCACTGGCTGACTGCAGATGGTGTGTCAATGCCCCTACTCCCTCACCCCTGGGACTCACGTGTTTTTCAGTTTGCCCACAGGAATGGGCTCCAGTTGCCCTTTGTGGCTACTGCTTAAGAACATATCCCTTAGAACCCTCTTGTATTTTTGGTGGGAATGCAAACTGGAAAAGAGCATGGCGTTCCCTCAAAAAGTTAAAAATAGAACTACCTTACAATCCAACAATCACATTACTAGGTATTTACTTGAAGAATACAAAAATATTAATTTTAAGGGATACATGCACCCCAATGTTTATAGCAGCATTATCTACAATAGCCAAATTATGGACACAGCCCAAGTGTCCATCAATTGATGACTGGATAAAGAAGATGTGAGATATTATATATATATATATATATATATATACAATGAAATATTACTCAGCCCAAAAAAGAATGAAATCTTGCCATTTGCAACAACATGGATGGAGCTGGACAGTATTAAGCAAAGTGAAATAAGTCAGTCAGAGAAAGAAAAATACCATATGATTTCACTCATATCTGGAATTTAAGAAACAAAACAAATGAGCAAATGGGAAAAAAAGAAAAAAGAGAGAGAGAGAGGCAAACCAAGAAACAGACTCAACTATAGAGAACAAACGGATGGTTAGCAGAGGGGAGGTGGGTGGGGGGAAGGGTGAAATAGGTGATGGGGATTTAGGAGGCCACTTGTGAGGAGCCGCGGGTGTTGTATGGAAGTGTTGAATCACTATATTGCACACCTAAAACCAGTGTTATACTGTATGTTAACTACCTGGATGTTAAATAAAAACCTAAAAAATAAAAAAAAAGAACACGCCCCTTATCTACTGCCTTTCTTTTTCTTAACTCACTTCTCCCATCCCTTGCTGATTTCCCTGCACCTTCCAAACAAACCACCTGCCCTCAAATCTCAGTCTCAGAGGCTGCTTCTGTGGTAGCCCAAACTAAGACTACATAGACGTGTGTGTGTGTGTGTGTGTGTGTGTGTGTGTGTGTGTATTTTAAATGATTTATAATTTTATAAACTAAATAAGGTAAAGAGGACATGTGCATGAGAGAGTGTGTCATACCAAGATCATAATGAACCCAATTCTATGTACCTGAGGTCTGTTTTATTAAACAATATTTTTTATTATTAAAAAATATTTAAAAATATTTTTTTAAAGCCTGGCTCCCTGCTCCTGGCTCCCAGGCTCCCTGCCTGGCTCCCCTGTGTTCTAGCTGTGTGATCATGGGCAAGGTACCTAGGCTCTCTGTTCCTCAGTTTCCTCATCTGTAAAATGGGGATGACACTTAGTGCCTCTTCACAGGGTTGTGTGCACTCAAAGAAGGAGGTAGTCTGTGGAAGGTCTCCGGGCAGTGCCTGACATGGGTTAGCCACTATCTTTGCTGTGTTGTTGCTGAGCACGTAGTCCTGTGATTGCCAGACTGTGAGCAGAGGCACCCTCTCAGTGAGACAGCAGGAAAGGAAAGCAGCAGTAAAAGCTTTACTAGGACTGTTTGAACTAGAAGTCACCTTTTGTCTAAGACAACCCAGACGTTGGGCTATCTGGGCTAATGTGTTCTTACTATTAATTGTCACATTATAGAGTGTCTACCCAGAGCGATCCCACACCCCCACCTTTGGGATTCAAAGATCCCCATTACCCATAAAATCCATGGCCCGCACCTGCTTTACGACCTGCTGGGCTACTGAATCTAAACACAGAATTGTTAAACAGGTAGGTACTGGCCTCCTCTAATGAACCCTATTGGGCAATAGTTGCCTTCAGCCTGAGAAAAATGTTCCATATTTCTTTTCTCTCCATTTGCAGCAACAGCACAAGCCTAGGTGATGGCCTTCACACAAAGCCTTCAAAGTGAGAGAAGCCAACGCTTTAAATACCACCCCCCACCAGTTGGCAAGGGGGAAGTGAGGATCCTTCCCTCCCGTGTTTGAGTCTCCAAAGAGATGTTTCCCTCTACTGAAGTTCTGATTCTGAGGCCATTTATTTGTGAGTCAGAGATCCCATAAGTTGATAAAATGTTTAATACCTCTATAAAAACCTGCATGGTAATTTCTCTTTGTACCCAAAGAGTTATACTCTGCAGAGACTGCTCATTAAAGAACAGAATCATAACCCACAGAACCCTCTCTTCCCCTATTCACGTTGGAACCCACCTCCTCATCGAAGGCCCCAATTTCCCCTGCATATACTCTGTTTCTTCCTCCCCCTTATCTGGGAATACATGATTTTTTTTCCTTTCCCCACACCATTGGGCCATCACCTCACCCACAGCCTGTGGATATTCTCTGAAATAATTGTTTCCCATAGAACAGGGGGGTCAGTGACTTTTTTCCTATAAAGGGCTAAATTGCCAATACTTTAGGCTCTGTGGGCTCGTCGATCTCTGCTGTAACTACTCAATCCTCCAGGGATATCATGAAAGCAGTGACAGGCAGTACATAAACACATGAATGTACCCTTTTCCCAATAAAACTTTATTTACAAAAGCAGGGAGTGGGCCAGATTTGGCTCATGGGCTGGAATCTGTGTATCCCCACTACCGGACAACAAAAACAAAATTCGTCATCCACCCAATCTACCCAAGAAAGCATTAAAAATTGCCTTGCGTTTGAAAATAATTTTTTAATGTAATGCCATGTGCACAAGAATTTCTGTATTTATGTCTAAAGCTGCTTTGAGACACATCCAGCATTGTGCTGCCACCTTCTCTATATTCACCATACTTTGTCGATTGAAAGCAATAATTAGGGCCCTCGCGTTCATGCATTCAATTCATAAAAACCACCGACTGGCCACCAAGGTTACACCCGTTGGTGCATTCATCAATGCTTCTTATTTCACTTTTCTTCTTGTTGCATACAGTATAATTTTGTTTACCACATTAGGCATGGTAACAAGGTTTTTCTCTACTACAGACACACAATCAAAAGCAAAGGAGAATATTGACGGTGCTAACTTTGGCCCAAGACATCTGTATGGAAAGTTTAGAACAGAAAGACAATTTCTCTGGTTATTTCCTCCACTCTCCTGAGTTCCACTGGGCATAAATTACTGGTCATTGTGATGGCACAAATAAGACTCCATTAACATCATCATTCTGATCTTGGTAAACAAGTTCATTTATACTTGAGCACTGCTGAAGAATGAAGTCATAGAGAAAATGGTAGGTGGTCCTGCCTTTTTCATTAGGCGGGTTTTGACAAAATCCCCAGCGCCTCAGCTAGACAAGCTGCTATTCACTACCCCAGGGTTCATGCAAGTGGGGGTGTGTGCCTGTTGACAAGGGATGGGCGACAACACTTGCAATCGGGGCCGGTCACCTTTTTTGTTTAATGATACGTGTTGTGGCTGTTTCTTGTGCATTTTCCTAACCCCTGGTTCCTTTGCGCTCCCAGTGCCTAGAACAAGGTTGGTGGAACCTATCCGTTAAATTGGATTTCTGACTTATAATTAGCAATCAAGTAGTTCTCGAAGATGGCAAATACTGAGAAGGTGTGGCTCCAGGTGCTCATTGGAGATTGAATGCACGAACATGTTTCACCATCATGCTGAGAACACAACATGGGGCTCTGGCCCCGCTCCCTTCTCTGAAAGCAGAATGCACATAATGGGGAAGTGCCATCTGAATGTTGGACCTGGTGGTGTGAGCCCTCACACAAGGAAAAGCAGAAGGAAATCCCAGCTCCCGATGTTGTATATGCTCAGAAAATACATGATGATGGATGCAAATGTGAATACAGATCACTGTCCTCGCCCAGAGGAAACTGCAGCAGGCAGGAGCCCAGCTCCCCATCACCCACTTGCTAATTGAGTCACACCCTGGAGTCTCCTGGTTCAACGCTGGGCCCTTCTGCTGGGAAGACCAAGCCTGGTTCTGCTCACATGCTCCCTGGACAGTGGTTGGCACCCTACCCCTCTGCTGGACCAAGAGGAACACCTGTCTGTGAGAGATGGGAGCCGGATGCTGAAGTGGCCTTTCCCGGGAGTGAGCGGGGTGAGGGCAGGCTCTAGGCCAGGGTAGGGGCCCGGGGCAAGAAAGAGACCTACCATTGTGGAGCACCAACCATGCTGTGGGCATGGAGATGAGTGCCATATGGCATCTGGTCACATGTCACTGAGGTCATCTGAGACTCTGACAGTGGTACTATCTGAACGCCAAGCAGGATGGTTTCCTCCCTCCATCCTTTTCCTGGGAGGTTGGCTTGAGACAGAAGAGCTAGAGACTTGTTATTACATACTCATACTGAAGCCTGCAATGAGAGCAGTCAATGAGAAACATTTAAGAACAGACCCTACACCATTCTCTATACTTGAAGTAAGATTTCGTTCTGGCAACAAAATGGACCAGTGTTACGGGCAAGCTATAGGTCCCATCCCAGAGATGGGACCTACGGCTGGCTCAGAGGCTGAGTGTGTGGCCAAAGTTTCACCACTCTGGAGACTGGTCACAGCCTGCCCTTTCCCAGCACATGTACCCAGCCAGTGAGTCCATGGGAAGGGACTGAGCATCCCAAGGACTAGATTTAACAACAAATGGGTGTTTGTGGTTGGTAGAGAAGGTTTTAAGCCCCAAAGAGCTTTCAGCCCAAAAGGGGAGACGACATGAGCTGGTAAGTAATCCCCTCCTATAACAATAACTTAATGGATACTTCCATGTGCCCAACTCTGCTCTACTTGCCTTACACACTTTAACTCACTTAATTCTCACAACAGTGCTGTGGGGCTGGTACTGTTACTATCCCCATGGTAAAGATGAGCAAACAATTTAAAGAAATTCAATCAATGAGCCAAGTCACACAACTCATTAAGTAGCAGGTTTGGGACTCTGAGACCCATGCTTCCAGAGGGTGAAGGAGAATGAAGACGAACCAACATCAAGACAGCCGGAACTCTGTGGCAAGAAGACTTCCATCATTTCCAAAAATAACTACATTTACAGAAGGTTTACATTTGAGATGTCTCGTCCTCATAAGATAGGAATATGCCCCATTTTGTATATGAGGAAACTGAGTATCAGGGGAATGATACAGCTTGGAAAAACTACCATATCTAGTAGCTTGACAAAGTTGAGATTCCAACTTTGGTCAATCTGAAATCTCTCCACCAAGCCCCTAGTGACTGACCTGGAGAACAAAGGGACACCGTGAGCCCTTCTAGGGTTCCATGATGCCTGGTTTCTTGGAGGTTTCTAAAGTTATAAGCATTTATACCCACTTATGGGTGAAGAAAGACTTCTCAAGAGTTAAGGGCTAAACATGGCAGCAGTCCAGAAGATAAGAGAAGGTTACCAGTTATCTCCATGGCATTAAGTGCTAACTGGAGGGTTGTAACACCACTGGAATGCTCAGTCCAAGCTGCTAGCACCAAGGTCTTTTCTATATTCTTGGAAGCTGTGATTTTTAAGGCCTAGATGTAATCAATACCCTGGTTCATGCCAAGTGTCCTAGTCATACTACCATTAGCAAGACTACCTTTGAGCCATATGGAATGTTGAAGACTTGGTGAGCAGATCAGTTTGTTTTTCAATCCAAATGTGCCAAGTGAGTTCTAAGAAGTTGCAGAGATCAAGTTTTTGAGAAATCCACTGGGAAGATCATAAGCTGAAAGGCTGCTATCATAGATATTGAATGTAAGTCATCACCCACTTGCTAATTGAGTCACCTGTCAGATTAGTGTAGATTTTTGCATGCCCAGGTGCCCAAGGGCCCAGGTGCCCTTCCTAGAAGGAAAAGGGCTGGTTACCTGAACTAACCTTGGTTGGAGGCACCAAAGCTCATCCTTGGAGTAAGTGGTATTTTGGAGGCTCTGAGGGTCAAAGCTGGCAGAATAAAATTGTGGGAAACCTCAAGGGTCACAGTCAGACACAAAGCAAGGGCACAAAGCAAAGGTAGAGAACATATAGAGGGACCAAGGTAATTGTCACGCTCTCTTATAAGATAAGATTCACCTGTGTGTAGCAGACCATCTCAATTAACACACCAGGATTACGGAAGTCACAGAATTCACAGAAAGTGCAAGTGTGGTTTGTGTCTTTCTCGTGTGGGTTGGTATAGCCAATCTGTTCCACAATGGTCTTAAGGACTATCTTAGGGTCCATATGGCTGCAATGACAAGCAAGCCCCCAGATGTGAATGTCTTAACACAGTAAAAGCTGTTTCCCTGGTGATTTAACAACCCAGCGTAAGTGCTCCAGATCAGCAGGCATCTTTCCTCCATGTGGTTCTAGACTCTTGTTAGCTCTAATAACTATTTGTTAGATAAATCTATTTAAGGAATGTATTCAGAGAACCGTGGACATGGATTCCTTCCATCTTGTGTTTCTGCCATTCCTCTGCAGATGGTCACATGATGGAGAAAGTGCACAGAGGAGGGAACCTGGACTCTAATGGGCCACATCTAGAATTCCATTCAAATTCCATTGGCTGGAAATTACTCTTTTTTTTTCAAGATCTATTTATTCATTTTTGAGGGGGGAGATGGAGAGAGAGAATCTCAAGCAGACTTCCCACTGAGCACAGAGCCCGACACGGGGCTTGATCTCACAACCCTGAGATCATGACCTGAGACAAAATCAAGAGTCAGGTGCTTAACCGACTGAGCTACCCAGGAGCCCCTGGCAGGAAATTATTCTAAGCTACAAGGGAGGTTGAGGAATCTAGTCCAGCTGTGTGCTCAAGAAGAAGAACAAATCACTCTGGTAAGCAGTCCTTGCTACAGACACCCAGGATCCTTGTGGCTCCTTGCAGCTCAGTGGTACTTCACCCTCAGGGTCTGGCCCTTGATCAAAAGTGACGGCCAGCACTGCTGCATTCTAGCTAGCAACCTGAAGAGCCAGGGAGCTAAATCTTTAGTAGAAGTCATCACTCCCTAAGTAATTAATCTCTTGGGTCAGTTTGCATTTTTTTTTTCATCTATCAGACAAAGAAAGGAACGAAGTAAAACAGAGAGATAAGGGCATGAGTCAGGTGTGTGTCTTAATTTCCCCATCTGTAAAACAGAGATGATGAGAACACTGACTTCATAAGATTATGAGAAACAAAGGAGTTGATATATGCAAAATGCTTAAAGGCTCATACTCAGTGTTCAGTAATAGAGAGCTATGGGAAGAGGAGAAGGGAGGGTGGGAGAAGGGAAAGAGGAGAAAGGAACGGTTCCTGAAGCAGAAGGTTCTCCAATGCATAAATTTTCCCGGAGTTTCTGCTGGTTTCCCATTGGTCAGAACTCAGTCACATGAGCACAGAGCTACAAGGGAGGCTGCAAAATGTAGTTTTTATTCCAGAGACTCGGACACCTGGCTAAAAATCAGGGACTTTATTACTATGGAAGAAAAGGAGAATGGCCATTGGGGGACAGCTAATAGTTTCTGCATGTTCACCAAGAGCTGGACAAAGTTCATTTTTCATAGCCACTTAGCTTCCAGGGAGCAATGAACCCCTGGGTTTCCACAACAGAATGGGGACCTGAGACAAAGTCTGTAGCCAGGACTGTGGAGTGAGGGGAGGCTGGGTGCCCAATCAGGGGTAGCCCTGAGGGCTACATCATAGCTGGGTCTACTCCTCCTATGCTGGGGTTACTTCTCCCTGGCTAGAGCTCTGTCCATGCACATGAGCACCATCTGTCCAGAGTATGCACGCTAACCAAGCCACCTCCAGGACTGAGGATGGGCCCTGTCTTCATCCATGCCTCAATCACTCCCTTTTGTTTCCTTGATCCTCCAGCCCCCAAAGACCCTCCAGGTTCCTTATTCCTGCCTAGGATCCCCACCCGAGGGCTCATTCATGCTTGCCTCCCCCTCTGTACTTAGGGTTATAGGTTGAACTGTGTCCCCCCTTCAAATTCATATGTTGAAGTCCTAACCCCATTACCTGTGAATATGACCTTAATGGGAAATAGTGTCTTTGCAGATGTAATTAGTTAAGAGGAAGTCATATTGAAGCAGGGTCCTACCTTGGACCCTACTAGGTGAGACCCTACTCCAATATGACTTGTGTCCTTAGGAAAAAGGGAAATTGGGACACAGGGAGTGTGCCATGTGAATGTGAAGGCAGAGATCGGGGGACATGTCTACAAGCTAAGGAATGCCAAAGATGGCCGTCGAAACGCCGGAAGGTAGGAGAAAGGCCTGGAACAGATTCCCTTCACAGCCCTCAGAAGGAACCAAACCAGCCAACACCTAGACCTTGGACTTCTAGCCTCCAGAACTGCAACAATAATTGTCTGTTGTTTAAGTGTGTGTGTGTGTGTGTGTGTGTGTGTGTGTCCCTCCCCCTCCCCCCCCACCCCGCCCCGGGCTATGGTACTTTGTTTTGGCAGACGGAGCAAGGAAATACACCTGCTCTGACTTCAGCTTACCTTCAGGTCTCAAGTCAAGCTTTGCTTCAAGCCTTCAGACCCCGCCTCCTCAACCGGTCCCAGCCTTCAGCCCCGCCCCCGCCTCTGCTTTCCCCCCGCCCCCCGTTCCAGGCGCACCCCACTCACCCCCCCAATCTGCCCATCTGCTTCCCCCTGCTGCCCCAGCTCTCTCCCACTGAAACCCTGGTCACTGCTGCTGACACCCCTGGAGTGGATCACACGTTCCCTTTAAGAATCCTCCACCCACAAAACTGTTTACAGCCAGTGAGTGAGCATTTTAGGGGAAGCCAGAAACTCTCGCCTCCCCTTCGGCTTTATTTGTGCCATAAAATGAAATTGAGTTGAATACTTTCTGGATAATCTGATTAAGGTTGACAGTCACACTGCATAATTACACTGTTTTTCTTTAGGGGGGAGGGGTGGTGTATTTGCCAGGAAGAGCGCCCCTCCTCTTGAGGATGCCTGGCTATGCCTTTCTGCATCTGAGCAGTAGGGTTAACTCGGAACTTCGGATGTATCTGGACCATCAATGGAAGAAGTCTTGATCCTTATTTACAAAACATTTTCTGGTAACTGAAAAGAGAGAATCTCATGAGACAGAAACTTAGGAAACTAAACGGGATGACAAGCCGTGCAACTAGTCTGACCCATATCCAAAAAGGAAGTCCGTTGCTGGAAAGCTCCCAGGCCACCCAAGCATGGGGACAGCCACCAGCTTCCCAGGACTGCCCCAGTTTCTTTTCTTTTTTTTTTTTAATAATTTTTTTATTGTTATGTTAATCACCGGACTGCCCCAGTTTCAAAAATTCACTTCCCTGAACACCCCAGGAATTCTCATACCTATGTGTGTTAGTTTGAGGTTCAGAAAACATAGTCACCAGAGACCCAGGGCTCATGAAGGAAGCTCCCTGCTTACAGGAGGGGACAGCGGAATGCAGGGTATTTGGGGGTGCTGACAGAGATCCGAGGAAGGCAGAGGGCAGTGATGCCACCTGCGGGGGAAATGCAGTCAAAAGTCTCCTCCCCTAAACTGGTTGGTAAATGCCATCTGGCTAAAATGAACAGTCAAAGCAGCCTTGAAATGGAAGAGAAGTCCCAAATGGATAAGCCAAGAGACGGCCTGCAGAGGACCATCGTGGGTCCCTAACTGCCCCACTCCCTATGCTGTAGGAGTGAGCAGCCCAGGTGTTGAGCTTTCTCTCTCAGCCTTAGCCTCCAGGGAGAACGGAGGTCAAAGGCAGTGCAGAAGGCCTGCCCAGGAGCTCTCAGCTGGCATTGGAATTACGGGCAAGCCCCAAGCTTTCCTCCCGGCCTGCTTCAGGGAGCGATGAGAGGCATTCTCCCTGAGCTAGTGCCGGCACCCCGGGATGTGCCCCAGTCCGGGTTCCCCATGTCCCCCGAGTTCCACGGGTCCAGGGTTCACAGCAACATGGCAGTCGTACTCGGTGACCGGGAGCCATGGCTGGTGTTCAGGCATTGCTCCCATGAGAGGACAAGAGAGACTATGCCCCCTCCTCGGCACTGGCCACAGTGGGAAACCAGGACCCCAGCCTCATTTCAGAGGAAGGGGATGGCAAGGAGCAAAGGGTAGGGGCGATCCAGTCTATGTTGCATCAGTTTTCTTTTGTTTTTTTGTTTTTAATTTTCAGATGAATAATTCAGTGGCTATGCCAAGGTTGAAATATTTTTCTGTTTTCAGAAAAGATGTGAGAAAAGGAAATGAATTTTAATGAAATGTTTTGGTTTACTTTATCAGAGGCTTCCAGTATAGTGGGATTCCCACGCCCTAAACAGATGTCCGCTGTTTCAACCTCTAGCCTGCAAAAGGCAAAAGAGAGCCACGTGGCTGGCCTCTTTTACCTGTTTACCTTGCCCTGCTCACCCTCTTGCATCCCCCCATTTCCTGGAGGGGAATTGCTACCTGTGCGCCCCGAGCTGGGGGAGCTTTGAAGCCATGTGAATTTCAGGACACTGACATTACAAGTGGTGATTATGATGTCTTCGCTGCCACAGACCATCAGGTCTCCCTAGGTGAGAGCAAAGCACCTGTCCCGCGTTCCTGGGGCCTGTGCCTCCCTGCCCCATCAGGCAGAACAGGCTTTGGCAGGTGGCCCAAATTCTCGGAGCCGACCACTCCCAGGAAGGACTCAAGCATCATACAATTCCGAAAACAGGATTTGAGGGGAGGTGGAGAGATGTGGCAATCTCTCTAAAGAGAAGGCATTGCCGTCAGGTGGAGGTGATGTCACAGACATCGGAGAATATGCCAGAGCATGAGCTAATGGATAGCTGCAGGCGCTGGACATGTTTTTAGCAGAAGTTTCTGAACTAAGTCAGCAAGTAACAGACCACATGGACTCTCATAAATGGGATTACTGATGAGATTCTTCCTAATTCAAGAAAACGCCTGCCGAAAATGAATTGACGTCTACAGATCAATCAAAGGAATGACTGGTTGAGCCCTGAGCACTGTGCTAGTTTGGGGGATGGAGAGGTGAAGGTAATCGGCTCCTGCCTGCAAGGGCGTATGAGAATTGCTTGTTGGGGCAGTGACTATGCATGACAAATCAAAGAAAACCCAAACAAAGTCGGCAATCAAGGGATCCTCACCTGGATTTCCAGCTGCCAGCATCCCTGGGGAGTCATCCTGTCTAGAGACCCAAGCAGGTATCTAAAAAGAGAAAAAGAAGAGTTGCATCAAAAGAACACAGCTATCAAAGATTCCTGTTGTCACGGGACCTTATAATAATTCTGGTTTCATATATTCTCCATTTAAGTTTTTCCAATCATCCTATGATCATACATCATCATTGCCCTTGTAAGAAAAGGGGGAAACATCTTTGTCCTGGTCTTACTGGTGATTTGGAGGAGACACTGGCCTTCCCAGCTTCCCAGGAGCATCTTTTCTCTGTTCTCCTGATTCAAGTGGAGGTTGGGTTTAGCAGGCAGAAAAAGCTGTGAAGTAGAAACTTCTAGTGGAAGCCAATTAGGAGGCTCCCTTTACTCATTTTCTTTCCCTGGGCCTGACTCCCCAACAATGGAAAGGTCCAGAGGTGGCCAGTGATGGAGGGGATGCCGGGAACACAGCAGGAACAGGGGCTGTGTCCACAGGCTTTGCAGATGTATTGGAATAGAATATGGAGAAGGGGGGGCGGCTCATATAGACCTGACTCAAGGAATGGATTTGGTCTGGAAAAAAGGATCAACAGAGCAAACAAAGAGCCCCAGTGTGTAGACAGCTGCAGTTAAAGGGTGAATGAATCAATAAAAAACCAGTAGAAATTTAATTTTAAGCCTGAAAAAGATAACTACTCCTTCTTCCTGCCATTAGACAGGCTGATTCTAACATTTAGATGGGAAAAGCAAATAAGCTAGCCTGTGCAGAAGAACTGTGAAAAGGGGGTGTGCAATGAGAAGGGAACCCTCCAGATCAAACATAGTGCAAAGCCTCAAAAATTAAAATAGTGTGGGAATGGCCAAATAGACAGACATACCAATGGAAGCATAGAAAATCCAGAAACAGACCCAGCGACATACAGGAATTTGATTTCTGATAACAGTGGTGTCTCATTGCAGTGGAGGTAATGTTAACATTTTAATAAATGGTATTAGGACAAAGCAAATAAACATCCAAAAAAGATACAGCTGGGTCCATACTTCATATGGCACATGATAAGCTCGAAGTGTATCAAAATTTAAATGTGAAAAATGAAATCATATAAGCCTAAGAAGAAAATAAAAAAATTTTCTTTGAAACCTTGGTGTAGAAGAGGTCTGCCTGTGATTTAAAGAACCAGAGCTGTTACAAAATTATTATATAAGTATAAAAAGCATCTAGAGAGGGAAAAATAGCACAGCAAAGAGATAACAAATGGGGAAAAATATCTGCAACTCATACCTCCCTCCTAGATACAGGGCTCCTAGAAATTGAGCATATGAAAAACCAAAAATCTAATAGAAAACAGGCAAAAGATTTAAAGAGAGTTCACCACACACATCCACACACACAGACACACATGGCTCATAAAGCATTTATGAAAGATGTTTAACGAAAACAGTGCAAATGAAAACTATACTGATGTAGCATGTTTCGCCCATCAGTTTGGAAAAACCTGCAAGCTTGAGAACATACTCTACTGGCGAGGCTGTGGGTAAACCAAGCTGGTGGAAATGCAAAATGGGTCAGCTCTTAAGGGGGGCAATCTGGTACTCAAAAGCCTATCAAAATGACTAACGCACTACCTTCCCAGCTCTGGGAGCTTCCCTGTCGTTGCACATCACGTAAGTATGCGAGAACAAGATTCCTCACTGCAACAGCATTTGAAAGGAGAAAAAAAAAGGATAAACATCTCAGGTGTCCATCAACAGCAAAGGGGTCAAACCATGGATTATCATGTAGCTATTTTAAAAAAACGTTGTTTTTCTGTTTTTTTGTTTTTAGCTCAGTCAGTGAAGTGTGCGACTCTCTTGATCCTAGGGTTGTAGGTTCAAGTCCCACGTTGGGTGTAGAGATGGCTTAAAAATAGAATCTTTAAAAAAAACGAGGGGCTTTTTATATTCAATTCTCCAAAGTATAGTAAGTGGAGAAAGCAAGTTCTGGTACAGTATGCTATCTTGCCTGAAAGAAAGGGGAAAAACGAGAGTGCATGTATTTGCATAAACAAGACTGGCAGACTACATGGGAAACTAATAAAAGAGATCACAGGGGACACGGAATGGAGTAGTCAGAAACAGGAGCACTGAGACCTTTGGTCTGGGTCCAGCCCCCTAAATGAGGGCTATCCCAACCTTCTCAGGAGAACCAAGTGGCTTTATTTCAATTTAAAATTATATTTTTTAGTCAACAGGAAGAAATTCAAATGACAGCTTGTTCTGAATCTCTACCAACCCCAAATCCTTAGTCTGACTTCTAGCCTCCACTCTGTCAAACCTCAACAAGAAATTCTAACAAGTCTGGGATTAGTGTTTCCTGAGAAGATAAATTACAGCTGATTTCCAAGTTTAGTTTAGCTATTTGTTTAGTATAAAAGTCCAAACAGATTTCTACAAAACAAACAGTAAGATTGCACCATAACTGTGGGAATACACATATATGTCTCTCATATGTCTGACTTCATCTTATAAACATTTACAGTAAGACAATCCTTTATGACGCTTTAAAAGGGTATGAGAGATGTATTTGTTCATTCCTTCACTCAGCGTCTCCTGAGCGTGCATGGGCGGAAAGGTCTGTGTCAGACCTGTGGGTCCCTTGCCCCTGAGAGAAGCCAAGTCGCCCCGGTAGGCGGCATGACCTTCATAGAACACTCTGGCTCACTCTCCCTCATATTCTGGGTCATGGCCACACAGGTCCCCTGTGAATTCTTGGCCCGCGCGGTCCCTCCGCTATATGCTATCCCTAACTGTTGTGTGCTGGAAATGCTCTGCTCCTCGCTGCTTGACAAACTGACTACTCATCCATCAGGGCTCAGCTCAAGAGCAGGTCACACACAGTACATAAACAAAGAGACATAGCTGTGTTCCAATAAAACTTTATTTATAAAGAGAGGCAGATGTGGCCCACTGGTCCTAGTTTGCTGGCCTCTGCCCTACACAATATAAATATGTCATCTCCCCCACTTCTGATGTACCTTCTCCTTCTCCTCTTCATTGTTCTGTCCCTACAGGACTTCTGCTGCTCCCCAGGCATGCCAAACATGCACCTGTCTCGCGGCTTGTTTGCAATGGCTTGGAAACCTCTTCCCCAGACATCGCCATGGCTCACCTCTCCCTGTGTTAAGGTTCATCTGTTGCTCCTCAGAGATGTCTTCTTTGAGTAGTCTACATGATAGCAAGGACCTTTGTCCTGGTATGCACCATTCCCACACCCTGCTTTATTATTCTTCACGGCATTTCTTGTCATATGTTTTTATTTTCTATCTTTCCCCTAGGCTGTGAGTCCCATGAGGGAAGGGGCTTAATTTTTGTTTTTCTACTGTTGTCTTATCCCAGTGCTTAGAAAGTGCCTGGTATATAGTAGGTGCTCAGTAAATGCTTTTTGAATGCATAAATAAAAATAATTACTGTTTTGCTCTTTGGGAAAAAAAATGAAAGAAACATATACAAAGAAGATGGTCATAAATGTAAAAGCCAGAATTATAAACCCCCTAGGTGAAAATCTTTGAGATCTTGGGATATGCAAAGTTTTCAAAAGCATGAACCAAAAAGAGATGAAAATTGAATTTCCTCAGAGATTAAACTTCAATTTTTAGAAAGACATGGAGCCATTCGAAAATCCTTGTAATCTCTGGAGTAATAAGTGTGTTTTTGTAGCCTAATGAGATGACTGGTGGCTGGGGGTTCCTGGATAGCCTCAGGATGGGGGCAGGTGGCCAGGAGAACCAGCCATGTGACTAGAGGGTTGGAAATTTCAATCCCCCCACCCCCTCTCACCTCTTGGGATGGGAGTGGGGGCTGGGGGTTGAATCCATCAACAACAGCCAACGATTTTGTCACTGGTGCCTACATGATGAAGCCTCCATGAAAACCCAAAAGGAGGGTAGATCAGAGAGCTTCTCGGTTGCTGATCCCATGGAGCCTGGGGAGAGTGGCCCCCAGGAGAGGGTGTGGAAGCTCCTCACCCACTCCCCACACCTCGCCCATGCTTCGCTTTCATCTGGCTGTTCCCACGTTGTATCCTTTTATAATAAACTGGTAATCTAGTAAATAAAATGTTTTCCATGAAAAAAAAAAAAGAGCGGGTCACACAAAGCAGAGGGTTGCTGGGAGAGTGGGGAACCCAAAGTGATTGCTCATGACCCCGGGATTTCTTTTAGGGTTGATGAAAATGTTCTGAAATTAGAGACGATGGTTCTAAAACTCCGTGCAAATACTAAAACCACCGAATCGTACACATTAAAGGGTGAATTTTGTGGTATGTGGATTGTACTCAATATCTATATATTTTAAAAGATCCCTTCTTCAGGGAAATCTTTTTGGATCAGACACCCACTACTTCTGAGGACTTGTGATACCTGTTATGGCAGGGATCATAATTATAAAGAGTAATTATGTCACTGGTTATTAAATACAGTGGTGTGCTCAGGGCAGGGTGGTGGTAAGGGTACATTGTAGAGAATTTAAAAGCAATAATAAAACCAACTAAAAGCTGATCTTCTCTTTACAATACCATGTTCTGGCAGTTCTAAATAATGTCGGTGATAAAATACATTCCCCCTCCAAAAAAGGCTTTTTGGTCTACATTCTAAAAGAATCGTAGGGATTACTGTTGAGTTTAGAGATAATGTGTGCAAGCTTCAAACGAACACATTCTTATTCCTTTAATAAACATTGTATTCTACATAGAAGTTAATTCAGAGAATTCCCAATTACCGCCAGTCCCCCGCAGATGAACTCAGCTACAGGGGTTTCTTTTGAGATAAATTTGTCATTGTAACATAACAGTGAGACGTGACTTACTCAGCTGGTGTTTCCAGCCCTGTGCTACTACAAATACATGCCTTTCAACAGTAGATTCAAAGTAAATACTGATAGCACACCGATTATAAAGACGGAAACGGAACTTGAGGTTCTTACTTCTGCCAGTCCATGTAACTACTTGTGTTTATTTGTTTTAAAATTTTAAAACTGCGGAAACAGGGAGAAGGGAAATTTTCATTGGTGAGTGCAATAGTTTGTACATGAAATATTTTACTGAATTTGATATTGAAATGTATTCTTTTCCAATCATTGTTGCTTTAAACTCAAGAACAAATCCAGAAAATAAATGGTCCCATATGGTACTTGCCCAAATTGTACCTTTTACAGTTTGGTTTTATTAAAATTCACTTATTAGTTACTGAATAATTACTTACATAAAATAATATTATAGGAGATGGTAACCAAAGGATCAAGGTTTAATATGAAACAGATATAAAAACAAATAATAATCAGATTAGGTTTTTCCCCTTTTAGGCACAATAATATGTTTTATTTTTATTTTTCTTCTTTTTTACTGGCAAGATTGTGCAAACAAATATTCAGTCTGAGGAAACTTTTTTTTAAAGTTATTTATTTATTTATTTTTAAAGATTTTATTTATTCATTTGACACAGAGAGGGGACACAAGCAGGAGGAGCGGCAGAGGGAGAGGGAGAAGCAGGCTCCCCGCTGAGCAGGGAGCCCGATGCGGGGCTCGATCCCAGCACCCTGGAATCATGACCTGAGCCGAAGGCAGCCACTTAACCAACTGAGCCACCCAGGCATCCCAGTTTTTTATTTATTTAAGTAATCTCTACACCCAACGTGGGGCTCGAACTCACGACCCCGAGATCAAGAGTTGCACACTCTTCCTACTGAGCCAGCCAGGCACCCTGAAGAAATTTTCAATATGAGGAAAGTATCTGCATTTCCTTTCTGGCCATTTTTGTTATTCGTTTCATTTTGTGATTATTGCTGAAAATAATTTAGTCTTGTAGAGGAGGGAATTATTTTCTAATATGCCTTCTCTATTTGATTAAATTAAATAGTAATATTCATGAAGGATATATTGATGAGCTACATATGTTCTTGAATATATTCCTAAATATTTCGAATGTATAATAAGGATATGTATTTTTGAATAATATTCATATTCATTTAAAATATTCATGAAAAAATACTCTTCAATGCAAGGTGTTGGTAAATTGCTAAATTGGGTGAATTAACTCTTTGGTGTCTTAGTCAAAACTAAGATGTAGAAAATGTGAAATAATTTTTCTGTGGTCAGAGCATCTGTAGGAGGAGCTGGGATCTGAACCAGAATCTTCTAACTGGAGAGCCCACTCTCGTAACCATTATACTACATTGCTTCCGCACACACATACTACTGAAACTCAAGTCGCCCATGAAATGCCATCCAAACTGTAACTTCACCAGAAATGCTGCCCAGGTGAAGATGAATAGCCAAGTCTACACAGCTGTGGGTCAGACTCACACTTCAGCCCAATCACCAAGGATTGGGGATCACAAACAGGCAATTCTTCAAACACCACGGACCCGCTTCCAGGGTGATTCATTGGGTTCCTCTCCTGGAGTAGTTCCTGGACCATATTACACCATTCCTGCCTCAGGGCCTTTGCACCCACTGTTCTTTTGTCTAGCTTTCCCTCCTGGCTCTTGAAATAACTAATTCTCATGTTACCTCCTCAAAGAAGCCCTCCCTGACTATCGTATCTGAAGTTACCCCTCCGGATCACTAACCAGTCACTAACCACTGCCCCATTTATTTGATCGCATACAACATTGCTTTTACTCTCCATCTACCTATTTATCGATCTACCTACATCTATCTTTGTTTTTAAATCAAATCAGTGGCTGGCATAATAGGTTCCTAATAAGTATTAAGTTATTGAAAGAACGGCCAAGTGAAAGGATTAGCAATGCTGTGCTAAGAAGGATTCTGAGGTCACATCCAAGCTCAGTGGGACCGAGGACTATAAGAAATGAGCCACATCTGCTGTGCACAGGATGTGGGGAGGGGTAGAACACCTATACGTGTGGGGCCTGGATTGCCATATTAGCCAAAACAAGGACGAGCTAGGGCTCTCCCCACATCAGCACCCATCAACCAACACACTGGCATAGGCTCCCTCACTGATGGGATCCCTCAGCTCTCTCTCCCTGATTCTTGAGGAAGGAGAGTGGGTGCAGCACAAGTAGGGTACTTCTCACAGTCGACAACCTGATCTCAGAGTCAAGAGGGTAAAGACTTGGATCACGATTCTCACCTTCATGCGGGGACCAGGGGACTTGACTGGTGAGCAAAGCTTCCTCGATAGGGTTCAAAGTTCATAAACCAAGATTCTACCAGCTTCCCACTGCCTGAGTCTGAAAGAAAGGAGTTCTTAGAACAGAGGCAAGAGAATTAAAACCAGCCCCAGCTGTATAGGATTCTCTCCTTCCCCTCCCAAGTCATTAACAAAGACTGACACTGTAGTCTTTATCAAAAAATCTTGTTCCCTAAGTGGTGATACAGAATAATTATCTCAGCATGCAATCAGCACAGCGATCTTCTTCAAGGCAATTTGTAAAATTTGTGGCAAGGATATGCATTTTTAAAATAGATTAAATTTTCAAGAGCTCGCCTCTTAAACCTGGTCAGAATGTATTTACAACTCACCTGGTGGGATGATGCATATCTCCAAGCAGGAATTCTCTTTCATTAGGCCTTGCTTAATTGAATCAGGCAAAGTCATTTTGGGATTGTCCCAAAAGAAAACCTTTTATCTCAAGGCAAATGTGTCTTAACAAGGCCCTCCAGGTAAATAAAGCCAGGTTTCCACAAACCCGAACTCTCTGCTCCTCCTTCAAAAGCCTACCACCCGACTCCATTTGTTTTTCTTTTAAGTGAGGAAATGGCTTTCGGAGTTAAGTGTTGCCAGTGAAAGCAACAAGTTGGCCTTCCCCTCACTTGGTAACTGTTAAGAAACACCTTGTCTCCTTTCTTTTCTTCCTTCCTCACAGTTAAGTTATGCCTTTGCTGGAGTGAGTGTGCTTGCAAAGCAAGGGCTTGCTCAAGGTACGATCAGGAGTTTGATTCAGCCCCCAGTTGATTTCCACTGGGTTGACTCTCGAATTTAGGCTTTGGACAAATCTTGACTGGATTATGCAAAGATCAAAGACCATGACTCTGCATTCCCCCAAACCTGGTGTAGTAGGGGCCCGCCTAGTGTCGACCCTGGGCTTCGCCACTCGGCTGCCAGGACACCTGTGTTCTCCGACATTCATGGGCGCAACTGGGATTCTGGAGGCCGGGGGGGGGGGGGGGCAGGGCTGCCCCCCCCCCCCCGGGGCCACCCTCCATACGGGAGAAACTGAGAAGGGTAACTGCTGTGATAACTACATACTTTAAACAGGAAGGAGCACACTCCACCTCTAACAGCAATCCCCCCAATTCCGAAGCGTGGCTTGAATGGCCTGTTGCCTGCCAGTCACCCGTCGAACAGTCTCCCCTCCCTCGCCGGCCTCCACGCTCCCAGCCCAGAAGCATCTAAGATTTGTCTAGAAAAAGGGACTTGTCTTTCCCGGCACTTTTCACAGTAGGTTTCCTTGACTCAGCATAAACTCGGGTTCCAGCAAGAATCGGAGGCGGCTGGAGCGGCCTTTCCTCCCCTCCATCACCAGCCGCACTGCCCTGTCCCCGGAGCGAGCCGGGCCGCATATATCGGATGTCACTCGGGGATGACTAATCGGGGATGCCGATGAGAAGCCTTAGAGCCTGCTGGTAAAGGAGCCCGTGCAAACTTAGAACGAGTCATCTGACGGGTCACGTGGGCGGGGCGCGGCGGGCCCTCTCCCCTCGCCCGGCGGCCCGTGACTCAGAGCGGCACCCGGTCCCCGGTGAAGGGCAGCAGTTACGTAAGCGCCAGCGGGGCCGCGCCGTGCGGCGGGGAGGCCGCGACCCAGACACCTCCTCCCTGCGCTCAGGGGGCTCCAGATGGGGGCCGGGCCCCGCCTCCCCGCCCTCCCCGCCCTCCTACAATTCTCAGGAAGGTCCGCGACGCCGCCGACGTTTCCAGAACCCAAAAGCGGGCCCCAGGGAAGATTCTCACGCAGCAGGCCCCCCCCCCACTCCACCCCCCCCCCCCCGCCACGCCCGAGTGCTAAACCCAGAGGAGACATCCTCCATCCTGGATCCCTCCCCCAGCCCCAAGCCGGCAGGGGCGGGGCGGAGGCCGGGAGGCCGGAGAGACTTATTCTATTATATAAACTTGTAATTGGCTCTGGCTCCTGCGGGCTCGGGCCACTGGCGCGATGTTTCCAACCAGATGGATTGTAAGGCCGGGCAGCTTCCATTCCCCCTCCTCCCACGTGCCCTCACTGCGCAAGCCCCACCCGTCTGCCTCCCCAAGTCTACCAGAATTTCCCTTCCTTTCCCGTCCTCCCCTGTATGACGGATGGCATCCAGAAAGGCACGATTATTTGAAAATGGTATTTAATTATTGAACTAACGTAGGCCCAGCCTGCAAATCAACATGCAGGAGCATCTCACTAACTCAAGTGGAAAATGAGTGATCCTAGCGCAGCGACCAGGCCTCAGACTTTTCTGCATTGGAAGGCCCTGGGGGGCTTGTTAAAACTCAGGGTGCTGAGCCCCACTCCCAGAGTCCTGCTCACTAGGTATGGAGCAGGCGGAGGAATTTGCTTTTCTACAAATTACCAAGAGATGCTGATGCTCGTTGAACCACTTGTACAGACAAGGGCGGGGCTACAATTTATACTGTACAGTTATATTCCTGAACAAGAGGTCAGGAAGACCAACCTCCTCTCAAGGACTCTCTGGCATTTTAAATGTGTTCATTTACAAACAACAAACATGTTCGTTGTAAATCATAACATCCATCCCTGTGCATGATGAAAACGTTTCACAAGCCCCACAAATTAGCAACCGGCGTTGACTCTTTCCAAGAATTTGGAAATCAAGTGTTTTATAGCAGGAGGTGACCTCAGAGACTGGCCAGGCCAAAACCTCACCTAACAGGTGAGAACCAAAGGTCACCAAGGTTGGTGGGTTGGTGGAGAGAGCTGGGAAGGTCAGCATTCCTGGAAGCAGGTGTAACTATCTGAGGATATTCAGACCCCCAGCTCCACCACTGGTTAGCTGTGCAATCACAATTTTCTTCTCTTTCCTAATCTGTAAAAAAGGACCAAAGTCTATTTTGCTGCAGCATTGTGAAAATTCTACATAATGTTTAAACCTGCATAATTCAGATCAGGCTTGCCCCTGTGTCATACTATGCTATTATTATTTGTGGTCAAAGCCACTGTGCTAATTAGTAGGTGAGCTAGGACTCAAACTCAAGACCCCTGACTTCTAATCCAAAATAATTTTTCCACTGCCCTACTGTGTAGGGAATGTTTCTTTCTTTTTTTTTTTTTAAGATTTATTTATTTGAGAGAGAGAGAGAGCACAGCAGGGTGGGGGAGAGGCAGAGGGAGAAACAGACTCCCCACTGAGCAGGGAGCTGGATGAGAATGCGGGACTCAACCCCAGGACCCTGGGATCATGTCCTGAGCCAAAGGCAGATGCTTAACCAACTGAGCCAGCCAGATGCCGCTGCAGGGAATGTTTCTTTAAAAAAATATGTGGCTGTGGTACTTAACCTCAATCATTCCTCTGATGCTAGAGCATTTTCTCCTAATTAGTGCAAATAGTTGAAGTGTGTTGGACTTTCTGGTTGTATATGAGCCTCATAGAAGTAACAGTCACAGCCCAAGCACCAGGAGGATTCAAGATGCCCTCTAGAGCTTTTGTGAATTACATACCCTGAATTGACTTACTCCGTTTCTCCCTGCTTTTTAAAAACTGATGTCTTTAATTGTCGGGGACAGGGGCAAGTGTTAGCTAAGTGACTCTTACCATTGCCCCACCCTAGGGCAAATATCCCTAGGACTAAAGAATCTTTGAAACTTCAGGCTGGAGCTTAATATTGCCCACTCTGAATCCCTGAACAGGTGAGATTAGTGCCTAAATCACTTTCTCTGTCTTATTAGCCAACAGGTCTGCTAGTCACACCTTTGCACCTGCTTTTACCAAGCCCTTGGGGAGACCCCCTGCCATTCAGAGTCACAGATCCTAAAGGGTTGGGGGAGGGAGGAAAAGCAGTCAAATAATCAGGGTGACTAATTGGATATATAGAACCCAACGTGGCACAGAGTGCCATCATGGGTACATGAGTATGTGGCATTCACATTCCCTCAAGAAATGAGATGCTAAATTGCTAATAGCCTCCCTGGGGTTCGGTTCCCTGCTGTGACGCCTTCTAGATTTTGTAGGAGTTTAGGCACATTAAAATATCACAGCGTTTGCTCACATGTGAGGCATCCACTCATGTCCTTGACATTGATGCTGAAATTCCGTAAGGAAGAAAAACCTCTTTCCTATGTAATCTGACTGCAAGTTGGTATCAACAGGCACTTCCAAATGAGATCACGGTTACCCGTAAGCACCATGGGACATCTAAGGCTTCCAAAGTTGTTATAGTGATACACAGAACAAGTTTTGAGCCGGCGTTTTTAATTCTTAGGATTTGTGCTTTTTCCACATTGTTTCCTTTCCTCAGCTCTCCAGACTGGCTCTGATTTGGCCTTCAGTTTGATTTCATCATTGCTCTTATTTTTAATTCTTCTCTCTCCCTCACCCCCATCTTAGACTTACTTGGCTTTTAAGATGGTGACTTTCCACCTCGGTTCCCATAGTTGGATTATGAAATCAAGTTGTTTTTTTTTAATAATTTTTATTGTTATGTTAATCACCATACGTTACATCATTAGTTTTTGATGTAGTGTTCCATGATTCATTGTTTGTGCATAACACCCAGTGCTCCATGCAGTATGTGCCCTCTTTAACACCCGTCACCAGGCTAACCCATCCCCCACCCCCCTCCCCTCTAGAACCCTCAGTTTGTTTTTCAGAGTCCATCGTTTCTAATGGTTCATCTCCCCCTCCTACTTACTCCCATTCATTCTTCCCCTCCTGCTATCTTCTTCTTTTTTTTCTTCTTAACATATATTGCATTATTTGTTTCAGAAGTACAGATCTGTGATTCATCAGTCTTGCACAATTCACAGCGCTCACCGTAGCACATACCCTCCCCAATGTCTATCACCCAGTCACCCCATCCCTCCCACCCCCCACCACTCCAGCAACCCTCAGTTTGTTTCCTGAGATTAAGACTTCCTCATATCAGTGAGGTCATATGATACATGTCTTTCTCTGAGTGACTTATTTCACTCAGCATAAGACCCTCCAGTTCCATCCACGTCGTTGCAAATGGCAAGATCTCATTCCTTTTGATGGCTGCATAATATTCCATTGTGTATATATACCACAGCTTCTTTATCCATTCATCTGTTGAAGGACATCTTGGCTCTTTCCACAGTTTGGCTATTGTGGACATTGCTGCTATAAACATTGGGGTGCACGTACCCCTTCGGATCCCTATATTTGTATCTTTGGGGTAAATACCCAGTAGTGCAATTGCTGGGTCATAGGGTAGCTCTATTTTCAACTTTTTGAGGAACCTCCATACTGTTTTCCAGAGTGGCTGCACCAGCTTGCTTTCCCACCAACAGTGTAGGAGGGTTCCCCTTTCTCCGCATCCCCACCAACATCTGTCGTGAAATCAAGTTGTTTTAAAATCCAGTCGGGCACACCAAGATTTGTGTGTCTAATGTGTGTTTTCAGGTAGGTGGCATCTGTAACTAGATAGGGATCTGTTTAAATCAATAAGCTGGTCTGAATATTTATTCTGAGTTTTCTCAAGTTATTGTCCTAAAGCGGTCACTTATTTTATCTTTTCACCTTGATATTTTCCTCTTCAGTCAGTAAATTTTGTAGCCTGTCCTTAGGCTCTTTGATGGAAAGATTTTGATTTACCTGACCTTTTACAAATTCAAGAGCACAGTTCATATTTCTTAATATTTGCAAGTGAAGTTTTTATTGTTTTTGTGACAATTATTGATATATGTAATGTATCCAGACCTGTCGTTTATAGATGGATCCAGAGGGGCAGAGTTGATATAAAACTAAAATAATCACTCATTTGGCTCCCTTTAAACGTTCTAGCATGGTTGTTCCCCTTGGGTTAGGCACTTAGGTGTTAAAAAACAATTTTTTTTTTTTTTAAATGCAGCAAGTTTACTGAGAACCCATGTGTCAGGGAATCTGGTGATGGTGGCAAAATGTAAACAGATTTGATCCATTGTGCCACAGTGGGAAGCAAAGTCAGGGGCTCTGGAAGCCTGAGGAAGGGCATCTGACCTGCATTTGGGAGGCCATGATGGCTTCCCAAATTTACGCTGAGCCCCAAATGAAGAGACAAAGGAAGCTGCGATCAGGCCAATCCCAGGGTGAGTATGTTTGACTCAAGTCAGGGGTCTTGTGAGTCCTAGCTCACCTATTAATTAGCACAGTGGCCTTGACCATAAATAACAGCATAATATGACACAGAAACACTTCTTCTGAGTGTTACCAGATAAAGAAGAGTTTGATGGACAGAAAAGTGGGTCAGTCAGTTAAGATGGTGCTTGCAAGCATCTATTACATAGGTTAAGATCTTGTTTGTCTACAGATAACAAAGATTTAAAAACTAGTATTTGAAACAGGTAGAAATTCATCTCTCACACATAAAAAAAGCCAGAGGTGATATGGGGGCCTTATAGTGCCCTCCACCCAAGGTCCTTCTATCTTGTGACTGCCATGCATGATCTCTTGGTCCAGTATGGCTGCAGGAGATCCAGCCATGACATCTTCATTCCAGGCAGCAGCAAAAAAGGGGGAAGGGAAGGAAGGAAGGCCTTCTCCTTTAAAAGGATCAAATTTTATCACATTGTTCCACCTAGCTACGAGAGGGGCTAGAGAGTAAGGCCTTTAATTCTATGGCAATATGCCCAAGTGAAGTCAGCATTGTTAGTAGGGAAGAAGGGGAGGTATTGGGAAGCAACCAGCTGTCTCTGCCAGAGTGGTAATTGTGGGTGGAGAGAAGCCTGTGTGAGCAAAGGAGGGAAAGAAAGCTTATCTTATTTCAGGGAATAGACAAAGATAAATAGGTCAATTTGGCTTAGAGTTAGGTTTGCCAAGAGATAAGGCTGGAGAAATAAACAGATGCTAGGTCGTGGGAGGTCTTATTAGCTGTACCCTGCTTAGAAGCTGGAGCGTTATCCTGAGGACCATGGGGAGCTGTTGAAGGAATTCATCCTTGAGGTAGAGGGTGAGATGCACTGGGAGGTGAGGACAGGGGCATCATTAAGAGGTGACAGCCTTTCAGGAGAAACTATGACAGCCTGAACTAGGCAGTGGCATCAAGGATGGGGAGACACAAACAGATTTTAAAAGATATTAGAGAGGTAGAACTGGTCAGTTGCAGGTAGTAAGAGAGACGTGGCCTAAGATGGCGGATACCCAGTAACCTGGGTGGTTACAACACCATTCACTAACATCACAGGGAATGCTGGAGAAGTTGGATGGTGAAGATGTGCTTGGTTTGGATGCTCTGTCCCAAAAATTATATCTACACATCCCGTTTGGGTTGATCCATTTTCTAGCAGCTTTGTTGAGGTTTAATTTATATACCATAAAATTCACCCATTTTAAATGTACGGCTGGATAAGTTTTAGTAAATTTATATAATTGTGCAACTATTATTCAGTTTTGGAAGACTTCCACTGTACCAGAAAGTTCCCCTGTGCCCATTTATAGTCCTTTCCCTCCTACCCCTAGCTCCAGGGAATGGCTGATTTGCTTTTGGTCAGATCCACTTTTTCAGGTGTAAGTTCAATAAAAAGACAAGTGTAGCGATTTTGAGGGGTGGCATGGGGGCGGGTCATGATTCCCCAGGTGAGTATACAAAAATCATCTAGGGCTTTTTTTCAGACTACTCACCAGTCTCACACCCTCCTCAAAGACTGTGCTCGCTTTGCACATCCAACCCTCCCCCGTCCTGAGCCACCATGTTCCAAATGCCAGATGAGATGGTACTTTATATTATATAACATATCACTTTTCAAGACCATCCCCTGGTTTTCCCACTAGAGTGTCTCAACAGTATTGATGTACTAACCCCAATTGCCACTCGTTGGATGAAGTTTTTTAAGGGCAGATCAGCGATTTACAAACCCAAGGGGTGCCCCAGCCTTCCTTGATACAATAACCGTATTTTGTGGGGGCTGTGAATAATTCCAAACATAAAAGGAGACAGATGATTCTTTTTAGAGGCAAGCAACCCCATCAAATGGTTTGAGGACACTTTGTTTTGAATGCCTTGGTTTTCCTCAGGACGACTTTTCGATCAGGAAAACCTTTTTCCCAGTACTTGATTTGAAGCTTATTATAGATATCTAAAGTCTCCGAGACTCCACTTCCATTATATCTATCTTGAGTTATGTCAAGATTTCTTAATTAGTTGCGAACACCATCAAAGCTAGGAATCCTAAGACTGCTGTTTTAAAAATGAGAATTATGTAGGCACTTTTTGCTCCCTTAATTGTCTCAAAGCATTAAGGATTCAAAGTGGGTTTTGGATGGGACTGTGGCTCTAACACATTTCCATCTCTCAAAAAGGCTTTTCCACTGTTCTAACCTCCCCCAATCTTTCCGTCACTTGCATAGATAGAAACCACAAGCTTTAAAAACCCGTCATATCAAATATTCTTCAAATTCAACTTTTCTTCTAGCAAAGAGCACTGATATTGCTGCTCATTGAAATCAATACGCAACCCCTCTGGGAAAAATGGTCAAAAGGGGTTACCATGCATTCCTTCATCCCACAAATAGTTTTTGAGCACCTACTATATGCCAGGCCCTGCCAGGCTGGACACAGGGGATTCAGCAATGGACAGGACAAGAGAGGTCTCTGCTTTCTCAGGTTGACATTCTGGTGGGGCAAGAAAAAGACCAGCAACAGGATAATTTCAAAGTACTATGTGAAGTGAAGAAAATACAGTGATGTGCTGGTGAGTGACTTGGGGAGGGTCCTCTTAGAAGGGGTCATCTGGGAGGACTTTTGGAGGAGGTGAAATTTACGCTGAGCCCCAAATGAAGAGACAATGGAAGCTGCGATCAAGCCAATCCCAGGGAAAGCACCCAAGAGCGGACATAGATTGGCATGCTCAAGGCACTGCTAGGTGGCCAGGGGTCTGCAGAAGCATGATCCAGGCGGAGAGTGGTGTGTGATGCAGTGGTGGCTGGGCAAGATGCAGATAAGCGCACTGGTAGCCCATGGCAAGGCATTTGGACTCTATTGTGAGAGATGTGGAAAGTCACTGGAGGGCTTTGAAGCCATCAAGTAGCATGATGCCCTTTGCTCTGTAGGAAAATCCCTTTGGCTGCTGGGTGAAGTCCGGACGGGAGGAGGGTAAGGGAGGAGGCAGGGAAGACAGGGAAGGTATTGGGAAGGTATTGCCTGATACAGGTGGGAGATGACCACAGCTCCGAACTGGATGGGGATGAGGGCAGGTGGCAGCAAGGGGGGACTGGGGACATGTGTTGGAGTTCGAGCCCTGGGATTCGATGATGGGTGGGGTGGGGGTGAGGAAAGAGGTGGAGCAAACATGATGCCAAGGTTCTTGACCTGGACAACTGGATGGATGGGGGGGCTGTTTACTGAGGGGGGAGGAGGGCAGGAGGAGCAGGTGTGGAGAGTGTGGGGAATCGAGAGTTCTGTTTTGAACATGTTAAGTCTGAGATATCTATTCATGCCACTCCTTCACTCACTCACGCACGCACTCACTCACTCACTCACTCAATCAACTCTTCCTCAAATGTGTCCTCTGTTCCAGAGACCAAGCATTTTCCCTGGCATAATAAAGATAAGCCAGAGTCCCTGCTCTCTAGGTGTGCCTAGTGTAGTAGAGGAGGAGGACATATGAGAAAAGGTGGTGATGTGGGTGATGGGTGACATAATAGAGGTTATTGGTGGACTGGCCATGCCTGATTGAGGGTCTGACCAGCTCTCTTCGGGGGTTGGGTGGGGAGGGTGGTTAGTGATGCTTAGGAGAGCTGGGGTCTCAGGGAATTACAGAACCTGCTGAGTTTACCAATGGGGAATTTTCCTCGGGCACTGGAGATGGTAGCTTTGGGAATCAGTAATCCAGCCCTGGGAGGGAGGACTGGGAAAGTACAGGACCCTCAAAAGGAACCGAAGAACCACAGTGACTGGCATCTCTTTTGAACCTGGGCCAAACTGAGACAATAACATGTATTAGATAACAGATTTTTTAAAAAAAAAACATTATACAAACAAATATGCTATCCTATATTTTGGCCCCAAATAAGAATTCTGTAAAGGAAAATGTAGTATTTTCCGTAGTGTTTCTGGAGGTATCTCTCCATTTATAGGGGAGCACAGGGAAGTTAAGGAGCTTACCCAGGGTCACTCAAGGGGTAAGTGCCTAGCAGAGATTTCATCCCAGGAGACCTGGCTCCAGAGCCCAGTCTGGCCCCTGCTCCCAAATGTGCCATCATGGACAGATTAGCAAGTGAAGATGAGGACATTACACACAGTGTGTTCAGCGTGATCATGACCCCATTTGTTCAGTGGATAGACTTTTTCTAGAAGACTGGGTTTTTAAAAAGTGAGAATGCATTAACTTATAATTAAATTATTGAAGATAGATAGTCCAGGGAGACCAGCATCCATAGTCCACTTTGCCTACCACCCATTCTACCTCTGTGGAATTTTGAGGATGCTGGGGCATTTTCTCTCCGGTGGCTGCCTAAGCCCACTTTGCCATTGCCCCAGGGCATATGTGCGTAGACAAGACAGTTCCACCTTCGGAAACTCATCTTTTGAAAATTTAGTTCCTGAACCTTCTTCCTTATACTTCACACCAGTCTTTGTTGCCCTCAGCTTGGAGCAGGAGGTCCAGACAGAGGTCATCGAATTCTTTCATGATTGCCCCAGAAGGAACGGTCTCTGTGGTCTTGCCCCAAGAGATTATAATACAGGCCAGAGATGTTTTAGGGGTAGAAACCCTAGATAACCAGAAAACCCTGGATGACTAAGAATGACAAGAGAGTGCTGATAGCCCAAATGGGGCAACCTCAGGCAGTGATAAAGAGGGAAGGAGTGACTGAAGTTCCAACATTTCTACATCACTTGCCTGACAACATCTCAGAGTGATAAATACCTTAACCACAGATGTGGCAAAGAGGTTTTACCACAAGTGCCAAGTCTGTTCAATGGCTGCCTCCTGCCAGGAGCACAAAACTGAGAGAAAATTCTAAGCTCTGCAGAAAAAAGAAGAAGAAGAAGAAGAAGAAGAAGAAGAAGAAGAAGAAGAAGAAGAAGAAGAAGAAGAAGAAGAAGAAGAAGAAGAAGAAGAAGAAGGAGGAGGAATTAGTGATTGATTAGTGATGTCTGCCATGGGCAAGGTGTAGATAACTAAGGTATGGATGCCAGGTAGCTCTCATCCCTGCTTGACCTCAATCCTGTCTTTGGCTTTTTCTTCAAATGAGATGAGTAATTCAGATTCTCCCAGCTGATACTTATCTCATTCTTTCCACTCCACGCATAGCACTTGGTTCATACTTCTGGAACTACGCGTGCCACAGCCTGCCTCATGCCTGGATCAGCCACGTGTGTGTCTAGCTCTTCTCTAGCTCACTGTTCCTGAGGGCAGTGGTCATGTCCTTGCTTCCATCCCTAGAGCATGGTCATGGCATTCTGCACACAATGCGCAGAGAACCTTTGTGGAATTGAGGTACACGGGACTGAATTTTGGTGGAGCCCCTGAGACATGAACAACCTGAGGAATCCTAGCAAGGGAGGGGAGAAGCTGCAAAGAGGGAGGAGGCCCCGTCAAAACACCAGTGTGTAAGAAATACCGGTTCTATTTATTGTCTTTTGTGTGTGTTTTCTATCGCTGCGGTAACAAGTCACTACAAACCTAATGGCTTAAAACAACAGAGCCCACAATTTTATAGATTAGAAATGCAACCTGGCTCTCACTGGGCAAAGATCAAGGTGTTGGCAGAGCTGTGTTTCTTCTGGAGACACTGGGACTGGATTCCTCGCTTTGCCTTCTGCGGCTTCTAGAGGCTACCTGCATTCCTTGGCTTGTGGCCCTCTTCCTTCCTTAGAGCCATAACATCTTCAGATCTCCTGATGATTCTCTTCTTCTGGCTACCTCTCTGACTTTTAAGGGCCCTTAGGATTACATTGAGCTCACCCCCGGCAGATCCCAGGATGGTCTCCCTAGCTCAAAGTCAGCTGATTAGCAATCTTATTTCCAACTGCATCCTTCCTTCTCTTTCGCCTATCCAGGAAGGTAGCCTATCCACTGATTCTGAGGTTTGGACTGGGACATCTTTGGAGGGGCCCCAATGCTGCCTACCATCTTTAAATAAACTTACAGACAACTTTGAACCCCCAGCTGGTGCAATTGAGGGGACATTTCATCCAACTCAGAATTGGAGCTCCCTCCTGTCACCTCACAAGGACCAGCGAGGCCCACAGGGCCCCAGGGGCATGGCAGGCGAGCGACTCTTCTCCTACCCCTGTGCTAACATCATGGTGGCATTGCTCAAGAAGTGGGTTCCCTGCAGGGTGCCTTTCAATCCTGTAGCATTGGCAGGTCTAGGAACCCCAGCAGAGGACACTCAGCTGCCCCGAGGCCCCCAAGAACCTTTCCTTGTCTTCACAGACACCCTCCTCTCTCCCCCTCCTGCTTTGGGACCTCCAGCAAAATCTGTCCAGTGAGCCAGGAGTGTTTCAAGACGGGGATCCCCTTCTTCCAGACACACACGCTTTGCACTTTTAATGGAGCAAAAATCCCTGAGGTAAGACTTCCAAAAGCCCTGACTACTCGCTTGGAAATGGGGTGGAGGGGAGAAAAACACAGAGAAGGAAACATACATTAATACCTCAGAAATGTCTCGGGCCACACCTTTCGCCCAGTTTTGCCTGGGGCCCGTCTCTGCACCATAAATGCCTCATTACAACCCTGCCTGGGGCACTCTTCCCGTTTGGACGGCGCTGATCCACTCCTCTCTCAGCCCTGGGCAGGAGGCAGCCCCCCCACCCGTCGCTGGCTGCAATGATCGTAAATGCCCAGGCCAGGCCGGGCACGTCAGAGCCTCCCCGGGGAGCGGGACTGTGTTTACACGGCTGGTAAGGAGGCTGGCCCCAGCGTGAGAAGAGGCCTGTTTGGAGTAGAACGCCCGGAAGGATTTATGGAGGGCCGGCTGCTGAAATAGAGCAGTCATGAAGGAGAGGTGGGCAGCGGTTGGAAGCGGGAATATTTAGTAATGGCATGGGCACAAACATCGGGTAGGGAGGGCCTTCCTAGAATGTGCTGGTTTCTATTTGCTTTGTGGAGGAGGAGAGTCTGCTGCCTTTTTTGGGAAAGGGGGATAAAAAGATGTGAATTTAGTGCCTGTGAGAGGCAGACGAAAGCCCTGGAAGCAGAAGTCCTTAACTCGGCCGCAGAGGCACAGGTGGGCCTGCCTGGGACCCCATGCTCTGCTGTGGGGCTGAGGCCTGGGGGCGGTGTGGGGGGTGGGGGGGGGCTGCAAGGTGGACAGCCCCTAGAGACCCTCCTGCACGAATCATGCCACCCCGGAGCCAGTGAGCGAGACTTCTGATGTTTCTGTCTAGTTTGTACTTCACTTCACCTGTGACGACCAGCAAGCGAAGTTTTTATTCTTTCCCTTTTAGGATTTATTTAAAAATTCTGAACACTCTTGAAAGGTCTTTACCTTAGAGTCTAAGGCGGATAGATTCTCATATGTGCTCCTTGAGCGTATTTAGGAACTCTTTCTGAAGTTTTTGTTACTTTTATGCATTGACTTGACTTTACCCGAAGCCTGGGTAGCTGCCTCAGAAACTATTTCCCTCATAGCTTCCCCAAATTGGAAGCCCTAAGTGTTGCGGTCTTGTTGTTTGTGTCTACCCAGCATCTCTTGCTCAGGGGAAGAGCCCTCCTCCCTCATCTATACGGTCCTGCTGGCCTGTCAATCATGGGACTCTCATTTCCCTTCAAAGAGATGGCCCCTAAGACCCAGGGCAGACACGCTGATTGGTCAGGAGTAGACACATGACCCAGTCTTGGCCAATCATAGGACCACTTCCTCTGGACACAATGATTCGGTTGAATACAGGACCCAAACAAGGGCAAAGAGAGTTCCTTCCCTGAATGGCTACCCATTAATTTGAAGAGAGGTTGGGTTTCTAATGTAACTGTTAAGCTGGTCCAGCTGGGCCATTAGGGCCATCTTACTTGGCCACAGTAGGGAGCCCATGTGGAGGAGGAGACAAACGAACTATGGCACAGGAAGGGAGAATGGGGACAGGGAGGCAGAAGGATCCAAAGTCATCATTTTTGCCGTGGGATGAAGCTGAGCTTGGAGTCAGTAACAGTCCTGGACTTTTTAGTTGAGGGACATTCTCCTTCGGTGTTTAACCTATTTTGAGTTGGGTCTCCATCATTTACAACCCGATGTTCCTGACACATTTAGCAAATACATTTTGTAAATCAGAAAGATATTCTGGATCTCCAAATGAGCATTTAGCATATTGTTTTTCTCATTTGGTTTCTTCGCTCATAACGGCTCAGAATTCCATTTGCCATGCGCGTTCCTAACTCAGGGGCTACCAACCCCTCCTCGTGGGTCCTGTAGCATTGAGAGACCAGACGATTGCTGTCCCGCCCACATCCCCAAGTCCTTGCCCCAGCTCTTTTCACCAGCATATGCAGCAGAGGAGCAGCTTGGGGGAGCCCACCTAATGCTGATAGTGGAGTACCCAGTATGAGGAGAGAAGTCCGTGCCAACGTACTATGCCCTGATGTTCCCAAAACTGGTCCCAGAAGGGTTCAAAAGAAGGGTGGTGGACCCAGAAGGGTGCAAAAGAAGGTGCCTCACCAGGAGGCAGTATCGTGTAGTGGTTAAGGAAGAGCATGGTTTGGGGGGCCAGAGAAATGGTGGTCCAATCCCAGATTTACCAGCTGTGCAGGGTTGGCCCTGTTCCATTTCCTGTGCCTCAAAACCTTATCTGTTCAATGGGGCTGATAAAGACTATCTACCCCACAGGGGCTGAGGGTTCAGTGAGTTGTTATTGTTACTAACTGAACCCCAGAGCCCAGAAGCAGGATAGGGAGCGCAGAATTGCACCAAATGATGACGGTCCAGTCCAGCCCTTTCCCATCTGTGAATCACGGAATGCCTCTCAGCAAGGGCTTCCTGCCTCAGATGGGAGGATGGTCACACCTTCCTTACTGGAGTGTGTGAGCACAGGATGGAACCGTGCTGTAAGATGGACATGCAGGGTAAGTGCTCAGGACACATCACCTATCAGCTCTCAAGATGGCTCCTTCCCGACGGATTAGCATTGAGCCACCCCAGCTGTCTTTGCCAAGAGCAAACTTCTCCCAAGCACCAGGCGTGGCTAGGGGAGCTCCACCTGAGATGGGGCGTCAGAAATTCTGCTTCTGGCACAGTCCCCAACCCTTGCATGCAGTGGCATGCACACACGCATGGGGATGCCTGTACCGGGGGCCTCCTCCTTTTCAGGGACAAATGATTGCTTGGACAGCTGGTTCCGACATTTCCTACTTGCTAATTACCTATTTTAATTCACGTAAAATATCCTGATGGCTTGCTCAGAGGGCTTCTTTCATGAACTGTGTCACATAACACTCTCTCCTTTTCTAAGTAAGGGAATACATTTCCTTGAATCTTTCCTGTTCTCTACAAAGGTATCTATTTTGAAGGGTTCAGTTAACTTAGAGTCTAGAAATAAACCAATATACTTAATTTTTATGTAATGGGCTTAAAAGCAATCAGATTTTACCTTTAACCAACTGTCTTTTCATTTGATATTTATTTGCTACTTTAGACATTGCATGGTTTTCAATGTGCTATCATTATGGTAAGATGATTTGGCATAGTGTATTTTATTCTGTCCCTCAGAGAAATGCTGATCCTCTGGAAACAAATGATTAAATTTATATTTTTTAAAGAAAACCAATAGGCTTTTTAGTAGCCATAAAGCTAAAAAAAAAGGATAAAAGAAAACCCAAATAAATATTGAAATATTTGGACATGTCTGTTAACCACTTTTTTTCAAGGATGAAAAGTATGATGAATTGGTAGAAGTAATGGCATTTCTAAACAATGTTAGTTGAGAGGGTAGGAAATCATAGTCTAAACCTAGACTTGTGAAAGGAGGAAGAGAGGAATCAGTGGAGAAGGAAGGTGGTGGTCTGCATGCAGGGTGCCGGTGCTGACGGTGGCTCACCTTGGCACAGGGGAACCCTTTGCCGACCTGCCCTCCAACTTGATGGGCAGGCAGACCCAGGAGTGAATGAAAGTTCCATTCAAATGGCTCTTTTCATCCTGGAATCAAAAAGGACTGCTTAGAGCCCAGGTCAATGAGCCGTGGTGTAACCGCAGACAGGCAGCCACCTCTGAGACGAAACACAAACCCAAGTTCTTGCCAGAATATTCCACGAAGGGGATGGGCAGCCATCGCACACATTTCCAAGTAGCCATGTGCTGATTTTAATGTTTCTATACCTATGCCAGATGTTTTGACTTTGTGTTCGATTTAGCACTTTATCCCAATCTGCCTTGTGTTTGTCACTGTTTTGTATCTCTGGGTTTTCTCCCCCAGCCTGGTTGGGAGGCAGGATGGGACACTGCAACCAGCTTGGGTTGTACAGCCGAACAGACTAGGGTCTGAAACTCAGCTGAGTGTGTTAGACACCAAGAAGAATTTAAAATATCCTATCTATGTGTTTGAAGATTTTACTTTTAACATCCTTACTGGGCCTCAGTTTCCTTATCTATAAAGTGATACTAACACCTGCCTTAGACATTCGTTGTGAGGTTTAAATGAAATAACCCAGAGAAGGTGCCCAGCACACAGGTAGGCCCTTCGTAAGTTCTTTCTCTTTTTTAATTTTTTTTAGTATGTTATGTTAATCACCATACATTACATCATTACTTTTTGATGTAGTGTTCCATTATTCATTGTTTGCATATAACTTGATACGTATCAGCTATTATTATTTGTATTTTTATCATCATAGCTGGAATACATGTGTAGCCTTCTAAGTTATTGAAGGCCCTACTTTCAAGAACAGTAGTCGCTCAAGCTTCTTGCATAATGTGAAGAAAATGAGCCTCATTAAAAAATAATTCCCAGACTTCTTGGGAAGATGGCGGAGTAGGAAGATCCTAAGCTCACCTCATACCACGGACACAGCTGGATCACACCCACATCAGTATAAATAACCTAGAAAATGACCCCAAAACTGGCAGAACAAACACTCCACAGCTAAATGTAGAGAAGAGGCCACAATGAAGAGGGTATGAAGTGGGGAGGCCCAGTCGGGAGTTAAACGGATACACGGGACTGTCTGTGGGAGGGAGGAGTGCCTTGGGCGCAGAGAGGGGAGAGAAACAGACCCTCACACCAGGGACCCCGTAACATTTGGCTTTGAAAACCAGAGAGGCCAAATTTCATCAGTTCTTGCAATCAGTGGGGCTTAAAAGTTAGTGAGCTCAGGTCTGGGAGAGCCAGGAGGGCTCTTAAAGAGACAGCCCATAGACATACAGCATAGGAGTAGCAGTTTGAAAAACACCTGGGACATACGGGAGGGAGATCTGTTTACTAATCTCAGAGCATGTCCTGGAGGGGCAGGGATCGTTGGGAGACTTCTCCAAGGACAAAGGAGCTGGCAGGTGCCATTTCCGTCCCCCGCTGCCCAGCCTAGACACACAGACACCTGCAGGAACCAGCATGGCACCAGCATTCGTTGCCTAACGTGCTAACAGCACACTCTACCTCGTGATCCCCTGCAGATACACCCCCTCCAGCAAGGCCTCTGCTACAGGTTCCCTCCCATAGTAGACCTGCACAAATATTGCTAACACTAGGCACCCTGCCCTCATGTTCTCCTGCAGACCTGCCCCCTCCATTATGCTCTTGGTTGGAGCCCATCCAAAGCAGGGCAACAAGGCTGGCAGTGTGCAAGCAGCCCCAACAGGAGCGACAACTACTCCAAAGTTGCTCCCGCCCTGGGGAGAAGGGAAGATAACTACACATACCAGTCAGACCTTGACCCCAGTGGTGGGCTGGGGACAGACATCTGGTTGACTGCAGGCCCTACCCACCAACAAAAGCTCCTCGGGAGATAAAATAAGGAAAGTGCCCTGCAGTTCAGGGCTACTGCATCTCTGGAAAATGTCTAGTCTGACTCAGCTCAAGCCCAGGATGGACCCATGTTGGCCCTTTAGCAACACAGGGACCAAACTCTGCCCACAACAGGCAAAGAGAGCCATTGTAGATGACTGGACTGAAAGCAAAAGCAGCTCAGCCACAATAGCAGGGCAAATGCAATACATGCGGGAGACACCCCTGACGTGCTAGGTTCCAGTGAGCAGGGGACACTGCACTGCAAACACTACAGGATCTCCTCTCCATACAACCACCACTTTGAGAGCAGGAGATGTAGCTGACTTTCCCAACACATAGAAAAAGACAGAGAGTAGAGAAAATGAGGAGACAGAGGAATATATCCCAAATGAAAGAATAGAACAAAACCATTAAATGAAACAGAGATAAGTAATATGCCTGATAGAGAATATAAAGTAATGTTCATAAAGAGACTCACTGGACTTGAGAAAAGGGTGGAGGACCTCAGTGAGACCCTTAACAAAGAGGAAACCTAAAAAAAAACAAAACAAAACAAACAAAACCCAAAAGACAACAAACAAACAAAAACCAGAGATGAAATTAAAAATACACTAGAGGGAGTGAATAGTAGACTAGAGGAAGCAGAAGAATGGATCAGGGACCTGGAGAACAGAGTAATGGAAAGAAATCAAGCTGAACAGGAGAGAGAAAAAAATATATAATAAAAAATAAAAATAGACTTAGGGAACTCAGTAACTCCACCAAGCATAATAACATTTGCATCATAGGGATCCAAGAAGGAGAAGAGAGTAAAAAGGGGGCAGAAAATTTATTTGAAGAAATAATAGCTGAAAACTTCCCAAATCTGGGAAAGGAAACAGAAATCCAGATCCAGGAGGCACAGGGAGCCCCCAATAAAATCAACCCAAGGAGGTCCACCCCAAGACACATAATAACTAAAATGGCAAAAAGTAGTGATAAAGAATTTTAAAAGCAGCAAGAGGGATGCATGGCTGGCTCAGTCAGTGGAGCGTGCAACTCTTGATCTTGGGTTTGTGAGTTTGAGCTGCACATAGGGTGTAAAGATTACTTAAAAACAAAAAATCTTTAAAAAATAGTAAAAGCAGCAAGAGAAAAGAATACAGTTTCATACAAGGGAAACCCCAGAAGGCTATCAGCTGATTTTTCAGCAGAAACTTTGCAGGCCAGAAGAGAGTAGCATGATATATTCAAAGTACTGAAAAAAAAACAAAAAAACAAAAAACTGCAGCCAAGAATCCTCTATCCAGCAAGGTTATCATTCAGAATAGACAAAAAGAGAAACAGTTTCCTAGACAAACGAAAGTTAAGGGAATTCATGACCACTAAACCAGCCCTACAAGAAATGTTGAAGGGGACTCTGAGTGAAAGGGAAAGACCATAAATAAGAGTAAGAAAACTAGGAAGCACAAAAGCAATAAAAATAAGTGTATCTATAAAAATCAATCAAGGGATTCACAAAAGAAAATGAGGTAAATTATGACACCATATGCCTGAAAGGCAAGAGAGGAGTAAAAAAATGGGTTCAAACTTAAGCAACCATCAACTTACTATAGAATGCTATACGCAGAAGGTGTTATATACAAACCTATTGGTAACCACAAATCAAAAACCAATAATATATATGCAAAAAATTAAGAGAACGGAATTCAAGCACATCATGAAAGAAAGCCAACAAACCGTGAGAGAAGAGAGCAAGAGAAGAAAGGAACAGAGGAGAACTACAAAAGCAACCATAGAACAAGTAACAAAATGGCAATTAGTACATACCTGTCAATAATCACTTTGAATGTGGGATGCCTGGGTGGTGCAGTCGGTTAAGCATCTGACTCTTGGTTTTGGCTCAGGTCGCGCTCTCAGGATTGTGATATCAAGCCCTGCATCAGGCTCTGTGCTGAGCACAGAGTCTGCTTACGTTTCTCTCTCCCTCTGCCCCTCCCTATCTCATTCTCTGTCAAATAAATAAATAAATAAATAAATAAATCTTAAAAAATAAATAAATACAATACAATAAAATAATCACCTTGACTGTAAATTGACTAAATGCTCCAATCAAAAAACAGGGTGACAGAATGGATAAAAAAGCAAGACCCATCTATATGCTGCCTACAAGAGACTCATTTCAGACCTAAAGACATGCAGATTGAAAGTGAAGGAATGGAAAAACTATCATGCAGATGGAAGTGAAAAGAAAGCCAGGGTAGCAATAATTATATAGGACAAAATAGACTTTAAAACAAAGACTGTAACAAGAGACAAAGAAACATGTATATTATCATAAAGGGAACAATCTATCCAGAAGATAGAGCAATTGTTAATATTTTTGCACTGAACATGGGAGTACCCAAATAAATAAAACAGCTAATAACAAACAGAAAGGATGTAATCCACAGTAATACAATAATAGTAGGGGACTTTGATACTCCACTTACATCAATAGATACATCATCCAAACTGAAAATCAACAAGGAAAGAGTGGCTTTAAATGACACTTTGGACCAGATGGATCTAACAGATATATTCAGAACATTCCATCCTAAAACAGAATACACATTCTTGTCAAGTGTACATGGAACATCCTCCAGAATAGGTCATATATTAGGCCACAAAACAAGTCTCAACAAATTAAAAAAGATCGAAGTCATGCCATGCATCTTTTCCAACCACCACACTATTAAACTGTACATCAACCACAAGAAAAAATCTGAAAAGAACACAAATACATAGAGGTTAAATAACATGCTACTAAACAATGAATGGGTCAACCAAAAAATCAAAGAGGAAATAAAAAAAAATACATGGAGACAAATGAAAATGAAAACACAATGGTCCAAAATCTTTGAGGTGCAGCAAAAGCTCTTTTTTAAAAATTTTTTTATTGTTAAAAAATGTTAATCACCATACATTACATCATTAGTTCTTGATGCAGTGTTCCATGATTCATTGTTTGTGCATAACACCCAGTGCTCCACGCAGATTGTGCCCTCTTTAATACCCATCACCAGGCTAACCCATCCCCCCACCCTCCTCCCCTCTAGAACCCTCAGTTTGTTTTTCAGAGTCCATCGTCTCTCATGGTTTGTCTCCCCCTCCGACTTTCTCCCCTTCATTCTTCCCCTCCTGCTATCTTCTTCTTTTTCTTTTTTCTTAACATATGTTGCATTATTTGTTTCAGAAGTACAGATCTGTGATTCAACAGTCTTGCACAATTCACAGCGCTCACCATAGCACATACCCTCCCCAATGTCTATCACCCAGTCACCCCATCCCTCCCACCCCCCCACCACTCCAGCAACCCTCAGTTTGTTTCCTGAGATTAAGACTTCCTCATATCAGTGAGGTCATATGATACATGTCTTTCTCTGATTGACTTATTTCACTCAGCTTAAGACCCTCCAGTTCCATCCACGTCGTTGCAAATGGCAAGATCTCATTCCTTTTGATGGCTGCATAATATTCCATTGTGTATATATACCACCCTTTCTTTATCCATTCATCTGTCGATGGACATCTTGGCTCTTTCCACAGTTTGGCTATTGTGGACATTGCTGCTATAAGCATTGGGGTGCACGTACCCCTTCAGATCCCTATATTTGTATCTTTGGGGTAAATACCCAGTAGTGCAATTGCTGGGTCGTAGGGTAGCTCTATTTTCAACTTTTTGAGGAACCTCCATACTGTTTTCCAGAGTGGCTGCACCAGCTTGCATTCCCACCAACAGTGTAGGAGGGTTCCCCTTTCTCCGCATCCCTGCCAACATCTGTCGTTTCCTGACTTGTTAATTTTAGCCATTCTGACTGGTGTGAGGTGGTATCTCATTGAGGTTTTGATTTGGATTTCCCTGATGCCGAGTGATGTTGTGCACTTTTTCATGTGTCTGTTGGCCATTTGGATGTCTTCTTTGGAAAAATGTCTGTTCATGTCTTTTGCCCATTTCTTCATTGGATTATTTGTTCTTTGGGTGTTGAGTTGGATAAGTTCTTTATAGATTTTGGATACTAGCCCTTTATCTGATATGTCATTTGCAAATATTTTCTCCCATTCTGTCGGTTGTCTTTTGGTTTTGTGGACTGTTTCTTTTGCTGTGCAAAAGCTTTTTATCTTGATGAAATCCCAATAGTTCATTTTTGCTCTTGCTTCCCTTGCCTTTGGCGATGTTTCTAGGAAGAAGTTGCTGTGGCTGAGGTCGAAGAGGTTGCTGCCTGTGTTCTCCTTTAGGATTTTGATGGACTCCTGTCTCACGTTTAGGTCTTTCAACCATTTGGAGTCTATTTTTGTGTGTGGTGTAAGGAAATGGTCCAGTTTCATTCTTCTGCATGTGGCTGTCCAATTTTCCCAACACCATTTGTTGAAGAGACTGTCTTTTTTCCATTGGACATTCTTTCCTGCTTTGTCGAAGATTAGTTGACCATAGAGTTGAGGGTCCATTTCTGGGCTCTCGATTCTGTTCCATTGATCTATGTGTCTGTTTTTGTGCCAGTACCATACTGTCTTGATGATGACAGCTTTGTAATAGAGCTGGAAGTCCGGAATTGTGATGCCGCCAGCTTTGCTTTTCTTTTTCAACATTCCTCTGGCTATTCGGGGTCTCTTCTGGTTCCATACAAATTTTAGGATTATTTGTTCCATTTCTTTGAAAAAAGTGGATGGTATTTTGATGGGGATTGCACTGAATGTGTAGATTGCTCTAGGTAACATTGACATCTTCACAATGTTGGTTCCCCCAATCCATGAGCATGGAACGTTTTTCCATTTCTTTGTGTCTTCTTCAATTTCTTTCATGAGTATTTTATAGTTTTCTGAGTACAGATCCTTTGCCTCTTTGGTTAAATTTATTCCTAGGTATCTTATGGTTTTGGATGCAATTGTAAATGGGATCGACTCCTTGATTTCTCTCTCTTCTGTCTTGTTGTTGGTGTATAGGAATGCCACTGATTTCTGGGCATTGATTTTATATCCTGCTACTTGACTGAATTCCTGTATGAGTTCTAGCAGTTTTGGGGTGAGTCTTTTGGGTTTTCCACATAGAGTATCATATCATCTGCAAAGAGTGAGAGTTTGACTTCCTCTTTGCCGATTTGGATGCCTTTGATTTCTTTTTGTTGTCTGATTGCTGTGGCTAGGACTTCTAATACTATGTTGAATAGCAGTGGTGAGAGTGGACATCCCTGCCGCGTTCCTGACCTTAGGGGAAAAGCTCTCAGCCTTTCCCCATTGAGAATGATATTCGCTGTAGGTTTTTCATAGATGGCTTTTATGATATTGAGGTATGTACCCTCTATCCCTATACTCTGAAGAGTTTTGATCAAGAAAGGATGCTGTACTTTGTCAAATGCTTTTTCTGCATCTATTGAGAGGATCATATGATTCTTGTTCTTTCTTTTGTTAATGTATTGTATCATGTTGATTGATTTGCGGATGTTGAACCAGCCTTGCAGCCCAGGGATAAATCCCACTTGGTCATGGTGAATAATCCTTTTAATGTACTGTTGGATCCTATTGGCTAGTATTTTGGTGAGAATTTTTGCATCCATGTTCATCAAGGATATTGGTCTGTAATTCTCCTTTCTGATGGGGTCTTTGTCTGGTTTTGGGATCAAGGTAATGGTGGCCTCATAAAATGAGTTTGGAAGTTTTCCTTCCATTTCTATTTTTTGGAACAGTTTCAGGAGAATAGGTATTAATTCTTCTTTAAATGTCTGATAGAATTCCCCTGGGAAGCCATCTGGCCCTGGGCTTAGCAAAAGCTCTTTTAAGAGGGAAGTTTATAGCAATACAAGTCTACCTCAAGAAGCAAGAATCTCAAATAAGCAACTTAATCCTACACCTAATGGAGCTAGAAAAAGAGCAACAACAACAACAAAACCCAAAACCAGCAGAAGTAAGGAAATAATAAAAATTAGAGCAGAAATAAACAAAGTATAAACTAAAACAAAACAAAAATACCCCAATAGAACAGGTCAATGAAACCAGGAGCTGGTTCTTTGAAAAGATCAACAAAATTGATAAACCAGACTCATCAAACAAAAAAGAGGACTAAAATAAACAAAATCAGAAATGAAAAAGGAGAAATAACTGACATCACAGAAATACAAAGGATTATTACAGAATATTATGAAAAATTATATGCCAACAAACTGGAAAACCTGGAAGTAATGGATAAATCCTAGAAACATATAACCTCCCAAAACTGGATCAGGAAGAAATAGAAAATTTTAACAAACTGATTACCAGCAATGAAACTGAATCAGTAATCAAAAAACTCCCAACAAAAAAAAGTCCAGGACCAGACAACTTCACAGGAGAATTCTACCAAACATTTAAAGAATTAATACCTATTCTTCTCAAACTATTCCAAAGAATAAAAGAGGAAGGAAAACTTCCAAATTCATTCTATGAGGCCAGCATTGCCCTGACACCAAGACCAGATAAAGACATACAGAAAAAGAGAACTATAGGCCAATAGCTCTGATGAACATAAATCCAAGAAGCCTCAACAAAATATTATCAAACTGAATCCAACAGTACGTTAAAAAAATCATTCACCATGACCAAGTGGGATTTATTCCTGGACTGCAAGGGTGATTCAGTATTTGCAAATCAAACAATGTGATGCATCACATCAATGAGAGAGGGGATAAAAACCATATGACCATATCAATGGATGCAGAATAAGCATTTGAAAAAGTACAACATCCAAGCATGATAAAAACCCTCAGGAAAGTAGGTTCAGAGGAAGCATACTTCAACATACCTCAGCCATATATGAGAAACCCACAGCTAGCATCAAACTCAATGGTGAAAAAAACAAGAGCTCTTCCCCTAAGCTCAAGAACAAGACAAGGATGTCCACTCTCACCACTTTTATTTAACATAGTACTGGAAGTCCCAGCCACAGCAATCGGACAACAAAAAGAAATAAAAGATCCAAATTGATAAGGAAGAAGTAAAATTTTCACTATTTGCAGGTGACATACTATATATAGAAAACCCTAAAGACACCATGAAAAAAATAACCGCAGAACTGATAAGTGAATTCAGTAAGGTCACAGGATACAAAATCAATATACAGAAATCTGTTGTGTTTCTATGCACTAATAATGAAGTAGCAGAAAGAGAAATGAAGAAAATAATCCCATTTTACAATTGTACCAAAAAGAATAAAATACCTAGGAATAAATTTAACCAAGGAGGTGAAAGACCTGTACTCTGAAAACTATAAAACATTGATGAAAGAAACTGAAGATGATATTAATAAGTGGAGAGATACTCCATGCTCATGGCTTGGAAGAAAAAAATATTGTTAAAATGTCCCTACTACCCGAAGTAATCTACAGATTTAATGCAATCCTTATCAAAATACCAACAGCATTTTTCACAGAACTAGAACAACAAGCCCTAAAATTTGAGTGGAACCACAAACAACCCAGAATAGTCAAAGTAAACTTGAAAAAGAAGAACAAAACTGGAGGTATCACAATCCCAGATTTCACAATATTCTACAAAGCTGTGGTAATCAAAACAGTATGGTGCCGGCACAAAAACAGACAAATAGATCAACAGAACAGAATAGAGAGCCCAGAAATTAGCCCATAATTATATGATTAATTAATCAACAAAGGAGGCAAGAATATGCAATGGGAAAAAGACAGTCTCCTCAACAAATGGTGTTGGGAAAACTGGACAGCTACATGCAAAAAAAATGAGACTGGACCACTCTCTTACACCATTCACAAAAATAAATTAAAAATGGATTAAGGGCATAAATGTGCGACTGGAAACCATAAAAATCTGAGAACAGAGCACAGGCAGTAATCTCTCTGACGTTGGCTGTAGCAACATTTTACTAGATATGTCTCCCGAGGCAAGGGAAACAAAAGCAAAAATAAACTATTGGGACTCCATCAAAATAAAAAGCTCTGCACAGAAAAGGAAACAACCACAAAACTAAAAGTCAACCTATGGAATGGGAGAAGATATTTGCGAATGACATATCTGATAAAGGGCTAGTATCCAAACTATATAAAGAACTTATACAACTCAACACCCAAAATACAAATCATCCAATTAAAAAATGGGCAGGAGACATGAACAGACATTTCTCCAAGGAAGACATCCAGATGGCCAACAGACACCTGAAAAATGCTCAACATCACTCATCGTCAGGGAAATGCAAATCAAAACCACAGTGAGATATCACCTCACACCTGCTAAATGGTTAAAATAAAAAACACAAGAAACAATTTGTCTTGGTGAGGATGTGGAGAAAAAGGAACCCTACTGCATTGTTGGTGGGAATATAAACTGGTGCAGCCACTGTGGAAAACAAAAAATAAAAAATAGAATTACCATATGATCCAGTAATTCCACTAGTGGATATTTACTCAAAGAATACAAAAACACTAATTCAAAAGGATATATGCATTTCTATGTTTACAGCAGCATTAGTTACAATAGCCAAATTATGGAAGCAGCCCAAGTATCCATTGGTAGGTGAATTGATAAAGAGGATGTGATATATATATATAATACACACACAATGAAATATTGCTCAGTGATAAAAAGAATTGCAACAACATAGATGGAGCTAGAGAGTATAATGCTAAGTGAAATCAGTCAGTCAGAGATGAATATCATGATTTCATTCATATGTAGAATATAAGAAACAAAACAAAAGAGCAAAGAAAAAAGAAGACAAACCAAAAAGCAGACTCTTAACTATAGAGAATAAACTGATGGTTACCAGAATGGGGGGGGGGGGGTTGAAATAGGTGATAAGGATCACTTATAATGATGAGCACTGAGTAATGTATAGAATTGTTGAATCACTACATGGTGCACCTGAAACTAACATAACACTGTATGTTAACTACACTGGAATTAAAAAATAATAAGTCCTACATCATTACAGTTCCACACCAAGAGGAGATGGGAATTTCTTTAAGTTTGAACACAATAGGGGTACAACAATTGAAAGTGTAGAAATAAAATAAACATCTGTCTGGAGTTCCTACCTAGCATAATGAAAAAGTCAAGGAGGGAAGCCTATGTGTGAGTGATTTTATTTAAAATAAATTATAATCATTCTGATCCCATGCTCTCCCCTGTGTCACACAGGTGCTGGTCAGTTTCACAAACTCCTCCTGAAGAAAGTTCCTTTTGATTCCTTGGTCATTCATTGGAATTCCGTTACAGGTGGTTAGGTGTTGGTGCCCTGCTCAGTTTTCTCTCAGAAACCCTTCAAATTTCCCAGTGGCTGGCCCCACAACTTTCTGCCTACTCTTTAACAATAGACAAACCTAGAGTCACTTTAAGTTACAACTTGGAAGCTTCCAGGCCAGGACATTAGTCACTATTTTAATGTTCATTCAAAGCTGAGACTTCTCCCCTTTTGGCAGCTAAGGACAGAGTGACCACACATTAGGGGTTGTCTAGAACAGTCCTGGTTCATGCCTATTGTCCTGGCATCCTGTCTTTTTTAGCATCTGTCCTGAATCTCCCATTTTTAACAAGGAAGTATTAGCAATAGTTGCATTAAAGAAGCTGATATTGGTTTGATAGATCTCCCTTTGGGACTTTTCCATTCTTCTGGGGTTTCTACTAGAAGCATGCATGACTCATGAACAATGAATAGTGTTCTCACTTCAACACAATATGAAAAAACTGAAAGTTGAGTGAAACTCTTTCTCAACCCTTCCCAGACTCAGCATTAGCTAACACCTTTGTGTCAGGGACAGCATACAGGGTACTAATGGAATAGTGTGCACACATAAGCATTTGGGGACAGGTGGCTCCTTTCATTCTCAAACAGTGATGGGAAAACAATCAATGCTGTTGGGTCAACCAGCCACTTGGTATACCAGCAAGCTATACCATGGTGGGTGCTAAGTCACAAAGCTTCCGGGCTTTCCTGGGCAGAGTCAGTGTAATGTGGAAAATAATAGGTTAGGTGAGAGAGAAGAAATATGTGTAGAAAATAGAAGCTGTGATCCTGTTGGAGAGCGTTCAGAGAATAATCTGGAAGTTTGTGCTATGGTGGTATTATTCCTTATTATACTATATACATCTATAACTATTATTAATAGGTAATGCTTTTTATGTGTGATAAATCTTTTCAGCAACAATGCCCTCAAAAACAATGTAAGTGCATGTTTAATGAAATGTTAAGTATTGAATTTTCATTCCTTCAGAAATTAGATGATGAATATATAACTTGCACAAAATATTTGTCGACATTTGTCATCCACTGGGGAGCTGCAGCAATATTATTGACCACCTGAAAACCCAAAGACACCAATCTGCTGAAAAAGCACTAATATCCTTTACATTCAATGCATGCAACTGCAGACAGAATTTTATATATCATTCTGTGAAGCATGACTTTTCATTTAGATCAAATGTCTTTCTTGTAAATTAATTTTGCATATTTTTGATTCTCCATTTTCTTATGCGTGTGTAAAAAGTGAAACCATGGCTGTTAATATGTGTTTAGCAGCAGAAGAAGTTGCAAACTGTCAGGTGATGCCTGATTTATATCAGTGATATCAGATGCTTCAAACAGAATGCTGGTTAGCTCTAGTAATAATTTAATATTTTTGTCTAATTTATGGAATCAGAGCCTGGTCTTTGGCGGTACATCCTGTCAACAGTTAAAGATCTGACATTATATGGATACTTTTATAAATCTTAATAAGAAGTTCAACACTGAAGATACAATTATTTGTCTTTACAGTGATAATAGATTTACAAATTTTGGTAGAGCATAAAATTGTGGTGAAAACATTAGTTTGAACTTTATGGAGGAGAAATGTATTGGAATTAATAGTGGTGTACAGGTAATTTATAACTCATCTAAACAGGCTAAGACATTTTATTTTCAAAATAGAAGTGTTGGATATGTATTTATCTACCTATCTAGCTCTATCTATTACTAATTGAACTACAAATTTTTTGCAACTGAGATGATGCTGAGTACAAAAGCAATTCAGCATGGCCGTATGTGTTTAGGGTTTGTTTGTTTCATTCTTTGCAATAGTCATGGGTAAAATGTTAGACATGTTAGAGCCTTTGAAGAAATATTTTATAATCAACCAAAATATCCTATAATGAGATTAAACTTTCCCAAAGATGAATCGTCCAAATGTTGGTTACATTTTGGTTGCACTTTGTTCCAAACCAATGATTCCAACAAATCAGCTGGAAATATTCAACCAAGTATTCCAGGAATGGAGAAAAAAAAAATCAGCTTTTGAAAGCTTTTTAGTCAACCATGATGATTGAAAACAATGCTTGAAGCAGGAAAATATTACTTTTTTTCCTCCACAAAAGTAAGGGAGTCACAATGAGATGCCACTTCACACCCACTAATATGGCTATAATAGTAATAAATAAATAAGTGGAAAATAGCAAGTGTCAGGGAGGAAGTGGAGAAATCGGAACTCTTGTACATTGCTGGTGACTAAAATGGTAGAGCCACTGTGGAAAACAGTTTAGCAGTTCCTCGAAAAATTAAATACAGAATTATCAGATGACTCAGAAATTCCACTTCTTAGGTAAATACACAAAAGACTTGAAAACAGGTATTCAAGCAAACACTTGTACAGAAATATTCATAGCGGCACTATTCACAATAGCCAAATGGTAGAAACAACCCAAATGTCCTTCAACAGTTGAATGGATACACAAATATCCATACAGTGGAATAGTATTCAGCCATAGGAAAAGAAAGATGAAAGGCGGATGAACCTTGAAGACATTATGCACAGTGAAAGAAGCCAGAAACAAAGCTCACACATTGTATGATTCCATTCATATGAAATATCCAGAACAGGTAAATCCATAGAGAGCTGAAGTAGATCAATGGCTGCCAAGGGCTGGGGGAAGGGGGAAATGAGACTGCTTAATGAGAATGAGTTTGCCTTTTGAGATAATTAAAAACATTTTAGGACTAGATGGAGGTGATGGTTGCACAACACTGTAAAAGGAGTAAATGTCACTGAAGTGTGCATTTTAAAGCAGTGAAATTTATTTCAATTTTTAAGAAGTAAGGAGGAACCAGACACATTAAACATATAAATGGTGTGCATGATTTGGGGAGGGGCTCCTATTTTCTAGCAGAAGTTTGGTATTATGTTTGGTAACAGAATGGAGTATAATTGAAAAGACCTAAAATTTGCAGCACTTAAAGTTGATGAAGCATTAAAAACAAACATAAATAAAAATAATTTATTTGATTATTTTTGTCTTGTGTAAATACTTGTCAAAGAAAGTTTTTCTGGATGAATGATGACAATAGCTGTGAAAATATTTTGGCTAAAATATTCACACATTTTGAATCCTGAGAAAATAGAATACTTCACAGAATTTGCTCTGAGGTTACCAGTTACTTGTAGAGAGAGTATTTTATCATTAAAATTATTATGGTCTATTAAAGAAAGCTCAATTAAAGATGGCATCAATTTCAAACTTATTATTTACAATAAATGGATACTACAATGCATGTTTAAGAATGGCTTCAATCAGTTTTATGAAAAAAAGACTATATTGAAAAATATACGCTATTAAAACAAGGCTGATAAAACTGATAAAAGTATGTGAATATGCACCAAGATGAATTCTTCTGCCTATTTTTAATGTTCAAGTAGTCAACATGAAAGAGTTTTATGTTTTTCTTTAATGTACAAATACAGATATCTAATTTTATTTTAAAATAATTATATTTTAATATTTATTTTTTTAAGATTTTATTTATTTGAAAGAGAGAGAATGAGAGAGAGAGAGAGCACATGAGACGGGGGAGGGTCAGAGGGAGAAGCAGACTCCCCGCCGAGCAGGGAGCCCGACGTGGGACTCGATCCCGGGACTCCAGGATCATGACCCGAGCCAAAGGCAGTCGCTTAACCGACTGAGCCACCCAGGCGCCCCTAAAATAATTATATTTTAAAAGAGTTTTTAATAGAACTATTTTTTATAATAAAACCAATTAAATATTCCAGTTTGGATGGTCAATCATAGGGTCACACCAGGGAAGGCCTGGAAGACGGAAGAAGGGGAACTGGTTCATTTCTACTGCCTCTCTTCCCATCTTCCCTCTCACATTGGCTAAACAAGGTGGAGGAAGGAGAAATAAGGGGTAAGAGTCTTTACTTGACTGGATGGTTTGAGCTCTAGAAGATACTTCATGTTGACTTTCTCATGGACATTTTCATGGGCTTTTGAAGATTAGCTACATTGGGAACCTCTACTGTAGATCCCAATAATTAGGCAATATATATTCTTTGGTAACCACTTCCCACCTGGCTCTCCACCACCTCCATTTTCTCCCTCTCACTCTGTCTATAGGCATGATGCTATTCTCACAGGTTGTCCTATTCGATTTAGAGAAAGATTTAAAATGGCTCCAGAAACAGCACAAACATCCATCAATGGGAACTAGTGGAATAAGCCATGGTACACAATGGTTTCCAAATACTGTGCAGTAGTAAAGAGGAATGAGGGTGATCTCTGTATAGATGTATAAGGTAACCTTTAGGATATATTGTTAAGTGAAAAAAGCAAGGTGGAGAACAGTGTTTAAAGAATGTTATCTTTTGTGTAATAAAAGGGTAAGGGGATAAAAATATATGTGTAATTGCATTAAACTTCAAGAAGAAACACTAGAGAGATAAAGTAAAAACCATTAAAATAGTTTCTTGTGGAAAAGGGGAACAAAGAGGGTCAAAGTGTAACTATGAATGTACCTTGGCAGAGTTATGACTTCAGAGTCATGTATTTATTTTGCATGATTCAAAAACAAAGTTAAATCAAGATGGTGAAAATCAGCCCCACAAAATTGAAAACAAGTAGAAATGACTCATATAACTTTTGTGTATTGGTAGCATAACCATCTAAGGACAAAAATTGCTTCAAGAAACTTTAAAACATATCATATTGACTGTACAGTTGGTTGCACACCAGTGTGAAGGTACAAAATGCCACTGACCTATACATTTAAAAATAAAATGTTAAAATAAAGTTCCATGTTATGTGTATTTTCCCAGCATAAAAAAAACAAATACATATTTCTTTTTAGAATTGTAGAAAACACAGGAAACTAAAAAAGGAGAAAATAAGCCATCAACATTCCTACTATTTAGAAGGAAAAGAAAAGTGTTTGCTATCTGAAAAGGCCTGGAAGCAATGACAAGCCAATAGCAAGAGCACCCCTAGTGCCCAGACTGTGGTCTCTAAATATCATTTCTCACTAAAAGGATCTTGGGCTCCTAAGAGAAATGGCTGATTCTAAGTCTACTGCAATACTCAGAGATTGATGCAGTCATGTGTAAAGGACACAAGAGAAACTTGAATGAATTCAAGCTGGCCAAATTTAGGACAATTTTTACATCAAAATAATAATGACTGTGGTTAATTATAACATGTTGAATGAATACATAATCATTAGTAATAGAAGTCAATGAACAGAAAAAAAAGAGGAAGCAACAAAATGCTTGCTTGTTGACATTTCAACAAAAATGTCAGCTAATGTAGAGGTTGTAAAATTAGAAATTCACCATTGTACAAACCCCAGTGTAGCAACTGATTCAGGCAAGGGTCTTCAATGGCTGGTAAAACCATAGGTGAAATGTAGGGGACGGAATATTTGCATGATATCAAAGCATTACTCTATGGGTTACTTGTTAATTTCAAAGGAAAAAAGATATCTTCATAGTGAGGGCTCTGGAGGTGACCATCTTAGTGAATAATCAAGCTTAACATCACTAACAGCAGAACGACCTGACATTACTTGCCCTCTGGTATGATGCAATTTGAAAAAAAAGCAAATGCTTAAGAGTTTCTTCCCAAAAAATAAAAGATAAAACAAAAATAAAAAATACCTAACCTAAACATGACCAAGCCTCTAGACTTAACTTCCAGATGACAGAAAACACAGGAAGTAGAGAAATAAGTTCAAGTTCAGTGACAGCATGAGGAAGCAATTAGACAAATGGGGAATCTGGGATATTCTATTTAAGAAAAAAAAAAAAGAACAAGAAGAAAGAGCCTGAATGCTTGAAAAAAATCATTGTCACCCAGCACTCATATTTTGGTCTCCAAATACCACTGCCCACTGAAAGGAAACAGAAATCTTTAGAGAATTGGTCACTTCCAGGTCTAGGGCAGGAATGTCATCAGAAGAACCTGGAATTTGTTCCAGAGAGTAGAGAAGCCATCAAAGTCTATTAGGATCATGTTAAAAGAGCTCAGGAACCACCCTGAAGAATCTCCCACTGGCCCACATTGGGAAAATTTGAGCAATCATAAGAATAAAGCTGCAATGAATGGGGAAACACCAAATAAGCTAAAAAATCAGTAAGTTCATGATAATATTTTTTAAATTCACTGATCACCACTGGATTTTGCTAGAACCCAACTCGTGACTCTAAAACATGATTAAGGCAAGGAATAATGCATTTTATACTATCTTTCTTTTATAAAATTTATTTCAAAGCTACTAAGTAGTTTCTGATGGTAACTTCTTTGCAGATGTATTCCAGCTAATATGCAGAAAGAATGATGGAACTATCACCATTTTGAATCCCCTAGTGAAATAGTGGATGTAGGTAACGGATCAATGGCTTCTAAATCTACAAAGAGAAATGCTGATGAGGAACTTTGTAATGATTGATTGGGATGGCAGAACCTGACCCCACTGATCAATCTTAGCATCAAAAAGAGGTAACAGGATATAAGAGATGGGACAGAAAGTACACAGGAAGTATAATGCTACAAATAAGTAGCCATTAAAAACAACAGAGAGAAAAGGAACTTCTAGATTAAAAGAGTCTAAGGAGACATAAGCACCTCATGCAATGTGTGGACATTGTTTGGGTCCTGATTCAAACAAGGTCACTGGGGAAAAAATTCAGGAAATTTGAATACTGACCCATATTAAGGATGGATGGAGGGAGGAAGGGAGAAAGGGAGGGAGAATGGGGGAGGTTAGGAACACTTTCTTCAAGCACATTCTTCTGCAGAGATGGAATACATCCAGCCGATCTCCTTGAGCTCCTCAAGACACAGTTTGAAACCTGGAGGGGTCTCTGGGAAGAACATGGCTAAATGGGCTTGAAGAACACCAGGATCTACCTTAAGCGCAAGGGGTCCTGCCTCCCTCCTTGCCCCCTCAACCAGGCAACAAGATTCATTCCAGTGCCAAACCCTACCCATTATATCTCAGCCCCCAAATCGTTTTTCCCAGGAAATCCAAAAGATGTGCCCTGAAGCTTTAGTTTCAAGAGCTGTCACTTTCAAGTCTCTACCATGTGGTCACATGGTCTGTAAAGTTTACAAAACAAGAGTTAAACCACCACTGGTTGAGACCCCTGCCTCTCTCCACTCTGACTCTACCTCCCTCCCACTTTTCCTGATGTTAGCATTGGAATGGGCAGGGCGAAGCTGAGTAGGGAAGTCTTTTCGTTGGGATTTAGTGGGACATACATGTATATTCGGTTTTCAGTTATTTCCATTCATAGAGGAGTTACTCCTAGGTACAGCAAAGGCTTCCAGAGATACTTTCACTTCCCACTCTGCTGATTTAACTGCCAGACAGAAGACTGGAAGGAACAAAGCCAGAGGTCATATATGATATAAGGGTGTCCTACAGCACCTGGCACCAAAAGTCTGTAGGTAGTCCAAGAGAAGCAAGGTCCGAAATGCACAGAAATTCTGAAGTGCCCTGGAAACTAGTCAGTGGAAAATTCTCCTAAATCTTACAGATCATACATAAAACTTAATGGAGATTTCCCCAAATCTACCACAATCCTCACGCTGCACATGACTTCAATGAAAATGAGTTGTAAAGCTGAAGGAAAACAGTTCACAACTAGCAATAATAAAAAATAAATTTTCATTAACCAATGTTAGTGTAATGACATGTTATCTTTCTATAGTTTATATAGAAAACATATCACAAACTGCTACCATACGAAAGTGTGATTAAAGAGTATGCAGATGAAAGATGTCACCTAGGTATGTCAGAAAGTTAGTTAATTAAAATATTATGGGTTTGGGGGGAGAGGAGGTTTTATGTTGTAGTATTTGCAGCTTAAAAATTTTGTAATTTGTCATCATTTTTCATTCTAAATAAATATTCTCTTTTAAGCCTAATTTTATATTTTTAATTTTGTGCTTTTTTTCATAAAGATGACACTTCCTCATACAGCTTCAAGCCCTACAGAATTTGAATCCCTCCAATGATGCCTTTCTTGAACCCCAAAACTAGGTGGGGTTATCCTAGTAATGCTGTCAAAGCACCTCATATTTTTTCTTGACAGCTCTGACTATGTAGTTATACATTCATCGTGGTGAAAATTTGATTGACACCTACCTCCCGCTCCGACCTGAAGTTCCATGAGGATCGGGGCCACTTCTAGTATTGTTCCCAATTATATTCCCTGTTTTCCTGTGCTCTGCACAGTGCCTGGCACATAATAAATGCTCCGTACATATCTGTAGAATGAATTCATAAATGAATATATAAACATGCCTGCTGTCTTTATCAACATTGAGTAATCTGTTGCTTTATTACTTGGAGTCTCTGATTATTTATGCCAGTTTCTCAAGTTCAACAGGTGGCCTACATTGTGAAAGCTGGTAAAGTCTTGTCTTGACATGTTTTCTAGATATTAGCTGTTTCTATGTATCTATTTTTCAAAAGACGGCTTATCAAAAAACTTCATTTCATATTCATAACGTGTTATACTGCAAAGAAGTTTTTTCTATTTCATTACTTTAAAAGAAATGATATTTCTTTGGGACTTTATTTAAAAATATATTTTCTCTTTCATGTACTAAGTGCTCTGTTTTCATAAATTTTGCTATAAATGTTCCTGAAATACTGTATTTTCATGTGTGAAAATTAGCTACATCAAAGGAATTAATTTAGGAACCTGAATCTCTTAGGAACCCAAGTAGTTCCAGCAATGTGTAAATGATGGGACCACTCACTAAGATGGGGAGAGAGGGCCCCCTGGGTGGCTCAGTCGGTTAAGCGTCTGCTTTTGGCTCAGGTCATGATCCTGGGGTCCTGAGATCGAGCCCTGTGTCAGGCTCTCTGCTCAAGTGGTGAGTCTGTTTCTCCCTCTCCCTCTGCCCCTCTGCCTGCTTGTGTGCTCTCTCTCTGTCAGATAATTAAATAAAATCTTTTAAAATTTTTTAACAAAAAATAAAATGGGGAGAGAAACACTATGCAGGGTGGTTCTTAGGATCAGTGCAGAAAGGGAAGAGATGCTATGTCTGAAGGTGCTTTCAAAACTATGACATTTGTTGCAAATATTAGGCATTCATCCTCACCATTGTCATTAACATCATCACCATCACCATCACCATCAAAGCGTTTTACCAAGGCTTTGACATTATTAAATATATAACTTACACCAACTCAAGGTAGGGACAGGAAAAACCTTGGGAAAACATAATTCTGTATCCTTATTACTTCTATTATAACATTTTAATGAAAATCATATTTTTGTTTAAATGCAATTTTTTCTTCTCTAGAACAAAGATACGGTAATTTTGTCTGTTAGCAGCTCAATTTTTTTTTTTTAGCAGCTCAATTTTTTAAAATTTAAAATCAGGTGTTCTTGGAATAATTTTCCAGAAGCAATAATCCTTTTTTTCAATTCATAGAATCCACTGTCAGTTTATTCTTTAGTAATTTTACATGAAAAGGAGATTTGATTTCTTCCAATACCATTCCATCCTTCAGTGTCTATTGCCAACTTGTAAGCTACAATATGGAATTATTTTCTGTATGAAAAAATCTCTTTTGGGGGTGCCTTGGTGGCTCAGTCAGTTAAGTGTCTGACTTCAGCTCAGGTCATGATTCCAGAGTCCAGGGAGGGAGTCCCACATCGGGCTCCCTGCTCAGCAGGTAGTCTGCTTCTCCCTCTCCCTCTGCCCCTCCCCTGATCATGCTCTCTCTCGCTGGCTCACTCTCTCAAATAAATAAATAAAATCTTTAAAAAAAGAAAAAGCCTCTTTTTGTTGAAAATGCTAACAATGGACTATAAATTTCAGGGTTGTCCCACTATAAATAATAGTAGGGGCACAACGTATGCACGAATGCATGAAAACAAGAACGTTCCTATTCCTCACACAATGTGAAACAAAAAGGGCTTTGAAAATGTTCCTTTTCCATATTAAAAATAAATACAATAACACAGATTTGACCCAAAATATTTCTGTTCAGCTCAGTTTGCTTACCCATCATTATTCATAAAACCCAACCAGAATTGGGGTCATTGACAGGCATCCAACCACTTCTAAGTTTCCCATCTCCCTTACTGGGAACTACTGCAGAAATATAAATATTTCACAGTTACTGTATTTTTGTCTGAAATAAAAGAAGTAGAGGATGAGCTTCTCCCTATTTACCAATGATTTCTGTAATATGGCCTGCAGGTTTATCACAATCAACTCAACATTCACAAAGGTAAATTATGTCATTGAACAATATTTAGAGAAAAACAGAAAGGTACAAATTATAAAATAAAAATTACCATAACCCCACCTCCCAGAAATAGCCTACTGTGAACATTTGTGCGTAGGGCTTTTCAGTCTGTGTTCTAAGCATACATGATGATTTTCATTTTCATGGTCATCATCAATCTGATTTGTAACCTGCTTTTCTGATGTGCACTGTGAGTGGTATTTCATATTAAATATACTCTAGAGGCGCCTGGGTGGCACTGTCAGTTAAGCATCTGACTCTTGGTTTCGGCTCAAGTCATGATCTCAGGGTCGTGAGATGGAGCCCCTCATCTCAGGCTCCGTGCTCAGCATGGAGTCTGCTCGAGATTTTCTCTCCCTCTCCCTCTGTCCGCCACCCCTGCTCATGCTTTCTCTCAAATAAATAAATCTTTAAAAAATACACTTTAAACATAATATTAATATCTACATGGTAGGCAATCTAATGACTATGCCATAACTTACTTAATTCAGTATTTGGTTAAATTTGTATACAACTTTGAGCAAATCTTTTCATATACTCAGGATACATCCTAAAAGTGGAATTTCTAGAACAAAAGATATGTTTTTAAAAGCTTTTAATAAAAAGTTTAAACATACTTTCTAGAAGGCTTCCAATAATTTAAAAACTCCGAAGTCCTTACCAGCATTTAATATTATTAAGGCAACACACTTAAAGACCAAAAAAGTTACTCCATTATTTTAACTTGCCTATTTGATTGCTAGTGAGTTTGAATTTTTAAAATATATCTTCATTGGGGCGCCTGGGTGGCTCAGTCGTTAAATGTCTGCCTTCGGCTCAGGTCATGATCCCAGGGTTGTGGGACTGAGCCCCGCATCGGGCTCCCTGCTCCGCGGGAAGCCTGCCTCTCCTTCTCCCACTCCCCCTGCTTGTGTTCCCTCTCTCGCCGTGTCTCTCTCTGTCAAATAAATAAATGAAATCTTTTAAAAAAATAAATAAAATATATCTTCATTGAGAGAGTGTATGTGTGTGTGTGTGGTGTTTGGGGAAGAGAGGATCACCTCTCCATGACCTCTAAGGCAAATTTGTCCTTTTTTATTGATTTATATGAATCAGCTTAGTTTTTACAAACGGCAGCAAAAGACAAATTTCCAGGACAACAGAACTAGTTGGTTGGTAATAGTCAGATTATTTGTTTTACTCTATGAATACCACACTGGTCTTTTCAATAAAATACTCACGAAGCATCCATGCACGGACACACACACACACACCACGAACAAAATGTTTGCAATGGTAACCTGCAGCTAAGACATTATAACTCCACCCCCGACGTTTCAATATGACGTGGGGTCCAAGGAGTGGAGGCCAGCCCTGACCTCCTCCTGGACAGAGCCCGGGCGTACTTCCAACTGCACAGCTCCAGCCCTTTACCATCTTTCTGCCAGGAACACTTCTTGCTGTGACCAGGTCTTGAGGAGGAGTGGGAATGTCTTTTCCTGCTCAATTTGCCATAGACCACAAAGCATTAGGCAGATCCAACTAGCATTTACCAGTAAGATGATTCTGGACAAGCTTCCTCTCGCCACCACCTCCATGTTCTCATTTGTGAATTGGGAATAATAAAAGCACCTCCCCCATGGATTCGTGTAAATAACGAAAGCTCTGAGAGCCCTAAAGGACTTTGTGTCACACACAACATATACTAAATGTTGAATCAACCTCCCAGCTGCACAGAGGTGACTTTCTCTTATCAAGTGATAAGAAAACCTTTATATGTAGCAACGAAAACTAACTTTCCAGGATGACTTAACTAGCTGGTCGGTTGCTGACGGTCAAATTATGGGCTCAGATGCAAATAGGACCATACTCCTTTCCTGGATGACATGCTCACTGGGCACCAAAAGGAGTACTCTATTATTATTATTATTATTATTTTTTTTTTTTACAAGACTGCCAGGTGGGAAAAAGCAAGGAGGGGAAGACAGGAAAAGGGTGAAAGCAGACCAGGAGCCGGACCGAGCACCCTCCACTCCACTCAGCAACCCACGAACAGCCCCAGTCACCTTCTCAGAGCGGGAAAATCCCCATAAGCCTGGTCGCTGAGCACATACAGCCCTCTCCTCCTGAAAAGGTATGAAAGATGCGGATTCCTTATCCGCACAAGGCTTCCTGCGCTTCTACTCCTATCTGAGGTTGACCCAACATGGCAGAGGGATGCCACATGGAAAGCATAAATGGAGCCCACATTCCCTTCCAGAATGCTCCCTGTAGCCAGAGAGCTGGCCGAATGCGGTTGTTAGTGAGTGGAGGATATGCGTGTCACTGAGGATTCCAAGGAATTTGGCTTGTTCTGGGCTCTGCCTCTCCAGCAAAATGATTTCCACTTGTTCCCTGCATTGCCGGCTCTCTCGATTATGTGGAGTGGTGGTAACCCTTCCCTGCACAATTGACAACACTAATAAAAATAGATAACGTATTTTTAAAACCTACGGCAGATTGTCATGGCAATAAATAATTGTATCATGTTGCTGTCATAGCAACGAAGTCTGTGTCACAGAGACAAATCAAGCCTATATGGAATTTTTCTAAATTTAGGTGTTTGAAAAGAGTTAAAATAGCCTATAGTCAGGGAGAGGTGCGTTAAAAAAAAATCCTTAACCTTCGTTGGAAGGAATATTTTTAGTCATATTTTAAAAACAGAATTGCTTATCATTACATTTCCTCATTCTCTTCAAATTATAAATAAACTTCCCTTTTTGTTCATTGTATTATATATATATTCTCAAGGGCTTTAATGAGCAGTGCAAGATTAGAGAGGATATTCTCTCTCTCTCTCTCTCTCTCTCTCTCTCTCAGGCTTTCCCTCTCTTTTCTTCAAAAGTAATTTACAAGGCAGCACATCATAATTCTTGTACTTTTCCCTGGCAGCTAATGACACAATATTAATGGAATAACAAGTTACATTAGCTAAACCACGCCATAGCAAATTAATAGCTAGTTTCCATACACTTGGCTCCATTTTTTTAAAGCATTTATTACTGTGTGATATCTAGGGTGTCATTAAGAACTACAGACTACCGGAGCTAACCGTGATTATTCTCTGACACAGTAAACTTTCCCTCCTGACTTCAACTAAATGCTACTGACGTGACAAATAAGTGACATTGCCCAAAAAGGGGAAAGCGATTTTTTCACATCTATGTAATTATTATGCCGTTGAGAGAAATCTCTAAGTCCAAAATAATTACGTGAAAAAAATGCTGTAGTTTCCCACATGACAAAACAAGACCTCTCTCATTTGATTTTTTTTCCTTCTTTCATTTGGTTTTGATGAAATGAAAATGTGTCTTTTTTTCTTCCGTAAAGATTTCTTCTCTCTGAGTCCCCGCTGGGGAGGAGCTATGGTATTATAGAAACGGTTCAGTTTCAAGTTCAGCTGCCAACATGCTGGGTGTACACGCGACACCGCTCTATAGTATTAAACTTTTTTTTTTACTTTTTAAAAAAGATTTTATTTATTTATTTGACAGAGAGAGAGAGAGAGAGATTACAAGTAGGCAGACAGGCAGGCAGAGGGAGAGGGAGAAGCAGGCTCCCTGCTGAGCACAGAGCCGGACGTGGGGCTCGATCCCAGGACCCCAGGATCACGACCTGAGCCGAAGGCAGCCGCTTAACTGACTGAGCCACGCAGGCGCCCCTACAGTATTAAACTTTTAAAAGCCATTATCATTTTGAAAAACTAAAAGTGAAGTCACCCATTTTTAAAGATAAAATAACTAAATAAGATAGTACATGCGGAGTATCTATCCGTAGTAAGTTCTCAGAAATATGTGAGCTATTTTTAATTTAAATCAAAGATTGAACTATATATTTCACTTTGATAGGAGTCTAAAATGAGATCCTTAAACATCTAAGATGGAGGAAAAACTCTAACATAAGCGTCGTAAGCAGTGCATTATGAATCGATGCCTCTAATGATACTAATTTTTTCTTAATATGTCCCTAGCTAATAATTTTCATGATATATTTTTCTCAGATGAATTTTATTCAAAAGTGACTGTCAGAAAGTGGGGAGAGTCTTAGGGAAAAGGGTGAAAGTGTCACCACATTCTGGCATTCACCTCCACTGTCGGCCACCCGTTTGCTTGTGTGGCTTTCTGGAACAAGTGGGGCTTCCCAAAATGTCAGGCTACAAGCCTGATCCCTCTGCAGCTCCCCTTCCTACCCAGAGATCTGGATGGCTAATAATAAATGTGGAGGAAACCTCTGAAGGAATTAGACAGATTATGACTTGTGCAAGAAATCAGAAGTGAATCTATGTCTGTGGATAAAGCGTGCAGGGTACCTAGCTAAGAAAGAAGGTCCTGTCTCCTTGAGGATGCTTCATCAAGAGCTTGTCAGCGGTCTGCCATTCTCTTGGCCACCATATGCACCCACAAGCATTAGCACAACGTGCTTGCAGAGAGAAACCTTATTCTGGTGTGCGGCAGCTTCTTTTTTAATTTTTGGAGGATTCCTTTTGGCCTTTACTCTCTGTGGTTTTGTTTTATTTATTTCGTTTTGTGTTGTGCTTCAGAGTCTAAATGCCAGCCAAGGACAGACCAACTTTTCGGTAATACTTGACAAGCAAATCATGCCTTGTAAAGTTAGACACCTATAGAAGGCTCTTACAAGGGAGAAAAATCCTTCACCAAACACATAAAGATGCATGGGTTTGTCATGTTTCTCACTGCAAAACCTAACTTCATGGATTTTCCACCCCATGTGTTTAAAGCATAAATTTCAATATATACTTCTTTTTTAAATTCAATTAGCCAACATATAGTACATCATTAATTTTAGATGTAGAGTCCAGTAACTCATCAGTTGCATATAACACCCAGTGCTCATCACATCACACGCCCTCCTTAATGTCCATCACCCAGTTACTCCATTCCCCTGCCCACTTCCCCTCCAGCAACCCTCAGTTTGTTTCCTAGAGTTAAGAGTCTCTCTTGGTTTGTCTCCCTCTCTGATTTCTTTCTATGCCATTTCCCCTCCCTTCCCCTATGAACCTCTGCCCAGTTCCTTATGTTCCACATATGAGTGAAACCATATGATAATTGTCTTTCTCTGATTGACTTATTTCACTCAGCATAATACCCTCTAGCTCCATCCACATCAATGTAAATGGTAAGATTTCATCTTTCTGATGTTTGAGTAATATTCCATTGGATATATATTCCACATGTTTTTTATTCATTTATCTGTCGATGGACATCTAGGCTCTTTCCATAGTTTGGCTATTGTGGACATTGCTGCTATAAACATTGGGGTACAGGCGCCCCTTCTGATCACTACCTTTGTATCCTTGGGGGAAATAACTAGTAGTGCAATTGCTGGGTTGTAGGGCAGCTCTATTTTTAACTTATTTTTTTAAAGATATTATTTATTTATTTGACAGAGAGAGACACAGCAAGAGTGGGAACACAAGCAGGGGGAGTGGGAGAGGGAGAAGCAGGCTCCCCACTGAGCAGGGAGCCCAACGCGGGGCTCGATCCCAGGACCCTGGGATCATGACCTGAGCCAAAGGCAGACGCTTAACGACTGAGCCACCCAGGCATCCCAGTTTTTAACTTCTTGAGGAACCTCCATACTGTTTCCCAGAGTGGCGGCACCAGCTTGTATTCCCACCAACAGTGTAAGAGGGCTCCCCTTTCTCCACATCCTGGCCAACATTTGTTGTTTCTTGACTTGTTAATTTTAGCTTCTAAAGAAGGAAGGAAAAAGAAGAAAGTGGATGTTATATTTAAGTGAAAATACCTATTTCCCTTATTTACATATTACCCCATTCCCACAAGTAATATTTTTCATCTGAAGAAATGGGCATTCTGTAGGGGAATATGAATTCTTCTTCATGTCTATCTATTACCCTGGCTGTAATTAAAATTAAATCAGAATGATGGGATGGGCCCAGATGGAGTCTGTGACCCCACCAGCGCATTGAGGCTATGGACTCGCTTTCTAGAAGTATGTATTGCCAACTGAGAAGAGGTGGTAGTATCTCTCATGTCATTGCTTTGCATGTGACATTTTTAAACATTTTCAAACTATTTTCCAATTAGTTATTTTCTCTTGAGACTGTAATATAACTTTACCCATTTTACAGAAAAGAAGACTGAATCACCTCACACTCAGTCTTCAGAGCCTCTTCTTATCCTCTCTCTAAGAAATCCAAGTCATTCAGAGTTGATATTAATTCATAAGTGGCATGTGATTTTTGCGTGTGTGTTAGAGGTGGCAGCAAATTTATCTTCCTAATTATGTTTTGCTTAGACTAACATAAAAATCGGCTTGCATTTTCTGAGCATTCACCAGCTGGGAAGTAGAGAATGTTTTGTGATGGGGGAAGCTGCCTTGAGATTCAAACTTGCTATGTTTTAAAACAAACTAATAAACCTGGGGAAACATTTGGGGCATGTGACCAAGCAGTGTGGCAAGAGTTAATATCTTTACTATATAATGAGATAGACAAATTGTTAACAATAGTATGAATCCCCAACAGATAATATAGGCACTACTTTATGTATTTTCTATGACAAAGAAAAGATGTATTTCTAGCTGAAAATATAGAAATGTCTGCTCAAACATTGCATTTTTGCTCATCCCTCTAATAACCAAAGAAATTCAGTTTAAACAAAATTGGAGGGGGACACTTTCCAGAAATTTAGTTTAAACCAAATTGGAGGGGGGCACTTTCCAGAACGAACATTTAAAAATATGAAATCCGCGTACTTAACTTTGAAAATTAGCCATTTCAAAAATCAATCTGGGGGTGCCTGGGTGGCTCAGTTGTTAAGCGTCTGCCTTCGGCTCAGGTCATGGTCCCAGGGTCCTGGGATCGAGCCCCGCGTTGGGCTCCCTGCTCGGCGGGAAGCGTGCTTCTCCTTCTCCCACTCCCCCTGCTTGTGTTCCCTCTCTCGCTGTGTCTCTGTCAAATAAATAAATAAAATCTTTTAAAAAAATCAATCTGTTAGTACATATGAAGAACCATCAACATGCTGCATTATTCTACAGTTTTAAGGCAAAAATGACATATATGGAAAATATAAGAAGACATCTGTGAGGTAAAAGGACTCTCAGCAACATGGAAAAATACTCCTGATAAAGTCAGTGGGAGAAGAAAAACAAAATTGCATGTACCCTATGATTATAATGACTTAAAAATAAATACGTGAAATCTCAGGAAACAAACTGAGGGTTGCTGGAGTGGTGGGGTGTGGGAGGGATGGGGTGGCTGGGTGATGGACATTGGGGAGGGTATGTGCTATGGTGAGCGCTGTGAATTGTGTAAAACTGATGAATCACAGACCTGTACAAATAATACATTATATGTTAATAAAAATTTTTTTTAAAAAGAAAAAGAAAAAAAAATAAATACGTGAAAACGATGGGAGAAAAAAAACACCCTGAAAACTGACTGTGGGCTTTTTATTCTTTTTACTCTCCTTTTGCAAATAGTGATCGTGGGGATTTTTTTGCTCTTTCAATTTTTATTATTTCCATCCCTTTCTCTTCTCCATGCTTTTATGAAAAAATGGAGCCATGGACCATCCATCTAGAATACAGAGTATGGGGCAGCTACACCAGAAATGTGATGGAAGGCAAATCAGTATCTCTCTCAAGGTTTAAAACTGTATAAATTCCAACCATATGAAACAACAAGGACTTGCAATGTTTTTATACGGAGTGATGCCTTTTTTCTGTGTTCTTATCATGACCATAGAATCTCACTCGTGGTGCCTGGGTGGCTCAGTCCATTAAGTATCTGACTCTTGATTTGGGCTCAGATCATGATCCCAGAGTCCTGGGATTGAGCCCCGAGTCAGGCTCTGCGCTCAGTGGGGAGTCTGTGAGTCTGCTTGAGATTCTCTCGCCCTCTGCCCCACTCATGCCCTCTCTCAAATAAATAAGTAAATCTTAAAAAATACCTTTATTCAATTACCATTTAAGGATTTCTATAGAAGGGGATTCTGAAAATGATCTATTTGAACAGAATTTCTCACATAAAATGATACCTAAAAACATTCTCTGGGCCACCTACTCACCCTTTTGCCAATACCCAAGTGATCAATTCCTGCTTGAATTTAGTTGTAGGAACATTTTTTACAGAAGTGGATTAATGTGTAAACTGTCTTCTTAAAAAAACAAAACAAAACAAAAACCCCACCACTCTGTAGCCCCACAGCATGGACATGAACTCTTTTTTCTGTTATCCTGGATTTCTCCTGGAACTCCTAGCCAGTCATTGCCTATTTGACTATAATCAGCATTGAACATCTCTACCTTCTGTTTCCTTCAGGTTATCTGTGTCCTGTGGTTTTAATGCTTTGATGTTTCATCTTGAAGTTTTCTCAGAAGTAGGTTGGTACAGAAATGGAAAATAAACAAAGAAAAGGATTTTGTTATAAAAACAGAACACACTAATGTTTTTTAATATAGATGCAAATCATCTAAATGAGTAGAAAATGAGAAAATCAAAGTGTCCCTCCACCCAGTTCTGTTCCCCAGAGGTAACCCAGTTTGAAGTGTATTTTTTCATATTTCCAGACAAACTTATTTGTTTCTGAAAAAATTAAGAACATCAAAACACTTGTTTTTAACACCGAGTTCAACGTAGTCTGGAAATGTTAAACTTGAAAGTTGTGCTGTTTTAAAAACAGACTGTGACACCCAGGTGTGTGTGATTGCTCACAACTCCATTCAGGTGGGGCATACTAAGTTTCAGGTGGGTTTTCTGAAAACAGAAGAATTTCATTCTGTGTGGCAGATGAAATATTTTACACATAGATTAAGAAATTACCCACATCCAAATACTTAATCAAATTCTTCTCGAAGATTCGGAGCTGCTTAGATTCACAAAATCAGATGAAACCCTTGCAGAAACAAGGGGGTTGCATTCAACTGTTTCTGTGTCTGGTTGTTGTGTGTTTATGTTTTGTATTGATTTTGTCTTTTCATCTGGTAGGATGGATTTTCTGTCCTGATAGTTCAGACGTGTGATGAAAAACAGTGCTTTCCAGAGGCTGCTTTGGTTAAGTTTTACCATTGACCCTCTTTTCTCAACAGGAAGTTCTAATTGGCTCCTGGAAGAGAGTGGACACAGCCTCTAAAAACTTAACTCCTGAACTTTCTGCTTAAAAAAAAAGTCAACTTTTTTTTTAAATAACACAGAAGTGATAGAATTCTTAGCGATTTTAACTGTAGAAGATATTAAGACAGCTGGAATGTATAGCACACTTCACATTATGAAACTTTTCAGTCAAGTTTGAAAGCTTGAAAGGAAAAAATTTAAAATTAATCTCTTAAGCATAATAAAGAAAGTTACCAAAGGGCTATATAAAATGTCCTGAATTTTTAAAAATTCTGTCCGAAAGTATTAAGGGAAATTTAAAATCAGAATTATTTGTTATTTCCATAGCTTTCTTTTAGATCTAGTACTAAAGAATATGGTTGCAACTGGCCAAAAATGGGTGATTATGTTATTTCAGATTAGTGAGAATAGGAAATCTTGAGGTAGGATTATATTATGTAAATGACTCGATAATTTAGAATTATTTTTAATGAAAAGAAAGGATGTTGTCCCATTAAAACAAGAAATTACTTAGTTCATTTATTCCATCTGCATGCAAGCTGAAAAAGCCTACATCACTTACAAAAGAGGTGTTTCATTTATTTAAAAGGCTATATTCTTTTAGGATAGTTATTTAGCATAATCATTTAAAACTCTGTTGGAAGGCTGGCTGGACACATTGCACAGGATGACTAAAGAATTAGGGTTAGGGTATTCTACTTATTGACAGGAAATAAACATCCAAAATCAAGAGTACTTATAAAATATAAAATATTTTCAAAGGCAAAAAAAATGTTCATGTTAAGTACCCATATGAATACTGTACAATTTTCATCCGGCACAAAGACAATCTCTTTTTCACATGGTATGATACTAACTAGTTTTAGTTTGTGATCAGGAAGAGTACAACCCTGCCATGATTCAGAAAATCTTCCTCCAAACCATAAATCTGAAAACACACACACACCTTAAAAGCAAAGTTTTCTTTTAAAGATTTATTTATTTATTTACTTTTAGGGAGAGAGAGAGAGAGACAGAGAGAGAGCCGGGGGGGCGGGTGGTGTGGGGTGGCAGAGGCAGAGGGAGAAGGAGAGAGAATCCCAAGCAGACTCCTCACTGAGCGTGGAGCCCAAAGCGGGGCTCATTCTCACTACCATGAGATCATGACCTGAGCCGAAACCAGGAGTTGGATGCTCAACTGAGTTCGCCACGCAGGTGCCCCAGCAAAGTTTTCTTTTACTTTCAATTGTTGAACTTTTATATAAGTGGAATTTCAAACTGGGATATATCTACAGCATGGAATAGTACTCAGAAATAAAAAGGAAGGAACCACTGATACATACAATAACTTGGATGGAGCTCGAGGAAATTACACTGAGTGGGAAAGATAATCCCGAAAGCTTATATTCTATATGATTTCATTCCTATAATATTCTTGAAACGGCAAAATTATGGAGATGGAGAATAGGTGGGTAGTTGCAGGGGTTCAACAGAAGGGAAAGGGCAGGAGAGAAGTGAATATTGCAATAACAGGGCAATTGAGAGATCCTTATAGAAGGGGAAATGTTCTGTATCTTGACTGAGGTGATGGATACTTGAACCTATACATATGATAAAATTGCATAGAATTAAACACACACATACAAGTGAGCTCAAGTAAAACCGGGGAAATCTACACAAGATGTGTGGATTGTATCAATGTCAATATCTTGGTTGTAATATTGTACCATAAGTTTGCAAGATGTTACCATGGGAGGAACTGAGCAAAGGGTACCTGAAATTTCTCTGTACTATTTCTTACAACTGCATATAAATCTACAATTATTTCAAAATCAAAACTTCAATTTAAAAAGTTTTATTGTTTTAGGATTGTGCCTTCTAACCTGAATGAAAACAATGTGCTGCCTCTCAGTATAAAAATATTTGCAAGACATATGTGCTGGAATAATACACAATATTCCCACATGTCCTGCACCTTTCATGTATCTGGAGGATGCACTTGATGGGGGCTGAATAAGCCTTTAACTTAGGGAACAAAACAAGTCCAACAAACCCAAACTCTGAAAACCTTCCAAATGCTCAGAAGCTCCAGGTGATGCTACGCTTCTCTTGGTCCCAGTCGATGTTCAGAGAAACCCTTTCAGATGTTCTAGAACAGAGTTCTCACTTTCCTGTTACCACGTATAAAAATATCAAGCTTTGAAAAATACACATTATCTAAAATATTTGTCTCCCTCTGTGGAATTTCCTCTCTCCACAGCAGGTGTTTTGTGTTTCAATGGGACCAGAAGTAAAGTCCCCCCCCCCCCCCCCCGCATGGCACGCTTTCCCCATCCTTGGGGGGTTGTGAGTGCAGGAAGCTTGCGTTCCAGCTCTGTGTCCTTCCAGTATGGTCCATGAATGGCTGTGTACCTCTGCACCCAACTTAAGTAGCTCTTGCCTCTTCGTTTTGTCCCAAGCTGTGGAATGGGTCCAAGAAAACAATCGCTTGGAAGGGCTCTGAGCAACCTTAGCTGTGAAGCCCTTAGTTCCTTCTTGCTACGATTTACAACTATGTTGGGATTCTCCAAGCCACCTGTTCTCACAGGGGAAACTGTTAACAACTGCTCTAGAAAGAAAGAACTCTTGCTGTTTCTAAAGTCAAATACTTTGGCCATTAACACACGGAATAGTTCTTCTAATTCATCTCTTTTTATGCCAGAACCTGTCCAACCTTCGGCTCTGGACTGGTTTTCATTGTCATTTACCCATGCTTGTTCCTACTTTCCCCTGCTTGGATCTCACAGAAGGCAGGCCAGCTTCCCTTTATCTTTTCCCCTTCAAATCTGTTTAGCCCACGCATCTCCATAGCCATTAATGCAACAGGTCTCTCCAGGGAGGCTGCCACCTCCTCTACCTTGTCAGAGAGGAAGCCTAGGAAACAGGACTGCCTTTTGTTGTTGTAGGGGATGAGCTACTGAGCGAGAGACTTGCCAACATCCTGTGGACGGGTTGATACAAGAAATAATAATGCTCTTATCTGTTGAGAGAAGGCACTATATACTCCTTGATAGGGATATTAGCAGAGTGTTCCCCCCCATAAAGCCAGGGTGAATCAGGATCCTCAAGCTACTTAATTCCAAGGGGAATTTGGTACACATTATATAAAATAACTTTGAAGCTCTCCCTTATTCAGCTTGCCTGCAATCATAGATTTTTTTGGGGGAAAAAAGAACTATTTAAAAGAAACTCTTCTTGAGGCCATTTAAGATGAGGTGGGGGGAAGCTCATGCTCTACTCTGTTGGTGATTCATACCCAGCACTGCCTAGAGATCAGATCTCTAGCTGATTCACACCCAGCACTGCCTAGAGAGCAGATCTGAAGACGTTTACTATTCCCCAGGCTCTGCCACCTCCCAGCACGTTTGTAGGTCCCAAGGTTCCATCAGAAATGTGGTGGTCAACATGGGCCAGCCAGTAGTAATAGGCACATGTCACTGTGGGACAGGACCCACCACTGGTTTCCCTATTTCATTAAAGAGGCTCTTCCCCACTCCCTTGCCTGCCCACCCCTCCTGTGGGTGGCAGATGCAAAGAGACACAGGTCCAGTGAGTAGACAGCAGAGGAGTTTTCCATGGGAACCAGCTGCATCCAGCGTGGACTTTCAATCCAGCACCAGATCCAGACTCTGCCTTCTCTAGCCTTGGATTCCACCCCACCCTTCTTATTGTTGGCTCCTCCTTAAAGTCACTCTGATCCGATTATCCCCCTCCTCCCTTAGCCGCCCCCCGCCCCCCTCCCTGCCAACCCCCTTGAGCTTCACAAGAAAGGGGCCAGACCATTGAAAGTTATTATTTTATTTCCCGGTCTTGTTTTCAGTTCTTCGTATTCACAAAATTGTGCAAGAAAACAAAACAAAGAGAGAGAGAGAGAAAAGTTAATTCCAATAAGACTTGGGCCATTTGGGGCTAGGCATTTTGGTGACACAGAAAACACAAACATCAGTCATCTCAGGCTATGGAGACCTAATTAAAGCCATCCATCCATGTGGAACAAAACATTGGCTTCTGGTCATGTCAATCCAGTGGTCTTGGGAAAGTGTCCACGACTCCAGGTTTTAGTTCCTCCTTTTGGAACATAAGGAAATTGAAACACATGATGTTCAAGGTTGCTTTCAGAGCTAACATTCTTAGAAAACATAAATGAATTCTTTGGAAGGAGGTGAAGATGACGTTTCCGAGAAATGCAATGTCATTTTAAAAGATTTAGCAAATTTGTATATTAAAAAAACTCAGATTCAGAGACTAAGGGTCCTTCTATGTGAATATTTATATCCAAGGACTAACAGTTACAAGGTTGCACAGAGAAGTAAAAGTCATCACAACATGGGAGACTGACTCATGAGTCAATCACTTGGAATATTTTTTCTCAATTGAACATCCTTCCAGGTGTAAGAGGAGCACTGACCCACGCCTATCACATCATTTTTGTTTTAGGTCAATCTCTCTACAATGACAATGCTGCAAATACCTAACAATACAAGCACACAAAAACAAATTGGCCACAAAGTAAAAAGTATGAATTGAGGCGGGGGGGGGGGGGGCGGCGCGGGGAATCGCATTAACCTCTCATTTCGGAACGGTGTTGGCAAACTCCGACCACTGAAAATGATAGCTGAGTCATGCTTTGCTCTGAAAATCTGCCCATGATTGTCAGTATTTCCTGGCTGATTAATTTGGGTCACATTTTATTTCGTGTCTTTGATATTAAGTTCCAATTGAACTTGTTTCTCCCATTATTTGCTATAAAATTTGGGTCCTTTTTAAGTGGATTTATTTTAAAAGGTGTATCCCTGGCGTCAAACATCAGGCTATGAGAATTCACTGAACTTACCAAGGGAGACCAGCAGAATGTGCCAACTGAGAGATAGTGGCCGATAAGCTCAAAGAAATCTCCAAATCCAGTGAATCACCTAAAACTTCAGTAGCATCCACATGGAAAGTGTTGAGGCCAGCACTCTGGGAGAAGAGGGCTCCAGGGAACTTGTCTGAAATCCTGTTTGGATCACAATAGGTATTGTTTATATTGAGGACTCACTCTAATTCACAGTTCCATAAACACCATCTCTTATAATTGTCACAATAATCTTATGAAATAGTTACAATTATAATTACCCCAATTTCACAGACCAAGAAGCCAGCACAGAGCTGTCCCAAATTTCACACATCTACTAAGAGGCTAAGGGAAGTATAACCCAGGCAATCTGGCTCCAGAGGCCTTGCTTGTCTGAGTCAATGGCTTGTAAACCAGACACCAGAGCTGGGGTGGGGGGCCTGGGACCTTCTGAAAAGTTCCCAGATGACGTGGACATGCAGCCAAGGGGCAAAACTTGACTCAGAGGACCACTTCTCTGATTTTCATGTGCACATGCATGCCTGGGGATCTTGTTAGAATGCCAGTTCTGGTCTGGAGGCACTGAAGATTCTGTGATTCTAGAGATCTAAGAAATTTCCAGGAGAAGCTGATGCCGGTGGTCATGGACCGCGTTTTGAGGGGCAGCTTAGGTGACTCTACTTGGGGACGGTTTTGAAGGGGCTGATAAAGGGTCTGTAAGCCAGCCCTTGGTGGCATCACTGCAGGGAGTCCTTGAAAATTCACTAGCAAGCAAAGTGCCACAGCAGGTGTCCCCCTCCCTCCATGGAGCAGAGAAAGAAAAGTTAATCTTTCATCACTTTGAGCCATGGAGATGCAACTTGATAGAGGTAGGCGTGAAAAGGAAAATCATCTCCAGACACCCTCCCTAGCCTTTCTCCATGCTGTTGGGGCTTCTATCACCAACCCAAGTGGTTGCCTACCAGTACCCAGCGCTGAAGAAACTCTGCCTTTTCTGGCACTTTAATGACAAGTCTCCCCTTTCCAAAAGGGAGCCTGAGGTCATTTTGTTTCCTTCTGGAGCTCCAGGATCAGTACCACTGGGAAAGGCACAGATACCGTCCACACTGGTGCCTGGAAGAAATCCAAAGCCCTTTGAGAAGTGTTCCAACCCTCCTCCTTCCAGCTCCCGCTGCCCTCAAATTAGTCCTGCCTCCCTGAGGCACACACATTGCTGTTATTAAATAGCTATTATTGTTTAACAGTAACTGAATACATTGTGTACAGAAAAGATACAGTCATTACCAGATGGACCTAAAATCTAAATGATACAAACAGGCACCAAACAGACACATTGAGAAAGCCTGTGTGCCAGTGGCTTACATAAGGCTGGGGTAGAGGAGGCGTGGCGGGGACTGCAAGATGTTTATCATGAAGATATCTGGGTAAAGAAAGGAGCTGTGCAATTTAACTTCAAAGTGGATGTGAAGAGCCATGTATCTATTTGAGGGCTAGTGCGACACAACTCAAATGCTGGAGAACTTGAAGTATTTGGCTTCTGCCACTTCCAGAGGGATGTGTGTGTGTGTGTATGTGCGTGCATGAGCATACACACGCGTGTGTGCAAGGGTTCATGTGTGCATATTTAAAAGGGAGCTTTCGATGGAGAGAGGGAGCTATTTAAAGGTAATAAAGAGGGTGCCTGGGTGGCTCAGATGGTTGGGCATCTGCCTTCAGCTCAGGTCATGATCCCAGGGTCCTGGGATTGAGTCCCGCATCGGGAACAGGGAGACTGCTTCTCCCTCTGCCTCTCTCTCTCTCTCTGTCTCTTATGAATAAATAAATAAAATCTTTAAAAAATAAAGGTAATAAAGACAATACAATATTTCTTTTCACTCTGTTGAATTCTGTCCGGAACTGGTTTACATGCTTTGGGCATCTTTGCCATGATGCTTGGGTTGTTAAACTTATTAAGGGCAATCACTGAAGTCTCCTTGGAAAGTGTCACAGAGGGACCCCAGAACGCAAGGTACTGCACACCCCTTCTACTCCAAAACTTTCTCCAGGTCTTAAAAATGTCCAGACCTGGGTAGGAAGGAGTCTTCTCTCTCCAGAGGTTAAATTGTAAGTGGTTTGTTTGTTTGTTTGTTGTTTCTGCTGTTTTGTTCCATGTTACTTGGAAGGTTCCTAAAGCCTTAGTTGTTAGTAAGATATTAGGGATGGGCCTGCAGTTTGATGCCTCTGGCCCTGCTGTCACCTGGCTCATGGTCTCCTGTCCCACATCATCCACCTAACCAAACCATCACCCATCTTCTGGACAAGGGCTCCTTCCTTTCGGGAGATGTCAGCCCATGTCCTGAGCCACCTTGCTTTGCTAAAGGGCCCCCAGCTATATATATTGATCAGTTTCACTTTCTTAGCACCCCTCACCCCAAAAGAGTATCCTGGAGCCTGGAACCTCTGACTCACATGGACTGAGAGCCCACTGTCCTGAGCCCTCTAAGGTCAAATCATGAAGGACAGAGAGAGCACAAGCATCCAGAGAAATGCTCCAGGATGCCTTCTAGGAAACTAATGGCATTCCAAAGGAGAAGCTAGGGTCCTCTGGACTCTCTAAGTGCCCTATAAAAACCAAACAAACATTTTTAAAAATCCTAACATCTTCTATCCCCTGCTATACTTTACATTCTCACAAAGATGACATTTTTGCTCCAAAAAGATTCCAGTTGGCATTTGAAGATAGTTCTTTTTAAAAACTACTTAAATATCTGATGTGTGAAAAATACTGAATTGAATTTACCATTTGTAACTGGAACTAACATGAAGCAGGATTTGTCAACAAGGTTTCTGTAGAAATGTATGGAAACATACAAGTTTTTAGCATACATATAATAGCATGATTTGTATGAAAAGATTTATAAAAATATGCAACATCATTCTATAAAGCAAGAATTTCTCAGGTAAAAGAGAAAACACACTTCAGGGTAAATTTTAGGCTTTAAAAAACTTCAGACAAGATTGGTTTTATGAAAAAGCATTTGCTTCTGTTGTATTGTCCAAAGTCCCCTGCATGTCCCTAGCATGGTTCTCATTCCATAATTGGTGTCTTTCCCACCAGACTATGAGCTCCATGGTGTAAAGAGTGGGGAAGTGTGTCTGTTCCGTTCACCATTATAGACACTTTTTAAAAGATTTTATTTATTTATTTATTTATTTATTTGAGAGAGAGAGAGAGTGTGCGTGCGTGCGCATGAGCACGAGGAGGGAGGGGCAGAGGGAGATTGACAAGCAGACTCCCTGCTGAGCAAGGAGCCAGACCCAGGGCTCAATACCAGGACCTTGGGATCATGACCTGAGCCAAAGGCAGATGCTTAACTGACTGAGCCCCCCAGGTGCCCCCTGTTCTGTTTACTATTAAATCCCCAGAACCCAGTTCAGAACTTGGCACCACAGTAGGGTTCTAGAATCATTTGTTGATGCTGATTGCTATTCCTGACTACTGGGAAAGTCCACCCATTACATTAAAAAGGGGGGGGGGCTTTTCAAATTGATTTATTTTATTCTACTCCAGGAGAAGCAGTCTTTTAACTTGACTTCCCAGCTATGGTTGAATATGCAAATCTCAGGGATAGTGGCTAATATTAATTAAGGGCTTACCATGCTTATTTTATTGGATCCTGACAACCACTCTTTGTGTTTTCATCATCACCATGCCCATTTTACAGATGCGGACAGTGAGGTTAAACTGTTGCCAAAGGTCACAGAACCAGCAAGAAGTAGAACCAGAATTCAAGCCCAGGCTATCGCGGCAAACCCATCCCTGGGAAAGAATACTTTGGCTTTGGATGTTAAAGACAGATCATCTGCTTCCCCAAAACTGTATACTTTTAATTTAAAACCCAAAGCTACTTGGCTTCTGAATCAGGATCTACTAGATTCAAATCCCAGCTCAGAACATGTAACTTCAGGCAAACAACTTACGTCTTTGAAGGCTAAAAAAACACCTGACTTCTAAAGAGGATGTGTGGAAATTCTTTTGGGCCCATAGCAGCACTGGTCAAAGCTGGTGGCTTCTGGTAGGGTTTCTCTCTTCATACACACTGGGAGAGGAGTATGGATTTTATGTCCGTGTCATTGAGATCAAAGATATTTATAATAATAATTAAAATGATTGCACTTACCAGCAGGCTATAAAGAGAAGAGTGTGGGGGTACATGATTGGCATAAATGCGGATTGCATAGATGCTGGCAGATCCTTTGTGCCTAGCAGCTAGAGCACTGCAAAACAAACCATTCCTATTTATAGCTGAGGATGGACAGCCTGCAGGCTTTGCAACTGCATTTTCCTTTGGCTGCTCTGAAGGAATGGGGGGTTTCCGACCAATTCCCAAGTTTTTAATGACAATCCACACCAAGTTTTAGATTTAACATTTTGAGGGCCCCTATGTCATGAACTAAGTATGTGAAGTTGAAAAAACTGGAATGGAATTTAATTTCCAGAGGGATCAGGACCTCCTGCAAGTAACTGAGTACCTAGGGTTCATACGATGCACACACATGTGCAGGAGAGAGCTTTAAGTAGGAGGGCAGAGCTGAGGCCCCCGGTAAAAAAATGCTAAATACAATTCCGAGAACAAGCGGGGCCCTATATTCCTTGAGCTGGAAAGAATTGGGCATACAGGTATGTTTACAAAGACTGCGCTCACTGAAGAGGTTTGAAAAGACTGCAAATTTTTTTTTCAATGGAAATAATACCTCCTTCTTTCTTCTCTTTCCCTTCTTCTTCCTCTCCCTCCCTCTCCTTTCTCTGTGCACGTGTGCGCATGCGTGTGCGCAAAGACGCGCACGCGCACACACACACTGTATCATCAAGGATTCCATCCTCGAGGCTGCTGACTGGCTCCTGTGGGTGGTCGCTCCCCAAAGAATGTGCTCTTTGGGTTCCCCTGAAGGAGGCCTCCAGTCCTCTCTCCGGGCCTCCAGCCTGCTTTCGGTTAGTCGTTCTCACTCTCACTTTCTCTCCATTGAGGTCCTTTCCTGATTCATGCCGACAGCCTGAAATCCTATAAATGGCAAGGCTCCACATTGTGTCCATAGTAAACATATAATGCATTATTTAATTTCTTCTCCAACTGCAACAAGATTTCCTTGCAAACAATTGTCTCAGGAACGTGGTTACATTTTGCAATGGGAAATAACAAAGTGGCCAAGGAAAAACCTCAGTAAAAACTCAGGGGAGCATACAAATTAGTCCTTTCATATACATTTTGGTTTCCTTACAAAAACCTTCGCCTTCATAACTATCATAGCACACTGAAAACAGCATTCAGGAAATCATCCTGAAATAGCAAGTGAGCCATGCAGAAATTATGGGCAGGCAGGTCTAGATAATCTGAATTGTTTCAGTCTTGCTTTTCCTTTCATTTCAAATACTGTGTTGTTAAGCAAGTTGAAAGATAGCTAGCAGAATGGGAGAAAATATTTGCAAATCCTGTGTCTTATATGGGACTGGTATCCAGAATACATAAAGAATTCTTATAACTCAATAACAAAAAGGCATATCACCCAATTTTATTATTTTATTTTATTTTTAGAGAGAGAGTGCACATGTGCCAGTGAGTGGTTGGGGAAAGGGCAGAGAGGGAGAGAGAATCCCAAGCAGACTCCACATCCAGCTCAGTGCCTGCCTCGGGGTTCATCTCAAGACCCTGAGATTCTGACCTGAGCTGAAATCAAGAGTCAAACACTTAGCTGACTGAGCCACCCAGGCGCCCTAACCCAATTTTAAAATGGGTAAAGGAGGGGTGCCTGGGTGGCTCAGCCGTTGGGCATTTGCCTTCAGCTCAGGTCATGGTCCCGGGGTCCTGGGATCAAGCCCTGAACTGGGCTCCCTGCTCAGCGGAAAGCCTGCTTCTCCCTCTCCCACTCCCCCTGCTGTGTTCCCTCTCTCGCTGTGTCTCTCTCTGTCAAATAAATAAAATCTTAAAAAATAAATAAAATGGATAAAGGATTTGAGGAGATCGTTCTCCAAAGAAGATATACAATGGTCGATAAGTACATGACAAGATGACCAACATGATTAGCTGTCAGGGAGAAGCAAATCAAAACCACCACGAGGTACCCCTCCATATTCTCCTGGATGGCTATAATAAAAAAGACAGACAATAGCAAGTAACAGTGAGGATGTAGAGAAATTGGAATAATCATACATTGATGGTGGGAGTATAAAATGGTACAGCCATTTTTGCAAAACAGTTTGGCAATTCCTCAAAATGTTAAACATAGAGCTACCACATGACCCGGCAATTCCACTCCTAGGTATCTACCTAAGAGAAATGAAATCTACATCCGCACAAAAGTTTATACATGAATGTTCATAGTGGCATTATTCATAGGGGCCAAAAAAGTGGAAACAACCCAATGTTTTATGAACTCATGAATGGATAATTAAATGTATTATATCCATACAATGGAATATTATTCAGCCATAAAAACAAATGAAATACTGATCTATGCTATAACATGGATAAACCTTGCAAACATTTTGCTAAGTGAAAGAAACCACTTATCATATGATTCCTTTTATATAAAATGTGTGGAATAGGCAAATCTATAAAGATGGAAAGTAGGTTAGTGTTTAACTAGGGCTGGGGGAGCGGATGTGGGGAGTGACTGCTAAGGTGTACAAGATTTCTTTTTGGGGTGATGGTCATGTTTGAAATTAGATTGTGGTGTATGGTTGCTCAACTCTGTCAATATACTAACTAACACCATTGAAGCACACATTTGAAAAAGGTGAATTTTACAGCATGTGAATTATATTTCAAAAAATACATTTAACATGTAAAATTCCATGTTAACATTTGTAACTCTATGCTAAACACCTTAATTTGTCATTTTGTTTATAACACACCTTAGTACACCTGTGGACTATTTCTATCCCCATTAAAAATATATGTGTGTTTTGACATTAACATTTGAAAGAAAGTGACAATAGTTAGGAATGAAACCTTTCCACTTTCCTCAATGTTAGTACCAGGAAATGCCACCATTCCACTGTGGAGTAGGCGGGTAAGCTAGTTGGGGTGGGGAAGGACCCCCTTTTAGGCACAAAAGCTTTCAAGAGGAGAATCTTTCTTCTTTCTCATTCATTCACTACCAGAGGGAAGAATTGCTTCCTTCTGTAATTGAGGGAACTCTCTGGATTTTCAGAGTGGTGGACTAAGGGTTTTTTCATCACCACTGAGAGAAAGTTGAATGAGGAAATACAGGTGGATTGAGACTGAAAACATGGGAGGCATGTCCCTGACCCCCATTCCAATGCCCTGCTTAAATCTCTCCTCTAGAGACTTCCCTGACTTCTTCCCCCTCCACTCCTCACCCCCAATCCCCCATCTCAGGAGCATGGCAGCTCCTCTCTCTAGTTCCTTGGAATCTGGCTCATCCCTCACCAGGTTGGCTCCTAATCACTAGTCTCTCCTTTGACCAGAAGGCAGAGGCTGATCCAGTCATTATCTTTGAGTCCCTAGCTTTTAGAGCTATGACCAGCACATGGCAATCTCCCCATAAATGTTTGTCAAGTGAAAAATCAACTGTTGGGGCACCAGACTGGCTCAGTTGGTAAAGCATGGCAACTCGTGATCTCGAGGTTGTAAGTTCAAGCCCCACACTGGGTGTAAGGATTAAATAAAATCTTTTAAAAAAAACTGAAGTATTTTCTTTTTGCTTTTTTTTTATCATTATTATTGTTGAATATTATCTCATTTTCTTCTTTGCCCTCACTGGGATCTACCTAGGCAGAACAGCCTGGTCCCTGGCCAGGGATCTGACCTCTTGGTGTAGTCTTTGAGATGAGCACAGAACAAAAATGTGCTAGGACTTAGGGGATCCAAAGATCATCTGATCTAACCTAATTCTGTGAATGAGAAAACAAGAGTCTCCCAAAGTAACCCCGATTTAACCCATGCCCTGATTCCTGCCCAATGCTCTTAGTGAGATCCTATTATGTACAGGAGTAGGTAAGATGCTAGATAGGGATGGATTCCTACAACCACCCATTGATCAGTTCTGGAGGCAGGAGAGCTTTGGGCCAGTCAAGTAAATTACCAACCCCAGTCTACTCATCTAAAAAAGGGACAGAAATTATTACCATTTTTTCCATCATAGGACTATGTGAAACATTCTATTGAAGGCATTTTGAAATATGTACACATCTTATGGGTGTTAGTTATTGGTATTATTGTTCTTATTTGCAATAAGCCCAAGGCTCTCTGAGAAGGGAGAGTACATCTTATAGTTTGGCAGTGACTTTTTTAAATGCTGAAAAATTATATGGATGGGAAAGCTGAGGATGCCTAGGATATTTGATTTGTAAAGACTTCCTAGGAGTGTGGCTGGTGTCACACGCACTTGGAAGTTGCCAAGTGTTGGCTGATCTGGTTGCATAAGAGCCCAAAGCAAAGATTCTGAAATATTGGGGCCACCCTGTGTGATCCTGAGCACAACCCTCTTGGCCCAGGGTTCAGACCTCTGCCTCACCCAGGAGGGGGAAATGTATCCATGCCTCAATGTCTGCCCACAAGGATGTAACTTGGGAGTGTTTATATCCTCAGAGAGTATGGGACATCGTTTCCCTAGGTTCTTGAATATTTGCAGAAACTTTTCAAGAATGAATTCTACAAGTTGGGATTGCATACAAGAAAGTCAAGCAAGTTTAGAGTGCCTCAGAAGCCTGCGCACATGACCCTTTCTAGAAATGTCAGGCCCTTGGCGTTAATCTGTGATCCATTCCAGCTCTTCACTCCAGGACAAGCCACAGGCTAGGTCAAGTGTCTGGGGCTCAGGTCATTCGTGTCGTCCATTCACACCCCCTTGACCCACATTTTCCACTCTTCTAGAAAGAGAACAGCAAGATCACCCATCTGTTGCCACCAAGGGTGACAAACAGGTGAACAAACAAAAGTGATTATGAGGCCACAGCCCCAGGAGGGCTTCCTTACCACCACCATCCCACCCTACCCCCGAGTTTAGAGAATATATAAACTCACAGGACCCAGGCTCTGCCCCTTGGCATTAGATTTTCTATTCTCCATCATGAATCAACTGCATGTTGTTTCCAAGTACACGTCATTTGTAAGTTAACAGGGGTGATGGTTGAGATGTATGGTGCTTTTTCTGGGCTTATCACCTATCCTTCAAGTGTTCATACAGTTTCCTTTTTTTGACTCATATGCTTTGTAATTTTACATCATGGAAAAAATTAGACATGACCACAGAGAATACTGGCTGCTGTTTCGTCCCTCGCTCAGCATTCCACCGGCAGAACAAAAGGAGGACACTGTTCTCCATGAATCTATTTTTATATAACCATTTATAACAGTCCCCCCACCAATCCAAAAGCATGCATGTTCAGTTCATACATTGACTCAGACACAGGCAGATTTAACTGTGTCCACCGTGTGCCAGGCACTGTTCCAGGCACCAGAGAAGCGGCAGAGAGCTACATAGGCAAAAATCCCTGCCTTCACCAAGCTTTTATTCTAGCAGTTTCTAGATGTGGAAGATAAAATTTAGGGGGGAAATGGAACCATCACCCTTAACTTCAGTCACTAATGGTTTGGAAATATCCTTCTGATGCCTTTTAAACAATGTCTTCATTTTAAAATCTTAATTATTAAAAAAGGCAATATATACCATTCTCTTTTTCTGTATATTTGAAAATTTTAATATTAACCTTTTTTTTATTAGGAAATATGGTCACAGGGCCCTCTCCACCTATGTTTGCCCTCCTGAGGAAAACAAATTTCCCTCCCAGGCTCCTGCTGGTTCTTCCAGAGTCAATCTGTGAATGGACAAGCCTATTTCTGTGCCTCCGTGGATTCCTGCCTATGAATCCTAAGAAGCTGGGCCTCCTAGACATGACCTGAACTGTCAGCTGCGCCCCTCTCCATTCCAGGTGATTTGGGGTAAGAGGGCAAGGGGAACCCTTCCTCAAGGCTGGGACTGCTTCTGCTCCCTGGGAACTTAGCTCATGCCCATGATCTGGGCTCCATCCAGCATGAGTACCTTCTGCCACTATCATTGTAATTTGGGCACAGAACCTCTTTGAACCCCAGTCTTCTTCTTTTTTTAAGATTTTATTTATTTATTTGAGAGAGAGCATGAGCATGGGGGAGAGGGGCAGAAGGAGAGGGAGAAGCAGACTCCGGGCCGAGCAGGGAGCCTGATGTGGGGCTCCATCCCAGGACCCTGGGATCATGACCTGAGCCAAAGGCAGACACTTAACCAACTGAGCCACCCAGGCGCCCAAGCCCCAGTCTTCTTATTTTTTTTTTAAAGATTTTATTTATTTACCTGTCAGAGAGAGAGAGCACAAGTAGGGGTAGCGACAGGCAGAGGGAGAGGGAGAAGCAGGCTCCCCACTGAGCAGGGAGCCCGATGCGGGCCTCAATCCCAGGACCCTGAGATCACAACCCAAGCCGAAGGCAGATGCCCAACCAACTGAGCCACCCAGGCGCCCCCAGTCTTCTTATTGGTGATGGATGCATGACGCTGTCTGGTCTCACAAAGGCCAGTGGGGTCAAGTGGGTTGGGAGAGACTTACAGAGTCCTACTTGCACTGTATGGTGAAAAGTGGTCCTAAAGCAGAGGTCCTCCCTTTGGTGGCACATTAGGATCACCTGGGGAGATAAAAAAATATATATATTTCCCAATGCCCAGGCCCCACCTGGACCAATTAAATCACCCTCACTGGAACGGGAGGCCAGGTGTCAGCTGTAATAAAGTGCCCAGCTGGTGCCCAAAGGCAGCCAGACTGTGGGCCAGCACTCAGGAGCCCATGGGCCTTAGGCCCGAGTTTGCAGAATGCATCAGTATTGAGGGGGGATGTCAATTAAGTTGTGGTATGTCAGGCTGTTTTTGCAATTCCGATTTAGGGGCTTTTTGCGATTCCGATTTAGGAGGATGTGCTAGTCCTAAGGTTTGTGTGTAAGATCAGTGACGTTTAATAAAAAGCTGCAGGGATATCAATCAAAGCGTTCTACAGAGGTAGGAGATCAGGCAGCGCCCATGTTTGGGGGTGGGTATGGCTGGAAGGGGCACCAGCGGGGTGCCAGTTACCTAGGGGTGTTCAGTTTGCTGTACACTGAGGATTTGTGCACTTTACCCCAAGTGTGTTACTCTGATAAAAGCCTTAGAAATCTCTCTCTCACACACACGTTGCTACCAAAGGGTTAAGAGTTGTAGCCTCTCAGGTGGTTACATTTTGAGCAGTTTGGGGGTTTTTTCCTTTGTACTTTAATGCATTGTTTGAATATTTTACTGTGAGCAGGTATCATTTTACAAAAATAATAAATTTTTAAAGAAAGTGGAGAAGGAAGGGCACAGAAAGAAGGAGGAAGGGGGAGAGACATTTTGTCATCAGAATAGCTCTGCTGGTGTGTCATATTTATTATAGAGCAAATCGTAATTATTTGATTGTTTCTTATTGTAGCTCAGTTCCCCAGCAAGTAGCCAGCCCAGTTCCTGGTAATCCTTGTCTTGATTGTGCCTTCCAAGTCCTGGGACCCTGACCTCCGTTCCCAGCTTGCCCAACCTGCTACTGGGACCTTTTTTGAACCTGGGTGAGACCAGACCCTTGGTCTAGGCTAAGTGGGAACATAGACATGTTAACTTGGGCAACCGCCCAGGTGTCCTTCCTGGGCATAAGAGAGGGGCCGGGGAAGTCAGTGCACATGCTCCTCTCTGTTGGCAAGAGGTTTCTACCGGGCGTATGCTTGAACTTCCCAAAATTCACCCGGTGGGACTCAGAAATCCAAAATTAACTTTCCCTTTCATATTACGCCTCTTCAAAATGTCCCCTGCTAGACAGGGGAGAAAGGAGGAGGGGCCAACAACACACCCATTTAATCTGATAGCAATGATCTTTCAGTTGTAGAGAAAGTGCCCTGAAATCATTGTATTGACTACTATCATTGACTCTTTAGTTATTGATCGATTGATGACGGAGAAAGAAAGTGTGGGAGGTTTTTAATCTGTCAATATTTCCTATAGACTAAAAAAAACTTTTTTAAGTACCCCTTGACTGTTGTCCTGTTAACAATGACCAGGTCCCCATTTCAAGGAGAATTATTCCTAGCTGTGTCAAGAGAGGTTGCATGCTCTCTGCCCACCAGTGTGACTGCCTAAGGCATCTTGAGATGAATGGAAAAATCTCCGCTGTCCAGTTTGAGAATGGTTATGGCTCTCTCCTGCCTCCTGCAGAGTCACAATCAAATCAGGTGGTCTGAGCTCCCGTTTTACCAAGAACCTACTGTGAAGGTCATACAAGGTGGGCAGAACGCAGAGCTTATAGGATGAGATCCCCAACTCCCACCCCAGCAAAAAGCACTTCGAGAAAATGAATTATGTGCAGAAGCATTTTCTTTCGATGTAGGCATTTGGTTCCTGCGGCTGAGCCTCTTAACCCCACCAAGATTTTGCCATCTCTTTCCTTCTGGGTGAATGTAGTAGGGACAGCACCGAATTAAAAGAGGACCCAAGTTCAGGTGCAAGTTCTGTGTAATGTGGAGCAAGCTTCGGCCTTGAGCCTCTATCTGTGAAATGGGGACAACACATAGGGGTATAGTTTTCTCTTGGGGTCAGTGGGAGGGTTCCAAGAGCTGGGACAAAGTGAAAGTGCTTTGGAGCCCAGAAATGCTGATGCAGCCAAAGATGCTTTAGGTAGAACTACATTCTTGTTCCTTTTTCTTATCCCAGCTTCTCTTCTCCCTGGCTGCCATGTTCATGGTACTCCTCCTGACTCAGGAGGACCCAGAATGAGGATCTGTTGGGCTTGAAGGAGGAGGAAGAAGGTGCCGAATTGTTTATTTATACGCTTGCTATTGGTCTGTCGCATTCCCATGTCAGCTCCACGAAGGCGGGAGTTCACTGTCTGCTGCTATAACTCTGGACGGTGCCTGGACCCCTTTTACCAATATTATAAATTATCAGTATTATATCAATATCATCATTGATATTTATAATTGACATATTATTGGTTATAGAGTATATGAAATAATCAATGCCTTAATAATATATCAATATGAGAAATTATAGGCCCCCCATTAAGGAGGAGCTCGTGGACACAAGAGAGAACTTTACATCAGCTATGCTGAAAGGTCGCTGCCCTTTGAGACCTGTCACTAGAACATTCGGACTTCAGGCTTCAAGCTAGAATGCCACCCTTTACATATGTTCTCAGGGAAATACCCTTGAAGCCTCCATAGCACCCCCAGGAGCCTTTCCTTCTCTCTTAGTAAGTCTTTGATGAGCTCCAGAGAAACTTTCAATCCTACACCGAATGTCCAAAGCCTTATTTAAAAAAATTCTATAGCTCTTGATCCCATTTATGTTGTCAGATGAATTCTCCTGCTGGCGAAGCTTGTGAGGGCTTCATGAGGGCAGGCTCATGAAGAAAGAGTTATCTCAGGGTTTCCTTCTTCCTACAGGAAGGTCCAGGAGCCTGGTTTGGGGCACCTGATGTGAAACTGGAGAGGCATTTTGCCTGCCTGGCCCATAGTCAGTGCCTGTCACATCTTAGTTGAATGACTAAAAACATAGAAAATGAGATTTCTTCTTTCCTGAACCCGGAGTGGAGGTTCTTCTTCTATAGGAAGACCAGAGAGAGTGTCAGAAACTTAAAATAGGAAAAATGAAGGTGAGGTTGGGCATGGAACAAAAAGAGTCAGGAAGCTACCTGTTGGAAATCACCAGAGACAGCGAGGAGCTGGGGACAGGGCCACATGAGAGTCAACTAACTAGGAGCCAATGCTTTATGAACTAGCTCCTTTTGTGTCCCTTGTCTGTGTCGCCTTTGTTTTTTCTTAATTTCTAAGAAAGTTCTTTGTGAAAATGCCTCCATCCTGCCCTGCTTTTCTAAGGGAAGATGGGGAAAGTTCTGGCAGGTGTCATGGGCCAGAGACAAAGGAGAGTGGAAACCCTGCATGAGGAGCCATGACCTTTCCATGTTCAGAAAACTCTCTTTTTTTCTTGACAACACACCTGGTACATAGTCAAGGTCAGCTAGAGAGGGTGTCCTGAACCCCACCGGGGAGGGAAAATTCAGAAGGAACCCACCAAGACAGCTCTCCCCTCCTATGCAAACAGACAACCCCTCGACCAGCATTCTTCCTCAGTGGGTTCTGATGACCAGGGTTCTCTGGGCTGTGGTGGGTGTCTCTCAAAGGGTTTCAAGGTCAAAGCAGAAAATCTGTTGCTGCCATAAGACATCTCAGAGCTGTTTGTATGTGTGGTAGGCTGAATGATGGCCCCCGAAGATATCCAGTCCTAATGGCTAGAAACTTGTATAGTAAAAAAGTGGTCTTTGTAGATGCGACCAAATTGAGGATTTTGAAATGGGAAATTATCTGGGTAGGCCCTAAATGCAATCACGAGAGTCCTTAGAAGAAGCAGGCTGAGGGAGATTTGACACAGATGGAAGAGGAGAAGAGAGCGTGAGCCAGGGGACAGAGGTTGGGGGATGCGGCCACAGGTCAAGGACTGACTACCAGCAGTCACCAGAAGCAGGGAGAAGCCATGAACAGATGCTCCCGTAGAGTCTCCAGAGAGAGTGCAGCCCTATGGACACCTTGGTCGTGACCCAGAGATCCTGGTTTCAGACTTGGTGCCTCCAGAACTACAAGACAATACATTTCTGTTATTGGAAGCCACCAAGTTTGTGGTGATTTGTTCCAACAGCCCTAGGAAACTAAAACCGTGTGTTCAATGAAGACAAAACAAGTTTCCTGAAGGTTTGGGACTCTCTCTCTGATTTGTTCCCTGTTTAATGCCTAGCCCCCAACTCATGCTGTGCCTTGGTCATACTCAATAAGCTTATTTACTTAAAGAACACTTTTTTAGAAAACATCTTTCAGCACAAAGGTTGTCCGCTTCGGGCAACACCGATCTCTTTTTTGCCGAATCTTTGGAAAGATAAGGAGGAAGGTGTTTAAACGGTACATTGTGCATTCCTGGCTTCTTAACGAGTAACCATGCTTTCACCCAGAATATCCAGCCTTTTACAAAGTGTCTTACATTCAGTGGGTGATGGGAAAAGCGTGTGGCTGTTGATGCTCAGATTGTGAGGAAAAATATTTATGGGATTGAATGGCTCTGATCACACATTTGTATTAACAAAAACGTAACGCTTTGAAATGTTTAAATGCTACACAGGCACTATTTATAGACTCTGCATTTAAAAAGAGAGGCAGTCAGAAATGTCATGCTTGCTCAGCTTTACAGTAATACCACTATTTATTGCAGGGATACAAATAGTAATGCTATAGCAATATTTAGCCATGCCATCCAGCTTCCCGTTCCCAGTGCGAGCTAACGCGGTGTTTTGTGTGTCAACTGCAAATTATCAATTACAGTTCTGAAGGGGGCCAGCTTCCTTTCTGTGTACAAGAATGAGAGAAGCCCTTCCTCTCCCTGCCTGCCCCAGCAGTTTTATTTTAAGCTTTTAAAAGAAAAATGCACAAAGATATTACTCAGATTTGTGGGCACTGCGGGGGTAGGGGTGATGGTGGGTGCGGTTCTTTAAGAGCACACGGTAACATAAAGCACAGGCATCTGCTGCACGCTGTGTGTGTGTTAAGAGTTTACTCCAAGATGTGCTCCTGGGAAGGAGTTTAAGCAGCCGAAGGTCAAACACGTGAAAGGTCTGGGCAAGAGGTGTGTGGTGGGGGTGGTAGTGTTGAAACCATCCCAGTCTTGTTTAAGAACGATCTTTCCAGGGGCGCCTGGGTGGCTCAGTAGGTTAAGTGTCTGCCTTCAGCTCAGGTCATGATCCCGGGGTCCTGGGATCGAGTCCCGAATCGGGCTCCCTGCTCAGCAGGGAGCCTGCTTCTCCCTCTTCTGCCGCCTGAGGCTCCCCTTGCTCATGATCTCTCACTCTCTCTCCCTGACAGGGAAGAGAATAAATAGTTAAAAAAAAAAAAAAAAAAAGAACGACGATCTTTCCACCCACAGAAAGCATACCTGTATTGACAAATTCTAAGAAGCTCTATAAGAGAGGGAATTACATACCCAGATGGCCGGAGGTCATTGAGAAGCAGACTTGTATTTAAGTGATTAGCAGTAAGAGGTCAAACTACAGGAATCAGAAGATGTCTAAGAGAAGAAAGCTTTTGATATGTGAGTTCACAGGAGGCAAAGAATGAGATATGTTCTCATGTTTGTCTCCCTTTCCAATAGTTAAGAATAGTTCTGTTTTGTTATTAAAGCCAATTATAGTAGTGGACAGTATTTTTTGTTTCACAAGATAACTTGCATTTCCCCCAGGTTCTTTTGGTAATGTCAAGTCATTGGGAAAGAACGATGTTCTGAATAAATGATGGAGTGAGGGTTTCTGCAAGGTAACTCCTCTCCGTCAAGACTATTGAGATACCAATGAAAACATCAGAAATCTAGATCCTCTTTAGTGAACATGTAAAAGCTTGAGAGAGAAAGAAATGAGCGTTCTTAGAAACTACGTAAAAAGAGTGTTGCCTGGATGGCTCAGTCGGTTAATCATCTGCCTTCGGGTCAGGTCATGATCCTGGGGTCCTGGGATGGAGAACTGCATGCCGATTTAGTGGGGAGTCTGCTTTTCCCTTTCCCTCTGTACCTCCCTCCGCTCCTGCTCTCTCTCTCAAATAAATAAATAAATAAATAAATAAAAATCTTTTTAAAAAGGAGCTATGTAAAAAGAAAGAAGAGTAAACACTTTAAAAGTAAAAACCTGGGCACCTGGGTGGCTCAGTTGGTTAAGCGACTGCCTTCGGCTCAGGTCATGATCCTGGAGTCCCGGGATCGAGTCCCACATCGGGCTCCCTGCTCGGCGGGGAGTCTGCTTCTCCCTCTGACCCTCTTCCCTCTCGTGCTCTCTATCTCTCATTCTCTCTCTCTCAAATAAATAAATAAAATCTACAAAAATTAAAAAAAAATAAAAGTAAAAACCTTATTCAATACACACCATTCATAGCAAGAAAACAAAGCTCCTGTGCCTTCTCCTAAAAGAACAAGAATCACAACTGGAATAGAGATAATATTTCTTTTAAAATAAAGAAGAATGCGAGAGAACAACCACCTAATCTGTTGCAGCTTTAAAAACAGAAATGTAGTGATTTCTTTGAACAGAACAATCTAGAACAAACTAGAAGCAGGTGAGGGGGATGGGAGAGACAACACTCCAGAATCTTGAGTCATTAAGATAAGGATGAACTGGAAAATCAAGTGTAAAATTAAAAAAAGAAAAAGATTCAATCCTCCAGAGACTCTGAGTTGAAACTGGGGTTTTCCAAAACTGACAGTGGGGCAGTCTGTGGCAAAAGGTCGATAAATGTTAGCCATTGCTGGTAGTATTCCTCCTTGGGAAAAAAAAATTAGTGAGTGCCCCAGACGATCATCTAAACTGTAAGCAAATAAAATTTCCAGAACTGATTGAAGAGCTCAGGCTGGAAACGGAAAGAGTGCTGAGTATACACTTGATTTCATAGGTATTTAAACTATTCCACATCTCACTCCAAAAAAGAATCTCAGCTGTGTGGGACAGTTACATAACAGAGAAGCTATAAATAAAGAATTAGTTCAATCGATATATAAATAAATGAACGGGGCTCTGGGACAACAGAGCGATCACCAGAGATCCAGAGATTGGCCCCTTTGACTATCTCAGTAATCTTCAGAGCATCTCAATTTTTAGAAGATGCAATCGGGAACAGAGCTAAATTTTGCATTCTAAACTCCATGCTCCTCCCAGCAAGGGCCCATGGAGTCTGACAAGCCCAGAAAGGCAGCCAGCTAATGACTCGAACATTCCCCAGTAGAGAACAGAGAATGCAACCACGTTTTCTCAGTGTCCAGTGTGAGGTGCATACAAACCGCAGACGTGACATTGCCTGTTCTATTCATGTTCTCATTTAAGATATAATGAAGACTGGTGCTTTTCTGCTTTTAAAAAAAGCGCTCTAGATTAGGATCAACCGAAGCCGTTGAGACTGGAAGCTTCCCAACAGCAGTGGAAAACTGTCTAAAGTATTCTTGAAAAGAAAAAGGAGAGCCTCAGAGATTATCCACCAGATTCACTAGCAGAAAACCCTACATAAACTCCTTGAGCGGACACTTCGCTTCCAAATAGCACTTCTGGAGGTATGGCAATAAACAATCAGAATCACTGACAGAAAAGTACCATAAATAATTAGAAATGATTTCCCTCAAACATATGACCTATAAGAAATGGGAGAAGAAGAAGAGGAGAGCGAAGGTTTTTAAAGTCAAGGGCGCAAAATTCTAAGTGTCACATTGTTCTCAACAGTTACTACTGTATATTTATAAAAATACAAATATTTATTTTCTATTTCTTTTTAGGATCAAGTGAGGTAAAAGCAGTTTAAATATGACTCCCAAGTGAAGAAACAAACAAACAAGAAATATAACATGAACTAGAGAGTAATAAAAATAAAATATGGTCACGATGGTCTAAATATGACAATTGTAGGAGTATACACCAATGGATTACATTTCCCTATGTAGAAAAAAAGTTTCAGGTTGTATTTAAGAAAAAAAAAATTCAAGAAGATTCTACCATAAAGAGAAAGACAAGTAGATGAGGAAAGAGTAAAAATAATTGATTGGGTCAGAAAATATCAATCAAACATATTATGATATTAAAGCAGAAAGCAAAAAGCATGAAGCAATAAAAGCAGGTTTATTGTGTGAGACTCAAAGGCAAAATGATCAGTGAAAGCAAAAAGTGTTAATGTATATGAACTAAAACCGGCTTTCATGTACTTTGCAACAAAGTACATGAAAGAAATTTCGAATTATAAGGTGAAATTGGAAGAAACAAAATTGTCGCAGAAATTCTTATTCCACTATAACAGTGAAATGAAGCAGGGAAAAAGAAATAAGATTTTGCAAAAGCTGCAATTAATAAAGTTGAATGAGCAATTTTATGGTGTGAATTTAAAGGGAAAACATCGACTATAGAAAGCTTTCACAGAAAAAAATTAAAAGAAAATTTCAATAAAGGGAAAATAACCAAATACCAATGAAACAAAGAGTCTAACTATCACCTTGTCAGGGAAGAAATTTGAAAGGCAATAACAAATCATTTTGAAATATGGAAAACAAATAAAGTGCCCATCACATTCTCAGACTTAAAGGAAAGATATGTTTGGAGAAAACTTACTGCTTCAAATGTCTTTGCTAATAAGAAAAGCAAATTTTGAAAAACTAGAAATATACTTCTAGAAAAACAACCAAGCAAAAAACCTCCAGGAAAAAAATACATGCAGAATTAAACAAATAAGACAAGAAGTGTTCTCTGAAATGCTAAAGCCAAGATCTCTTACTTTGAAAAGACAGAAAAACAATACATTCACTAGTGAATTCAATGAAAACAATTTTTAGAAATCAGAAAAAAATTTTAAAACACTAAAAAGAGGCTAATATTCATTAGGGAATATATTGCCCATTTACAATGATGATGCATTTGGACATTCAAGTAAAATGAATGATTTCATGAAAGTTACAGAATTTCAAATGTTACGATAAAAGGCTGAGAATGTGAATAGACCAATAACTAAGAAAGAAATTAAGGTTAGCCAAGAAACTGCTTTTCTTGTTACAAAGACACAATAAGTTAATTGAAAAAATTTCCAAAATTTCAAATAAAAACTAATTACAACACATACAATTTTTTTGTTAAATATTTTTTAGATTATTTTAGCAGACAAAAAAACGAATTCTGTTCTTCAGTCTGGTAACATTACAAAGGAAATCTATTTCTAAACAAAGCTCTTATAAATGTGAGAATATCTGTAAATAGAACTTGACCCTATTTCTAAAGTAGTTTTACCATGAACAGGTAGGCTTTATTATAGAAATACATCCAGTTTAATACAAGTAAAGTTATGAATAAAATACACAATTTAAATAACTTCAGGAATAAAATATATATGGCCTTAATACAAGACTAAAATATTCGATAAAATTCAATGCTTTTCTGGTAAAAACTTAAAAACAGAAATAGAAAATACTTCTTTAACATGATAAAACCTACCAGTCTATAAATAGAGAAACTTTTGAAGCATTCTATTTAAAAACAAGAAAGAACAAAGATGATTTTTGTTAAAATTATTTAGCAGATCTTTGGAGACTCTTGTCCTAACAATGCTTCAAAAATGCACTAGAGAATCAATATTATAAAAATTTTTTAAATATTACTATTTTAAATTGAACCTGAAGAAGTTAAGGATTCCAACTAAAAGTTTAGAAATAAAAATAGAATTCATAAAAGTGTCCAGCTAAGGCTAAATTCACACAATGCCAAAGCATTTCTAGTAAAAACCACAAGTAACTAGTAGTTTGAGGCAGTCCCATTCACAATACTAACAAAAATATATAATATTCCAGAATTATCTTAACTCAGGATGTGCAAAGAAAACTAGAAAATGCTAAATTTTAAAAGGAGATGTAAAAAGACAACTGTACTACATTGGGTGATTGAATATAAAAAAAGAATGCATTTTCCCATCTGTTAATTGTTGTATCTGATTTACTTTCAATTAAACCTATAAAAATACTTACAAAAATCTCACAAAATTTGTTCCAATGCTATGGCTCAAAAATAAATATGTATGAATGGTAAATACAATTGTTAGAGATGTTTCATCGTTAGAAAATACCAAATGCAAATAAAATAAAATACATGCTTATTAAAAAATTTAGAAAACAGAATGGTGTAAATAAGGAAATAAAAATCATTACGGTTGTGGTTTAAAAACAGAAACAAATTTAAACACAAGAGAGAATGCAGGAGTAGACTACCATATGTAAGAACCTGGTAAATGAAAAATATTAACAAAGCAAATGAAGAGGTAGTAATTATTTAATGAATACTTTGGGGATAATTGGAAATCAAAATGAAGAAAAAATTAAGTTTGACCCAGACCTCAAATCTACTACCATAATAAATAGTGAGTGCATTCAATGGTAAATTAATAATAATTATTATTATTATAGCAAAAGTAGGAGAAAACAGAATAGAACTATATATGAAAATAATTTTGATTATTCAAGCAACAGAAAAAGTAGATTCCTAAAATTCGATTTCTAAAAGTCATATGAGTTGATGAAAAATATTTGACCCAAATGATAAGCAAATGCTAATTATCTAAAATAGATGTAAGATTTATATAAACTCCTTAGAACAGAACCAAATGCCAGTGCTCAAGAGACAAATGTTAAAAGAAAAGGGATGGTCTAAACAAAATAAAACATCTGATGAACCAACCACCTATTCTAAAATTTAAAGAAATCTGAGTTGAATCAATGTGTCATCATTTCACACCCAGTAAATTAAATGAAAGTAAAGCAAATGACAATATTCATTGCTAGCTGTGCTTTGGGGAGACAGAGGACATTTGTTTGTCAATGGCAATAAAAATCAGTTAGTTTCTTCTGGAAAGAAATCAGAGAATGCACATCACAAACAAACAAAAGAATGTTTCACTCAGAAAAAGGCGCCTCCCAGAAGTTTTTCTAATAAAATGAAATTTTAAAGAATTATATACAAAAATACTTACCATAGCATTGTTTTAAATTTTCCAAACACTGGAAGCAATGTAATGGCATAGGAAGGGGGATTGTAAATATTGAAATGAACTATCACAGCAGCTAGTCCCAGGCTAGGTGGGTATCCCATCAAACCATATAGGATTTTCTTCAATAGAAGAATTATTTTACTAGAGAATATTTGAAAACTAATCCCTCTCAGGGGAAAAAAATGTAACGGTGATTGCAGATACATTGAAAAATGTGTACAAGACAATTAAAAGCGAAAAAAGCAGAACATAAAAGTATATGAAAATGTATAAAGCTATGGATAAGGGTGGTGTGAAATCCATTAACATACAGATAAAAATCAGAGAAAGGCTTCAAATAATATGAATAGTGAAATGATTTAACCGAAGAATGTGAATATTGTTTTTAAGTTGTTTCATTAATAAATAAAGGTAAAATCTAAGTGGAAAGTAAGAAAGGTAAGGATGTCTCCTTAAACTCTAACTAGTGTAGGAATCATGTGCTTTTTGGTATACATTTCTCAAATCATACCTTAGCAAGACCACCTACTGAACTCAGAAGTGCATTCTCCCCATTTGGGGGGAACAGAGCAAAAGAAAATTATTTCAGATCTGGGATCTCTGCCACTTCTCTCATTCATTTCCTGAGGATCTTTTTCCCTGAGCAAAAATGCTCAAAGAAGAATTGTGGGTTATTCGAGCAATCTGAAACCAAATCTCTTTCAACTTATTGGTGTTTACAATGTGCCAGTGATTCTATTGTTGCTTCTGCTATCAATTAATATGATTTTAGTTAAATATCTTTATGATACTTTGTTTAAAAAGTAAAACAAGTAAAAGTATTTCAGTCAAAACCAGCACCATTCCTCCCTCTTTTACTGATGGTGTGTGTGTGTGTGTGTGTGTGTGTGTGTGTGTGTGTGTTCCGTTTCAGGAAATTGTGGGAGAGGGTAGGGGTCTTTGGCCTGTAATTCTTGCTTGCTCAAAAGAGTTTTTGAGGGCAAAGACCGTGTGAATTTCATCTCTCTATGACACGGTGCTGCTCCTGTATAAACCACTATTGATGAAAATAATCAAACTAAAAAATACCAAGATAACTAGAAAGCAATGGAATAAATTAGAATGATAAGCTAGACAGCAGTAAAATAAGGTAAGATAAAAAATAAATGAATGAATATAAACCAAGTGTATGTACTTTTTAGGAAAATTTATCCTAAACCTTTTGCTATTCAAATATCTCCTAAGCCATTTATTATTAAGATACCATTCACGCTTTTCATCCTGAGGACTACCTACAACATTGCCATTCAGCATCTCTGCGCTTTTTAACCCCCTACTTTCAGAAACAGAAAACAAAGTCCTTTCTCATATTCCTTTCAAAAGAGTCATTTGAATGTACTCCCTCTTTGTAGTCAGGTCTTTGTAAACTTTGCAACTTGACATGACATTTTTTACATCAGAAAAGTTGCAGAATGACAGAGGGTAGCCATATTTTTCAAGAGCAGCTTGGGGTGCCTTGGAGAATGCTCAGGACATGGGGCCAGAAGTCTTGGGTGTAAGTTGCTGCATCATCCAGCCTTCCTGAACCTCGGAGTTGGCACATAAATAACCAGCTACTAATGATGACAGTGAGTGCATTACCAATGTCACACGTTAGTTCTGAGACTCAAAACCAATTTTTAAAAAACTAGGTAACATACAGGGCGCCTGGGTGGCTCAGTTGGTTAAGCGACTGCCTTCGGCTCAGGTCATGATCCTGGAGTCCCGGGATCGAGTCCCGCATCGGGCTCCCTGCTCAGCAGGGAGTCTGCTTCTCCCTCTGACTCTCTTCCCTCTCGTGCTCTCTATCTCTCATTCTCTCTCTCTCAAATAAACAAATAAAATCTTTAAAAAAATAAATAAAACTAGTTAACATACGTAAAGGTTAAGGTGCTATACAAATTCAAGTTATTGCTTTCCCATACCTGAAGGCAATATTTCTTATATTTTAAAATCTGGGTGCTGTTCAAGAATTGAGCTCTCAGCGTAAAAGGTACCATGTTCCAGGCAGTGGGGTCTGCCCGTCCTGCCCTGCCTATCGCGCCCCCACTCCCAAGAGAGAAGGCACAATTTGCCAACCTGCAGCCCTCTCCCCCTTTACTCCCTGCTTGCCTCCCACCCAGATCCCAGAATCCTATCCCCTTGCCCCCCACCATTTGTTTCAGATGGTGTTCAGTGGCATTCCCCTCAAAGCCACCTCACCACTTCCTGCCTTTCTGTGGGTTGTGTTTGCTCCTATGGTTTTTCCCCTCCCTCATTCCTCAATCTCGAGACCATTCCACCTCTGGCCCTCGGAGGTTTGTTAGAGAACGGATGGGTCTGTTCTTGAGGAAGTGGGTGAGAGAAGTATTTCATGGGAAAGGAAATGACAGCACAAAGACAAAGTAGCTGGACATTGAGCTCCTGGGCACCATTGGAGAGGCCTGGAAGGTGGGCAGGCAGGCAGATCTAAGTCCCCAGGCAAGGACAGCCCTAAGGGTGTCTCTAGCCACCTCGAAGTGGCAGAGAATGGCTAATCATTCTAATGCACAAGATCTCTATTGATTTCTTCCATCCCTTGTTTAATCTATAAAAGTTATCTTCCCCCCCTCCCTTTTCTATACCAATACCACCATTAGGGCCATATCATTACATTTCTAAGGAATTTATTCTTATTCATTTTGAAGAAACTTTTATAAAATGTAACACTCAGTGTTGGCAATGATGTGATAAAATCTCACAAAACCTCCTGCAAGGCAAGTTAAGAATACAAATGCAGTAGGACGTTTTTTAAAAGTTCATATTCTCTGACCCAGTAATTGTGCTTTGAGGAATTTATCCTAAGAAATAAATGTTCACAAAGGTATATATGAGGATGCCTTTGACAAAGTTATTAAAAATTGTGAAAATATTGAAAACAGTTTAGATATCCAACCATTATTGATAGGTTTAGATAGGTTAAAGCTCACAGATGAGACTGGGTTCTATTGATTGTTACAACATTTGGTGAGAAAAGCAGGCTACCATACAGGATTATCTTGGGTGTGTATCTGCATATTTATATACCTATGACCAGAAAAAAAGAAAAAGCACAGCTCATTAGTTACCTAATTATCACTGCATGGCAAGGTAATGGGTGGCTTTAAATTATACTTTACCTTATAGGTTTTCCAACCTTTTGTTATTAAGTATTTGTTGATTTAGTGGGGGAAGGGCTTGAAGAAACTTCCTTTTTAAAGTTTTTTTTTATTATGGTAAAATACACAAAACATAAATTTTGCTATTTTAACCGTTTCAAGTGTATAATTCAGTGACATCAATTACATCCACAATGTTGTGCAACTATGACCACTATTTCTAAAACTTTTTCATCTTCCCCAAACAGAAACTCTGTATCCACAAAGGAATAACTCCTCATGCCCCTCTCCTCCCATCCCCTGGTTACCTCTAATTTATTTTCTGCCTCTATGAATTTGTCTATTCTAGATATTTTGTATACGTGAAATCATACGTTTCCTTTTGTATCTGATTTATTTCATTTAACATAGCGTTTCCAAGGGTCATCCATGTTCCAGCCTATGTCAGACTTCCCTTCCCTTTAAAGGCTAAATAATAATTCATTGTATGAATTATACCACATTTTGCTTATCCATTCATCTGTTGATGGACTCTTGGATTGTTTTCACCTTTTGGCTATTGAGAATAATGCTTCTATGAGCACTGGTGTACAAATACCTGTTTAAGTCCCTGTTCTCAATTCTTTGGGGTGTATATACCCAGGAATGGAGTTGCTAGGTCATATGGTAATCCTCTGGTTAATTTTTGAGGAATCTGCTGATTTTTTTTTTTTTTGGTTAGAAAATAATGACATATTTTCAACCTCCGTGTGATTCAGCTTTAAGAAATATAGAGCAAGAGGGGACAGTGTGATGTTGATACCTATCTCCTGTAAAATTGAATGCCTCAAAATGTTCCATGCTTGACACGTGCCCACACCAGCTAGAAACCTATGCCAGCTTTTAGAAAATGTCAATATAAATTTAATTTATCCAAATATCCGTAAGAGCTCCATGTATGCCAAGTATTTCGAGGCTAGAAGCTAAAAGAAACTTTGTGATCAGTAACTCTTTTTGGAATGTTTCAAGTTGCAAAATCACCCCTGAGAAAACCACATCATTTACTTTATTGCAATCTTTTGCCAACACTTAGATCTTTTCCTCACATTTCCACACACTAAATTTTCAGTTCCAGGCAAACTCCATGTATTTTCTTTTAGGAGTTAGGTATCTTTTTTTTTTTCTTTTTCAAATCAGAATGTCACTTTTAAAATTTAGTTTGAAATTCAATTCTGTTTAGTTTAAGGAAATTTTTCTTAGGTAACTTGTCAGAAAAGCATGATTGATTGCTTATGACTTGAATATTTTAAAAAATAGAATCATGGAACTTAATAAAGCATATTGTTTTCTCATGGGCTTAACACATCTACGAAGGATCCAATTCAAATATGAAGTTTAACCTTCCTGAATTTTTTCCACAAAAATCTTTTCTTATTAACCTTGCAAAAGAAAGAAATCTCGCCAACAGTTTTCAGGACAGGGGATATCTCTTTTGGTCCGCTTTGAAAAATTCTTTCATGCAAAGAAAAGGTACTATAAGTAGGAGAATGGATAAAGTATGGGCAGGAACACAAGAATCTTTATAAACATTTGAGTTTCAAACATTTCTGGTTGTACAACCTAATTTTATAATCCAAAACCACAGGTACCTAGGATATATTCCAGAAAAAAAATCCAACCCAGTGTATTTTATAGTGGATTAGATATATAAAAAAGAGACTTATACAGAGAATGGGGACATCAGGAGGGGAACATAAAAGTAGAAATTTAATAGGCAAAAGATTTATGTCAAGAATGCATTAAGAATTCCTATAAATCAATAAGAGAAAGACAAACAATTCAGCTTCAAAATTGACAAAGTGTTGAACTGGTAATACCCAGAAGAGGAAACTGGAATGGCCGATAAGCAAATAAAAATATCCTCAGTTTCACTAGCAACCAGGGGGATGCAAATTAAAACAACCATTATGAAAAGGCATTTTATACTCATGATATTGGTAAAAATAAAGTCTAACAACATCAGGTAATCATAACATGGAAGCAAGGAAATAAAGACTCTCCTGATGGGAGTGTAAATTGGTGAGGCCACTTTGAAGAGTAATTTGGAAAAATCTAGAATAGTTTGAAAATGTACTGTGACCCAGCAATTCCACTGCTAGGTTTATACTCTAGAGAAACTCTTACACATGCACTTAAGGAAATAAATGCAAATCCCTCCACTAAAAATAGCCAGTCTTATAGGGAAAACAGGGCTGGGGAAGATCACTCGAAACCTGTGGAATTTTTGTCACCCAAAAAGTAACAATAACAAAAATGTTTTTAAAATCATGACGAAAACCCAGTACAGTGAATCCACTGTTGGCATTCACCCCTAAAGCCCTAGATGCCTATTTTTGGGGGCTCCTTCCCAGACAGGTAGATGTGGATTTTCATATAAATTTTCATAAAATTAAAAATATAGCACTTGGGATAGTCTTCTTCATTATTCCATTGTTTCAATACAGAGGGAAATGATCCAATTTCTTCATTTTCTTCATTTGCACTCCCATGCCTCACCTGATCATTTTAACAGTGGAAAGTGTAGTGGTCTTTGAAACCATTTAAACCTGTAGCTGTTTGCTCTGAAGAAAGAGACTTGTAGATTTTCAGCTCAGGTCTGTATTCATTGCAAAGGCTTTCTCTTTTAATTGCTTCAAAACAGTAACATATTGGGAAAAATCACTTATGAGCCAACATGTCTTCTGTGTTCTTCCAGCATTGTTCCCCTATCTACCAATGGTGTATTAGGTCATTTGTACAAAAAGTTACCCAAGTTGCAAAAAGTATGTTCATTACAGCATTGTTAGTCTTAGTGAAGAGTTGGACAGGAAGCCTCTAAATTCCTCTCACTTGGGAATGCATAAGTAAAACACAGTATATTCAAATTATGGAGTATTACATAATAATGAAGAAATCAACGAGATCTATAGCATCCCATGAATGGATCTCTAAAACACATATTAAGTTTAAGCAGCAAGGTCCAGAATATGTAAAATTTTTAAGTCATGTAAACTAATACTAAAGATTATGTGCAGTAAAAGTATAAAAATATAGATCAGGAGGATACATGCCAAAATAATGGTGATGGTTTTCTCTGCAGTGGGCAGGAAGAGAACGAAACCAGAGTAAAACCATCTGTAAATTTTATTTCTTTAAAGTAAACAAAGATCTAAAGCAAAAATGAGAAAATGTTATTATTTGCTGCAAATTCTGGCACATGGATAATGTGTCTTTTCAAAACTTTTCTTCTTATTTCTCTGCATTAAAAATGTTCCCAGTTAGGGGCGCCTGGGTGGCTCAGTTGGTTAAGCGCCTGCCTTCGGCTCAGGTCATGATCTCAGGGTCCTGGGATCAAGTCCCGCATCGGGCTCCCTGCTCAATGGGGAGCCTGGTTCTCCCTCTACCCCTCCCTTGCTCATGCTCTCTCTCACTCTTTCAGATAAATAAATAAAATATTTTAAAAAATAAAAATGTTCCCAATTAAAAAGGTAGGAGTTTAACTCAGTTTAGGAGACATGTACTGGATGCCTTTTATGTGCACACACCCCCCTAAGTAACATTGGTAAAAAAAAAAAAAAAAAAAAAGTGACACAAACTGCCTACAAATCATTTGCAATGGTGCAGATGGAAAAAAAACAGAGTGGGAGGGTATGGGGAAGGAAAAGCCGGTTCCACATCTGGGAACCAGGGCTGCTCCTTCCTGAGAGATGCAAGGTTTTGTGGAGTGAATGAGTAAGTAGTGTTCAAGGGGGCTTTTTTTTTTCTTTAAGGTATGACATGTTGTAGATACACTAGGACTTTTTAAAAAATTCCTTTCCAAATGAAAACCCAAGAAAATGAGACAAAGGAACCCAATGGTATAATCATATGTGGCATAGGAAACACTAATTCCACTGATTTTAAATGTTACTTTAATAAGGCAGAATTTGAGTTTCCCCGTTGAAAGCCATTAACTCCTCTTTGCTAAATAAATTCATTTTTGTAAATAGTGTATTTGACTTTTTCTCTTTTTAAGATTTATTTGCGAGAGAGAGCTTCAAGCAGATTCCGTGATGAGCATGGCGCCCATTGTGGGACTCCATCTTATGACCCCAAGATCATGACCCGAGCTGAAACCAAGAGTTGGATACCTAACTGATTTTTTTTTTTTTTAGAGAGAGAGAGAGAGCAGGGTGGGGGGGAGGGGCAGAGGGAGGGAGACAGGGAGAATCTTAGCAGGCTCGACGCTCAGTGCCCACCATGTGGGGCTTGGTCCCATGATGCTGAGATCATGACAAGAGCAGAAATCAAGAGTTGGTCGCCCAACTGACTGAGTCATCCAGGTGCCCCTGTAAATAGTGTATTTTTAAAAAAGTTCTCCATGTCCGTTTTTAAGGCAGAATTTTTAACACTCAACATTACCAGTTGTACCACCTTGGGAACCTTTGTCCTTGCCTTACACTTCAGGTTTCTCCATCTGTGAAAATGACCATGAAAACAATGACTGCCTCTGTGGGTTAAAGGAAGTAGTACATCAGACACAATGCCCAGCCGAAAGTAAGCACTCAACAAAAGTAAGTTCTTTTCTTCCTCTTCCAGAAGAATCGATATCCAAGCAATATTTGTGTTGCACTAAATAGAAATAAACATTGTCCTTTCATTGACATAGCATTTCTATTTTATTACAATTTGTTTATTCCACTACAACTTATTTTTATAATTTTGAAAACAATAAAAGGTACAGTCCGTTGTAAAGAGTCTGCATTCCAAGTACTTTGCTATTTCTCACAATGTTCTTATAACACAGGGGTAATAAGCTTGGCGTTCAAAGAATATCCATGGAGGGCCTTAGGGGTCCCTGAACCCTAGAAGTTGCAAAAGTTATATGTTTGAATAGAGGCAGATTTTTTTCCAGGGAGAGGGGCCACAACTTTCAACAGATGACCCCCCCAAATGCCACTGTACACTTATATTGTTGTGTATTTTTCTCTGTAACCTGGCTTTTACATTACATACAAAATTTAAAACTACCTGCCTACCTTTATGATAATAATGAGGTTAAGGAGGGGGTTGGGAGTGGGGTAGGGGGATAAAAGAGAACAGATTTCTCTTTTAGCCGCCGTCACTGTCCCAGAGCCCTGAAATGCTCTGGTGCCGTGCCGAGTGGTGTGGGCTGGCGGGCGCTGCCCTCCCAAAATGTGCCCTACCCACATTTACTGTCTGCTCGAAGTTGATGCGTGTCATCCAGCTTGACTTGATTCAAAGCATTCCTGTCACTTTTTTAGTGCACTTTGAAATAAAAACAATTAAAAAAAAAAGAGAACAAATTAGTAAAACAAGAGAAGAGCCTGGCATACAACAATAAAAGTAAGCTGAACACAACCCTCTGTGTCTATGGCCCATTGAAAAGCAAAAAGTCAGCAGCAGCCCAGCGGCAGCTGATCCATGATAAGCAGGTGAATGGGATGATATTTGTAAGAATATTCAACATATCATCTTTTGTTGGAGAAATTTTTGCTACTGTCTTAGTTGTGAACCAAGAGGAAATGTGCAATGAAAATTTAATACCTCTGTTGCAAATGTCAAATTTTGGAGAGAAAGGAAATATCTCTATTTTTATGTTTCAAGTGCTGCAGATTTGGGAGAAGAGCTCTGGTTCCTTTGGAAAATGTCCAAACCCCTTTATCTTTCTTCACCCTCACACTCATCAGCCAGTGACTCCACACCAAAAGAAAGTACCATGCGCCCTTCTCTCTTTGGTCCCTTAGTAATGACCTTGGTGCCTTTTTCTTGGCTGTGGTCTTTGGAGAGTCTTCAGGAGTTCCCTCCTAGTCCCTCCTCCTGAGGTCAGGGGGCTTCTGACTGACACAGTGATCCTGTCACACCAGCACCCCCTTTTTCTTCTCATAAGTGGACACCGTCCATCTTCCCATGGGCAGGGGAGGACAACTTTTGAGAGACCTCAAAAATATCCCCTACTCAGGTAATGGGACTTAGCACCTACCAGAATTTTTTTTACTTCTGCTCTGCCTTTAGGGAGACCTACAGACCCAAGGACTAGGCCTCAGCCTCCGCTAACCTGAGGCTCCTACCTCCTCTGCCTTCACTCTCTGCCTCCTTGCTGTCCGCACCACACAGTCTCCTATTGGGCAGTGGTTTCCAAACTTTTTTTTTTTTAAGTAGTAGAATTATTCTCTCCAAATGAACTATTGAGCCAAAATCCCATCTGCAAAACAACTTGAAACAGAACAGAGCTTGGATGGGGGAACTGGTCATATCTTTACCTACTTAACTTCTCCACCAGGGAGGGGCACTATAGCACTCTTCCCAAATCCCAGGAACATCACTGAGGAACCCTCCTTGATGGGAGGAAACAAAGCAGTCGGTGGTCACTCACCCTGTCAAGTGTCTTGATCACAAAGAATGAAATCCAGTTCCAGGCCCGCTGATCAGTGAAGGAATTCACTGGAAGGCTGCTGTGTAGCTGAGGATTATAAGGGAGGCTGGGAGAATAGGCTTAAAAAAGGAAAAAGAACCAAGGGAGTCTAGATCAGCTGAGCTCCTTCTAAGAAGGAGGGCATGTATGACCATGCGGTTTATGCTCCACACAATTCTGAGGTGCTAATCACTAGACTTGTGTGCAGCGTACATCCTGCACAGCCATCCATGACAATCTTGGGCAGAGCCCTTGGGATCCCCTTCTAAAAGAGATGATGTTCAGATGCTGGGCTGTCCAAAGCAACAGGGTCCTTCCTGCTTCCGAGTACCAACTGCTTTACCTATTTTAGATCATTTTACCCCTCCAAAGCCCAAAAACATAAAAATCATGGGAGGCCCTTGTTAAAATGCAGATTTCTAGGCTTTCCCCCCTTAGGATTCCATGTGATAAAAATGTTTGGGGTGGCAGCCTGGAAAGTTCTGTTTTACAAGCACCCCAGCCGATTCTGATATGAGTGGTACAGGAAACTGCCCTGCATGCCAAATTTACTATTGCCATTCTTCCCCCCCGCCAGATTATTTATTTATTTATTTATTTATTTATTTATTTATTTCAAGGGAGAAAGAGGAAGCGGAGGGAGGGGCAGAGGAAGAGGGAGAGAAAAAATCCCAAGCCGACTCCCCAACTCAGCGTGAAGTGCAATGCAGGGCTCGATCCTACGACCCCAAGATCACGGCCTGAGCCTGAAACCAAGTGTCAGATGCTTGACAGACTGCACCACCCAGGTGCCCCTATCATTGCCGTTCTACAGATGGGAAAAGTTTCACCTCTCCAAGAACATGTAGCTGGCAACTGGCTAAGAGAGGGTTTGAATCCAGATCCTTCTGGCTCCAAAGCATGTGAACTTTTCACTGTACTCAAGACATTTCTCTTTGCACCTACTTTCAGGACCTCAGTTCCCTGCTGTCCCCAAATGTCACTTCATATGTTTCTTTAACTGATTAAAAAAACTTATATTGCCTTTAAAAGAAACAATTATTTATTATTTCCATAAATGGAAAGCCAGTGTCACTTGCTACTCGCTGTAAGTGGGAGGTAATCATAAAAGTGAACTGGCAGCTTCCAGTGACAGATCTCGGGCCCACCCCTGGAAGGCAGGGGCTTTGCCCATCCTGCAAACAGCCGCACTCACACAACGCAGTCTTCACCCTGAGCCCGCTTGTCTCTCCCTCCCCCACCAGCACACACTGACAGAAAGGCAAACAGACAAACTTGACCTTCATATTATATACACAGGTTTCCCTAACCTGAGGTCCAAGAATGGGCTTAGAGGTGAGGTTTCCCCCACCACAGGACAATTTTTTCATGCTACTTGATTGACGTGAACACTCTCCTGGGTTGAGGGTCCATGGCCCTCTCCTGAGTCTTGAAGGGATCCTTTACTCAAAGGAGATTAGAACTGCTGCTGAAACTGAGTATTTCCGATTTTGATTTTCTCCTTAGCTTGTACCCCATGACTCTCTTTTTTTGGCTAATCTTCTTCAAGAGCCCCTCCAGGTGTGGTTTGGTGGTCTTCATTTTTTCCCATACAGGCTTCAGGACTTAATTTGAAAGGACATTTTGACTGTGTTTCCATGAGTGCCGCCTGGAAGGGTACAAGGCACTGAAGGGAGGTCTGGGCTATAAATGGACATGACATCCCGGCAAATGGCTGCTCTGTGAATGGTCTGCACCTTTGGTCTGGATCATGTAATAAGTTGAAGCATTTCCCTAAAGTTTTCCTTTTTCTTTAAAAAAAATTATAAATGGAGCAATAAGTAAATGGGTGGCAGATGGTGAGAGTCGGGTTTCTTACTGTTCGAGTGGGGGCCAGAGGAGAAGGTCAGAATGACCCATGTGCTAATGGTTTAGAGCTGGGGACTGGGTATGAGCCTCCAGTATCAGTTTATATTTACTTTAATCTAAATACAGATAAGTGTAAATACACATTAGTATACACACATGTTTCGTTGTTCTGCCAGCTAGGAAGGCTTAGAAGCAACAAGCACGCCTAGTCCCCAGATTCTGGTTTCTAATAGGATTCCCCATTTGAAGGAATGAGAGTGCTTGGGGAAATGACTGATTCTAGGATTGGGGCAGGAAATACATAAGATAACCCTGGAATATCTTAAAGTGCCAGAAAGTAAGGAAGACTGGGGGAAAAAAAACCCCTGAGAACCAACAAAATTCAATGATGGGGATATGTCAAAGGGCTGCAGGGGATATGCTAAAGGAGTTCCCAATTGTCAAAGCTGGAACAATTTGAACACAACCAAGTAGTGTTGGATTATAACCCCAAATATGAAATACATATATGAGTCCACAGCGATAGAAATAATGATTAAAGAAACAAATAAATGGGGAGAACAGACAAATCCCCCATGCAAAAGAACTCCCAATAATTTATGGAGATATTTCATCCTGAAGGGGGTGGGGGAGATAATTCCCTACTCCTTAAGCATAGTGACTTTCTTTCAAAGAGGATAGTATGGAAAGAGAGTGGGGAAAGAGTCACTCTACAGTAGAAAAAATCGGATAAACACGCCCTCAGCCAGGTGGTGGTGGTCAACAGTGATAAGTCAGTATGTATCCTTTGTAAGATGTGATGAGAACAGCACTTTCCCTCCATGGTTTTCCTCCCCAAAACACGTGAGTCCAGTCCAATCATGAGAAAAACACCAGACAAATTCTAGTTGAGAGACATTCTACAAATTACCTGAGCTGTTAAGGTATTTAAGGTTAAGCTGTTAAGGTCATCAGAAACAGGAGAAATCTAAGAAGCTATCATGGTCAAGAGAAGTCCAAGGACATACAATATCTAACTGTGATATGAGACCCCTGATGGGATCCCGGAACAGGAAATAGACATTAAGGGAAAGCTGAGAATATCTATATAAAGTATGGACTTCAGTGAATCATAGTAATGTGTCAATATTGGCCCATTAATTGTGACAGATGTGTCATATTAACATAAGATGTTAATAATAGGGGAAACTGGGTTTGGGGTATATAAGAAACCTCTGTGCTATCTTTGCATTAACCTGTAAATCTAAAACTGTTCTAAAATAAAAAATTTACTTAAGAAAAGACAAAAAAATATAAAATAGCTCAAACATACAGAAAAGTACAGAAGATAATTGAACAGACACACATGTACCTATTATCCAGGTTGAATAGATACTAATATTTTGCCCCATTTGTTTCAAATTTCTTTCATCTTTTCAAGAAATAAAGTATTACCAATACAGTTAAAATTTTTCTATTCCTTTCTTCTCCCTTCATTCCCAGAGATAATGTGTAAAGTTGTTATTTATTATTTCCATGCACATTTTATACTTATGCTACATATGTATATTTCTATTAACAATATATGCTATTGTTTTGTGTTAATAGTTTCATAAGCAGTAACGTTTGGGGGCACCTGGGTGGCTCAGACGGTTAAGTGTCTGCCTTCAGCTCAGGTCATGATCCCAGGGTCCTGGGATTGAGCCCAGTGTCCACCTCCCTGCTCAGCCAGAAGTCGGCTTCTCTCTCCCCATTCCTGCTCTCTCTATTTCTCACTCTCCCTCTCAAATAGATAAATAATATCTTAAAAAAAAAAAAACCAGTAACGTGTGGTTATATAACTTTTGTGAATTGCTCCTTTACACAATATTGGTTGTTAAATTTATCTATGTTGATTCACTTAGATTTGGTTCATTCATCTTAACCTCTGTATAGTATCCTATTGTATGAATAATGCACCATTATTCATCCTTCCACTGAGGGACAATTAGATTGTTTATAGTTTTTTACAATTGAAAACAATGTTCTGATTAACATTCTCCTATGTGTCTTCTGGTGTAAATGTCAAGAGATTTTAGGGTCTACTCTTTATGAGTGGAATTGCTGGGTTGTGGGATAGGTACATCTTTCACCTTATGGATATTGCCACGTTGCTCTCCAAAATGGATTCACTAATTTATTTTCCCAGTAGCAGTGAGTAAGAATTCAATTCCCCTATTCATCCCTGTGAACAGTTGGTATTGTCCAGTTCTTAATTCTGCCAACCAGGTTACGGAATATATTTTTCACGCTTATTGGATGTTCTAGTTTCTTCTGTGAATTTCCTGTTTATAGCTATTGCCATTTTTGTACTGCATTGCTTATAAGTTTCTTACTGAATACATATTTAACTTGTTACAAAGGTAAAACAAGGTTCTCAGATATCTTTAACCCAGTGATGTATTGGAGCAGGATCATAGAGTCTCACAAAATCCAGGTATATATCTTTTCTGAACTCTGTACTCAGTGACCTCACATTGGTAGCTTAAATTAGCCAGGGTGGAATAATTTACAAGCTCTACAAATCAGGCCCCCCTCCCCCAGCCTAATGTTAAATGTCTGACACTAGCACACACACACGAGCACACGATTATTGTGTCTTTATCTTAACCTCCTCCTGACTCCTACCTGGTTCAACCATCTCCCACAATGTGGCTGGTTTGAAAGCAATCCTCAACCTCCTAACTTGACTTTTAGCATGTTGGAACTGGGCCTTGGACCTCTTTCAGGAGCTATCTCAACAGGGTTTCTATAATATAAGATAAATTCAGCATCGTATTAAATTAATACATCTTCAACTTTGAAGCTCATCTCTATTCATTGAAAGCAAAGCTAGGTTCCTTCAGTGGCTATCAAACACAGTAATCCAAGCTTAGAAGTAGAATTTAAATAGCTGGGGACCTCAGATGTCACCTGTCATTCTCTCAGTTAATCTAGTACTTCTTTGGACAATTTCCCCAGTGGGTATGGATCTAGTCTCTGTATGAACATCCCGATAATGCAGAGTTCTTTCCCATACAAGGCAGTGCTCCAAGCAGAGGGAGGCTGCAAGATAATGCTGGTTATTTGTTTCTTTTGGAAAGGAAGAAACATTCTCAAAAAGAACTGAAATCTGTTTTCCTTCCCATTAGTCTAGCTCTGCATATTGGAGTTACCTGGGTCAAGTCTAATAATCATTTTCCAGGTATATAAAACCAGAAGTCATATAAGACTTCTCTTAATGTCTATATGTCTTAATCATCCCTCATGGGATATAACAACTAGCACTTTCTTACTCCTGCCCGTGTCAGTATTCAGTTCTATCGTTGATCAATGGTCCTCCAAAGACAAATGTAAACAGCTTGATTTCTCCTGAGGTGGTCCCCACACTGCAGAGGGCAGACATCTGCATAACTTTAATATCTCACTTCTTAGTGTGTCCTTGAGGCCAGAAACAGAGTTTGCTGCTAGTAAGGAGCCAGATACATTGATGTTGCTAAAAAAACAAAAACAAAAACAAAAAAACCACACACACACACACACACACACACACACACACACACACACACACACACAAACCAACACCAACAACAAGAACAAAAACAAAAACAAAAACAAAAACCCTGAAGAAATGTACAAATATATCCTACAGAATAAGGTTTGCACTGGAAATCAATATCCCAAAGAGGACATTTTGCAGCAACATTTTCAATTATCATTTAGGAGATTTTTCCTTTTTTTGGATCACCTCTGACTACTTGTACCTGCTGTGGTGATATATCTGTTTGTCTCTCCATACCATATTCTTAGAAGAATATTTATGAGAATTTTGAAGTGCTGAAAAATGGGTTCTACTCTAAGAAACCCTAATGTGTGGGGGTGCCTGGGTGGCTCGGTCGATTAAGCAGCGGACTCTTGATTTTGGCTCAGGTCATGATCTCAGGATTGTGAGATCCTTGGCACCGGGCTCCGTGCTCAGTGTGTGGAGTCTGCTTGAGATTTTCTCTTCCTCTGCTCCCCCCTCCTCTTATAAATAAGTGAATAAAGTCTTTACCAGAAAAAAGAAACCCTAATGTGCGAAAAATCTGCGTTAATAAAACAAATTAGGAAGCAATTATTCCCTGAGTCTGGTTTCACTTGCCTATGCATTGACGATTTATTACTATTCATTACTTGACAGAGAAGGCAAAGGTAGGAGACATGCAGTTAAAGTATAGGGATACCAAGGTGCCACTCTCAATTAAAAGCCAAAGAGAGCTATCATGGCATTGCAGAAGCAAAAGATCTACTCCAACATGATCATCTCACAGAGGAGAAAACACAGAGGCTACGCGATATGCACAGAGTCACAGAGCACTAGAGAGTGGGGCAGGGCAGGCAGAGAAGCTTTTCTCCTCCTGGTGTGCTGCTGATAAAATATCTCAGAGCTGGTGGTATTAATCGGAGGGAACAGAAATTTTGATTCAGTCCTACTTTTCAGGTACTTCTATGATGCATTTCAAAACCAAAGAAGCATCTTTTGTGTTCTCTGCCAGGCAGGGAGCCTTACTCTTAGTATGTTAACTACATGTGTTATGGAGGAGTAAAGATGGTACATCCATTTCAGAGACCAACCACAGCAAATGACAAGTGAAAAAGATGGGGCCATATAGTGCTCCTGGTGTTGCTTATTTTCCCAGACTACCACTTGGGGAATCAAACATGTCTACCATTAGGTTGGGGATAGGTCAGTGCCAGTCTGTAGAAGGGTATGCTCAGGGAGCTGGTGCAGGGACAGAAGCCTTCCAGTCTATCTTGAATCTATGGTGATTCCAAGGGTGCCTATCACTCCTGGCCCAAGAACTTCCCTTATTGATATTTTACCCGAATGTGGACAGCTTGTCTCTGTCCAAATTCTCTCTGAAACCTCCACATTGCTTTTAAAGTATCATGGAGGAGTATAGCATTTATGGCCCTGTGAGCTGGCTATCTGTGCAAATCTAAAATAGAAAATCTTCTCGAGTGGAGACAGATCTCAAGGAGACTGCGACTCACATTGCCTTTACCATGTAGGGACTTGAACCAACAAGAGATCACTATTATCTCTCTTGCCCCTGAATTGCTTTGTGGAGACCCTTTAGTGCCTATCATAGCTAAAACCCTTTGCAGGGGACCTTAAGCAGACGGACCTCTGAAAGTGTATTTCTGCAGAGACAGCTGTGGGCATGAAGGTTGGAGATGAGCATCTCTGCTAACTCACATCATAGCAAAAATGGAAAGCATTGTGCCAAATTTTTTTAGAACAGCTACAAAATTTCTAAATTACACAATATACTCCTTAAAACTTTTAAAATTCAGATATAATTACACACAATGAAACGCATCCATCGTAAGTGTGTAGTTTGGTGTGTTTCTGATGAATACATGCATTGCCATGGCTAATACCCCAATCAAGACACAGAACATTGCCATAACCTTAGAAAGTTCTTTATGCATCTTCCTAATCATCCACAACCCTGCTGCCCCTCACCAAAGGCAACTATGATTCTGGTTTTTATCTCATAGATCAGTTTTGCCTGCTGTTGAACTTCATCTGAACTAATGCAATATGTACTCTTTTGTGCTGGCTTATGCATTATGCTTTTGAGGCTCATCCATGTGTTTGTATGTACTAATAGTTTGTTCCTTTTGTTGTTAAGCAATATTGGATCGAATGGATATTTCATGATTTGTTTATCCATTCTTCTTTGATGTACATTTGGGTTATTTCTAGTTTGTTGCTATTACGAATAAAGCAGTTACCAGCGTTTCCATAGAGGTCTTTTTGAGGACTTATTTTCATTTTTCTTGGTTAAATAGCTAGGGGTAGAATTGCTGGATCATAAGTTAGGTGCGTGTTTAACTTTACAAGAAACTGCCAGACAGTTTACATAATGCACTCTTAATTAATAAACCTGATTACCTGTGAATTCTTCTACATTTTTTATTTCATGATTTGTTTTTGTCTTGAATTACATTGATAGGTTATGGGTACATATTCTTTTGAAATGTATCCTTAAAGATAAGACCTTGATTAACTATATCATTTTAATGGTTCTTTAAGTCTTCTGAGTTGTTTATGCAAACAACTTGGAATCTGAAAGAATCATATTGGAAAACTGGGATGATCTCTTTTGTGACTCTCTGCCATATTTTTACCATCTTCTTTAATATTTTATACATACAAAAATATGTGTAATATATGCATTAGTTATAAAGCATAATGATAAAGTGGAAATCTGTAAATTTACCACCCGACCTGAGAATAACATAGTTCTGAGAACACTGCATGTGCCTATGGGGTTCTCCCCACTCCCTCCCAGAGGTAACCAGGATCCTGTGTTTTGTGTTCTTTATTAATCCTCTTGCCAAAACAAAAGTAAAACAAAACAAAAAAACTTTATTGTGTATTTAATTATCTTACTTAAAAAAATTGCCACATGTTTTTTGTTGTCCTTGCATTTAAGAGCTTTATCAAAATGGTATTGTATGCTTTTTTCAGAACTTGCATTTTTTTTTAAATTTAAAATTGTGTTTCAAAGATTTGCCCATGTGTGTGTGTGGCTGTGGTTTATTCACTTTTGCTTTGAATGACATTCCTTTCTGGAAATATACCATAGTGTATTGTGTACTTAGAATACTTATCAATTGTTATCTGTGCTGTTTTTCACTGGGTACATATTACATTTTGGGGGCATCTGGTACATTTGGCAGAATATTTTGAAATAAAACTTTTCAAGTAAACAGTTTTTAAAAAGTGAAACTGAGCAACCAGTTTCAGCTCCAAATGAAGGGAAATTTATAAGACACCTGGGGAAAATTGCATAAAACAAAATGGGTGATGCATTATTGGTGCTATTATAAAGCAAAGACTCCAATTAATGTTTTACTACATGATTTTATTTCCAAGGTTGAAAAAATAAGTTTGACTTTGATATGTAGAATGTAATCCTTGAAGAAAACACAAATCACGTTCTTTGTCTAGGTGATCAAGTTAGAGCTAAAAAGCAATCTAAATTTTCACTCTCTTCTCAATATTAAGCTCTATAATAGTAAGGATGTAACTTCACTGTCTAAAATAATTTATTTCCTACTACTTTAGGAAAACACAAACATTTAAAAAACTCACAAATGAAAAATAATTTTGGCTAAAAAAACTCTACAATATAAATAACTATATATTTCTCTTTATTCCATAAACCTCCCTATGTTCAGTGACAACTCAATGGGCATTTTTATTATTAATACTTGAAATATATTGTGTAGTAAAGATGCTTATATTAGCATTCACCTTTTAAAAATCAGCTCTAAACTTTTGTCTTAATTTACAAGTATGTATTAAAAAATTCTGAACACTAAGTATGATGAGAATATAATATTGATATTCCTTTACATTTATTTAGCTGCAGAATGGATCTGTAGGCATCAAGATTAACCTCATGCAGGCAACTCTCTGAAGAAATATTTTAAAAATTAGTAAACTAAATTTTAATTATTCACATATAGTGCCTTATTTTTAAACGATACATGCTAAATATGAGTTTCTTTTTAAAGATTCTAATATGTTTCTTCCTTTGCTAATGTCCAGAAACATCTAAAACTGGAACATTGTATTTGAAAATTAAGCTGAATTTCAGTTAAACAAAACAAATCCCATATGAATGACTCTTTTAACTAAAAAAGAAAAAAAGATATATTTCCTTTCTATCCACTGACTCACTGAATTGAGCTAAATATTTCCAAGGGGAAAAATGATCTAGGAAATAAATATAGGGGGGAAAAGGGCTAGGTTTCCATCGTGATAGCTTCTGACTTGTTTTCAGTTCTTAATTGAAAAAATTATTTACGAACGATGGGATGCATAATGTAACGCGGAAATCTTTTACAATTAGAGTAAAAAAAGAAACCTACCTTTCCTTCAGAAACGTTCTTCTCTTACCAGACAGCCTAATTGTTTATGAAACACTGCCACTCGATCTAGACATTCACAACTCTTTTATTAGCCATCTTCTTTTTTATTTATTATTGACATCAATTAGCCTGAGTCATGAAACCGGACCACATTACAGACGACACGTGGTCCAATCACTATTTTTAAAAGTCCACGTATTTCAAACTCCTTTCTCCAGCCATTGCTGGGCTGTTTCTCCTTTGAGAACCTGGTCTCCGCAGCATTATTTCATTAGATGGCAGTCCTAGGGCAGTCTCTCTTTGGGGAAACCGCTCCTTGGTCACATCCAGGAAAACCACCAAGGAGACCTGGAATTGGTGCTGTTTTCTAGTCACTTACGTAGCAAACGAAACTAGAGAGACGTGCTCGGGAGGACCCCAGGCAGGTGCGGATGGGTTTCCGCAGTGACCACTGATCGCTCGTGTGTGCGGCACATTCCGGGGTCCCGACACCAGCCGGGAGACCCCTACCAGCCCGGGCTTCGGCCCCGGCCCCCCACCCAATCCTCAGGAGCCCTTCGGACACGCCCCCCCAGCCTCTGGGGCCCCGCAGCCCCGCACTGTGCACGCGCCTCGGCCGCTCTCCGCAGCCGCCCACGTGGTGGAGCCCCGAGCCTCGTGAGGCCGCGAGGAGAGCCCAGGGCGGGCCGCGGGTCGTAGAGGCCCGGCCAGCGCGACCCAGCCTGGCCAGCCCCCTGCCCGGGCCCCCACATTTCCTCTCCCGGAGGGAGGCGACACTCTGCCGGCCGGCCCTGCCCGGCGCCTGCCGCGCCCCCTGGCGGCCGCCGCGGGGACGCGCCCTGGGCACGCGGGGCAGCCTGTCTGGGCCCCCCTTCCCCAGCTCGCGGCCCGCGGGGGGCGGCAGGCCGTCTCCCCTCGCGCCCCTGAGCCAAGCCACGCGGGCCGCGCCCTTCCCCTTCAGCTCCCCGCAAGCCCCAGAACTCCGGGCTCCCTGGTCGCGAGGCCGCGGCCGTCCCAGCCTTGCGTGAAAGTGCCTTAGTAGCTTGGGGGTCTCCTTTCTCCCAGGTGTGCCCCTCCGGCCACATTCGGGCTTTCCAGCACGCTGAGAAAAAAATGCCGCATGCACGCACTTATTTATTTATTTTGCAACAGCTGCAAGAAACAATGAAGCTTTTCAAGACCCGAGGAAACGCGCTTTCCAGCCGCGCTGTTGTTTTCAATGAACCTCTCCGGCCCCGCACTGCCCGCTCACCCCGCCCGCTCCGCCCCCTCCGCCCCCTCCGCCCACTCCCCTCCTCCTCTCTCCTCCCCAGCCTGCCCCTCCGCCGAGCCCCGGCCGGCGCCGGGGGCATTGTTTTTGGAGTCTTGCGGGAGGGGAGGGCGCGTGCAGGGTGGCCGGCGCAGTGCGGGTGGGGGCGAGAGCGTGTGGGCGCGCGCGCGCGTGTGCCGGCGCGGGCGGGGGGCGGGGGCGGTGCCTCGCAGCCTCGCACCCCACGCCCGGGCTCCGCTCCGCACGTCCCTGGAATCCCGGGCTCCGGTTCTTGGCGCGCGCCGGCCTGGGCCGGGCCCTCCGCGCGCCGCGGCTGCGGCTGTGGCCGCTCCAGTGTGCGCGCGGGCGCGTGTGCGCGGTCCCGAGAGCTCGCGCGCGCGAGCCCCCAGTGTGTGGCAGCGGCGGCGGCAGCGGCGCGGCGAGGCTGAGGCTCTTGTTTACCAGCATTAACTCCGCTGAGCGGAAAAAAAAAAAAAAAAAAGGAAAAAACCCGAGGAGGAGCGAGCGCACCAGGCGAACTCAAGAGAGGCGAGCGAGCGAGAGGGACGCCGCCAGCGAGCCTGTCCCCGGCGCGCCCGTGCCCGGCGCTTGCAGACCCTCGGCCCCGCTCCCCGGGCCCTCCACGCCCCTCCCGCGCGAGGGGAGCTCCACGGCGCGTTGCGCGCCTCGGCTTTGACCTTCAGCGAGCCGGAGCCCCCGCGCGCGGAGCCGGCTGCGGCGGGCGGGGGCCGGGCGGGGGCCGGCGCGGAGCCCGGGCGGCGCGGCGGGAGTGCTGAGCGCGGCGCGGCCGGCCCGCCGCTTTGTGTGTGTTCTGGATTTGGGAAGGAGCTCGCGGCGGCGGCGGAGGCGCTGAGGGAGGAGGCGGCGGCGAGCGGAGCCCGGAGGAGGAGGAGGAGGGGGAGCCGCTCATTCATTTTTACTTCGCATTTTTGCCCCTGGCCGGCCTCGCCCGCGACCCGGACTTCGGGGCAATCTTGCGAACTGCGTCGCGCCCTCCAGCCGCGGAGGCTCGGGTGTCGGACAGCCTCCCCCTCTGCCTGGGGTCGGGTTTGTTTTTCCTCGCCGAGACCAATTTGGGCTTTGCCCCCTTTCTGTGCAGTTTTCCCCCCCTCCTGCCTCTCTGGGTTTGAAAATGGAGGCCGACGACGCCGACAGCCCGCCCCGGCGCGCCTCGGGTTCCCGACTCCGCCGAGCCCTGGGCCGAGGCTGCCGGCGCTGAGGGGCCGCCCCGCGCCGCCGCCCGCCCGCTCCGCGCACCCGGAGGGTCCCTGGCCGGCGCCGCCTTTGGAGTATTGTTTCCTTCGCCCTGTTTTTGGAGGGGGCGAAGACTGAGTTTGAGACTTTTTCTTTCCCGTTTTTTTCTTTTTTTTCCTTTTCCTTTTCCTTTTTTTTTCCTTTTTTTTTTTTTTTTGAGAGAGGGGAATTTCGTCCCAAATAAAAGGAATGAAGTCTGGCTCCGGAGGAGGGTCCCCGACCTCGCTGTGGGGGCTCCTGTTTTTCTCCGCCGCGCTCTCGCTCTGGCCGACGAGTGGAGAAAGTGAGTATGTGCCCGCCGCCCGCGGCCACTGCGGGAACTTTTCCTCCGAGGGGCTGCGCCCTGTTTGCGAAACCCGAGTTGCCACCGTCGCAGCTGTCGGGCCCCCGGGCTCGGGAGCGGCGGGGCGGGGTACGGAGGGGCTCGGCCAGAAGGCCGGAGCGGCCCCGGGGCCCCGGTTCAGCGCACCCTCGCGCGGGAAGGGCCTCGGGGGCTTTCTCTTTCGCTGTCCCGAGAGCCCTGCCCCGCGGGCCGGTTGTCTTTCGCTGCGCTCGTGCCCGCGCTGGGACTCCGTCGGGGGAGTTCGCGCCGGCCCGGGCCCCGCCACCCACACCTCACCCCCCTCCCGGTGCGCGGGTCACTCGGCACAGAAAGCTGGCCCCCGCGCGGCGCGCAGACGGCGGTGACAGCTCCCGCGGCGGCGCGGGGCCCCTGCTGCTGGGGCACACACGGTGCTCGGGGAGCCCACCGGCCGTGGCGTTCCAGGGGGAGGCGCCCGGCGGAGAGGCCCCGCAGCCCCAGGACACGTTTCCAAACCTCCCAGCGCGGCCTCTGGTTGCCAACGTGCTTGGCCCCTCGGGCGTTTTGGGATTCTGGCCTTTCCCTTCCCGTCAGTTTCACCCGATCTTCGACGGGTTACCTGCCCCTGGCTTCGGCTTCCCGCGGCTGCCCTGTGCCGCTTGGGTTGGGGGGCGCGTTCCCGCTTAGCACCCCCCGCCCGGAAAACAGCTAGGTTGGGGGCTCTACATCAGTCTGGCTTTTCCGGGGAGTGAGTCTGGGCCACTAGTTCAGAGGGTTCTGGGATTTTCTTCAACCAAGTTGCTATTCGCGGGTAGACGCCTCTCCTCCTCCTGGCGGGGCTGGGGGTGGTCGGTCAGCATCCGACTGTGCTGGAGTGGGTGTGTGGTCCGAGTCGACGTGCAATTCCACACACGTGCTCGCAACGCGGGGCTGTAGCTGTCGCCACACGGCCGCTCGGGGATACCTAGGCGCCTGGCCCTGGCGAGAGGTGTCGTGCGCCGTGGTTTAAGGAGCGCCAGGGTCTGCGGCAGCGGGGGAGGTGGGCGGGAGGGTGTTTTGTTTTGCGAGCGCAGAGCCCTCGCCTTGGTTTTGTGGCCGGAGTTGTGTGGCACTACCTACCCCCCCACCCGCCCCGCGCTTCCTTTGTGCAAAGTTAATAAGCAATATCGCTCCACGCTCGCTATCGCTTGCAATCTGATAGCTTTTGTTTTGATAGCGTCGGGTAGGGGTAGGGAAGTGCGGGGAGGGAGGGAGAACTTAGGGCCCCACGGTGTGTGGAGGGAGGCGAGGGAGGGGGTTCCATACTCAAAAGATTGAAACGTGGTTTCCTAGCATAGTCGCGATGGTAGGATAATTTGAACACGACGAAAGTTTCAATGCAGTCGGAGAACTGGGGCTGGGAACGGTGAGGGCGTGTTGGTGAGTAATGTTTGCCGAGGGTATGCAGGTGGTGCCAATTAACTTTGAAAAAATCACGACCGAGCCTTGAAGAGTGAGGGGGGGAAACCGGGAGGCGGCGGGGGGGGGCGGTCTGGCCCCCTCACGGGGGCGATTCGGAAAGGCTGTTTGTGTAAACAAACCCTTCTTAAGTGTCTTGTAAGAAATGAGTCCATGATGGAGTAAGAGGAGATTTTTTTTATAAAGAACTAGTGTTTACTACATGGAGTAAGTCGCAGATTGAGGCCGGACCTTCCACAAATCTGAGCTCTCCTGCTCTTTGTTTTCTAAACTTTGAGCTCACTGGATTGGACGAAAGGCTTTCGGCTCCCTTCTAAGGATTACAGATGGTGTTTGGTTGGGGGGTGGGGTGGGCAGAAGAGGGTTTCTAGCCTCTAAAAGCTAAACACAGTTTAGAAGACACAGGAGAGCTAATCAATTTTTATGGCATGCTACCGAAGTGTGTAGTGTCTCTAGATTTATTATTTAACGTTAGTAAGTTCTGAAATTCACAACAGCAATGATGGCCTTGCTTCTTGAGGAAGGAGTCGGGCATTTTAAAATAGGATGTCTTGTTTGGAGCGATCTTCATGAAAACATGCTCTTTGTGAAAGGCAGTTCTTTCTTGAGAAAACAGGAGGAGAAGGGGCATTTTTCATGCTACTGAGAGACCAAAGTTTTTTTTCTCAAGGATCCCTTGAAAATCGTTGGTTCCTGAAAACCTGATGGATGGCCAGAAGGCACTCTTGACTCCCCATTTGGTTGGTCCAAGTCCTCATTCAGTGTCTGCTCCTTCCCACAGCTCTGAAGTTTTCGGGAGAAAATGATAAGCTCAGTGTTAGCATGTGTTCGCTTTTTAGTCAGAAAGGTGGTAGAAGACTTAACTCTGATAGAAGTAAAGTACTGAATCCAATCAGAGATAGGTAATTCTTTTGGCTGTCTAGGATAGTGATAAAAATTGGGATGGTGTTGGTTCCTATTGTGTTGGCATATTTAAGGATTAGTGTTTCCTCTTTGAACACTGAAACCTACAGCAGTAGGGTGATTTTCTTTTAAACCTTTAACTTAGATTTAGAAGTTTTTGAGGCAGATGAAGTCATGCAGATATGTGTGTTTTGTATCAACATAATGTGAACAGAGCATCTAAAGAAGGGAGTCTTGGAAGTTATGAGTAGTAGATCATCTGATGGCTGCTTCTTCCTCCTCTTCTTTTTAAAAATCCATATTCACTTCAAACAGATTGTGGCCATCTCATTAAAAGGATTCAGTCATCTTTCTGCCCCAGGCACAGTTATATCCTCTTGTCAGAGAAATATAGGTATGTGAAAGGTTGGTGTTTAAAGAAGTTGGTGTTTTATTACCAGAGGAAGAGCACAGAATAAGAAGTTTGGAAAGAACCTAAATAGCAAATTATAGTTTAGACTGTAGAGAGGACTAGCAAGTAAATGGTACTTTTGAGTAGGGATGGGGTGTGGGTCAGGATTTGGAGTTTAAAAGGTTATATGTTTGATTTGTCAGAAGGATTAGAAAAATCCAACCTTAAGAAATATGCTAAGGTTGACTGGAAGAACCTTAAAAACAAAGTGCTAAGTGAAAGACGTCAATCACAAAAGACCACATATTGTATGATTCCATTTATATGAAGTCCAGAATAAGCAAATCCATAGAGACTGAAAGTAGATTAGTGGTTGTGTAGGGGGCGGGGAGGCGGGAACAGGGAGTGACTTAATGGGTATGGGGTTTCTTTTGGGGGTGATGAAAGTGTTCTAAAATTAGATGGTGGTGATGGTTGTACAACACTGCACTAAAACCCATCGAATTGTACACTTTAAATTAGTGACTTTTATGGCATGCGAACGATATCCCAATAAACCTGTTGTGTTTTTTGGTAGAGATGTGCAGAGGTCGACAAGAATGCGTTGTGTTCCTTTGAACATAGAGATTAGATTAAAATTATTAAGTAAATTTGTCCAGCAGGTTGGTGTCTGTCTCTTTCTTATTTGTGGAATTTTTCAGATCCATGCCCTATAGCAGTATAACAAACCGATGGCTGATGCTCTGTCAGCAGCAGGGATTCAAGGCCACAGGAGACATGGAGAAGGAAAAAAAAAATCTTGGTTCTGCATAGCTCAAGTTAAGGATTAGGGGGTTGGATTAAAGAAACACAAATGCTAGTGAAAGTCAGATTTGTGACAGTAAAATCCTTCACTGCATCTGAAACGAAGTTGGTTTTTCCAAGATTAAAGTTTAGGATCCGGGTCTGGCTGGCTTTTTTGGTATTTCCAGTTTTCTTACATATGTTTTCCAACAAAGAAATAATGTACTGTTTTAAGGTGGTAAAGAATTTCCACTTTTTTTTTTTTTTTTTTTTTTGACATCCTATATTAACTACTCTGGTAGTGAAGACTGAGGTTGAATGTGGTGGGTTTTTCTTTGTTGCTCATTTTATTTTCTAAAAAGCTCCAGAATCTGAGCAGGAAACAGAATCTTTGTAAGAGAGAGCGGTGGTTGCAGGCATACAGTAATTTTTTTAAATTTAAAAATTCTCATGGAACAAAAGATTTAAAAATAGAGCAAAGGCAATTTTGTTTTTAAACAGTTATGCCTTTTTCCAGGTTTACCTTGGCCTTTTAATAGGAAAAGACGTAGAGAATAATTGTTGTTTACTTTTGTTTTTGGTCTTTGTCTAAGGCTTAGTTTACTAATATAAATGTTTCCTGTCCTTATTGTTGCAAGATCAGGGCTGTGATGAAAATCAACTGTATCATTTTCACTTGTTGCCTTAGAGTTTTGCCAAGGGGAGCCCCCAAGGGACAGTAGCTTCCTTTTAAATCTGGTTTCATTTGTTTTGTGAAAATGTGCTTCGAGAAGCAACCAAATCCAACCAGCACTTATTGGGCACCTTCTGTATGAAAGCTGGACCCTGTGCTAGGCAATGCGTAAGCTTACAAAGAAAGACGACTTTGCTTTTGCCCTTGGGGCATTTTATAAACTCCTTCATGAAACAAAGTTGCTTGGACATTCAGATCTTTTTTAGCCTCAACACAGGATAGGCAGTTTTCAAATCGACAGCAAACAGCCCTTTAAAGGCTCTTTAAAAACATGTAATCTACAAGTAAACCAGGGTTGCTGAATCTTCTCAAGCCCTGTGTTGTACCATTTTTGCCACCTTAACATACTACCTCCTACTGCAGTGGCATGGCAGGCCATGACACATAGGACACATTCACTCATCTTTGCTCAGCCTCGCTGCTTTGAGAGAACATTGGTTATGACAATTGTGATGAAAAGTATGGAGTGTTGCAGTTACCTTTTGCCAAAACTTTAGGAGTTACAGGTGTGTCCATGAAGGCTGCACAGCATGTTTTGAGTTGTAAGGGAGATGGAACTGTTCTGGATTTATGCATTGCTTAGCTTTCTGGAAATTATTAGGAAACTTTCTAAATTGTAAGGCTTTATAATTTAAAAGAACTTGCTGTTTTTAAAGGTGTGAAGGGGTAAGAAGATTGAGGAGGCAATTAAATCTTGAATTTTTTTTTTAATCCTAAAAAGTAGAAGCCATGTTTCTCTCTGGGTTGTGAGTTACTTCGATTTGTTTTCACAACTCATTTAAAAATCATACAAAGGGGTATCTGTGCCAACTTGCTTTGAACAGCTTTTCTTAGCCAACCTATGACAGATGCTATCTGAGTCCAAGAGATGCCCTCTGAATTGTACTAAATATATAATGGTTGCACCCATGCTTGGGGTATAGTTTCTTGATTTCTCTGAGATTGTTCTGAAGGAAAATTCTGAACACTCTAAAGACAACAAAGTGAATAATGAATGAAGCACTCTGACCCCTACCCTCCCCCCCAACCCTTGAAAATAACAGGTTTTCCTGTTACCTGTAAAGATATGATTTGGCTTAAACTCGAGGTGTGGGGGGGTGGTACATGCAACAGTCCTGATGTTTGTGCACATTGAGACTTGTTGACATATGGGGAGCATAACTGATTTTCAGTATTTGGAAAGATTAAAATTTTGAGGGATGTATTACCCCTCCCCCTCCCACCTCCAAGGATTGGTAAAAACTGATTTGTTCTGAGAAAAGGGCAAATGTTTGGTATAAAATGATTAGTAAAAGATCTTGAAAAACAAGTTAGGTTGTTCCGGCAATAGATACATATTCCCTTGGCATGATGAAGTTTGTTTCTTTTGTTAAATTTTGATGGCCTTTTTTTGACTCACAATGGTAACAATACCTTTGATTTTGAGACTTTTGAACTTTCGAAGACTACATTGTTTTCGACTTTGAAAGCGTTCATTTTCCTCATGTTGTAAAGTCCCAGATATCAGTTTTGAAGATATCCCTACTTTTTTTCAGTTATGCCAATTTCACTGATGGCTTATGCAATTGATTCATTTCAAAATCTTAAGGAAATACTGATATTTATTGAATTGAGAAATAGTTTTTTTTTCCCCCTCCATGAGCTTTCTCAGTAAATACACGTTGAACACTTATTGGACTCAGGTCTTTAAGTTTAAAAATTCATTCTGATACCATAAACTATTTTGCATACATTTTTCAAGGTATGAGTCAAACCATAGAAATCACTTGCTATATTTATTGAGAACACTAAAGAAACAAACTAGTAAGCAAGGCTTTCATTTTTTTCTTTCTTTTTTGTGCCCTGACTACAAAGAATTTTTAAACTTACAGGTTGCTATTCAGATCTTACTGGAACATAACAGAAAGTAGCTTCTTTTATAATGGATGAATGCCTACGATTGCCATAACTTTTACAGTGTATTGTTGCTGTTATTTATGACTGGGAAAAGTAAGTAGGGATATGGGGACTGACTTTATTTTCATATTTATCCTCTCCTTGGTTAGTGCTGGTGATGGCTTACTTTGTAAGTTGCTGGGGATGCGTCCATGGAGCTGAGTGACTTTGCCCACATAGGGTGGCTGATGGTCTTGCAGCTCATACTTTCTTATTTGAAATAGTTTGGTGGCTTAGTCACATGGGGATGCATATGACTGGTGCCACCAAATATTGCTGAGAGAGCCATGCCTGCCTTAAATTGCTTACATTATAATAGTCTGGATTTTTTAAAGAAGCATTTATATTTAAAGACTTTAGCAGTATTCTATTCCTGGTCCAGAAGGTCTTGGCGGTGGGGGTGGGGTGGGGGCAGTGGAAAGGGGATGATGGTTGAAACATTATTCTTTTATCTCACTCCTCACTCTCTTAGCCCCCTTAACAAGACAGGCATCTACTTCAGTAATAATTATATAATAAAAATGCTATGCAAAATTGTGTGTCTGTGTTTCCATTCCATTCATTCAAATTCTGACAGTTTTAAATACGTTATTGTTTCTGTCTTGTATACTTTTGTATGGCTACTTTCTTTTTAACCTGGCACTAACTTTCTTTAAACCGGCTTTGGGATTATTTGTCAGTTTGGTAATTCAGGTGTATGCATACTGCTGTTTAAATTACTCTTGACATGGGAGAACAAATATATTTTGACAGCCTTAAAGCTTAAATGTTTTATAGAGCAGAACTTTTAAATTTTCCTGAGATATTTTCGATGCCTACTTTCAGCTTGTCCTCTCCTGTAAAAATATAGTCAGTGGGTGGTTTGTCTCTCTAAAATTGATATTGGAAATACATATTTGACTAAGTAAATGAGATAGCACCAATTTGGGTTAGGCAAATTTTAGTTAAAAGCTTTAGTGAATAGTTAAGGAACAGAAGTCTGATGATAATTAGGGAGAGATGAGTTTATGCATAACAGTTTTCCCCAAATTTGAAGTATCTGAGTGACTTTTAATAACTTCTGGAAAAAAGTAGGAAGCCTAGAGAAAGCCAAGGTGTGAGGTCCATGAACCATCTGCGTTATCAGGTGGCAAACAGTTCTTTAAGTCATTAGCTTTATTTAGATTGTAAAGTCTTCATCAGATGTGCTCAGATTTATCTGTGTTGTCCTAAATTTATTCTCCCCATCTTTTTTTTCCTGGGTCTCGTAATTGTGGGATAATACACAGGCTCACAGACTCAGGATTTGAAAGAGAAGCACAGATTGCAATGAAAACAAATGAACAAAGAGACCAGTGACAGAGGAAGATCTGCTGTTCAGCTTTCCTTCGCTCTGTTGTCTGATTTCTGCAGATAATGAGTTCACGGCATATGTTAGGTCACAACATTATGGTATAGTTTGGTTACAGGAAATTCTTTTGATATCAATTGCTTTACATGTTTGGGAGATATAGTTGGGATTTTCTTTCTAACATGTACCTCAATAAGATTTCCAACAGTGAATGTTGGATCAGGATGGGATTTTTAAATTTTAGTTCTTCAACCCATTCTTTTCTGGGGAGACTGTTAAGCGAATGTTTCCTTTCTACCTTACTGAGTCCCTTGAAATCATTCAGATTTGCTTCTGATTCCGGCTCCACCCTGGTCCAGGCCAGGCCTGCATCATCTCTCCGAGGAGATGCTCTGCAGGCCTCTGAGCCACTTTGACTCTTGTGCCCTCTCTCTGGTTTGATGGATTGGCCAGCCTCAAATTGTCAGCCTGTGCATTTTGTGGTGCTGCACAGTGGTCCAAGAATCAAGTCCAAGGCTCCTCATACTGGGCTGTGATACATTCTTAGTAAGACTCTGCTGTAGGGATCCTATGTTAATTCCCAGCACTCCTCAACACCCATGCTTTAGCTCTGAGGTTAATAAGCCATGCCATTCCTGTCTCCATGGTTTTGTTCCTGCTGCGTTCATGGTCTGGAATGTTTTTCCTTTTTGCTCCCCTGCCACCCTTACTGAATAGTGGGAGGTGCTACTCTAGAGCACAGAAGAGTTACCTGGTTCTGGTTTCTTTGTTGTCAATTAGGTCTTTGACCCCGGAACAAGTATTTAACTTTTTTGAGTCTCAACAGAAATGTAGACACGTAATTGGGAAGTTTTCTCCTTTTCTCATTAACAACATAAAAATATTTTCTAATATATTTAGAAAACTAAAGTCAGAAACATTGGGGAATGGAGTTTTTATTTTTAAAAATCTCTAGGTTTCAGATCTATAAAGTAGGGACAGGATGTTAGCTATGTAAAGATTTTTTATTTGAGAAAGAGCGTGTGAGCATGAGAGGGGGGAGGGGCAGGGGGAGAGGGAGAAGCAGACTTCCCGCTGAGCCAGGGACCTTGACATGGGGCTCGATCCCAGGACCCCGGGATCATGACCTGAGCCGAAGGCAGACGCTTAATGCACTGAACCACCCTGGTGCTCCACAGATGGTAGCTATCTAAAGGTGGAATTAATTTCCCCCAATACCTTTCTGTGGTTTTAATAGATCTGAGATGACATCCTTTCATTTCTAATTCGGATTCCCCTTCCTTCATGAAGCTTTTCAGATTACTCTAACTTCTATAGACCTAACTTCCCCCTTACTCCTTTTGAGTTCATAACCACTACTGTGCTGGTTAACAGTGGTGGTTTGTTTTGTCTTGTACCTGAGCTGTTGTCATTTTATGAGGCTGTAAAGAGCAGTGGAGCCAAAGAGCCTGCTTTGAATCTCAGCTCCTCAGTAGCTAAGATCTCAGGCAAATTACTTAATCTTCCTGTGTCTCAGTTTCCTTGTCTGTGAAACTGTCATTTTAGTAGAACCTACTTACTACATTTTTTATAAAAATTAAGTGACACGCAAGTGCTTAGAACAGAGGCTAACATATACTAAGCCCCTCAGACTTCAGCTTGTTATTGCTCTTATGGATGTGACATTCTTGAACAGAGGTGTTGTTTGGATAGTGCCAGAAATATAGGACACACTAGATATTTGACTGCCCTTGTCACTGACATGTGATGGATATAAAGCCTGACCTATAATAAATGTTCCACAATAAAAATTTTGTTAAAGTGCTTAACAAGATGCATTTGGCTTGTTAAAGCTCAGTAGTATGATTTTACCTTTTTTCAGCAAACAGTGGTAAACCCCTATAGTTCACCTTTGACTTCAGAGATCTGTTCATTGTGTCTTCTCCCCTAATTCTTCCAGTTACCCATTTCTGCCAGTGCCGTTGAAGTGTCCAGTGTGTGCTTTGCCCACCTCACTAATGCATAGGCGACACCTAGTGGCCAGAAAAGAAATTCAGCCTGTTTGGTACTGATTTAACTGAGCGGGTGCCCCAAGGATGGAGATAGCAATCTCCTCCTCCCTCCCGACACCCCCCCCCCCACACTCCCCGGACCCTTAGATTTTTCCTTCTGGCTTCGTTCCTGGGAACCAATTGCAGGAAAATGTGGGGACTGCAGGCTTCTGTAGAAACCATTGGTTTTGGATTAAGATTGCTGTACTGTGTCAGCCAACTCCTTTAAGAATTAGCTACAATTAGGGTCTTCCTAACTGTTGTAAACAATTTTGGCAGAATTGTTGTATCTAGCATACCTTTCACAATTCAGAGTGGAAGATGTTTCTACAGGACTTTAATAAATAAAAAGGTTCTAAAATATTTCTTTTGAGATTAGAGATTAAAAAAAATAAACCCTACTAAGTCATTCTGAAAAATAAAGCAAGATTTACTTCCCATTGCTGTACTGAAATATGTGGTAACACTTTTTCATTCTTATAGGTGTTGCCTTGGGCAATTTTATGTAGTTAGCATGTTCGCCAGTCAGAGCTCCTAATGGAGAATGGACACTTCAGTTACTGGTGTTACGTCTCACATCAGATGCAGTTTGTTAGGTGTTTTTCTGTATTTGGTTTCATGCTTTTTTGGTATTTTGAGAATCTGCTTTCTCACTTCCTTAGCTGCAATGACACTTAGTGTATAATGGTTATTCCCCTTTACATCTCGGAAGTTTTAGACTCGTTTCCCTGTGATTGCTTTTTATTATTTTTAATTTGGAAATCATTTCTTTGGCTGTGTGAGAGAAGACTGCAATGTGCCATCATCTCAGATGTTTTGAACAACTTCAGCTCTTTCTCAAACAGGCTGTACTCATTCAAGTCTCTTTGCCTTGGCAGGTGAAAGCCCCTCTGCCTAAAACAACTATGTTACCAATTTGCCCTCTGGAAAACTTCTTTAAGCTTTAGCTACGATTTCACCCTCTCTGATGGCCTGGATTGTGCATGCAGGGTGGTCCCGTGACACTCTGTAGCTCTGTTAGCACATTGCCCCCATATTGTTCCTCCCAGTGGTTGGGGAGGGGGATGATGGTACCTTGCCCGGTGCCTGGCACATAGGACGACCTCAAACAGAAGACTTCTTAGGGGGTAAATCCCCTCTCCCCTCCCCCTCCCATTCACTTGGAAGCACTCTTTACAACAAATTCATCATCTTTTCATTATAGCTCTGCCACTGGAAACATTTTACCGTCCTAGTCACTACTATGTAGAACTTGAAAGCAAAAAAATTATCTTTAAAATCCTTCTTTCAGGGTGCCTGGATGACTCAGTCATTTGAGCGACTTTTGGTTTCAGCTCAGGTCATGATCTCAGGGTTGTGAGATCAAGCCCCATATTGGGCTCTGCGCTCAGCATGGAGTCTGCTTCAGATTGGCTCTCCCTCTCCCTCCTGCTCACTCTTAAAATAAGTAAATCTTAAAAAAATAAAGTCTTTCTTTCATCAGGCTTTTTGCACACTGAGGTGAACAGAAACCTTAAAACTCCTGGAAAGGCTATTTGTGAGTCTATCCCTGTGGAGGGAGGCCTTGTTCCATAAGTTCCCTACAGGTAGGATTTAGTGAGTCATTCATCACCACCAGTTGTTGGTAGTGGGCCACATGTAAACCATGGTGGTACTGGGTGCTTGACTGAAGGCAGGCGGTCAGGCTGGGCTCAGCTGTGTTGTGGTCCAGGCCTGGCCTGATGCGGAGGACCTGGGTGGAGTCTTGGGGCCAGGTGGATGCTGGCCACTTGCTCTCCTGAATCACAGGGCAGGCCTAGGTCACTTCTCATGACCTTTATAGCCTTCAGATCCTAAGATACAAGGGAGAAAGAGCTGAAGGTCTTTGGAAGGTCTGGTTGGAACCAGCAGAAATACTGTGAACAGACATTTGCTTCTGTTTCTTGCATCGATTTCTTGGTGAGGCCAGTAAGCTTTTGCCTTGGGTCCTGACAGGGACGGTAGCCAATCGTAAAGGCCCCTCATCCCTTGAGTGCCCCCTTTCCTTTTGGGCTTTGGCGAAGGCCTTTGATTGGCCTCATTGTGGAACCAATGAAGGTAGAGTCAGCTCCCTGACTGCCCCCCGCCCCAGCCCTGGAAGTTTATTTGTCTAGGATGGCGCGAAGAGGACTCCTGAAACTAATTAACACCTAAGAAATTATCCTTAACAGCTTCGTGCTCCCAAGGAGACTGGTGAGGCGGGATATTTCTTACAGAAAATGTAAACATAATCATTTGAACCTGGCATGTTAATTTCAAGCATACCTTGTAAAAGAGTATCTTGTAAAGTTGCCATGTGAATGTTCAACAGGGTGGGTGTGAACTCACCAGGACAAGCCAGTACAGCACCTGCCTTTCATCTGCCTGTGTCAGTGGGGTTTGCGTGTGCGGAGCAGTGCCTTTGAAGCCCCGTCTGCTCAAACACCTCTGCCTCCCTCTCTCTGATGCAGGGAGGCTTCTGGGGAAGGGAGCTATGGGCCTCCGTGGCCCCATCTGTAGTTCGGGCTATTTGGGATGATATGAGGATTAGCACCAACGTAGCTGAGATGCCTAGCAGAATCAGCAGGTCGAAAGCATCCAACAAAGACCTGGTTTTATCTGTGTCCTTTCCATAGGCCTTGGCGGCCCTGCTGGCCCCTCGCAGGGGCTTCTGCGCTCCGGCTCTCTTCCCAGCCCCAGCCCCAGCCCCGGGCATTACCGCTCAAGGGTGGACCTCCTTTCCCTTATGCCCTGTGCAATTTTAAGCTCATGAAGTCCAGGCCGCAGCTCAGCCTCTGGAACCACTAACAGGCTGCATCTCTGAGCCACAAGAGAAGTTGTCTTTAAGTTAACCCAGCTGGCTCCTGTGGATCCTTACATTCAAGGTTATATCCCATCTAAAGAGGAGGGGACGGGGGTGCCTAGGTGGCTCAGTCAGTTAAGCATGCGGTTCTTGACTTCGGCTCAGGTCATGATCTCAGGGTCCTGGGGTTGAGCCCCACACTGGGCTCCGCTCTCAGTGCAGAGTCTGCTTGTCCTCCCTCTGTTTCTCCCCCTCTACCCCCTCGTGCTCTCTCTCAAATACATAAAATCTTTAAAAAAAATAGAGGTACAAGGTAGGCGGTGGGGAGTTTACAAAGCCCTGCTTTTGACATCAGGCCCGCAATGGCCTCACCTCCTCTGAGAGCGTATGGAAAACGTGTGCTGCTTTCTCTCTCAAGGGGCTTACTCTCCAGTTGGGGACCGTCAAATTCTGGTGAACAGTCCCAGGCACATGTGTTCAGTGCTTAATTATGGCAGCTGACTGAGGCTGTGGAGAAGTGTGTGAGCTGTAGGGGCTCATGAGCGGCTGAGGAACTTGAGAAGGCTTTAGGGAGTCTGACTCAGGGTTCCAGGGGACAGTGCTCCAGGAGGGCAGGGCCCATGGGAGCTGTGGTGGAGGTGCACACTGGGCAGGGGGGACCCGGGCCATAGAACCAAGTGTATCCGTGAAGGGACTCGGTGATGGGTAGACAGTGGGGAGCTTTGAAGCCTTTTGAGCACTGGAGTGGACTGGTGGAAGGGTGTTGGGGGGGCTGCTCTGGCATCTTGATGGGGTCAGGATTGGGAGACCAGTGAAGGTGAGGATGAGGGGGACCCCTGAGGAGCAGTCCCCAGTGGGGCAGTTGACGTAGCAGAGCCCTTTGGAAACTGCCGCCCTGGACTTCAGAAAAGCTCCTGTGGAGGAGCACTTACCTTCATCAGGGGCCTCAGGGGTACCTGGTAAGGTCAAGGACCGGTGCTACAACCTTGGGAGTCCTACAGCCTCCAGACTTCCTCTCGTAGCAAAACCTTTCCAGGGGAGCGCTCTCACGTTCCTCACCAAGGGTGCTGTGGGAAGCCAGGTGAGAGATGACCCTTGTTTCCATCTGAGCTGGGTCAGGTGGACCTGAGTTGGCCCTGGCCCTGGCTTCCTGTGGTTGGGACGGTCGGGGAAGAGCCCGTACCTGCCCCCCCTCCCCCCCAGCAGTGCTGGCAGATCTTGCAGGGCTATTTCCAACCCTCACCGCACAGGCTGAGAGGAATGAGGAATGATTTGTTTGAAAGAGGATGCCAACTTTGCGTCCAGGTCTGGGCTTTGCTACTGGTGCTTTTTAACTCCTGTTGATTTATGTTTTTAACTCGACTGGGCACATTGTAGTTCTCGATGAGAAGCAGTTGCCAGTCCTTAGCGCGCAGTTGGTGCGCAGAGATTCGTGCTGCCTGTTCTAGGACCAAAACTGTTTTCACTGGACAAATAACATTATAAAACACAGTAAAGCAGGAGGCTTCCTGGGAGGGTGACATCATGTGGCCCCGGGGGACTTTGCGTTACTTTTCTGCTATCAGGATAGTGAATTCTGAATTTTAAATCATCTTCTGCCTGTTTGAGCAAGTAGAGCCTACGTACCTCAACTGGTCTGTGTTTTCTTCATCTGCAAAGCGGGCCTTCTGCCATGTTCCAGATGCTTTCTCCCCCAGTCGTGGCTGATGGTCCAGGTTCCATTTTGAGATTTGAAATAGAGCTTGGAACCTCTCCAAACAAGAAGTCTGCAGCTGTGCTGTTCCTGGGACACCTGGTTTACCGTCTCTGCCCCAGCTTTCTCATCTGTAAAACGGAAGATGATAAGGACACCCATCTCGGAGGATGGTTACATGTGTTCATGAGTGAATACACATCAGTCCCTTAGAACAGAGTGTCTGCCATGGACATTAGGGGTTAGCTGTCATTGTCATGAAGGATGGAAGATTTATACATTAGAAGTTGTTTACTTAAAACTGATGCCCTCCTGGTTGTATATGATTCCTGTGTTTTGCTCTTATGACATTTGCCTTTTCTGACCTTCACATCAAGATTCTCTAGCTTTGTTATACCTAGAGGCGTTTCAGAAGTGTTCTATCCAGCTTCTCTGTCTCTGGGAAGTGCGCCTCCTTCCCTTGAGTTTCTCTTCCTAATACCCCCTCTGCCTCTGTCGAAGGGCATGAAACATTTTCCTCTAGGAGAGGGATTGTTTGGATCCCCCAAAAGCCCATGTGTCAGGCCAAATGACAGAAATGAGTCATTCACATGGTAGTGTGAACAGTGTACTTCCCAGCACTCGTCCTGCCTCAGAGACAGCCAGGTAATTAGGGGTCAAGTGGCCTTCTAGGGAAGAACCAGATCTGCCTGGTCAAAGGCATGAGTAGTTGGGGCTGAGAGTGCTATCCCCAGGCAAAATTAAGGGCGCAGGATCTGAAAAACACGAATGTATGTATCCAGAAAAACTAAAATATTTTAGATTGAAAGTGGGGAAAATTGAGAATCTGTGCCCCTTATTGGTTGAAGCCTGCTTGCAGAGATGGGAGTCCCCAGAGTCTGGGGCTAGGGACTGCCAGAGAAGGCTTTAGTCAGGGGGTGGGAAGCTAGCGCAGAAATGGCACCTGGTGGGGCGCCTGGGTGGCTCAGTCGGTTAAGCGTCAGACTCTTGATTTCAGCTCAGGTCATGATCTCAGGGTGGTGAGATCGAGCCCTGTGTTGGGCTCCAACTGGGCATAGAGTCTGCTTAAGATTCTCTCTCCCCCTCTGCCCCTCCCCCTGCTCACTTGCTTGTACTTTCTCTCCTAAAGAAAAAAAAAAAGAAGAAAGAAAAGAAAAGAAATGTCACCTGGTTAGTAAATGTTTTGCTGGAGAGCCTTCCTCTGGGACAGCAAGAAGGAACTGCCCTCTTGCTCTGCAACCTTGGGTTATATAGGGTCTTCACTTCCCAGGATTGAGATTCAGGCATAGTCTTCTTTCAAAAGTTCATTAGGTAGGCTTGGGTGGTCTTGCTGGGGGGCCATCACCTATGGTGATGTTTCCAAGGGAAATGTTATTTTGAATCCGAACTACTTAATCAACTTAATTCAAAGTAAGTGATGGTGCTTTTCTTTTGTGAAAAAAGCTCTCTGAGGAGGAGTTAATTCCTTTGGTTTAAAACTTATTTCTTAGAAGCACATAAAAAAGATGCTCCACATTACTCTGTCATTAGGGAAATGCAAATCAAAGCCACAATGAGATACCATTTCACACTCATTTGGGCGGCGATTATCAAAAAATTGAAAATAACAAGTGTTGGCAAGGATGTGAAGAAATTGGAACGCTTCTGCATTGCTGCTGGGAGAGTAAATGCTGTAGTCACTGTGGAAAACAGTATGGCAGTTCCTCAAAAAAGTAAATGTAGAGGGCACCTGGATGGCTCAGTCGTTAAGCGTCTGCCTTCGGCTCGGGTCATGATCCCAGGATCCTGGGATCAAGCCCCACATCTGGCTCCTGGCTCAGTGGGGAGCCTGCTTCTCCCTCTCCCTCTGCCTCTCCCCTGCTCATGCTCTCTCTGTATCTCTCTGTCTCAAATGAATAAATAAAATCTTTAAAAAAATTAAATGTAGAATAGCAGTCTTATCCAGCAACCTTACTTTAGTATATACCCCCAAGAATTGAAAGCATGGAGCTGAATAAGTAGTTGCATACCCATGTTCATAGCAGCAAATAACAGTTTGCAATGGCCAAAAGGTGGAAGGAACCCAAGTGTCCGTCGCTTGAGTGGTTAAACAGAATGTGGTGTATACACACAATGGAATATTATGCAGCCCTAAAAAGGAAGGAGATTCAGACACAGGCTACAGCTTGGATGAAGCTTGAGGACATCCTGCTAAGTGAAATAAGCTAATCATGAAAAACCAAATACTGTATCATTCCACTCATATGAGGTGCCTAGAGTCGTCAGATTTATAGAGACAGAGAGTAGAATGGTGGTTGCCAGGGACCGGGGGGAGCGGCAAAAGGGAGCTTAGATGTTGATCAGTTTAGAGTTTTAGTTTTGCAGGATGAAGTGTTCCATGGTGGATGGTGGTGGTGGTGGTCATGCAATGGTGTGAATGTACTTTCAGGCGCTGAATCGTGCACTTAAAAATGGCAAATTTTATGTTGTATTTATTTTACTACAATAGAAAAAATACCTTATTGATTGATTCAACTGCAAGCATATACCATGTGAGACTGTGTTGGGGGATGGGGGACAGATTTGAGAAGACCAGCGCCTGCCCAGGGTGGCCATGGGGGAAGGGGCAAGCCGGAGCTGTTGAAGGTGTTATGGGAGCACAGTAGAGGACCTGTGAGGTCACCAAAAAAAAAAAAAAAAAAAAAAAAATGTCGATTTGGGCTGAATCACTGGGGATGGGTTTGTTTTCCATAATGAGAGAGTATCGCAGATACTGTTTTCCTTTCAGGGAAAGTAAGTCAGGAGTCAGACTTCCGTGCCATGTAGTCACAAATGAAGTTTGTTACTAATCAGCCATGTGATGTGTAATTGCTTTTCATTTCCTTATTTTTCCAAAAGAGAGATTTGTTTAGATATTTGGTTCCCTCCCTGATTACACTGGAAGTTTTTCATTTGTTTTCACAACTCATTTTTTTTTTTTTTTGTTGCGCACTGGCTCCCCCATTACATAGGGAGCCCCAAAGGAAAGGGGTTGACCTCTGTAGGCAAAAATGGGAGCATCTCAAAAGAAGAGCCATAGCCTTTGCCTTATAGAGGGAGAAACTGAGGCTCCAAGGGGCGTGTCACTGAGTGGCACAGGGCGTGTGGTGCATGTCAAAGGCCGGGTCTGTCCGTCTGTCCACCATTCCAGCAGATGCTCTTGGGGCTGGTTCTTTGTACTGAGTTGTCACCCTCTAGTTTAACCAGGAGTCAGGGCTCAGGCCTGGACCTGCTCCATTCCAGCAAGACTGGGAGGTAGCCGAGCTTGTCTGGCTGCAAAAAGAGTTTTCTCCACCCCATTCAGAGTAGCAGCCTCTTGGTCTGGGCCCTGTGGGAGGGAGGAATCTGGCTGCCGCAGCTCATCCAGGTCCGGACGTTGGACTGGCATTTTCCCTGCATCTCGGAAGCAAGCGTGAGAAGCCCAAGTGACCACTCTTTCCCTGAGTGGGCAGTGTTGTCACATGACAAGTGGTGTGTGTGTGTGTGTGTGTGTGTGTGTGTGTGTGTGTGTGTGTGTGTGTGTGTGTGTGTGTGTGTGTGTGTGTGTGTGTGTGTGTGTGTGTGTGTGTGTGTGTGTGTGTCTTTTTCCCAGGTTGGTGACGCACTCTTACAGAGCTCTGGGGATGTCTGTGTCAGCTTGGGCTGCTCTCATAAATGACCACAGACTGGATGGCTTAGAAAACAGACATTTATTTCTCACAGTTCTGGAGGCTGGAAGTTTAAGAGCAAGGCGCTGGCAGATGCCCTGTCTGATGAGGGCCCACTTCCTGGTGTACAAGTGGCCATTTTGTTGTACCGTCATGTGGTAGAGAGTAAGGGAGGTCGGGGGAGGGAGTTAGAGAGTTCTGGTCTCTGTCTCTTCTTCTAAGGACACTCACCCCATCATAAGGGCCCATCCTCATGACTTCATCTAAACCTCATCACCTCACCAAGGCCCCACCACCATCTGCTACCATCCCGTTCAGGTTTAGGTCTTTAGCATAATGGCGGAGGAATGAGCTGTAGCTAAGGCTTCTCAAGAGCAGGACTCTGTTTATGTATAAATTCTTGGCCAATTTTGAGAGTTAATTACAGATTAATTTTGAACCATTCAGTGGAGTCCAGTACCTAAAAGTGCATGTTTTCAAAAATGGCACTAAGCACATTTGCCTTCTGATGCTCCGGTCAAGTGCTTGCAATGTATAGTTTGTCTTCTGTGTAGCCCGTTGCTTTTCTTAAAGTGAATGCTGCTTGAGAGGAATACAATTACTGGGAAATCTCACAGGAAATGACCCCATTTCCCCCATTTTTGGACAAAGAAGCTGCTGCTTTTAAACTCTGCAGTAGCTGCATAGAGGAGAATTACACTCCAGAACAGCTTAACTTTGAGTTTTTGAAAGCCAGTTCCTTGGTGAGCACACACCTATTGGATGTATGGAATTCAGTTCAAAGGCACTCATCTCGACTTCCCCAGGGTCTATTTTGTAAACCCGACTCCAGCATAGTGGGTTGGGCGGGGAGGGGGTCCATGGAGGACTGTAGCCCGCTTCAGCGTGCTTGCTTGGTACTTCCTTTCATGGCAAATGCAGAAGGCTGGGGTGGTGATTGTTAATTGTTTATAAGCATTAACTGTTTACAAGTCATACTTGCTATTTTAAATCAGACCCTGCTATTATGTTGTTTTGTTTCTGTTCACAGCTGAGTTTTAAGCTGGGTAGGATTTAATGGTGAGTCACTCCCATGACGGTAAAATCAGTATCGATCAAGCCTTCTTGTTAATCCTGCAAGCAGTTTAGAGACGGATAAAGACAGTCTTAAGGCTTCTGCCTGCGAGGATCCCTGCGTGCGGGTTGCTGCCGACAGGCTGGGCTTCCTTAGGACGGCTTTAGCCCCTTTTACCTGCTGACCTGGACCCTGCAAGGAGTGTTGAATGTGCTTCTGGGAGCCTCCTCTGCCTGAAAACAAGACAGGATCAAATGAAGGGCCTCTAAGCCCATGTGAGGTTTTCCCCTCCTCTTTCCTCCCTGAACTTCACTTCCACTATTGTTTGAATATTCAGTGAATGTGTGTCAGTTAACTGTGAGGAATTCATGATCCTTTTTTTTAACCTCCCTGGGCTCTGAATACAGGTCTGATTTGCCATCTTTTCCTCATCTGGGTCGGGAAGTTGCCTGAGGGTCACGTGTGAGTGGCTGGTGCTGTGGAGTCTTCTCAGCTCAGAGAGAAAGTTTGAGGGAGAGGTGTGTGGGTGGAGCGGGATGTGGGGGCAGCGAGTGCGATAGCAGCAGGAACTCCAGGACCCCCCCCCACTTTTGTTGGCTCTGGGAACTCCACCCCGACTCCCCTGAGGGCAGTGGGAGGCACTCATACCCACCTTTCCTTAGTTCTCTCAGCAGCCCTGCCAGGGAGGCGTACAGACTTCAGGGCATCTGCCCAGGCAGTGCGGCCACCTGGGTGTCCCAGCTCTGTGCCCTGAGTGGGGCCTGGAGGTTGGCGGCCTGGTGAGGAAGCTGCACTGGGCAGAGAGGGGTGCTCTGGCTCCTGGCAGGGGTGGTGGGGCATGTCCACTGGTACTGCCCAGGGTGCTCGTGAGAGCATGCGCTGATGATACTACTTGGACTCGCCTGCCATGGGCAAGAGAGGAGAAGGATTTGGTGTTGCTTGTGCTGCAGAGCAGACAAGGTAGAGGGGCAGGTCAGGGGCCCAAGGGATGCTAAGTTGAGCTAGATAGGGAGAATCTGGTTTTGTAGGAGCTGAAGAGAGAGACAGGTTGGAGAGCCTGGATATTCAGGGACCTGCTGGAGGTAGACAGGGATGCACAATGCAGCCCCTGCCTCAAAAAGAGCTCATGGTGTGGTTGAGAGGGCAAGGAGCGCGTGCCTGCTGGGATGAGGACACTTTTATGAATGAGAACAGAACGAGCAGGCTGGGGAAGGGCTGTGGAAGTTGAGGACGAGATCGTAATGCCCAGAGGGATCCTGGAGACTTCATGGAAGAGGTGCTTAGAGGACCGGACCAGAACGATATTCTTACCTGTGGGGCTGGGCTGAGGTCAGGACTTTCACACTGTGTCGTGGGGCTTGAAGAAAAAGACGGGAGAAGAAGGTTTATCGAGGTAGTAGTGGGGGAGGGGCTGGGGCTGATGGCAAATTTGGAACGGTTTTGGGGGTCTTCAGGGGCCAGGCTAAGGGATATGGTTGTTTCCTGAGGGCAAAAGGAGTTTATTAAAGACTAGTTCTCTTATTTATGCTGAATTAAAATATTATAAACTGGAGGCTAGTGGTCTTTGTGAAATAACCCAGAGTCTTTTAGGGGACGTTGTGATGAATATCTGGTGGAAGACATGAGAGGTCTGGGGGGTCCTCTGTGGCCCCTTCCTAGTGTATCCGTGCAAGCCCTCATTCTGCACATTCCAGTTTGTATTTTCCTGTTTGATTATGGCACACTTACTGGGATGCCTGGATAAAAAAAAAAAAAAAGCCCTCCCAAATGATCATATCTGACAGGAGCAAGTAGAAATGACTTTATTTCCTTCTTTTTTTCCTTTGCTTTCCACCTAGATGAACATTTTTAGAAACCTGTCATCTAATATAATTTGCTAGTAGAGGTGGTATGTTTGATATCTAGAGAAAATAATTGGGAATATTTTACAAGCTCTGGTAGCTTTCTGGTATTCAGATTGTTAGGACTTTGGAACAGGAATAAGTTTCTGAATTTAGTTGCTATTACTTTTGGAAGAAGGATGACAGTACTCGCTTTTCCCTTGATCAGCATAATAAACTCCTGTGCAGACATTTGTTGGGTGTCTCAGGTTGATGCAAATGTGGTCTTTGTAGAAAGCGAGCTCCGTTTGAAACAGGTGATCTAAAATGAGAGCAGCATCCCCTCGAATCTGCATGGCTGCACGCATTCATGTAGTTTTGCTCCACGGACCTTTGGTTGTTACTCAGATTTAGCAGGATCTATCCAGGTAGCGTCTCTCCCGAAAACAAAAGTGACCATTATTCGTAATCAACTGGTGGCTGTTTTGAGACGGGAACTGTTCAGCGTTGTGAGTCTTCCGAAGGTTCAACACGGGGCAGGACTGAGGAGGCTGAAGCGCGGGGGCAGGCTCTGTCTGTGCAAAATCACCAGCCTCAAGCCCCCTCCCACCCCTCACTTAGCAGCATCTTAAACAAAACCCCATTTATAGACAGCGAGTTCCCACTGAGCCTTTAATTATGGGGGCAAGGTATGCCTGGTGGTTGGGGCATGAAGCCAGAGGCTAGGGGCTTACTTACTGGTTAATTTTCTCTGGCCTTTCTCTCTCAAGTCTCAGCTCTTTTAAGATTCAGAAAATAATACAAAATGCCTAAGATTTCTGAAATTCCTGGCCTTGGAGACTTGACTACATAAAAGAGCCAGGATTTTCAGGCTGGCCATTTTAGCATCAGCCAGTTCCCACTTCCTGATTCATAGCTTCCAGGATTTGTAATGCCTGTAGACTCTCCCTCTCCCTCTCCCTCTCCCTCTCCCTCTCCCTCTCCCTCTCCCTCTCCCTCTCCCTCTCCCTCTCCCTCTCCCTCTCCCCCCCTCCCCCCCTCCCCCCCCTCGGCTAAAAGCAGCCATTGAAAGAAAAAATAAATAGCAAAATCCCCATCCCAGAAGTTCTACTTCCTGTTGTTGTACTAGTGAGCTCTGAAAAATAGCTTTGCAAGTTTAGGCTCTTGTTTGGGCTCTTTCAAAAGAATTCTTGAGATCTTTTGTTTGGATAGGCTGTATCTGTATGAAGGCGATAAGTTAAAAGAACTTCATTCAGTTTAATCAGCACAGAAGTAAGTGCACAGGCTAAATTTTGGGTTCTTTCTTAGCTTTATGGCATATATATGAATGTAATCCACCGAACAGTGAGTTAGCCAGGGTACATACCCATTTCAACAACGCCAATTGTTTCCTTCACAGTTTAACGTTTATTTATTTATTTATTTTTTAAAAAACCTACTCAGGTACAAATTACACTTTGTGCATATAAAAGAAGAGGGAATATTTAGGATTCCTGCAACAAGGGATAAAGATCCAAAGTAATCAAGAAGATGATGGAATGTTAGACTTCACGTTTTCCCAACAAACCCTTTTCGTTAAATAAAAGTGTAGATCAGCAAAAGTGTCTCAAGTCCAAATGTTCCTGTGCTCTTTTATTCCTCCTTTGAATAAATTTGAAAATTTGAAAATTCTGGTCTATTTTGTCATAAAAGTCATAACATTTTCAGAAATACAAAAAGCTTTCAGCTTAAAGGGATGATGTTTTGGCCACTCACGTGGTCTTGATTTGAGTTGACTAATTCTGGTCTCAGAATCATTTCATCTGTGGTGAATAGATTCCCTTCCCCTCTCATCTCCCCCCACCCCCAAATCCAGGTGCCTAAGAAGTTGCGGCAGGATATCTAGTGATACGTGATCTGGGACTTCATGAGGACTAACACAAATATTTCTGGGTGGAAATCCTAATGTCCAGCTTCCATTGTATAACCCAGTAACTGTTCTTTGGAGATGCTGGGCTGTGTTGTCAGCTAGGGGTGCATTAAGGCACTGTTGCCTCCCTTCTCCCGGGTTCTTGTTGGGTCCATTTGGAGCACATGTGGTTTTACCTGGTATGGCTAATTGACATACTGGTGCAACAACCTGTCTTCCGGGGCACTCTTTCTAGAGGTCATAAATAGGAGACAACTTTTTGTTTTGTCTTTCCTAACTGCCCATCCAGTGGGGGAACAACAGGGCTCTTGGCCGTAGTTTTTTGGGGGGGTTCTCTTAACCGTAAAAATTGGGGAAAAAACCCTCAAATCCCTGGGTGTAACTTTTTAGGTTTTTTTTTCTTTTTTCTTCTTTATTTTCTTTCCTTCCTTTTTTCTTAGCAGAAAGACCTTCTATATCATCTTTGGAAACACCTGTGTTTGTAACTAAATAGATGGTGATACTGGATTCTTCCAGGCGGGGTTCATGGCTCTGCAATCACAGTTAGACCCTCCTGCCTCACCTTGAGCTGTTGAAGAAATCTTTCCAATTCCTGCTGATGGTGCAGAGCTCTTGGGAGCTGGGTGCTCTGAATTAGCAAATGGGCAACTGCTTTTTGAGGTCACTTCATTCTGCGAAAATAGGTGATGTGCACATTCTTGATAAACACCCCCCTTTGCATCAGGCTCTGCTGATTGGTTTTGAATTTTGTGTGTTTGAAGCCACCATCTTTTCTCTCTGGAAGTTAGTGAGCTCCCTCTTCTTCTCATGCAGTGAGCTTTCCATTGTGGTTGCACTTTCTCCAAAAATACTTGTAAAAACTGTGGAGCACGTTTCTCTTGTCTCGTGAAGGCTATCTTGAGGGCTTTGAGAGGTTTAATTGGCAGAACAAGTTGGTGGTGGTCTCTGAAGGGTCAAAATATGAATGCTTTCTATAGATTCTAGCAAATCTATATGTTTAAAAGCCATAATGGTAGGGGCGCCTGGGTGGCTCAGTCGTTAAGCCTCTGCCTTTGGCTCAGGTCATGATCCCAGGCTCCTGGGATCGAGCCCCACATCGGGCTCCCTGCTCAGCAGGGGGCCTGCTTCTCCCTCTCCCACTCCCCCTGCTTGTGTTCTGCTCTCGCTGTGTCTCTCTCTGTCAAATAAATAAATAAAATATTTAAAAAATAAATAAATAAAAAAAGCCATAATGGTAAGTTCTCAGCTTTTGGGGAGAGTGGATTTTAGACACACTTTAAAACTATTGCTGTAAAATGAATCTGATTCTTTTACTGGAACAGAATTTGTTATCAAATCATACTCACCCATGCCAAAAGGGCAAAACAGGGGTTGTGCTTGCTTTAAAGTAAAATTTTGGAAAGGAAAGCTGTAAACTCCATGAAAGCAAGAGCGGTGTTCATGTGGGTCCATGGGACCTGGCACATGGTGGTTTTTCTATATATGTACATTAAAGAAATGAAAGTGCAGAGGGTTCTAAGATCTTGGTCAAGATTCCGATCTAAGCAAAGCTTTCCTACCTTCTAGTTACTATGCTCCCCGGAGAGCCCATTGCCTCCCATATATGGGTCCTCTAAGAGAGGGTTCAGGTAGTTCTGGGAATTGGATTCAACAATAATGTGTCCGTATGGCAATATAACCATTTCATATATTTGACCTCTTCAGAGATAACCTGCCACTTTAATGAACAATGAACCTTTAATTAGGGACAAATTTGCCTGCCACCTTATCCTGTAATTATTGCACTTATTGCTTTTTTCAAATTATAATAGTAATACGTGGTTATTAGGGGAAAATCTGAAACTATGGTTAGGTAAAAAGGAAAATAAAAATCATCTTTAGTCAATCAGTCTAGAGGGAACTGTTGTTAATATTTTGTTGTAATTTCCTGAGGTCTTTTTCTACCCTAAACTTAGATGTATATCTATATATATTTTTAAAAATAAAATGGATATTATATTATATACACATTTTATCCTCATTTTCCCCCCTTAGCATCACATTGTGATTTTTTTTGGTCTGTTACATTATATTTTTATCATCTGGAATATGGTCTTTAATGAAATGATTAAAATTATGTAACTGCTAAATTTGAGCATTTTTACAATTTTTTTGCCATTAAAAGTCATGTGATAAAATCGTTGTGTACTGTTGCTACTCTATTTCTTTGGGTTAACTTCTTAAAAGTTGAAAGTATGGAATACTAAGAATTTTTAAAGTGTGCATATTTTCAATCCTAGGTAAATATTGCCAAATTGCTTTCCAGAAAACTCCAGTTTAAGCTCCTGGCAGGAATGCCTGCCGCCCATACTCTTCACCAATGTTAGATGCTAAACTGAGCCTTGCAAATTTAGCATTTAAAAATTTTTGTCTCACTGTTTTAATTTCCTTTTTAAAAAATTATTGATGGGATCTTCATTTTCCTTTTTTCCCCATTTTTTTCGCTTGGGTTAATTATCAATGCATTCTTCTAGATTTGTGTAGACCCTTCTGTTATAAAGATGTCTCCCCCCTCCATGCTCTTCTGTGGTGGATATTTCCCCTGGTTTATTTACTTATGGAGATGCCCAGTGTTTCATTTTAATATGGAATAGCAGTCTCTTCATTATGGTCTTTAATCCTTTTGTTGAGAAAGTTCACATTCATGTCAATATCAGTCAAATTTAATCATGCCTATTCTACTTTATGTTTTATCTTTTTCTTTTAATTGTTTAATGCTTCAAGGATTTATTTTGTATTTAAATAAAACGAGATACCTCCCCCTGTTGATTATTCAGTTTTCCCAACATGATGATGTTTTATTTTTTTCCTCATTGGACTATATTTTACGTTGTGGGATCTGTTTTAAAGCTGTCTTTTCCCACTAATCTGTGTGCTGGTTGTGGTCATTTTACAATGATAGCTTCATCACACATACTCTTCTAAGAAGAATCTTCACTCACTTAAAAATTTTTGAAGGTGCTTTCTTCCAGATGAATGTGTGTGTGTGTGTGTGTGTTTTGCTTTGTTTTGTTTTGTTTTTGCAAGCATCTCCACCACCCTCCTAAAAAAGGAGAAATCCATTAGATTTTGGTTGTGATTGATGATAAATCAATTTGGGGAAAATAACATTTCCAAATATTTGGACTTCTCATTCAAGGACATTTCATGGCTCTCCATTTATTCAACTTCTATTTATAAAATTAAGAAATTATAGAAAGTCATAGAGGACTTATATTTTTCCTTTTGGGTAATCCTTAGGTAATTAACACTTTTGTTGCTAATATGGAAGGATATTTTAAAGGATTTATTCACCATTATATCTTTCAACTGATTATTGCTTGTGTTTGAGGAAATCTTTGATATTTTGTATATTTATCTTGTATCTACCCAATTCATTGATTGCTCTTATTATTATTTTTTCAGTTAATTCTCCTGATTTTTTTGATGCAGAGAATGGCTGATACCCAACCAGGATAATTTTGTTTCCATTTTCCCAGTACTTATACATCATCACTCTGTTTCAGATATGTGTCCTTTAGGAATATAAATGGCTGCAAATAACAGGAAACCTGCCTCATAAAAATTTAAGTAGTCAGGGTTGGACTTATTTTTCTCCAGTTCAGGAACTTTAGAGGGAAGCAATCTATGGCCATTGCAGTATGCTCCAAGAGCGCATGGAGGACCACACTTCTGGCTTCTGTTTCTCCATCCATCCACGTGGCTTTTGTCTTCATTGTCACAAGATGGCCCCTGTGCCTCCAGGCATCACGTCTGTGTTTCAAGCAGGAAGAAAAAGGAAGGTGAAAGGCAAAGGGCAAAGGGCCAGAATGACTTGTCAGCAAGCCCTGCTGAGCCAACTGCCCCTCCCTCTCATGGCCAGAACTGAGTCAACTGGCTGCCCCAGATTAGAAGGTGGGAGCTGGCTACTGGTCCTGCCATGGGGCTTGGGTCAGCCAAGCAGCATTGACTGCAAGGTCTTGTTTTGGCTGGTACATCCAGAATAGTACTCAATGCTGATTAGGGGCATATTTGTCTGTTTTGGCTTATATTAATGGTAATGCCTCCGATACTCCCCAGTAGGTATGATCTCTTTTGGTTTAAGAGAGGGTTTCACCATGTTGAAGAATTATGTCTGGTTTTCATGGGTGATGTCTTAGGGACGGGTGTTGCATGTCATCAGATGTCATTTTAGCATCCATTTAGATTTCAGATGTTGGTGTTACACTTCGTCATTTGATGTGGGAATAGATTACCTGGTAGTAATTCCTCAATTCCTGGGAGAGATAGTTTTTGGTGGTTGTGGGCGACTGTTTAGATTCCTTAATTAAATTTGGTTTGCTAACATTACATTTAGAATTTTCCATCTCTAAATTTAAGTGAGATAATTTTATGGTTCTCTTTATATACTGTCTTTTCCTGATTTTGCTATCAGGTTTATGTTAGCTTTGTGAAGTGAATTAATGACTTAACTTTCTTCTCTGTAACAGTTTATATAGTGTGGCAATTCAGTGTCTTTGAAGGTTTGAAGGAGCTCCCTTGCTGAACAGTTGGAGGCTGACGCTTTTAAAAATGGATAATTCCGTGAGAACTTAAAAAAAATCTTCCATGGGTATTGGCGTTTCTTGGGTTTCTGGTTTTTTGAGTCAATTTTGGGAAGTTACACTTTTCCAACAAATCACTTTAATCACATTTAAAAATTATAGCTCAGTTACCTGTGGAGTTTTCTTGATGGTGTTATTTCCTCATAATGTTTGTTTCCTTGTGTTTTTGTTTCCTCATTTCTATTTTTAGTTGCTTTTCCCTTTTATTCTTGATTAGACCTGCCAGAACTTTGTTTTGTGCTTCCCTCCTCCCTGCCCCCAAAGAACCAGCATTAATTACTTCCTTCTTTAAGCTTTAATGGCACTTTGCTTATGTTAGGATTCTGTCTCTTTACCAATCTGCTTTGCTGATAGATCAGGAACTCCTCAAGTGCTGAGTCTCTCTTGTTTCACGTATCTACCTGACACATGACACACACCTGATTCTTTACTTTTTGTGTCTCTGCCTGTGGCTTTGCATTCACCATCAGTTAATGTGGTTATAGGGAGGTTTTCATTGCAATATGTGCAGTGGATATTGCATGGACCTTTGGGGCCTTACGGAGAGGAAGATGCTTGCATATTTGGGTTCATCCCAAAGGGTAGCCCCTGGATAGACCTCTAAGTTGAGGTAGTATTGTGATTGGCTAGATATTTGGGGAACCCCAGAAGGTGGCTTGGATGGCCTCAGGTGGTTCCTGGCTGCAGAGAGGGAAGCAGAGTTGGGACAACATCGGCTGGGGTGATGTCACGTGGCAGGGATGGCTTGGGTCTTCTCTGGGTTTCATGCTCCAACCTCAGGGCTGTTCTTGGAGGTGCTGTGACATGCCCTTTGCCTCAGTGGAGAGTCTCACCCTGTGTATTGGTAAAGGTCAGTCTGGCTCAGTTTAATTTGAAATTTTGTTTGCGTCTCTTGATTTAGACCTCTGTCAAGCCAATCCTTGAATTTAGGGTCTTTCTCTGATGTCATCAGAATTACTGGTTGGTATATGTGACCACGAGGAGATTGTCATTATTCAGGAGGTGTGGAGTGAGGGAAGAGAAATGCCATGATTTCTATTGCATCATGTAAAATCGGTTTAGAATTTTGATGGCATCCTTATATTCTTTCTTTGGAGCTGGGTGATTTTCCACATAGGGTGGAGAGTGATGAGGAAGGAGTTTTGCTGCCTGTAAAGAGGTCCTCGGACCCAGAGTCTTTGGTGGCAGGAGGAGCAACAGGGTGGACATGTGACCAGGCCTGCACCTGGAAACCTGTGAGGGCTTGCCACTGTCATTTGGTTATAGAATGTGTTCAGTGGTGATCTGGTTTGGCATACTTTTGAGGGAACTTCTTCTCCCAAATAATAATAATACTAGGACTCTTTCATCTACAAAGGTGATCTGAGCTGTTTTCCAGATGGGACTGGGAACATTCCAGGAGAAATGCCTCCCTTAGGTTTGTTTAGGGTCTTCCTGTTGGCTGAGCTAGTGTTCCATTTAGGGCCCAGAAAGACCAACCTTCACATTGAAGAAGCCTATCTGTGCTCTTCATGGGGAGAAGTGTCGAATGTAATTGTAAGAGGAGTCTTTCTCTTTAAACAGTTGATTCAGAAATGTTGGAAGTTTAATTGAAGACCTTGTCTACATTTTTACATTTTCCTTAGGGACACGGAAACTAGTATCTTTCTCCAGGTTGCTTTTTAAATTTATATTTAATGTCATATTTGGGTCTCAAATGAAGTAAGTGGTTATACTTAACTTTTCTGCCTGTGCATTTTACTCAGAGTAGCCTCTGGGCAGCACTTCTGTCCCAAGAGTTGGTTAACCTCTCATCTCAGCGATCTCCTTACCTACCAGTGTACCTGGTATGCATTGCAAACTATACTGACCTCTTACTGGGATGACTGGTTTATGTTTCTCTTCCCCCCATTGTTACAGGGAATCCTATATGGGGATATATTTTCTGTCTCCTAGAGTCTGACGAAGTGCCTGGCACACAGTAGGTATTCGTTAAAACAGGCACAGGTGGAATTAGGTTGACATTCCAAGGGTTTTAGGGGAGATGTGACTAGTTTGGGTGCTCAACTTAGCAAGGATATGAAGTGCCTTTTCAAGGATGCACCTCAGTGATTCTTCAAGCAATTGGGCTGTTTATTTTGAGATTCAGAAAGTAAAGTGTTCATTTAGCAGACCACGTCTCTTAAAATCTGATGTTATCCACTTCTGTTGACTCTCCCCCAGAGTCCCAGATATGGGGGCCGTTCCTGCTCAGAAGGCAGGGAGGTTGCTGGCAAGTCCCCTGGGCTCTGCAAAGGATGTGTGGTCGTGTGGGCACTGCCCAGCTGGGTTACAACTTGTTTACTGCCGTTGGTTTTAAAGGGATGAGGTAATCTTAGCTCAGCTTAGTTTAATACACAACAGTTTCGTTTGTGGAGGAAATCGTTGTCTATTGAAGTTTTTAGGATGTTAGGGACGTTATGAATTGCAATCAAGTGGGTATCCTCTTATATGAGTGCATCTGACAAGCCAATTTCACAAGCGTATTTCATCAGTCACAGTTGGATGGCAAGGTTTATTGTTTAAAGTTTGTGTGTGTGTGTGTGTGTGTGTGTGTGTGTGTGTGTGTGTGTGTTTAAAGTAAGGAAAGGAAGTCTCCATATAGAAACCAAATGGTTTCAGAGGCCAAGAATGGCATGAAGGCATCGATATTTAGGAATCTGGACAATTATAATTTCTGTTTCCTCTTACTCTGTTACTTCTCATCTCTGGGACTTGGAGACATCTATTAGTTGAACTGCTCATTCAAAATATTGAGATGTAATGAAATTCAAGTGTTGTGACCACTGGGCGAGTGTGGGTCCCTGGGACCAGCGCTGAGGCTGATGAGGCTACTCTGAGCAGTGTCTTTACCAGCTTGGCCTCTGAGCCAGAACCACATGCTTTGTTCGCTCTCAGACAGCGCTGCCCATCCCTTAGTCAGTTGGTAAATCACTTTGGATGTGTTGACAACCTCAGAAAGTCACAACTTAAGGGGAAAAAAGTTCAAATTTGAAAAAAAGAAAGGTAAGGGAATGATCTCCTAGTGAGACAAGTTCTGCCTAAAAAATAAAAGCTTCGAAGACATAAATTCTGTGTTATAAACAACTTGTAATTTTGATCGTTTTCAGTTGTAACTCCAACAGGCTCTATGATCTTAAATATGTTTATCACAGCTGGAAAAAGGCTTTATTGTCATCCTCGTTTATCATAATATACCACCTACTCTGGTTGTATCTACTGTAGTTCTGCTTTTTTGTTTTATGTTTTTTTAACGGGGGAGGGGAGGTTGCAGATGAACATAAATGACACCTAGAAATTTAAACAGGGAAAAAAAAAAGACGTATTCAGCCAGTGTTCTTTCCAGGTTATAGCTAGACATCGGCTGGCAGCCTCCAAGCTGTGTGGTTTATTGAATAATACTTAATACTTAGCACAGCCCTTGGTGAAGATCTTTTTATGGCCTTTTCTGAATGTTTTACAAACATAACTAAAGCTTATCCAGATGAGAGCAGGGAGCTTTCTTTTTTAAAAGGAGCAAAATTTGGCCTTTGGGATGCTGTAGTTTAGAGAGTAGAAAGAGAATTGTGGCCAGGGGGAGACCCTCTGCGTTCTGGGAGAGCTTGCACAGGGTTTGGCCTTGGTAAATCTGGGCTTGCATTGCCCCCAACATTAATCTTTAGTGATCAATTTCAGGTAAGTTATGGAGTGCCCTTGAGCTTCAGGATGTTTGGGAAACCTTGTGAGGAGTTGGGCCCCCTACTATATGCTCCAATTTTTTCTTCCTCCTTTTATCCTCCAAACCAGAGATTGTTCCTGCCTTGATTCTTCATAGCTTCGATTTTGCCCTGCCACTCTGCCCATAATTGGGTGCCATTTGTTAAAATAATTTGGAAATTGCAAATTCATTTTAATAATATCTTAGGCCAAGTGTAATGAGGAAAGTCAGTTATATGGTCCCAAATCATATTACAAAGTTAAATGGAAACCAGTTTAGGTTATTTTAATTTATCTGTTTCTTTGCCATTCCATCCAATGTATACTGGAGGATCAAATTTCGCTAGATTGAAAACCTGAAGATTGGTTCGCAGCATTTCAGAATTCCATTTAACTTTGCAGTTGGAGCTCGCGGCTTTTAAGAATGATGCTGTGTTTGGATTCATCGTCAACATCACTGCGATTTCTGGGAACTGAATGGAAATGGTGGATGATGGGAATGAGAGAGCCCAGCAGTGGTGTGTTGTGTTCCTCCGACCCCCGGGGGAACTGCCCGCTCTGGGTTCTCATTGGGGCCGCAACTTACAAGAGCACAGACCCTAACTTCCTGCTTGAGTCAGTAGCACAGGGGGCTCAGGGGCATGGGGCACCAGCTTGGCTGGGATTTCCCATCCTCAGCTTCCTGCAGTGTTCTCCTCCTGCATGCCCTGCTGGGAAAGCTCTTCCTGTTCCAGCTCTTTGCCCTTTGACAGCTTCCCAGGCAGCCCTGACTGCCTCAGACCTTTTATATATTTGCTGATTGCCAGCCCTGGGGTCTCTATGAGATGACTCAAGAACTGAGCCCCAAAAGGGTACCCCCCAAATGACTGTGGAAGATGGGAGAAGGGTGTGCAAGAGACCAGCATGGTCCTGGTCTTGCGATCTCGTTCGGGGCTGGCAAGCAGGGTCCCTTCCCTGCACCCCGTGCAGCCTCTTCGAGCCTTTGGGCTATTGCCTCTTCGGATGGTGGAGCAGCATTCGGTGCCCGAAACTGCTTTGAACTTCGCTTAGAACAGTGTCAGACAGGAGCAAATGCACTTTTCCCCCCTAATTTTGATTGTGCACGTAACGTAAAATTTATGCACAACATAAAATATACATAAAATTGGCCATCGTAACCATTTTTAAGTGTATAGTTCAGTGACATTCAGTATCTTCACCCTGTTGTGCACCCATCACTACCATCTATTTCCAGAACTCTTAATATTGCAAAGCTGAAACTGTCCCAGTTTAACAAACACTACCTCCCCATCTCTGCACCCTTTTCCTGCCCCCAGTCCTTGGTAACCATGATTTGACCTTCAGTCTCTATGAATTTGACTACTCCAGGTACCCGATAGACGTGGGATCGAGCACTATTTGTCCTTTTGTGTCTGGCTTGTTCACTTACATGATGTTTGCAAGGCCCATCCACATTGTAGCATATGTCAGATTCTTTTCAAGGCTGAGTAATAGTGCACTGTTTGGGTAAACGGCACTTTGTATATCCATTCATCTGTCAGTGGGCACACGATTGCTTCCACCTTTTGGCTACTGTGAATAATGCTGGTATAGATGCGGGTGTGCCAATATCTGTTTGAGTCCCCGCTTTCAGTTCTTTGGGTTTATACCCAGAGGGGGAATTGTTGCATCACGTGATAATTCTGTGTTTGATTTTCGAGGAACCACGATACTGTTTTCTACAATTGCTGCACGATTTTACATTCCCACCAGCCTTGCACATGGGTTCTAGCTTCTGCACATCCTCGTCAGCGTTTGTTGTTCTGTTGTTGGTTGATTGGTAGTAGCCATTCTAATGGGCATGAGAAAGGGTCTTATTTTCGATTGAGGGCATTTTAGAGTTTGAGTGCATTTTAATGAAGTGTTTGGCCTTTTCATGGGCACACGTGGACTTAAAACCTGAAGGTCTTCGGCAGAGGAAAAGGAGAGAGGGTATGAATGACTGCTAGTAGCTGATTTTGTACTGGTCATTCATTTGCCCCGGGGTTTACTAGGCACCTGCAATTCCACAAGCCTGTGCTAGGGGGGCCCTTGTGAAAGGCAGAAAACAGCTGCAGTGCAGTCCTTGCTGTCCAGGGGCTCACAGTCCAGTAGACTAGTTAGTGAGTGCCCAGACACAAGGGGAGATGAGTGCAGCCAGGGGCCTGTGGCAGAGCAGAGAGTAGAGAGGGTTGAGCTGGCACCAAGGTGAATTTTTTTTTAAATTTTATTTATTTGGGGGGGAGGGGCAGAGGGAGAGGGACAAGCAGACTCCCCACTGAGCAGGGAGCCCGATGTGGGGCTCGATTCCAGAACCCTGAGATCATGACCTGAGCTGAAGGCATGGCTGGCATAGAGAAGATGGTTGTTTTGATAGAAGAAGCTACTGAGAAGCCTGTGTGCCTGGTGTCTTAGATATTGGGAATCTAAGATGGGTTTATGTGTTGTCCTTGGAGGGGGCATACCAGAAACTGAGACTGGAGGTGTTCGCATGGGTCAGATCACAAAGGGTCTTACAGACCATTCTAAGGAGGTTTGATTTTATCTGGAAGGCACAGGGAGACTTTGAAGAACTTGAGTGAAAGAATGGGAACCATCAGATTTGCATTTTAGGAAGACTGCCTTGGAATCAGGGTAGAGGGTAGATTATAAAGGGTTAGACTGGGGGGGGGGGTCTAGCCCCCAGCCAGGTGTGTGCTGTGTAGCCACCAGCGAAGAGGTGGTGGTAGCAGCAGTGAGGACTTGGTATAGATGCCACAGCACCCTGAAGTGGCCATTGTATAATGGTTAAATTCAGACAAAGAAAGTTCGTAAAAGTTACCAGCTGTAGAGCTCTTGGTCTCGTTTTGCCTTCAGATTTTAGCTTTGCCAACCTCAGCCTCCACCAGAAGGTGGAAGTTACTAATCCCTCAGCTGAAGGTAAAACTCATGCCCTGTGGCCCCTGTGTGGTGACGTGAGTGTCTGTAGAGATGGGTGACACAGTGCCACCCACCTGGAAACTTTTGCTTGTGGACCTGCAGCGGATGCCACGTGTTCTGTGGTTCGTGGCTGTGGGCATGGCTCGGGGCCCCAGTGGTCGAGGGCCTCTGCCTGCCTGCTTGGTATTTAAAGGACTGGGTCGCTGCCCACCAGGCTTCCCTCTGTGTTCTCGGGCAAGCTAAAGCTGGACTCATGTTTCAGGAGTGAGTGCAGGGTTTTGGGGCCCAGGGATTGTGGACTCCAGCCCTGGCCCACGTTCAGTGTCACTCTTGCCTGGGTGCGTTAGGACCGGACCGTGCCATCTGGGTACCATTGTGCGGCATCAGTAGGTGTGGGAATGATGTTATAATCCCTTTTTTGAGGGGTGGGGGGGTCCAGACTAATTTCTGCTGGGTGTGCTGCATGTTTTTATGTATTTATTTAAAGATTTTATTTATTTATTTGAAACAGAGTTTGTGGGGGGAGGGGCAGAGGGAGAGGGAGAGAGAGAATCTTAGGCAGACTCCACACTGAGCAGAGATCCTGATACAGGGCCGAACCTCATGACCCTGAGATCACGACCTGAGCTGAAATCAAGAGTCAGGTGCTTAACCCACTGAGCCACCCAGGCGCCCCTGTGCTGCGTGTTTTTAGAAACATCTGTGCATCGTAGCATGAGACCAGGGCTTCATTTCCATCCTGTCGCCAACTAGTGGGGGGATTTGGGGAAAGCTGTTGAATCTCTCTAGAGCTCCATTTATTCATCTGTGAGATGGTATTATAGAGGTTTAAGCCTCAAGAGTTCTTGATTGTGTGATCTGTGACTCAGGAGGCCTGCAGATGGGGTTCAGAAGACCCCTTGAAACTGCATGCAAACTCTTTGTAAGTATAGTTCTTTGGAGAAAGGGCCCAGCCTTTATCAGACTTTGTGAGAGATGCAGGACCTGACAAAACCGTGATCGATCTCAGAGGCTCCGCGCTTCCATTCATCAGCATCGACATCCGGATGGCCCCTCCCCGGCCTGATACTTAGTGCTCCCCTCCCTCCTCTGAGTGGTGGGTGGTGACTTGGGCCTGCCCAGAGGTTCAAATCAAGCAAGCAGAAGCTCAGCCAGGGTTAGCGAAATTAAATCACTCAGAGAAAAATCGATGTTAGTGAAATTAAGTCACTTGATCTTAAAAGCAACATAGAATAGCAGTTTTTCATATTCATGGTGCTGTTTCCTCCCTCTAGGTATCTTACAGTTCTTTCCATTGGTTTGTTTTTGATGTCCTTTTTGAGGAGAAGCAGCTTTGCGCGTTCGTAGGAGGTTGTTAGACACCCCAGTTGAGGACCTGGGATTTTGTCCTAGGTTGATTAATCAGGAAGTATTAATCCTAAGTATTACAGTCTATTTTCTGCTGGAGGAGACCTTGCATAGTTTAAAGATGATTCGGAAGGCGTGTTAGGATCTTGCAATACTTTCCTGCCATCATGGATACCCGTTTCCACGTTCCTGCAGCTCTGCTAGGACACTGCAGTGGGGAGCACCATCGGCACAGTGCAGACCCTGTTGGAGAGAGAGATTCTGTTTCCAGTGGTCCTAGTGAACGTGTGAGTGAGGAAGGGGCCACCTCTGAGGGGGCTGTGGGCAGCTGGGGGGGGGGGTATGGCCCTGGAAGGATGACAAAACGCTTGTCATCTCCTTTGGGTGTGGTTTAGGGCCAAGAAGATGGAGCAAGTAAGGAATGAACTGCGAGCATTTATTGTCATTTTGATGATGATTATAATAAAAAGGACATGCTTTTGGTAAACCCCTTCACCAGAAGGTAAGGTGCAAACACGCCGAGCCCCCTCCTGCTCCTCTCTCTCCAGACTTCTTCCTTCCATCCTACTTCCCACAGGTGAGCTTTGCAGATACTCACCATGCACAGCAAAATGTTGTGTCCTCGGTCTTTTTAAAACATCAATGTGCAATTTGTGGTTTTTCGATGTAATGTATCTTCGATATCTTCCTGTAGCAGAGTGATCTTTGTTTTGAAAGTGGCTTTGAGTGTACAAGGAATCTATGAATATATGCTCCTTGTAAAAATGAAAATGGCATATCACAGAGTAGAAGGTGACAGATGTAACCTGTGCCCTCCCTGCCCTCAACGAGTGGCCTTCCAGGTGTTTCCTCCTACCTGTGTATGTAGGTATCTGTATAAACTGGGGAGGGGGTTGGCAGGTGAGGAGGGGAAGCAGCCACAGAGTGATGTAGACAGCTGTGATGTGGGGGCAGAGGGAGAGGGAGAGGGAGCATCCCCAAGCAGACTCCACACTCAGCGCAGAGCTGGATGCGGGACTTGATCTTGCAACTCTGAGATCATGACCTGAGCTGAAATCAAGTCAGACACTAAATTGACTGAGCCACCCAGGTGCCCCTAGATAGTTTAAAAAAGCAACAAACATAAATACAATCCCTTTTGTCCTGATTCCTGTCTCTTTTTTTTTTTTTTTAGATTTTATTTATTTATTCATGAGAGATAGAGAGAGAGAGAGGCAGAGGGAGAAGCAGGCTCCCAAGGAGCAGGGAGCCCGATGCGAGACTCGATCCCGGGACTCTGGGATTACAACCCGAGCCGAAGGCAGATGCTCAACCATCTGAGCCACCCAGGCTGTCTCTTTTAAATAACTATTTTCTATTAGAATAGTTTTAGATTTACAGAAAAGCTGCCTCAACAGTACAGAGTTCCTGCACGCCCCTTCACAGCTCCCCCCCGCCCTGCAACGTCCTACATGGCCGTGGTATGCTTGCCAGCATCACTACATTACTGTTCATTACCTGCACTCAGGACTTGACTTGGATCTCCCATCTTTTTGCCCAGGAATTTTTCTCTTGTCCCAGCATCCCATGCAGGACCCTGCATTACGTTTAGTCTCCGTGTCTCTGTCAGCTCCTCTGGTCTGTGACGATTTCTCAGACTTTCCTCGTCCTTGGTAGCTATGACCATTTTGAGGAGCACTGGTCAGGTGTATGTGGAGTGTCCCTTCATTTGGGTTTGTCCGATGGTTTTCCTGTGGTGAGACCAGGATCATGGGGTTGGAGTGGGGAGACCCCAGAAGTAAAGTGCTTTTCTATCCCAGCGCATCCAGGGAACACCCTGTCAGCGCGTCTTATCCCCAGGGATGTTACCTCTGACCACTGGCTGATGTGGCATTCACTGGGCTTCCCTCCAAAAATCAGGTGCATATCGATACTCTCTCTTCTTTCCACTTGCTCTGTATTGATCACTGAGAGGAGGTCTTGTAGTTTCTGTGGAAAATGGACATATAGGGGGATACCTGGGGGGCTCAGTCGTTAAACGTCTGCCTTCGTCTCAGGTCATGATCCCAAGGTCCTGGGATCGAGCCCCACATGGGGCTCCCTGCTCCGCGGGAAGCCTGCTTCTCCCTCTCCCACTCCCCCTGCTTGTGTTCCCTCTCTCGCTGTGTCTCTCTCTGTCAAATAAATAAATAAATAAAATCTTAGAAAAAAAAGATGGACACATAGGTTGTGTCCCGGTTTTTGATTTTATAAATACGATTCTAGGGACTACTTTTTGTCTGTTTGCCTCTGCTGTGGGAGGGATGGGTCCCAAGAAGTGAGGGACTGGGTCCCAGGCTTTGGGCATTTGGATTTTTGTGTCGACGTTGCCTTCCCAGAATGGCTGTAAATGTGCTTTTTACGCATTGCCTCATATCCACCCAAGCTTGGTGTTATTAAATTTGCAACTTTTTGCTAACCCGAGAATTTAAAAATGCTTTAGTTCATATTAGTCATGGGAAGCATGTTTATGATGCCCTGGAAACCTGAATGTCGGTGAGCACAAGGACTGGACTCTCTGGTAACATTTGCTAAACATCTGTTTAGCACTAAACTCTGATAGAAGAAAAAAAAAAAAAACTAATTGGGATCTGTTCTCGAGGACTCAGAGCCTTCATTTAAAATCTCTTTTTCCCACAACATCTACCTAAGATATTCTCCTTGGGGCACCTGGTGGCTCAGTCAGTTAAGCATTTGCCTTCCGCTCAGGTCATGATCTCCAGGTCCTGGCTCCTGGCTCAGCAGGGAATCTACTTCTCCCTCTCCCTTTACCTCTCTGCCTGCTCATGCTCTCTGTCTCTCTGTCTCTCTCTGTATCTTTCTATCTCAAATGAATAAATAAAATCTAGAAAAAAAATGAGATATTCTCCTTGGGCATATGTGCCAGCATTTAAATACGGAAAGCACTCAATAGACACTAGCCTGGATTTGTTGTTTTCCATCTAAAACAGTGGTGAGAGCTGCTGTCTGGGTGGTATGGGGAGGCTGTTGGGAAAGGGAGAGCTACGTCGTGCTCTGGAGTACTAGAGGATGCAGCGGTGAGGTGAGCCTCGGTGGGATGCAGGAGTGGTCACACCACATGAGAACCCAGGGTCCTTTGTCTCCAGGGTCATTGCATTTTGCCAGGGCTTTGGCTCATGTCTCCTTTGCCCGAGGCATCGACCTCCATAGCAAGCACGGAGGAGCCATGGAGCATGTGCAGGCCCACTCCCTTACCTCCAGCCCCGCTGCTTGATGCCATGTGAATACCTGCTCCTTAATGCCCCTCCATCGGCTGTGGCTGGGGGACCCCTGCGGCTGGGTCCAGGAGGAACAGAAGGCAGCCGGCGTGAGGTGGTGCTGGCCATGGGGTGGAGAGCATTAACCCTGCTTGTAAGTAGTGTGCCCTGCATGTGGGGGACAGGATTTGTCAATCTACGATGGGGACTTGAGGCTTCTTGGCATCGCGTACTTGGAGTGTGGTTCCTCGGCAGGTCCCTGGGAAGGTCGGTCCACCCAGCTCCTGAGCAGGGGCCACTGTTCAGTGGCCCCTGCCTCCCCCTGCAGAATGCAGAGGATGCTGCCGCCTTGGTCAGCGGCTCTCTGTGGCCCGCTGCTTCCCCCCGCACGCTGACAACAGAGGCCGGCCTTGTCCGAGCGCCACCAGCGGGGCTGGCTCCGCCTCCCCGGGGCCTGTTTGTGCCCTGCTAGGAGGATCATCTGTTTTCTGCGTTTCCCGGCTGCCTAGGGTAGAAATCTTAAAGGCTGCACCCTGCATTATCCCAAAGAGGGAAGATGGGAGAAACTTTGGACTCTCTCAAAGCACCGGAGGTGGCGCTTCTGCACTGCACTTGCTCTCTGGCTACCGTGGGAGATGTGTCCGTTATCCAGTACCGAGGAGCGCTAGGGTTTACCCCGCGGCATGTAGTTGCCACACTTTTATTAGTTTAATTTTGCCAACTAAAATTTATAATTGTTCTTGTCTACATGGATGTACCATGATACTGCCTTTTAAGTAAATTAATACAGTGACATGCTGGGGTGGACGGGTGCAGGGAAACGGAATCGGAGGGTTATCGGCATCAGGAGGATACTCAGAGGAGTGTCATTCCATGCCAGGCTCATTCATCCTCTGTGACAGTCCATCAAGTGGGTGTGTGTGTCACCCCTTCACTAATGAGAATGAGCCTGGAGCAGGCTCCAGGGCTCTGACTGTACGGCTTTGTGGCTTTGGGAACACCTGCCACCTGCCTGGAGTGAGTGGTGATGGCAGCATGGTTTTACCCCCTTGCCTTGGGGCCTCCGCCTGCAGGGCCCCGGCCCCAGCACCCTTGAGCCCGCTTGAATGGAAGGCCTGGGCAAGAGGGGATGCAGATGCTGGTGGAGGGTGATGTGGCCCCTCACCCCTCACTAAGTGGTTTGAAGGCAAGAGTTGCTCATGCTTGTCCAAGTTCTCCATATAGTCGAGAGTTACATTGTTCCCCACCTGAACGTAAAGAAAAAAAAAAAAAAGAGCTTCTCAATGGCTCTGGAAGAACATAGACATTTTTTGGTTGGCTGGTAGCTCTCTTAACATTAGGGCATCTTTATGTGGTCTGAATTTCAGCATCAAATAAAGAACGTGTGTGCTAAGGTCGAGAGGGCTAGCTTCTCTGTGACTTGCGGAGGAAAGTTTGACCCGTTTCTAAGTAGAATTGTTACAAAGAGCAATGCATGGAAGGAAAACTGTTTGAGCGTCGAGATAAAGGTGGGTCTGTGATTTCGTGGGAGCGCAGAGAGCGATGAGGGGCAGTTGTCTGATAGAGTTGAAATCCTGTGTTCCAGATTTACGAGCTCCGTCTCCATCCACCAGGGAAAACATCCCATGTACAGGAAGAGTTCTTTTAGTTGGGTGAGATTTTGTCTTCTGTCTATTTTTTCCCCATGGTTTGTGAACAACAGCAAAAAAAGATTTTGACATTCTGCAGTGGAGTTAGCTTATGGCGATAGTCTATGCTTTTCGGTGGAACATGAGGTCGGAAACAAGAACAGTTAACCCCCTTGGTCACCGTTTTGTCCCTTTATATGTCGGTGGATATACCTATAAGGCTCTTTACAGGTTTCCTTTGTTGTTTTCCTTCGATGGGTCAGGGCTTTGGGCTTGACAGAAGTGTGTACACTGAGAGCCATTAAAGGGGTGCCTGTGATGGTCAGATGGATCTTGGGGAGCATGCATGGGGAGAGGGGCTCTCCCACACCCATGCACCTGTCCGTGGCATCCTTGCTTCCTTGCAGGACCTCCAAAGAGGAATTCTCTGCTCCAGGGTGGTGGGGAGGAAATCAAGATTTAAGCCCCAGCTCTGCCCCCCTCCCCCCGTAACAGAGTGACCCTTGTGGGTCATTTGGTTGTTCAGTCTTGGTGTCCTCAGCTGTAAACAGGGTAGATGACACAGTTGCACAATTACCAGCAGGAAATGCAATCAGGCTTATAAGAGCTCCACAGACATCTTTATTACCTCTTTAGGCAGCCCTGCCTGACTTCAAGTAAATCCCACTGTGTGTTCTCAGATGGAACCCACATCTGTACCCCTGTGGGGGTCCGAGTTCTGTGTCCCCCTCCCCCATCGGGGTCATGTAGGACACTGCAGCCAGGAGAGGGATTTCTGGTCCCTGCTCCTTCCTGGCTGTCATGTGGATATTCTCCCCTTTGGTCTCATCTCCTTTCAACTATGGAGACAGAAACCCAGTTTGGGGGAGCTCTCCTCTGGCCCCTTACTCTGCTAAGTCTTTCTTAGTACAGTCTAAGACCACCTGACTTTTTTTTTTTTGGCAGCCACAACGCCCCATCATCACATGCAGAAATTATATCCAATTAAATCTCCTGAGTCTTTTTCACACCTCCTACATTTGTGCATTTCTTTTTTTTGCACCCAAGTGTCCAAATAACATTATTTCCTCTCGATTGCAATTCCAATCTGTTGATCTTTTTAGCTCTTGACTCTGTCATCCAATGTATTTGCCATCTCTCCTAGAAACTTGGCATCCTTGAATTAGATAAACATTTTATCTGTGCTGTCGTTTAAGTAATTGATAAAAATGTTGAAACATATAGGACTCAGAAAGAGCCCTGTGACCTTCCACTAGAGACCTTTGGGCCATTCATTAATCAGCACATTGGAGGGTGAATTGCACGTTTACCCAGCTTGTCAAATGTAGCTCATCGAGGATGCGATGAGATTTTAACAAGGCACTATAGATAAAGTCTAGTGTCCCCACATTCTACCAATTAAAAAAATATCATTATGCTAAGAAGAAAAAAAATCCAAAAATCACAAGTCATTGTGAATTAGGATGGTTTAAGGCTTATGACCCATGGCTTCACTCTGCAGCAGTATGTTTCTTTTATGCTGATTTTGGTTGATAATACTGCTGGAGTGCAGTGGGGAATATTACTACTGGGTTGCTTGGGTTTTGGGCTGTTATCTGGAGCAGAGTGGGATTGAGCGAGAGATGTTTAACTCATCTTTTTGGGGAGGTCTGGGAGGGCACTGGTTCAGGACATCCTCTCCTGCCAGGACACTGAGAGTGGCTTCTATGGGCTGCTCTCCAGGCTGGTGGGTGGACCACCCTGTGGCATGGATGGAGAAATCCCAAATGCAGAGGCTACTTGGTCTTGGTAAAAATGGCAGCATGCCTCAATGAAGGAGTCAGGGATGCATCGGCCTCCAGATGCTTGGATAAGCACAGAGTAGAAAAAATACCTCTCTGGAGGTGTTAGAGCAGAATGATAAATGCAGACGCGGTAGAAGGTACGAAGACCTTTGCAAGAGTGGGAGTGATGACCTAAGGGATGGCAGGAGATTGTGTTATGGGGGGTGCAGACAGGCTGGAGTGTGATTCCCCCTTGTCGTGTTTTCTCTACCACATCTTACAAGGCAAGAGCTGTGTGGAGCTGCAGATATATCTGGCCATAAGAAACAACTTGCCAACACCCAAAGCTAGAAAATTGATGAAATGGAGTGAGAAGAATTCTGCCCTTGAGTCGTATCAGATAGTGAGCGTCTGCCACAGGCTCGTTTGCAGAGGTGGTGACTTGCATGTGGGGTTTTAGCTTCTGCCCACTCCCTGGGGAGGTGCGTGCAGACGCCCATCTGTGTGACCACTTACCCCTGCCTTGGGTGCGCTCAGCGCCCTTTTCCCTGGGGAGTCTGTGCAGGATTCTCGCTGAGGCCCGCTCTCTGTGCCCTGAGGGCTCTGGCTGGGCTGGGTGCCACCCCACAGCCATGCCTGGCCTGGTGGCAGAATTCTAAATGCCCAGCCTGTCGGTGAGCCTACTTTCCTTCCTGCTGGGCTCTCCTTGGTCCTTGCTGGTGGATGGGCAGCATCGCCTGTCTTTAGCTGTCCGTTTACACTTGTGTGATCCACACGAGGGGCAGAATAAAATGCAGTGAAAGTTTTCCCTTATACTTAAAAAAAAAAGTGTGGTCAAATACACATAACATAAAATCTACCATCTTAACCAGTTTTAAATATACAGTCATGTTAAGTATATTCACATTGTTGCACAACTAATCTCCAGGACTCTCTTCATGTGGAAAAATGAAATCCTGCACTCATTAACCAACAACTCCCCCTCCTCCACACCCTGCACACACCCTTCTGCTTTGCATCTCTATGAATTGGACCACTGTACTAGTGGAATCATACAGTATTTGTACTTCTGTCCTGGCTAATTTCACCCAGCAGGAGGTCCTCAAGGTTCATTCATGTTGCAGCAGGTGTCAGAAGTTCCTTCCTTTTTAAGGCCGAATAATATTCCACTGTACGAATAGACCACATTTTGTGTATCCATTCGTCCATCAGTGGACACTTGAGTTGCTTCCTCCTTTTGGCTACCGGGAATAATGCTGCTATGGACATGGGTGTGCAATTCTCTCTGTTTTTGTTTGGTTACTGGCCACTGCCAGGATGAACACCCCCAAAGTCCTTATTTTTATGATATTCATGCCCAGACTCCTCCATGGTCTTTCTGTCTCTTTGTGAGTGTTGAGGTGATGCCTCTGGCTGGGGTTTTCCCCTTGGCTTCTTTAGTGCCTTCTGTTCCAGGCGCTGTTCTCTTTGCCCTGCTCTGGCATGCCTTGCTTCTCTTCCTGCTCTCCTCAGACCTCTCCCTCCCCTTTCTTCTCCACTGCTTCAGTCCCTGCTGCCCCCTCCCCCAGCTCCACAGGCCCCTGCCGTCATCCTCAGCTGCTGCTGTGTGTTGCTTTTGGTTAGGCTTGCTTGTCACAGGACAGCTCTCTCTGTGCATCAGAGATCCGGTGTCCTGTCATGTTTTGTGTGATGGTTCTTTATAGTAGGTGTGCGTTGACTCATGGGACATGCAGCAGGGGCGGCTGAGTGTGCATCAGGCCCATGGTGCCGACTCCGTTCCGGTGGCTGCAGGTGAGCCTGGGAGTCTGCGTTGGAGAACATGGAATGCGCTGGTTTTAGGGCCCCGTCAGGACCATGAAGGCAAGAACATGTTGATTTTGTTCACTGCTGACTTCCGAGCTCCCGGAAAGTATGTATTGGCACGTGGTAGGTGTTTTATAAGTATTTGTTGGAAGACTAAATAAATGTAGTCCCTCTTATTGCTCAATTTTAATACTTCTTTGTATATTTTGGATACAAGTTTGTTATCACATACATGTTTTGCAAAAAAAAAAGTCCCAAACCTGCATCTGAATTGTGGGGAAACTGAGGCACAGAGCAGTGAAGCAGCTGACCTCAGGCCAAGTGAGTGGCAGGTGGTACCCTCCCCTCTGACAAAGCCCCCAAATCAGCTAAAAGGCCTCAACAATTCAAGAGACTCACCTTTGACACCACATCCATGAAGAAGTGCAGCCAGCTGCAGAGGGAGCAGATGAGTGGGATTTGTACACGGATAATCAGCTTGTTTAGATAACGGGGCTAATTGAAAGAGTACAGGTCACTCGAGGTAACTGGAACATTGTAAAATATTTTTGAAATGAGGATGTGAACTGGAATGATGTAACACGTTCTATAAAAGCCTGTGAGACAGGATGGGGGCCACAGGGCTGACTTTTATTTGGAAGGTTAGCCTGGTTCTGAGCAGAAAACCCAAAGTCAAGAGAGAGGGGACAAGAAGGCAGGAGGAGCCCGTATTTTCCAGGTCAGGCTGCAGTTCCTGTGCTTGCCTCCTCCTGGCTCCGTAGCTCCCCCTCCCCCAGCCTCTGGGGCTCCACAGCGCCATCCGCTGGCTGCACAGATTCCCCATTTGGAGGTTCAGTGTGCTGTCTGGCCTGCACTTGTGTGCCTGGTGGTGTTGAGGAGATTGTCCCCCTGGGGGTGCCTGGCAGCGAAGCCTGATGCAGACTCCCACAGGGCCCATGGGGGGCTGCGTGGCTGATAGTGTGTGTGGGGGGGTATAACCAAGGGAGTCTAGTCCTTGTGTGCCTCTTCATCAAAAAGGCAACCAGCTAGGGGCGCCTGGGTGGCTCAGTCAGTTAAGGATCTGCCTTCCGCTCAGGTCATGATCCCAGGGTTCTGGGATCGAGCCCTCTGTCAGGCTGTCTGCTCAGTGGGGAGTCTGCTTCTCCCTCTTCCAACACCCCTACCGCACCCCCCCCCCAAGTAAATAAATAAAATATTTTTTAAAAGAAGGCAATCAGCTACTGGGACTGGCAATAGTTACAAAGGATTCAGGGCTCTTATAAAGGTGCTTTTAAAAATACAGGGACTTAGAATATTGGACTTTTGATATTTTAAGATCAGAAAGGCGTTTGGAATCATCACCACAGCAGGCAAAGCTATTTTCATGAAGACCCAGGAAAATAGGTGTTTTTCCTCCGTTGGAGCAAATACAGCTTCATTCTGCACCAGTCTGTGTGGTTCCAGATGCTTTATGTGATGGGGACACTGGGGCTTATGTTCCTTCCAATCTTTGAAGTATTTCCCAGTGAAGTTTCCATTTCTTCATTGGAGAGGCAGGATGTAAACATCTCAGCCCACTTTGTGAATTCTTTGCCACATTGTAGCGCACTCTGCTAATGCTCAGAGCCTTCAGGGCTGCATCTTATGTGTGAATGGGTTTTTAGATTATGTTTATATGTGTGATAGAGATGGCTCTTCTGTGGGGCAGTGGAGAACAATTTGCACATTGAAAAATACACTTAATTTTTAATTTCTGTTCCGAAAGTCACCTGTATGACGCAATCCCTTACATTCTTATGACTGTCTGTAGCTGTCCAACATGTCATGTGGTGGGGACTGCTTGCCGGGTGTGTGAAATATCAATGTACATATACAATGTAAACACATTCTCATTGACGCATGAAGATAAAAAGGCTTAACATGAATTGTGTGTGTTTAGACTTACACAGAAAGTTCTACTGTAACAAACTCTGGAGTATCCATGGTGTTTGTTATCACAACACTGTCTCCCTCCCCCCCCATTTCTGATTTTTTGGTTCTTTGCAGTCTGGGAAGGAGTGGGCGGGGAGAAAGCTATGCCGCCCCTTCCCTGCACACCCGGAGGGTGTGCTGAGGCAACATGGGCTAGGGGCTGTGGATTCGGCAGTTGTAGGTGGACAGCGAGGTGCCAGGGCCACTTCATCTCCACCCCATTCTCCTCCTGCTTTGCTGTGTTTCACACAGTTTCTGTAGGCTGCTTGGGGGATTTTCTGGTAGAGTGAAGATCAAATTAAGAAATACAGGTACACAGCTTTCATGGGCGCCATACTGCAAATTGGAGTGGGTGGGGAGGGCAGTGACGGGGGGGGGGGGGGCGTTAAAGGATTACTTTCTAGGGCAGTGGTTCTCGCAGGGTGGTGCCCAGACCAGCAGGATCCGCATCACTCGGCACTTATTAGAAGTGCAAATTCTTGGGTCCCTGCGTGTCTGTGTGTTAACAAGCCCTCCAGGTGGTTCTGATGAACGCTCAGGATTTTTGAAGGCTGTCCTACCTGCAAAACCAAGTTGACATCGTAAGGGCTCCTCTCAGTCTGCTTCCCAGCTTCTGCCCAGTTGTTGCTCTTGTTTCTCTCCCTGTCTCACAGGCCATCCTCCTGAGGGTTCCCAGAACTGCCACCTCCACGCGTGTGCCCCTCCCTCTGCCTGGCACCCTGCCCCCCTGCCTTTCCTGACAAGACCCTGCTCATTCTTCAGATCATCCTCAGGGATCCCCACCTCTGAGAGGGCTTCCTCACCTCCCCAGAGATGGGGAGTCACGGGCCCCCATCTTTGTGGTCCCGCAGCCCTGCTCATTGACCTGTTAAAACTTGTACCTCATTTAATTTGCCCCTGGCTGGAGAGGTAGTTGCTCTGTCTGCTTGTCCAAAACTCAGTTACACATGAGTCCCCTCCAAACCTCTTAAACCAGTGTGGCTCTCACGGAGTCCAGAGTTTTTATAGTACTAACTTACTGGTTCCAAAGAATTCATTTTAAGGGACGTAAAGAACTTGTAGAGAGGGCCAATGCCGGGAGGTGGGGGGAAGGTTTTGTTATATTGGACTTTACCACCAAGAACCAGAGGTGACAACTGGTCGACTATCGTTTACTCATTCTGCCTCTAGACCTCTAGTAAAACGATGCTAATGATGCTTCCCTATGTGTTTTATTTCCATCTATAAGCTAAGACTGTCCCATATTTTAAAGAAGAGTTGATCAGAGTTAAAAACATTTTAATTAGGTAACTACCTCTGATCATCTTTAATGGAATTAGTGTCAGAAGGCTAATCAACAAATTTGTTCATTTCCCCCTTTGTTGTATGTTGTTAATATTTAGTTTGGGGCAACGAAATGGATGAATGTTTTTTATGAATGTTTATGTAGTAACATTGCTTAAAGCTCAGTGCTGGCCACAGGAACACAAAAGCACTTCTCTGATCTTTGGGACAGCTTCCTTGGGGTACGTGTGAACAGCCCATTTTGCAGGCTTAGGAAGGGTATGTGACCTCTTGAGGGCAGGAGCCCATAAATAGCACTTAGGACTCGGGCCCAAGTCATCCCATTTTTCTTTTTCTAGGACACAAGACTGTGTTTAGCGTAGAGCATATACTAAAGCTGTTACTGAATTCCTTCTATAGCTTGTCCACATCCTTAGATGCGCAGCTTTTTTGGGGGGTGGTTTTCTCAGACAATTGCTTGTTACTAACCCTTCTCATATTAGCAGATCTTAGGGATTTATTTCCCAAATATGTATAGTTTGTTTATGCCATTCACTTAAGTCCCTAGAGCAGAAATTCTGCCTTTTGATGTTTTAAAAATATGTAGGAATTTATTGGGAGCACTGCTCTTTCAACTGAAAGACTTTATTTAAAAATCTTATTTTGGGGGGCACCTGGGTGGCTCAGTGGTTAAGCGTCTGCTTTCGGCTCAGGTCATGATCCCAGGGTCTTGGGATCGTGCCCCACGTTGGGCTCCCTGCTCAGTGGGGAGCCTCCTTCTCCCTTTCCCACTCCCCCTGCTTGTGTTCCCTCTCTCACTGTCTCTTTCTGTCAAATAAATAAATAAAATCTTTAAAAAAAAAATCTATTTTGGGGGAAGTGATTTTTTTTTATCATGTTATGTTAATCAGCATACATTATATCATTAGTTTTTGATGTAGTGTTCCATGATTCATTGTTTGTGCATAATACCCAGTGCTCCATTCAGTACGTGCCCTCTTTAATACTCATCATTAGGCTAACCCATCCCTCCACCCCGCTCCCCTCTAGAACTCTCTGTTTCTCAGAGTCCATAGTCTCTCATGGTTCGTCTCCCCCTCCGATTCCCCCCCTTCATTCTTCCCTTCCTGCTATCTTCTTCTTCTTCTTTTTTTTAATATATAATGTATTATTTGTTTCAGAGGTACAGATCTGTGATTCAACAGTCTTACACAATTCACAGCACTCACCATAGCACATACCCTCCCCAATGTCTATCACCCAGGCACCCCATCCCTCCCATCCCCCACCATTCCAGCAGCCCTCTATTTCCTGAGATTAAGAATTCCTCATATCAGTGAGGTCATATGATACATGTCTTTCTCTGATTGACTTATTTCGCTCAGCATGACACCTTCCAGTTCCATCCGCGTCGTTGCAAATGGCAAGATCTCATTCCTTTTGACGGCTGCATAATATTCCATTGTGTATATATACCACATCTTCTTTATCCATTCATCTGTCGATGGACATCTTGGCTCTTTCCACAGTTTGGCTATTGTGGACATTGCTGCTATAAACATTGGGGTGCACGTACCCCTTCGGATCCCTACATTTGTATCTTTGGGGTAAATACCTAGTAGTGCAGTTGCTGGGTCATAGGGTAGCTCTATTCTCAACTTTTTGAGGAACCTCCATCCTGTTTTCCAGAGTGGTTGCACCAGCTTGCATTCCCACCAACAGTGTAGGAGCGTTCTCCTTTCTGGGGGAAGTGATTTCTACCTCCCAGGCCCTCACCAGCCTGCCTGCCTCCAACGGGGCTGGGCTTGGGTACCAGGCCACCCTGCCCCTCCCATCCTCACCCCTTCCCGGGCCCTCTGCTCTCACACTGGCGGTCCTCCACCTGTTTCGGTTCTGCTGTTGCGGTTCACTGGTTTTGGGTCTGCTGCCCAGACCCGCTGTCCCTACCTTCCACTGCATCCTTTCCCTCTGCTTCCTGTTGACCTTCATTTCCATAAGCTTCGGTGATTCTTTCAGGGCCAGCCTGAGATCTCACATTCCAGCGCCTTTCTTAAAGTCGAGTTTTTTGGGTATCTGCTGCTTTGAAAAGGGAAAAACAGTGTTTTGCAATTTCCTTTTAATCATCAGTGAATAGTAGCAAGGGTGTGTCTCTCTCTCATGCGCTGTGTGGACTCTTTACTCCCTCAATGCTTGTATTACTTCACGGCACCGATGAAGCATGTTGTATTCTCTTTCCTGTTTGTGGCTTGTGCCTTTTGAACACTATGTTATCATTCCTGGTCCAGCTGGGTTTTCCTTTTTCTGTTCCTATCACAAAATACCCCAAAGGCCGACGGTATCCCTAACAGAATCCAAAACAGCTGGTGGCTGGGTCCTGCCTCGCACTTTGTGGCTTGGGCTTGTCTTCTCTTCAGGAATAAGTGGTTAGTTTCTTCCAACTTTTTTTTCTTTTCTTCTCTAAATGGGGGGAAAATGTCCAGTGTGGAGGCAGTTCTTTCACTTGAAGAATCCATCCACTCCAGCTCTGTGCCTTTTTAACTGAGTGGTCTGCGCAGGGCGGGGAGCAGGAGACAGAGGGAAGCCGATTCTTTCCTAGTGTCTGTTTTGATTACAGTATAAAAGTTTGGCAAACTTTGGTTATGAGTCTTCATGCTCTTTCATTGGGTACTGAATTTTCTGGTCTGTGGGAAAGGATAGCGATCAATTGTTGCCTAACACCTTACAATATGATCAAACACACATTGGATGCAATAAGAGATTGCATCCAAATAATCCTCTATAAAAAACTTCTGTTTATCATTTAAGAGCAAACTAATATACTTAATTTATGATGACACAGAAGGAATATAAAACTTTGGGCGTAGGAAAACATGAATAGTACAAAAGCAAAAGAGACTTCCACAATGAGTCACTGACCTGAAGCTATCATTGGGTGATATTTCTTGGTTTTGAGAGTACTCTGGTGGCAAATATCTGATTGATGCTTTGTTCTCTCCATTCCACCTTAGGCTCACCTTGGCCCCGGTCAGGCAGCACGTCTTTACGGAAGTTGCTGTATGCCCGGATGTTTGGCATGGGAGACAGGCAGAAAACAAACAATACAGAGCCTCTGATTTCAGTGATCACTCAACTCATATATCCCTTCAGGTCCTGACACTTTTCACACACGAAAAGTGCTATGAACATGGTAAAATAGGGAAATGGGAGGGGACAGTTGAGGGGAACTCTCAAAGCTCTGATGAGATGACATGAGAATGCAGAGCCATGGGATGAGAAGGGGGGGGCATCCATGTGACTGGGGAAGCCACCCCAGACAGCAGGGGAATGAGGAGAGAAGGCGCTTGGGGGCCACAGTGTGAGAAGCAAGAACATTCTAGCAGCTGAGGTAGAAGTCAACAGGGACGAGCCCTTTTGGAGTGGTGCTGGGTCAGGGATGGACTGGGGGACAGAAACTGGACCATAGGGAAGGTGTTGCTGTAGACGAGGCTAGAGATGAGAGTGGCTCAGATCAGGGTTCGAGCAGTAGAGATTGTGGTGCAATCCATTCATTCTACATGTGAATTAATGGTGTGCGCACCAGGCACCAAGTACTGCTTCAGGCCCTGGGGGCATGGGCATCATTGTGGGGGAGATTGACAATAATTCTCCCTCCTCCTGGAGCCGACACTGCAGGGGGAGAGACCAGAGGGAGAGAGCCCGGGCTCAGAAGAGGGCCAGAGGAGGGCAGACATGCACTGGGAGGGAAGTGAACGGGCCGGTCGAGGATCAGTGACCTGAAGAAGTGGGGCGTCAGCTCCCCCAGGGGAGCTTCCCACAGGCTTGGAAGCTGGTGGCAAGAGGACTTTTTTTTCAGCTTTTCTGAGATATTATTAACACTAATGTATATAAGTTTAAGGTGTACAATGTGATGATTAGATACACGTATGCTTTGCAAAATGATTACCATGATAAAGTTCGTTAACACCTCCATCCGCTTACATCGGTATAATTTGTGTGTGTGGAGATAATACTTAAGATCTACTACTCTAACAACTTCCAAGAATACCGTATTGTCAATTCTAGTCACCACGCTGTGCCTTAGATCCCTAGATCTTATTTATCTTTGAGCTAAGAGTTTGTACCCTTTGACCAACACCTCCCCATTTCCCCCACCTTCCAGCCCCTTACAACTACCATTCTAACTCATCTTTCTCTGCATTTGGCTTTTTTCGATTCTACGTGTAAGTGAGAACATAAAGCGTGTGTCTCTCTTGTCTGACTCTGCGGTTAGCACAAGGCCCAAGAGGACTGGGTATGTGCAGTGTAAGGGGAGACGAGAATCAGGAATGACCCTTAGATTTTTGACCCGTGCAATTCGGAGAATGGGAGGGCCACCGACCAAGCTATGAGAGTGCAGGAGGCGGATTTTGTGGGGGGAAGAGAGTGAATTATAGACACCTAAATGGAGATGTTGAGTACGCAGATGGATGTGCAACTCTAGAGCTGCCAATGACATGCATTTGACAATCATCCAGGGTGTGGGTGGCACTTGTCCACATGAGAGGACCGAGAGGGGGAGGCTGAGGCCAGAGGTCAGCACTTAGAGGTCAGGTAGGAGAAGAGGGGAAGTGGGTGTGTGGAATCAGGCCTCGAGAAGGAGGCAATGTCAAGTGGCTGAAAGGTCAAGTCACATGAGGACAGGGACCGGTCATTGGCTTTGATAATGTTATCAGGGGCTTTGCAAAGAGTGGTTCGGTATCATGATTGGGGCAGAAGCTTCGTTGGAGTGGTTTGGAGGTAACCAGTTGGTGAGGATGCTAAGAGCTGGGACTATCCAGAAACCATGTGTCAAGTTTTACCGTGAAGGATGGCTTGACTTCTCCAAATCTGCTTCCTCACCTTCAAAGTGGCGATGATATTACGTAGTGTGAGGTACTATTGAAAGCATCACATGAGGTGAAACAAAATGAAACAAAGCTCCCTTCACAGCCTTTGTCCGGCATGGAACGTTCTCAGAGCTTCTTAGAGTGCTGGTTTCTCCCCTTCTCTTCTCTATTGTAGAGGCTTAATTTTCTTATCAGTAAAAGAAGGGAATTGGACCAAATGAGGTTTCAGGTTCTAGGTTCTCAAGCCTTGCCCGCTCCTCAGCTCTTGGGTCCCCCGGACCCCATCCCCTGCCTGCCATTCTCTGTCCATTTCTTGTCAATGGCTCTAAGCCCTGCTGGACCTCTCTCCCCTTTTCCCTCACCTGCTCCACTTTGATTCTGTCTTATATTGTCTTATATACCAGAATATTCCTCCAAAAAAGGCCTCCCTTGGACTTCTCTCGCACTCAAGAGTCTTGAGAAGGGGGCTCATTCCTTAGATGAAAGTTTCCATCCCCACCTGTTACCTTTTATGACTTGGACTCTACCAAACTCATTTCCTCTGCTCTTCTCTACATCCCCGGCCATCAGTGTTGCTGTCCCTCGAGTATATCTTGTTCTCCCTTTTCTCTGGCCTCTGGAATGTTAATACCCAGTTTTATTTTTTTAATGATTTTTATTTATTTATTTGAGAGAGAGCACGAGAGGGGGGAGGGTTGGAAGGAGAAGCAGACTTCCTGCTGAGCAGGGAGCCCATTGTGGGGCATGATCCCAGGACCCAGGGATCATGACCTGAGCTGAAGGCAGACGCTTGACCAACTGAGCCACCCAGGGGCCCCTTAATACCCAAGTTTTAAATCCCACCCATCTTACAGGAGCCAGGGCATGCGTAGAGCTTTCCTGGGCGCTGCAATAGAAAGGACCTTCTCTCTGCAGGAAGCTCCAAGGCTACCCCTGTCTGTCCTGCTTAGTTCCATTCACATCTAGAGTGGATTTTCAGTGTGCACACCACTGACCACCTTCTGCTTCATACGGCAATTGTTTGTCATGGGTCTTAGCTCCTGGCCTTCACCACGAGTCTCTTCAGAGGGCAGACATGGCGTCTTTGCATGTCTTACAGCATCATACATGTTGCGTGCTCCAGAAATTAATGAATTACATCAATCAGAAAACTTGACTCTGAGAAGTTTTAATGGAAGGCTTGAGATTATTAAATCGTAAGAAAGGATATTAACCAAGGTTTGTGTCTGTGTACATGTCTAGTATTTTAAAAAATAAAATTTCCAGTATTGAGCCTGTTGTATCAAAAGCTCTTCAAATCTGCAGATGCCTTGGTCCAGCAATTCTACTTCTAGAGATTTATCCCAAGAAAATAGTCTTGGATATTTGCCGAGAATGTTCACTGGAGTGGTGTTTATGATGTGAAAAACTAAATATCCGACGATAGGGGATTAGTTTAAAACAATAAAAGAACTAGGGGCACCTGGGTGGTTCAGTTGGTGAGCGTCTGACTCTTGGTTTTGGCTCAGGTCATGATCTCTGGGTCATGGAATCAAGGCCCGCGTTGGACTCTGCACTAAGTGCGGAGTCAGCTGGAGATGATCTCCCTCCCCTTCTCCCTCTGCTCCTCCTCCTGCTCATGCTCGCTCTCTCTCTCTTCAAATAAAAAAAAAATTAAAAAAAAATAAGAGAACTCATGGTGCATATTTGTACCCTAGAATTACGATCTCCTTAAAGTGATAACATAGAAGGACATTTATTGACTTGGTAAAATATTTATATGAAGTGCAGGAAGATATTCTTGTCTGACTTCCTTTACCTTAATTAAATTATTTCTAGAGAAAGGATCAGTGGTATAGACACTGTTAATAGTGATTATCTTTGGATGCTGAGATATTGATGATTTTTACTGTCTTTTTTTTGCTGTCTTTTACCAAACCTTTCTATAGGAAGCTTGTTTTCTTAAAATATTTTATTGAAGTTGAGATGGCATACCTCTTTTATTCTTAGAAATCATGCATTCTTGTCTTTCTGTTAAATTAGGCTTTGTATCTATATTCATACAGTTTTGGGGAAGAACACAAGGCCACGTGGCCCGTATCAGATGGTAGCAAGAAATGTGAGAACTTGCTTCTTTGGGTCCCTACTTTGTAAGTCACAGTGACTGTTCTCCAGTGTAGACGTTATTGCTTGGTGTCCTTGAGGCTGAATGCAGTACTAAGTTGTTGTTTCTTGGTTGCTGAGCTGTTTGTTCAGACTTGGGTACTGGGGCTGTGCAGGAGGCATGGGGAGTTTGCAGCCTGGCAGCTAGGGAGCCTTGACTGTGTAACCTTGACTCTCGTCTGTGCTCCTGTGTGACCCTGGGCTCTAAGCTGTGGTTTATACATAAGTAGGATGGGGATGACATCTCCCATGGTCACTGAGTGTGTTGCACGATGTCTGGCCCAGTGCAGACACTTCGTGAATGGCGGCTGACAGCCTATATACCTAACGTTAGTCTGCAGCAAAGAACAGAGTCTTCTTTCCTTCATCATAATACTATAGGTGACCTGAAAACTGGCCATATTGTGGGTTGGGAGATAGTTCTAAAAACGATTTCCTTGTAACTCAGACATGTCCCGCCCTCGCCCTCTTGTCTCCCCTCAGTCTGCGGGCCGGGCATCGACATCCGCAACGACTATCAGCAGCTGAAGCGTCTGGAGAACTGCACGGTGATCGAGGGCTACCTCCACATCCTGCTCATCTCCAAGGCAGAGGACTACCGCAGCTACCGCTTCCCCAAGCTCACGGTCATCACCGAGTACCTGCTGCTGTTCCGCGTGGCCGGCCTTGAGAGCCTTGGGGACCTCTTCCCGAACCTCACGGTCATCCGCGGCTGGAAGCTCTTCTACAACTACGCCCTGGTCATCTTTGAGATGACCAATCTCAAGGATATTGGGCTTTACAATCTGAGGAACATTACTCGGGGGGCCATCAGGATTGAGAAGAATGCCGACCTCTGTTACCTCTCCACGGTGGACTGGTCCCTGATCCTGGATGCCGTGTCCAATAACTACATCGTGGGCAACAAACCCCCAAAGGAATGTGGGGACCTGTGTCCGGGGACAATGGAGGAGAAGCCCTTGTGTGAGAAGACAACCATCAACAACGAGTACAACTATCGTTGCTGGACTACAAACCGTTGCCAGAAAAGTAAGAATGACGCTGTTGGGGCTTCCTTCTGCTGCTCTTTCCCCTCCTGTCTCCCTCGCCCCGCCCCTCCTCTTCTGAACGCGTGGCTTCTGCTGGGGGTTCTGCTGGGAGGGTGCGGTTGTGTTGCACTGAGGACAAGGCCACCCGTGGGGTTCAGGTGGGGGTCTTGGTTGCCTTCCTTTTGCATCTGGGGAACTCAGGGAATGCAGGACTGAGGCGTGGCTGCCATCAAGAGCATCCACATCGTGTCCTAGAAATAATCCACCACCCCTCTGGGCCAGGAGCTTGCTGCCCTTGAGCTTTGGGTTCTGATGAGAAAGGTGACCTGGTGTGCTTTGGAGGTGCCTCAGCCCCAGCAGTCAGGGGCTGCTTATGTATCGACTCATTCATCCTTTGTGGGAAAAGATGTTTTTTTTGGTATGGTGGGACTTCCTTAGTATGAATCTACTTGGAATATGGTTGAATTAAAGGAAAGTCAAAAATCGATTCACATCCTGTGAAAGTGGGGACTTTGCACCCCATCCTTGGTCTCCAGGGATGGTTATGATCCTTAGGTGTGCCGGTTTATGATGGAGCACCTCGCCAAGGTGGGAGACACCTGGACCAGTTTCCAGGAATCCCCAAATCAGGTTGTACTTGCAAGTAGCTGTGTAGTGGGTGCACTTTTACACCTGGGCTTCCATTTCCTTTTTTTTCTACCTTTTTCCTCCAAAGAGTTGTTCAGATCTCCTGAAATCGCCTAGTGAAAGAATTTTGAAGTGTGTTCACTGCTCTCCAGGGCCCGGGGTGATATTTTGAAGCTGCTTATTTATCAGCAACAGGCTTATTTTTCTCTTGAGTATAACCAAACTCTTGAATTATTGTGATCAATTACCTGGAGACCCGGTTGTTTGGTATTAAAAGGCAAGTCTGGGCCTTTGCTGTGTTGCTTTCAGCAACATTTAGGTATGTTGGCCAGGAAGGTTCTTCTCCCTGGTTTAGAAGTCAGTGTGGTAGCTATAAATAGCTATTATTTAATGGTTGGCCCAGTTAAAGACCCAAGGAGCTCATGTATTCTAGCTAGTCATGAAGAGCCAAGGAATCCCAAATTGGTAGGCTTGCCTAAACCATGAAGTGTATGAAATAAATCAAAGGCCAGACCCCACAGGTAGCTGTTCTTTCTGTCCAGCCAGGGTGGAAGCCAGGAAAAGGATGGTTTCTTTGACCCAGCACACACTTTTATGCTATCCTTCCACAGGCGTGTCTGTGAACATTTGATTAATAAGGGAAGGGGTCTCGTTGGCTGTAACCAGGACATTGGATGGCCAAGAATGCCCTCAGGCCTCTCGAAGAGTCCCGGTGGGGTTGGAGGAAGGTGCTGTACTAAAAGTCCCATTTGTGATTGATTAAAACTGTACCCGGTCATTAGGTTACCCACTGGTTTTGAGAAAACAACAAAAATACCTTTTTTAAGTAGTCTTGACATTTTAAAATTTTATTTTAAAAGAAAACGGCGTCATTGGGGAGGCATCGTGTGTAGTGGGAAGGAAGATGTTGGATGCGGTATTAAGTGGCCTGGGTGACCGTGGACCAGCCAGTCTTTCTGGGCCAGAGTTGGGCATCTTTAGAATGTTTCTTAGGGCAGTCCCATATCATTCCTTAGTGGCAACCAGACGTGTGCACAAAACAGCTTTGGAAACTCATAAGCTCTATACAAAAGGGAGGTGTTATTTAAAATGTCATTAGGTGGCCACTTGTTCAGTGATTCAGATGATATTTACTTTGGCCTTCCTGTGGATTTTTGGCTGTTTCTGACCAGCTGGTTGTTGAAGAAGCCGGGAGCAGGGGAGAGGCCTGGGTTCTGGGTCCAGGTCTGGTAGCTGCGACCAGGAATGAGCAAGTAATATACATTGCCTGGCCCTCCATTTCTTCATCTGGGAGAGATCCTGCCTTTCTCAGAGGGCTCTTGGAGTATTAAAAAAAAAAAAAAAAAGAAAGAAAAGAAAAACACCAGAAGAAACAATGGGGTTAGAAACTGGGCCTTGGTGTTGGTACGGCTGATGCGGACAGGCCTGTTGGCTGGACACCTGCTTCCCCAAGGCCACACCATGCACCCTTCTCCCCTGCCAGTTGTCTCAGCCCTGCTGACATTTTTCTGAGATTTTACAAGGCAGTATTTATTGAAAATTACGAACAGCATTCAAGGAAACTGTCTTCCCTTCATCTCAGCAGAGTTTCAGGAAAACTCCAGCATGGGCAGGTTTCTTAGAGATTTTCCCATTGAATTGGAACTCTCCCTTTACATCGAGTCCCTTTAGACCCAACCTGGGTGGTGTGGCAGCCACTAGCCACATGTGGCTTATTGCATGCTTGAACTGTGGTCTGGTGCAAATTGAGATTCGCTTTAAGTGTAAAATACACTGGATTTCAAAGAAGTAGTAGGAGGGGAGAAGAAGTAATGTATCTCCTTAATAGTTCGTGTATTGACTCTGTTGAAATGATAATTATTTGGGCCTACTAGGTTAAGTAAACTATGTTATTAAATTAATTTCACCTGTTTTTTTTTTTTTTAAGATTTTATTTATTTGACAGAGCACAAGTAGGCAGAGTGGCAGGCAGAGGGAGAGGGAGACACAGGCTCCCCACTGAGCAAGGAGCCCAATGTAGGACTTGATCCCAGGACCCTGGGATCATGACCTGAGCGGAAGGCAGCCGCTTAACCGACTGAGCCACCCAGGTGTCCCTCACCCGTTTCTTTTTACTTTTTCATGCGGCTTCTAGAGCATTTAAATTACAGGTGGGGCTCCCATTGTCTTTAGAGTACTCTCCCTATGGCCACGCATTCTCCTCCCCATTATGTCTCTCGCTGAGCGCTGCAGTACTGTGATATTCCTACCCCTCTCCAGCAGGATGCTGACAAACTGTTCAGGGAGCCAGGTGAAGGGCATTGAGTCTGGACAGAATGTCCACCTGGAAGTCAACATGAGCATTAAGGTGGCCATTTAAAATGATGAAGTGTGGAAGAATCCCATTCAGTTGTTCTTCACAGGGCTGCCTACGGAAGGAGGGAGAGCATCTGGAGAGCTACGTCAAATCAAGGATGTGTGTGAAATTTTTGACATAACGGAGAAACACTCAATTATGGAGTGCCGCTATGCAGTTTTTACTTGATGCTCTCCCTTAAACTCCTTCTTTTCTATCATGACTGTGTGGTGGCAGGCAGCTTCATAGACAGCCCCATTAAGGAAATGATGACTTTATGGGTTCCCTGCACACTTCTGTAATTCTCTGTTGTCTTATGACTTGGAGGGATGGTTTTGTTTATTTATTTGAATTAGAGAGCATAAGCAGGGCGGAGGGGCAGAGGGAGAGGAGAAGCAGATTCCCTCCTGAGCAAGGAACCCAATTTGGGGCTTGTTCCCAGGACCCTGGAATCATGACCCGAGCCGAAGGCAGACGCTTCACTGACTGAGCCACCCAGGCGCCCCTGGAGGGGTGGTTTTATTGAGGCTTGAATTAACTTCTAAAAAGTGACTGACCCTTAAAAAAGTTGTGTACAGCATTTTCCTTGCAGTAAAAATGTAACCGGTGTCCCTGACATTCGGCGCTGGTGAGCCCTTCTCCCCTGCCCATGGCTGGCACTTCTCTCCCTGTCCCTACAGCTGTTTCTTTGCTGGCTTCTTTTCCTTGGTTGAGTCTTTGATACCTGGCGGTCTCCAGACTTCCATCCTAGGCCCCCTTTCACTGTTCTTGTTTCCCCAGGATGTCCTGTCTTGTGCTTCCGCATCCTTCTGTCTGCACCTGGTCTGCAAATATCATCTCCAGCCTAGACCTCTTTGTGAGCCCCAGACCCACAAATCCATTCCCGTGCACACAATTGTGTGTATCTCAGTGTCTGCCGGGCTTCTCTGTCTCCTCACTTGTACCTGTTGTTTTTCTTGTGTTCCCCCCGACCCTGCCCCTGCAGGGTTAGCATTCCTGTGTAGTGGGTGCACTTTTACACCTGGGCTTCCATTTCTGAGACTTGGGGGTCCTCTGGATGCTTCTGCCTCCAATTGAACGACAAGCCCTTTCCATCCCAAATGCTTCTCAAGTCTGCTATCCCCTGCTGTCCTTTCAGTGACACGGCCTCTCTCCAGCCTCCCCACACCTGTGCCTGGGCCCAATGAGCTCCCTAACTTACACTCTGACCGATAGCCGCCCCCCCAAATCCTGTAGTAGGAGCCCGTGAGCTCTCATGAAACTGGGCCATGCCCCCGACAAGCTACCTCCCTGCCTTCTGCCTGCAGTACCCTTGGCCCGTGATGGTGCTTCTGTGCTGCGCAGCTGACCGCCCCCACTGGCAGACTCTGTGCCCGTTGGCGGAGGACTTTGGGACTCCGCAGACTCCGCAAACGGTGGGCCGTTTCTCGCCGCAGAGAAACCTGGCAGCGGCCCTTTCTGCACGGCCGAGTAAATTCTGGGCGTGCCCTCCGAGTCTTGGAGAGCATGGCTATCACCCCAGGGGCAAGTGCGGCACCTGCTTTGTGAAAGATTTATGGTCAGGAAGATCTCTTTTCCCCCCGTGAGCAGAGATCAGTGTGTAATGACAGCCCTTGGCAAGCCAAAAGATTCAAGGCTTGTGAAATGCGGATGTTTCTTGTGTAATCTTCCCAGTCGGTCCTTGCTACCCAGGAGCGCTGTCACCAAAACTGTCTCCAGCTCTTCACCGGCAGGGAGGGTCAGCCATGGCCGGTAGTGGCTCCTTTCTCTCCTGCCCTTGTCAGAATGATTCAAGGCCAAAGATGGTAGAGAAATATGGGGATCATTTTAAAAGTTGAGCCGTGGCCGGTAGCACTGTTCGTTACTTTTTTCAGCAGTTACATGCTGAAGGCCGACCTGTACAGGGAGTGAACGGGGGTGGATCCTCTGGCAGGACTTGTGGTTCTCTTCTTGCCCAGTGAATTGCCTAAGTGGTGTCTGGGGTTCGCTTGCCATTGGGGCTTTCTGGTACTTGGTTGCAGATCTAGAGATATCCCCCCTCAACCAAAAAAAAAAAAAAAAAATCTAAAACTTACTGCTAAACTTAGTGTCTCCAAGTACTTCTTAACCCAACAGCTTGGGATCTACTCAAATCACTTTACTGCCCGTGGGAAGGCCTGGTCTTTGCCAGGAAATGCGTGAAGGTGGCAAGCCTGGCTGTGTTGGAAACAGGCTTTGCTGGTGGTACAGCCTCATTTCAATTAAAAGGGCATTGACTGGGAACAGCGGTCCCGGAGTCTGTTGCATTTCCCACTGCCTTCCAAATGAGAAACCAGGAAAAGAGCAGATTGAAGCCTTTGCGTGAGGAGGCAGTAAGTGGCTCCCTTTATTGACAAAAGGAAAACATTTCGCGGCCACCTCACTGATGAGATTGGGGACTTCAGGTGAAGGCATGTAGCATAAAAAAAGACAATTCTACCTTTTTTTTTTTTTTTAATCCCCCTCACAGATTCTCCTGTTACTGTTTATCAGATCTTTCTCACAGTGGAATGGTTCCCCTTCTTCATTTTCTTAGATATTTCTTCCTCATTTTCTTAGAGATTGGTACATCAGGCCTGCCAGGGACAGGTGGGGGGCTTGTTTAAGTGTTTGTAAATCACCTGCTGGATTGGGGTGAGGTGAGGGGCACAGTGTCTCTGAGACCTCATGCATGCGATATGCATTATTTCTTTTTAATTCCTCCCCCCGCCTTCAAGTTTTAAGCTTCCAGGGAGGGGTATTTCTTGCTGTGAAATGCTGTGTGATCGGCCGCCAGGTCCTTGCACGCTATGACCCTCCAGACTGCCCCAGGTGGATGAGGAGAGGGACCTGCATTTCCAGCTGGAGCCGGGACAGCCGTGTGGACCGTGGACGAGAAGGCAGTCCGTCGAGTGGGTTCTGGTGTTGTGTTGTCGGTAGGAGCTTGTCTCGATTCCCCTGGAAGGCCCCTGCTCTGGTCAGCTGCTCCCAGTGTGGGGGTAATCTTTATTTAGAAGGGGGTCACATGCCCCTGGGCCTCATTTCTATGCCTTTTATAGTCAAGCATGGAGATCACATTCTGTTCTCCCTGACTGTCGACCCTTGTTACCAAGATGGTGAAGCTGTTTGTGGCCATGGCTCTCTGGAACCCCTCCTAGCCCATCCCCCCGTCTCTTCATTCTCGGGCCTGGTTCCTGAAAGGCTTTGCTCTTGGCTAATTGTTCCCTAATTAAGGTGTCGCTCTCCTGGGCTCCCTTCAGAAGTTTTTCTTTCTTTCTTTTTTTTTTTTTAAATAAGGATCTCATCTTCGAGAGTAAAAGGCTTTCAGAATAACTCTCCTAGCGTGATTTTTGCAATTCTAGGTATTTGGAAATATCTGGACTCCCTTCAGATCTTACCAATTGGTCCTGCTTTTAAGACTGTCCTGATTTTTTCCTATTCCTAAAATGTCTCTTTTGTTATATTAATATTTCTGTCTTGCTTTTTCTTGTATGTATGCCAGTATGACATTCTTGATTAGAGTGGGAATGACGTGGATTGTGTGGGCCCGTGGCTAACCTTGTCCTAGATTGCATTGCTCAACTCAAGTGCACGCGGTGGTTCAAAAGTTAGGTTTGGCTCGTGGTGAAGAAGAAGCCATGAATTGGAAACATACCTCCTTCTAGTCTACAGTGTGACTCCTGGGACTCAGGCTGTAGGAAGTGGGGTCTCGGAGCACCATCCTATGATGGAATGCTCCCCTGACCGGGCGCAAAGGAGAGACAGCCACAGTGTTCCAGAAATGCTGGTAGCAGGAGATGCAATCTTTCTGACTGTGACACACAGGATATTAAACAGAGCAGGCATCTGTTTATCACCGTGCATAACTTGGGAATCTGGGTTGAAGCAATTTAGAAACCTTCCATGTGGAAGAAGGAGCCCCTGGTCAAAATCCAAAATCTAGACCATTCTGGGTTCTATTCTGTGTCTGGCCTATCTTCTCAGTCTTTGGAAACATAGCTCCCCGCGGAGCCTTGTAACTTTATGAACTGAGCTGTGGGAACAGGCATGGGAGCCGAGCAGGTCCCAGAGCTTGGTGGAGACAGTTGTCATCTCAGGCCAGGGAGTGATGAGGGCTTCTGGGAGGAAGCGTGGCCCTCCAGGGAAGAGTGTGCCCCTGCAGTATCCGCTTGGCCACTGTTCAGCAGTTTTTAGGATGTCATGGGGCTGGCTAGGACCTCACTCCTGAGATTCCGAGGGTATCCACCCTTGACAACAGTGTGGATTCCCTGGAGACCACAGCTACCGTCACATGCCTGCCACCTCTGTTTGACTCATTTTCAAGCATGTTTAGGTGGCCGTACACCTGTGATTTCCCCCTGTGGACCATTGTGGCATATTAACATTGATATTTGCAAGAAAATGTAATTTTGTACAAAACGGGATCTATTTATTTTATTTTTTTAAAGATTTTTATTTATTTGTGTGTGTGAGAGAGAGAGAACACAAACATGGGGAGCTGCAGGCAGAGGGAGAAGCAGGCTCCCCGCTGAGCAAGGAGCCCAATGTGGGACTCGATCCCAGGACCCCAGGATAATGACCTGAGCTGAAGGCAGAAGCTTAACTGACTGAGCCACCCAGGCTTCCCTACACACCCACCCACCCACCCACCATGTTCACGTATGGACAAGTGGCATCATATGGCAAAGGTTTAAGAACAGTCAGTGAATCCAGAGGACCCCATTCATCAGCCTCATGTGTTTCCAGGTGCTAGAAGGGGGCCGCCAGACCTCTTCTTCCATCTGTGAAACAGGGATGGGCAGGTACAGAGCTTGTAAAGTCCCAGACAGGCTGCCTAGCTCGTAGTAGGTTTTTGGGAAATGTTAGCCATTGCTTGTCCTTTAAAAGTTAAACTATCTCGGAGCTGCTTTGGGAGACCATCTAGAATTCTGAGCCTTAAATTGGACTGACCATGTATGTTTACTGCCATATCTTAAATGGTCTTTCTGTATTGCTTTTTCTAAATTGCAAAAATTCAATTATCATAAATAGCATGGCATAGTGTAGGAGGGGTTCTTGCTAATTTAATCCAAATTGTTCAGAGTCTTGTGTCTGTCCAGATAAGCTGTATCTTTAAAGAACATCCAGTGAGGTATGTATGTCTACATCAGGATGCCAGTGGGGTCTCTATAGTTACACGTAAACTCTATTTATTTGGTTATCAAACCCCATGAATTGATTCTGCTTGCAAGCTTGCTGTTGGGAAGAATTTAAGAAATATCAACAATAAGATTCTTGTTTGATAGTAACATTAAATATTATCTTTTTTTAAATGTGTTTTTTTTTGCAGAGAGCAGTAAAGTGGTTATACAGTGGGCGCAGTTTTTGGTAAAGATAACAAGGATGTACATTTTTATTTGTGACAACTGCCGGTCTCACATAGTAAAGGTAGCCAACCATCTGCTCCAGGCTGGAGCATGTGCCTGTTTATTCTCTTCTTTGGATATTGCTAGCAGAGGGGTGTGTGTGTGTGTGTGTGTGTGTGTGTGTGTGTGTGTGTGTGTGTGTGTGTGTGTGTGTGTGTGTGTGTGTGTGTGTGCGTGCGCTCGTACGTGTGTGCTTGTGTGTGCATACCACTTCATGCTAGCAGAGGGTGTGTGTGTGTGTGTGTGTGTGTGTGCCGCATGCACGCACATGCACGCCTGTTTTGGCTGTTCTGTTTTGTTTTGTTTCCCTGCTCTCGCCCCCAGTGCAGCAAACAAACACTGGCTCTCTCTGTCCTCCCTTAGCTCTTCCTTCCGTTCGAAGGGATCAGGTGGGTGGGAAAATGCTGTGCAGGAATGTCAGGCCCTCTCCCGGAAGCCCGGCTTCTGTTTCATCTCATTATTGGACAGAAGTCACTTTTTGTTTCTTTGCCTTGGTCACAAACAACCACCCGGTCCTCTCTCCTTTCTTCGTGCCATTCTTCACGGAATCCACGTAGGATGGGAACAGAGGCGGCGTGTTTGGGGACTCTGTGTGGCCTGCTACTCGTAGCCTTGTGTGCAAAGCCTGTGCAGACTGACCCAGCGTGTAGCTGCCTCTACTTTTGTTTTTGCAAGTTCTAAAGAGGGGACTTGGATGGAGCGTGTGAGGTTGTAGTTGCCGGAGCCCATGCAGGCAGGCCCCACCATCCTGTGTGCAAGACCAACTCTGCAGCCCCTGGGCCCAAGCCCACTGTACCCAGGGGCCTCTGGGGAGGACGGCCCAGCTGCGATGTGCGTGCATCTGCCCTTGGCAGCAGATCTATGAACAGAGGCTGCCATTCTGGATTTCCGGATAGATGCAAAGTGCTTGGATGGTTTTTAGCAGCTGCCGAGACCAGGGAGTTGGGCTTAGTAGCAAAAAGGAATGGGAAAACAATAAAGGAAGATCGGGGAGCAAATAGCCTACGATACCAAAAAAAAAAAAAAAAAAGGCAAGATGAAGCCTGGTATTATTAGAAACACTTCCTGGGGAGCCATAGTGTTTGAGTTAGGACCCGCCCCCCCCACCCCCGGTCCCCACAGAAGGTATTAGTGGTAATACGGAGACAAATGGAAAGCAGGCAGATCCCTAGGTCCAGAAGAGATGAGCTTTGTTCCTGGAGTTGCAACCTAGTATGATGTTTCTGTTCTGATTTCTTAACCTCTGAATGGCCCCTTAGGCTTTGCCAAGTAGATGATATTAGTAGGTTCCTAGACTGTCCCTCAGGATATAGGGATGTGTTTTTTGTTCTCCTCCTCAGTGAACTTGAAATGATTGGATTATTTTATAATACGCAGGTCCTTCCATTAAAGGGTTTTGAGTAACTGCGTCAAAGGAGCTTTGGAATGGGTTTTAAGCAAGGTCGTGGAAAATGTTCCTTGTGCTCTCTTCCACCTACAAGGAAGGACAGAGAAGCCCGGATGCAACATCGCATACCCTTTACTTCCTCTTTATAACTTCATGCACAGTTTAGGTGGTACCAGTAGGTGGTATGGTCCAGGTGGCATGGTGTCATCTTCTGAGATCATTGGGTTTCCTGCCCCCTGCTTCCCCACCTGCCACCTCGTCTCTGGCCCTCCTTTTAGGCTCACAGGCAGTCATGGCTTGAAGGATCTTGACATGGTAGTTGTTTATGAATGGAATTCCGAGAATCTATAATTTTCTCAGAAGAATGCTTCTGTAGCTCAAAATATTTGCTTGTTGGGGAAAAAAAAAAAAAAACTCTCCTTGGAAAAGTCACTGGATGCCAGAGATGGTGACTAGGAGGGTGAACGTGTGGGGGTGCTTAAGTAAAGCAGGTTTTATTGATGGACAGTTGGCAAAACAGGCAAAGCCAACTTAACACACTACTATTTCGAGAGAAAGTTGTCGCGCAGGATTGATTCGGCATTAGATTTACCAGTGGCCGCACCGCGATAGCTCTCCATGCCTCACTGTACCTTCTGCCCGTTCTCATGCCCCAGGAAGATCCACTGAATTTCAGGTTAACACTGCAGGGGTGGGGGGCTTCAGACCCTCAACTTGATTTGGTCCCACAGGGAGGTTTCTACCGTTCATCTGGATAGCTGCCGCTCTATCTTGCCGGGTACTGTGTTCATGGAAAGCCTCAGAGGGTAGATGAAGAGCCGCCAGAGAAGGCATTTAAGTGGTCATGAGAGAGAAATGGTAATTGGGATGGTGTTCAGACCCCACTTCAGCTAATCGATAAAAGGTGAGTGGTTTTTGTGAATCGTTCAGTATGAGCTAGTTCAGACTCTGTGTGTGTAAACAAGTCTGGGGTACATCATGCATTTTCAAAAGTGTGAGGCCTGGGCTCTCCTACGCCAGCTCTTCACGCTCCTGGAACTCTAGTCTCAGATGCCTTCACTCTATCAAAGTAAATGTAAACCTCTGGGCAGTGCCTTCTCTCTGGAGGCAGGCTGGAGAGGCAGGTGACTGGCTGATTGAATTGCAAGAAGGTGAAGAGGACAGCCCAGCCTCCTGATCAAATGGAGTTTGTATGAAAATTGTGTACACATGAGCACCATCGTTTATTGTAGAAAGCATGGATCGGACCTCCTCCGCCACACCTTAGCCCAGTGGCCCGAAGCCAGGCACTTAGTCTCCCTGCTCCTTGGTCTCCTCATCTGTTGAACCAACTGAGCCCTGAGTTTCCTTCGAGCTCCGAGATTCATTGTTGCAGAGTAGGGTGTTGGGACTCTAGGATGGATCCATTGGCCCTGGTTGTCAGTCACCACTGCTAGAGAGATGGAAACAGACATTTGTGACTTGGAAAGGCATAAAGCAGTTGACCTGCTCTTTGAATGGGCCCCACCCTCAGGGACAGGACTAGAGAGTGGTAGGCTGTGGGGTCCCAGGAGGTGGCCGTGATTCATAGGCTCTGATGAGCTAGTAGCAGATGTAGGATAGGAGGCTGGCGAAGCAGCTCAGCGATAGGGTAGAAAGAAATAAAAGTGGTTAGAGAAGGCGTTGAGGGTAGGAAAATCAGTAGGATTTATGTTAAGTCTTGTATCTTTGAAGTGACTTATTCTGGTCTGGCTTTTGCTGTTACCAAAGTGAATTATTCATAAGTACTTTGAGAAACACCGATGTAACACAATTATGTTGAATGAATTTAAATTCATCTAAATCATTCTTTTCAACTAAAGTAAGCTTTCTCTCATCCAGAATCTGAGCAAACAGCAAGAGTTTCCTGCTATCATGTCAAGTGACTGATGTCGGCCATGATAGTGCTGAGTTGCTTTGGACTCAGAAGCACTTCTGGAATGATCCAAGTGAAATTAAAATACTTTCTCAGTAGTTGGAGAGTTGGGCATGTCTTGCTGTGCATTTCAGTTCTAGGCAATCTGGCTTTGGTGTATATACGTGGCAAGTTTCAGCTGGAGCAAACATTGCCATGTTCTTCATGGTTTCTCCCTAACCATTGTCCTCTTGCTCTTCAAAGCTTTGCTCAAGTCTGCTCTTCCATGAGACCTCCCCACATCTCCCTTATGGACGGCTCAGGTACCTGCAGGTCATTCGTGTGCTGGTATCGAGCCATTGCCTTGTTCTTTGGTCAGTGATCATTTCCCTCTGTCTTCGAACAGTCGTTTCAGAAAACCTTGCTTACTCGCTATTTGTGTCTTTCTGCGAATAGATGATAAACCACTTGTGGGTTAGGACTTGAGCCCTGTTGATAAATTTTGGTTTGCTACCCTCATAGCCAGAGGGAGGCCCATGGAAAAGATATTCTGTCCGAGTCCATCTCCCACACGGGCTTGACCCTGGCTGGCATCTGAATAGTTTGGCTCTCATGAAGATGGGGAGGCTGGGTTATGAGGGATGCGTGGACTGGGATTCTCTACTCAGGGTAGTGCAGGTGTGAGAGCGAGCGCCTGTTCGGTTTTGCACTTTAGGCACGAATTTTACATCACTCTAGTCCAGGAATTTTATAAAGGGATCGGTAAAATATTTTTGGGTGGCCAAAGCGGTTCTAGCCGGAATGAATGAACCAACTATCAGTTGAGTTTAAGAGCAATTGCGGGAGTGAAGGTAGGAGAGTGTGTGTGCACGTACATGGTTTGGATGAGTCCTTAACCTCTGCTGAGTTGCGAATTATTTTGGGTCTCTCGCTCCTCCTTACCATTCTTGTTAATAGAAATCCAGTGTCATTATGAAGTGAAAGAGAACATATTACGTACATATCATTCCTGTGGCAAGGGATGGTGGTGAAGAGGTCTGAACGATAAGTAACATCTAAGTAGGTCTCAATGTGTCTGTGCAGGTTTCACCTTTGTTACTTGGCCAAAGTTTCCATTGTTTCTTTTGATCGGTCCATTTAGTGCAAGTTCCATGCTAGGCAATATGAAAGAAACTTGTGATTTTGTTATGAGATAAGATAAAACACATGACATTCCACAGCAAAGAGATTAGACAATTTATGCTGTGTAATGAGGCACTTCAGAATTTTGGCCAAAAGAGGAGGAGAGGTAGAGAGTGCTAAGAGCAGAGAAGGGGAAGAGTTCCTTATTTGGGGCTTTGCATGGAAAGAATATTTGCCTCAAGTGAAATCGAGACCTTTCATTAAGGATGTCTACACTTGCTCAATACTATTTGCCTGGCATTGTATATGCGGCCCTCAACTTGTGAATGGGTTGCACTCCAAAACTTTCCAAGGCGTTTGGAATGTAGAGTATATTATTTCATAAAAAGAGAAATTTGAGTGGTAGTTGAGGTCCCAACCAGCAGCTTCTCCTCTGCCCCGCTCCCACCTGCCCAAAGCCTGTTTGTCTGAGATACCATTTCTATCCAATGACTGCCCATAGCTTTTGTTCTATGGGGGAAAGACTTTTGGAGCTCTACCCCTTAAGTGTCTGATGGGTGAGGCAGGGGTAGTGGTGGGAAGCTGGTGGTTTCCACTTTAAATCCGATTAAAAAAAATAAAAGACTCCCTCTCAGAGGGCTTAGCATTTCCCAGATGTTCAGGCTTGGGCGAACAAAGAAATTGCCTTTGGAGGGGTCAGGATAGGAGCTGGAAGTCAGCACTCCTGGGTTTCTTCCTGCCTATCTGGGTGGGAAGATTCTAAGTCGAATCTGGAACATGTCCACCAAGTGCCATAGGAGGTAGGAAGTAGAAGATGTGATTCTTGCCCTCAAAGGACTTCAGTTGGTTTCTGCGTGGTGGCCTTTTGGTTCGTTACTCATGTCATGATTTTTATGAAATGTGGTCTTGGGGTCCATGTCTAGTTTAGACCCCCCTGCTCCACCACAGGGCCACCAAGCAGGTTTTATGATATCAAGTCAGGAAAGGGACCGACAGTGTCTGAAACCAGGATGGGCTCGGTACATTTTGGTTGCTTCTCCTGTTCTTACCCCCACTTTGGATCTGAAACATAGGGGTGCTGATCTAAGCTTTTGATAATTGAGAATTGTTCTTTGGAACTGTCCGTGAGAAGGAAGGGATTCCAGACATCCTTCCTCTCTCCTTGTCTCTTCTGTCTTCCAGTCAAAGAAGAACTCAGCGTATGATCTTTGGCCTGAAGAAATATTAAATCTATGTTAAGTATGCCGACATGAATGGGCAAAGGAAGGATTTGTGGCAAAGAGGAACTGCTGAAACAAATAAGTAGTGTAAATGGGCAGAAAGAAATACTAAATTGATTGCATCTTTCAGCTCCTGGTACTTAATGCGAAGACAGTAGTGGGGAAGCATTGTTATTTGAAGTAATGGAAAGATGAGGGGGTTTTGAAGCTAGCCAGGATTCTTCTGCCTGCTAATAGAGTGGCTTGGATTACAGACTGTAAAGGTGAAGATGTTTGAGTATGGCAGCTCCATTTAGCACGGATCGTGATGCTTACTGCTCTTTGTACAACCTCTGTAGTAGGGGGAGAAGCTAAACTCACCAGACCCAGAAGATGCGTGGTTAACAGCTCATTGTGCTCTTGTCAGAAGCCTTCATCGCGTGTCGTGGGAAGACTCGCAGTGTCTACCTTATGAAGCCACTTAGATTTTTTAAAATGTACGTTGTTAACATTTTTTGTTTATTAAGTGGACCAGGAGATTGGAACTCAGTGGCTGTGATTCTCTCATCCTGTGTAGTATGCTCGGAAGCCCAAGGTTTCCTAGAATTTTTATTATGCTAGTGAGGGCAAATTTAATTAGCAGGTTGAAAGAGCTTTGGAGCAGTTGAGGCCAGTCCACAGTTAATTGTATCAGTGATTAGTATTTCAAGAAAATGGCAAGAAACAAATTTCCATTTCTTCTAGGATTTTGTTATTTATGGCTGTTGCACAAGAGCTAACATTTGAACTAATAGACTAAAGCAAACCACAGCAGGTAACCATTAACTTTTCGTGTCATGTATCATCTCCCCCCTTCCCCAACCAAATGATTCCATTAGCATCACCTGTGAACCCAAACCTATGAGCTTATAAGACTGATTTTTTAAGGAGACTCAACTTTTTGGATTCCCTTGTTGAGGCCATTTTCCATGTGGGCCCCAGGATGAGTTTCCTGGAGGAGAGAGGTCATCTCTCTCTCCAGGTGGGTCAGTGAGGGACGATTGTGCACTCGGCATCGCATCCACGTATGGCTTCCAGGGGCTACTCATGGGGGGATGAAGAAGCCAGTTCGAGGAGATGCTCTGTGTCCGTGGATCTCGGAGCGGAAAGGAAGATCATTTAGTTGGCTCCCTGACTTAGTTCAGGAATCCCTTCTTCCAGGATCTCCAGCAGGTCCTTTCATGCACCTGCTATTTTTACTAAAGTCACAGCTATCATGGTGAACTTCTGGGCCCACATATTCCAGTTAATATTCTCTGTATTTGTAGTCCAGTGAAGCCGAGACCTCTATAATCGACACAGCCTTGCCATTATCTTGTGTATCGAAAGGTATCCTTGACTGAGGGTGGGTCTTCTAGGTCAGAGGGGGCCTGGGCAAGAGCATATAGGACGGGATGACTCTGGAGTGCTTTGCCCCTCGTGGAATAGGCTCCAGCTTAGCAAGTGAGAAGAGGACTTTTCCTGCAGTGGACAAAGAAAGCCGCAGGAGGCTGAGTGACCTGGTCTCACGCCATGTCACTCACGGCAGAGTCCTTCAGAGCTGCACCGTATCTACGGATTTGGTTATTCAAGGGTGTGCTGCCATTAACATATAAGAAAAGGCCTAGGCCCTGGAATATATATAAGTTCAATTAGAATTTTTCATTCCATGAGCACTTTCTAGGAAATAATTTCACACGCTCTGCTTAACTCCCCGAAAAGTCAGTGAGTTAGAGGGAGGCTAACTTGGCAAAGGTCGGGAAGATTTAGCCAAGGCCACACCCAGGACTCTGAGGATCAAGCCAGTTTAGAACCTGGGACATCTTCCATGCATGTCTCCACCTAGGCACACTCTCTCCTTCCCCTGCCATCATCCCCTCTTTTTCTGCTCCCTTTTCTACTCTCCAGGACTCTTGGAGGGAGGGGGGGGGAGAGCAGTAAGCCACACTGATTGACACCGTGAATCATGCCAAGACAAAGCTATTCATCTGACGGTAGAGGCAGAGCCACAGCATCTTATTAGGTCAGAATCTTTGTCTTCTTGTCTGGTGTCTTTACGTGACTCAGTGTTTTCCGAATAGAAATCCCAGGCCATAGAAACCATGTTGACAAAAGGGCATTTTTGCTAATCGGTGTTAAAGTTTTTCAGAACCTTTCAGAAGATTCCCCTGCATCTGGAGGTTTTGCAGATTAGAACCCGTACAGTACTTTGGTACATCTAGCGATGAGCTAGATCTCTGAGGTGCCTGCTGATCTCTAACCCACGCATGCCAGGCCCCTGTTGGACATCAGGGTGTGGCCTCTGGGGTGGGGAGGAATCAGGTACGAGGTGGGTTCTTCTGCACAAGATCTCTGTGTGGGAGAAGGGACCCTGGTTGCCCTCTGGATGCCTGTGGCAATTAACAATTAATGTCTTAGTAAGGACTGTGTTTACCATCATGACTGGCATTCACTGAGCAATCAGCATGTCCCAGGCACCTTGTGACTATTCTCCTTTAATCTGTGTCATTCTATAAGGTACATACTTCAGTTTTGTGGATAAAGAAACTGAGGCCACCAGGAGACCTGGCATAACATGTGTTAAGGTGTCATGCAAAGCTAAGCAGCCGACCTGAATCCAGACCTGCTTTTTTTTGATTCCACAGCCCCTTCCTTACTCTTCCCATTGCCCCCCCACCCCCTCCTGGCCGCCATTTCGCATGGAGCCCCCCCCCCCCATTCCTGAACCATCCAATGGACACTCACCCAACAATGACTGGATGGCCTGCCTTGCCCTGGACAAGGCCAGGCACCACGTGTGATGAATTCTTGATGGCCTGCTCTGTCTAGCCAGGGGGCTTTAGCGCATATCCACCTAGTGACTAGGGTTCTGTAGCGTGGCTCCCCCCACTTTTCCCCTCTTCCTCCCCTGACCACCCGCCTTCTTTACGTGATCAGAAAATTTACGCCTCTTCAGATAAAGCAAAGATGAAAATGGAGGAGTGACATAATTATGGTCAAATTACAGATGCTTAATTATGAAACAACTTGCTTCTGAATTGTAATGCCTTGCTTCTGTCTCTGTCTTTAGGATCCCCTCTCTTTTAGGCAGGATTCATTTTTACGTCGATGGATTATTTTCATGTGGGGAGTAAAACTTTGATGCTGATCAGTGATCAGGCACCTTTCTTTAAAACTGATTTTTAACTGGGAGATTTTTTTTTTTCTTTTTAAAACCCTTTAATCTTATAAAGATATCTTCAAATGGCGGGGGGGGGGGGCGGGTGGCGTGCTTTAGCTCTGATGAATGGCAGGTTGTAGTAAAGGAAGAAAGAGATGTGGTTTATAGGAAACTTTTTATTCTTTTAATATATATACAAAATAACAGTCATATAGGGAGTAACATATAAAGTGTCAGGAAATGATTTATCAGAATCAGATCTGAGAATGCTGATTTGACCATGAATGAGGCTCCTGAAAAATCAGTTCAGGCCTTAAGGCCACACGACCTTAACGTTTATTTATTTCTTTTTTTCTTGTTTTCTTTTATTTATTGGGCAAACTGAACTTGTGGTTGTCTGCCCTGCCTGGAGTTTAATTCTGCCTCCTTCAGGCAAACAACCAGCATTTACTTGGAGTTTTTCTCAGAGAGAAAGGTGTACCCTGCAACTTGGCTTTTGTGATCCCTTGGCTAAGGTGGGCCTGCGTCTGGGGCCCAGGGGCTCTGCAAGGCCTGTGGAGGGCAGAGGGCTGTCACCTGTCTTTTCCTTCCACAGCAGAAGTGACCCTCCAAGCCCTCCTGAGCTGCACCTGGGTTTTAAGGGCAGAGCTGGGGTTTTCTTTCCGAGGAAGGGGCCCTGGGCAGCCACGGGGCTTCCTCCTGGCTGCCTGTCCTCACTGTCGTCTGGGTGGGTCGGGCACGGGCCAGATTCCTGTGGGCTTAGTCACCACGCTTGCGGGGCTGCAGGAGGATGGGGAAACCTGGGGAAACCGCAGCCGGGCACTCTGTCACCCCAAAGGAATGCCGGCTGGGCCGGAAAAGGTCTCCTGGAGGCCCTGCTGAGGCAAAATAAAGCCCCCTCTTCTTTTCCCATCATAGAAAAAAGGAACAGGAGGTAGCCACTGGACTCACTGAAGATGGTTTTTTTTTTTGTTTGTTTGTTTGTTTTCCCTTCTAGGGGCGCCTGGGTGGCTCAGTCATTAAGCGTCTGCCTTCAGCTCAGGTCATGATCCCAGGGTCCTGGGATCGAGCCCCGCATCGGGCTCCCTGCTCCGCGGGAAGCCTGCTTCTCCCTCTTCCACTCCCCCTGCTTGTGTTCCCTCTCTTGCTGTGTCTCTCTCTGTCAAATAAATAAAATCTTAAAAAAAAAAAAAGTCCCTTCTAGTAGGAGATCTTAGAATCAGACAGATCTGGCTTAAAGTCTTGGCTCTGTTACTTCCTGGCTCTGACACCTTGCTCAAGAGCTTATCTTTCTAAGGCACTTCTTCTGTAAGACAGAATCCTAGCTCTCTTCCAAGGTTGTCCTGAGGAGTAAAGGAAAGAACTCAACACTGGGCCTGACATAGGACAGCTCTTCGGGTGAAAGACTAACCAATGCATTGTGGTATTTTTGTTCCCAAGGGTGTAATTATTAAACAGTCCTTTTAGGATTGCAAAGTAGGCACAAAGAGTATCGCACATTGAATTGGCTTCTGATTCATACATTTCTAAAGAATAGAATTCTCACTTTCAGAACAGCTATTGTGAAAAAAGGTAGATCTTCAGAAGAGTTCCGGTCCAAGGTGGTGCTGTAGGAAGACCCTGAACTCCCATCATTCTTGAACACACGAAATCTATACTGACTCATAGAGCAGTTCCTCCTGAAGAAAAAAATTCGATCTACATATGCTCATATAAATTAAGTGAAAAAACATGCAGACCATTGTGTGTATCGTGATCCTTCAGGTCTGACTTTAAAAAGAGCATTTTTGGTGGTAAATATATTCTGGTAAATGCTGGTACAATCATTAAAAAGTTTTCCAGAAGGGATCCCAGAAAGTGAGAAACACGTATTTTCCGTGGAAAGTGACTGGAGATTCTGGGTGACCCTCACTACTCATCTTGTACATTTTTTGCCCTGTTTGGATTTTCTAACCATGTGCTTGTATGGCTTTTATTCTTTTCAGAGGTCAACAGATATTATTCAGACAATAGGGTAGGGTCCATTCCCTATATTCTTCATTACACTCCTTTGCATTAAAAAAAAAAAACAAACCCCTCTACTTTAATGTGGTTTTATAAGGCAGACTTTTCTACATCTGATTGTCCTTCTGTGAAAGCAGGCTCTGTGTGAGGTCTTGGTGAACTCCCCCAGCTCCCTGGAGACATTAGCTGGGGGCCTCCTGGCCTTGACCAGTGAGAATTGGGCTTTCTCAGGGATTGAAGCCTGGGATTCACCATCTTTGTGAGAGCCCAAACAGTAGGCCCTGGCAGGGGCCTTGGTGTAGAATGTGTGTGTGTGTGTGTGTGTGTGTGTGTGTGTGTGTGTGTGTGTTTGTGTGTGTGTGTGTTTGTCCTTGGTAAACGGCCTTGGAAGTGTCATGTGTGCTTTTGGCAAACTTGGATAAGGTTTTCCCTGAGTAACCCTTGGAAAGAACAGTTCTCACTTGTAACACCCTGTTTCTGCAGGTCCATGATTTTGTAATTAAAAGTTTATGGGATCACAGGGCCCATTTAAAGGGCATCTGGTCTGAACAGCCCAGTTAAAAGCAGAATTTATGTCAGGGCTCCTTAATTTCTCAAATATGGTTATTTGTAAATTCATCCTACTGGATGCTGTGTTGAACCTTTTCTTGATGAAAAGAGGCACGATCACATAAGGGAAAGAATGTTTAAAAACGAGGACTCCACTTCTAATATCTGAGTGTACCACTGCTTCCTAGGCATTAACCTGGGGTAGGTTACCTCACCTCTCTCGGAAACAAAGGTATACCACATCAGTGATTTCCAAATGCTTTGACCAGACCCACAGTAAGACATAGATTTACATCATGACCCCAGGACAAAATAAGTATATGACTAAAATTAATGTTTCTAGAAACCTTTTTATATGACCTATGATGCATTACTCTGTCCTTCCTACACTTCCTTTCTCATACCCTCAGACTTTCTTCTATTTGAATGCTAAGAGATGCATTAAAACATTTTGAGAACTGATAGAGGGCAACCAGTAGTTTTAAAAGCACATTATTAAGGTCTTTTCTGGTTCTGACTTTGAGTTTGTTCTCTCTGAGTTGAGAAGCTTGCACCAGTTCAGGTGGAATTGGGCCTTTGAGGTCAGCCTTCTGTTTTCTTATGAATATGAGAAGCGAAGGGCATTACTTGTTTCTTTTAAGGCTACCCCTTGAGAATGGGAGGATTTTAAGAGTTTAAGTATATGTTCCTAACTGTAGGATGTATTTTGTTTTCCACTCACACTTTTAAATATTTGAGATCTGTTTTATCTTGTATAATTTATATCAATTCCTATTTTGTAAAATAATTTAAGGTCACTGATTAAAGTAACAAAAATAATGGCAAATTTTCTACTTCCCTGTTCTTCCTCATACCTTAATACATACAAAAAAATTTAAGGAGTTTGATCACATCATTGTAATCGCTGGTGAATTACTTTGTACAAAAGGCATTGGACAGAGTGACAGCAGATAATATTTGAGTGCTTATTATGTACGGGGCATTCTTTCTGTTAAGTCACACTTGTAAATAACCCCGTTAGCCAAGTTCTAGCCAAGCTTTGTTGGGCATGTGGAGTCATTAGATGAATTTTGAAAATAACTCAGTCTGTTCTAAAAGCCCTACTAGATCCAAACTGTTGTGGACTGGTGCCTGGTGACTTTGACAGCCATTTTGAAATGTTACCATAGTGATAATTCTTCTGGAATTTCAAGTCATTAGAAGTGATATGGCTAACTCTGGGCTGTGTGCTATAAAAATAGATGTCATGGGATGTGTGAATCCTTTTCTCAACATTATAGTTTATACCAACTGAAGGAATATTTTAGTTGAGGCCTGAATACTTATTAGAGGTTAGGTACTCTCTGCCTCTTTATTCTCTACACAAGTCATGTATCCGCGTAATCATTAACCCTTGAGAATGAATGGCATTTGAAAAGGTTCGATTTTTTTTCTCCCCTCATTTGACTTCAGTTATTTTGCCTATTGTTTGTTTCTCCCAATGAATTTTTCAAAAGCTGGGTCATGACGAAAGATTAGTCCTCACTGATAACTGTTTCCATAGATTTGTTTGTTTTAAAGCTGCATCCAGTGGCCCTGGGTTCCTTGGCTGGAATTTCATGCCTCTCATTCCCAGGGGGCAGGGGGACCTCTTCTGGGAGGGGGGGACTGGGAGTTGGCACAAATTGTGTCCTATTTCTTGTCATGTACTGTGGGCAGTTCAGCTTTGTGCTGCCCCCTTATCTTCTGAACACCAGGGTAATCATTAAAAGACTCTATATTAGTTCCTTCTCTCGTTGGAGGGATACAGGTTGGAGACTCAAACAGCGATTGACCAGTTGGTCTGCGGCTTGGAGCAGACTGTTGGAAAATGTGGTTAGCAGTGACAGTTGACAGCATGTTTCTGCACAGTTGTGTTGTTTGGGTTCCACTTGTTGACTGGGGTTACTGGCATCGGGGGAGGTCCAGCTGACCTTGGCCAAGTGGGTAGCGTTAGACCCACTGTGTTTATTTCACAGGCACGGCACTCATCTCAGATCTCTCTCTCAGTTCTGTGCCCAGTCCGTCAGGTTCGGCAAACATTTGCAGGTTGCCGCCCTCTGCCAGGCACCACACTCAGCTCTGGAGATCTGAAGACAAGTGAGCCGCAGCTGCTGTCCTGGAGGAGCCTCACCTGGGTTGAGTTTGGGGGAGATTGACAGGTGAATAAGCTGCACAGTAGTGTGGAGTGGATTTTATTAGGGCTGTGCTGAAAGTCTCATGGGTGTCTGGAAGGGGGCATGTTGGTGTGGAGGGCGTCAGGGAAAGGCTGACAGTTGAGCAGGGCCTCAACAGAGGCAGAGGAGTTCACCAGGTAGCAGAGCTTGGGGACTGGGGTGAACGAAGGCGGTTATCAGAATAAATCCGGATAAGCAGATTGCCTCTAAGAGTAAGGGAGAGAGGCTGGCAAAAACCAGGTTGTGTGGGGCTGGTCGGTCTGCCTGCCTATGGAGATTGGACCTGACTTTACAGGCGGTGGCTGTGAAGCAGTGGATAGCTGTAAGTAGATCTGTGCTCCATAAGATTCTCTGACAGTCATTTGAGGAGGGAGGGAGAGAAGCTGGTGGAGCCAGTAGGTGGAGAGTGAGTGTAGAAAAGGGTGTCAGAGACCTTTTGGAGATAGATTTAGCAGGGCACGGTGAAGGAAGAAGGCGATGGGGAAGGTGGAAGAAAAGCAAAGAGTTTAAGGATCACTGAGGACCAGTCGGAGATGCTGACCGATCATCGATGCCATTAACTAGAATAGAAATAAATAGGACAGAAATTTGGTGGGGAAAGGAGAGAGAATGTTTATAGTTTCAACGTGTTGAACTTGAGGTGCTTGTGGCCTGAGCAAGTGGAGTTCGTCTAGGAGGTTTCTGGAAACACTGACCCGGCTGGAAACAGCACTGGACACCTATTTTGGGAGTCCTCCCAGTGCTTTGGAGGGGTGTGGGGGATGAGAAGAAGAGAGCTGCCAGGGCCCATTTTTTTTTTTTTTTTTTTTGATAAACCTTTGTCTTTTAAACACTTTATATAAGGAGTAGTTTCTACACAGAAGGATACCTGTGTGTCATCGAGCACCTGGCATATTCCATGGAGGAGAGCTTCATTGTGAACCTCCCCTCCATAGAGGACTGGGTCCAAGGGCACCTCTGAGTCCCTAGGGAAGGAGGCTGTTTTGAGCGGCTCGGATTCTTCCTCAGAGAAGAGTTGTTTAACTGCCATGTGGTCTAGAGGAGGCCAGAGTATCTTGAGTAAGGAAACTCACCCAAGGCCACTCAGCCCTTGGAGGAGCCAGGCCTCCACTGCTGAGGCCTGTCCCCAGCATTATCATTTGGGAGAAGAATCCTCCAAAATCTTTAACCGTATTCTCAGTACAAGCCATTTGTAGCATAAGTACCTGATGAAGATGAGAAGTGATGGACACCTCCCTCCACGCCACGTCATGATATCTTAATAAAATCTGGACAAAACACAGGACTCCTCGCAAGTTACTTCTGTTTCCCAAATCACCATTATAGGGACCCTGAACAATGCTCTGAGATGTATCTGGGGGAAGCAAAGCCTAGGGATTTGTCTAGTTTACCTCTAATCATCTCTTCCTTTCCCTTTCTTGCAAGTCTTATGCCTAGATAATTTAGGACACTTGATCTGCTAACAGGCAAGACCACAATGGGGGCTGATATTACATACCCTGAAAGTCCTTTACAAACATGCCGCAGTGGTGATAGAATAGTTTCCCTGAGCAGCAGGTAACATTAGCCCGCCTCGTGGGACCCTCAGATGCTGGCTGTGCACGTTGCAATCCTTAGGCATTAAAGCGTGTACATCCAATTCCTATAAACTATATTACTATTTCCATTTGAAGTTTTTGTTGTACTTAATTTCTCTGGAAATTCTCCATAATGGCATTACTTAATGTGAAGATCATGCAGCCTTGGTGACTGGGCGTAATAACAGGTATTCTCCTCTAGTCGTTGTGCTCAGATGCATTAACCTAAAGTTATAGGACATGACAGTTTTGTATTCAACCTTTTTTTTTTATTTTTAAAATACTCAGCTATAAATTCATCCTTTTTTATTTCCAAGTAGGTCAGCCTCAATCAAATCTCAATATTTCTCATCATGCTTCTTCCCCCCCCCCCTTGAAATGGAAACACATGGAGAAAAAAAGTAGCGTGTTTCTAGTTCTCTCTCTGTACCCAGAATGACTTACGGAATTTGCATCCGGGGAGCCTTCATGAAAGTGGCATTAACTTTGCAGTAAAGTAACTGACCCCAGACCTGTGTCACTTCAGGCTTAGTCAGGCGCTAACGGAGCAACTTAAAACTTAAACAGAGGTGTGAGCTTGATAAATCAGTGCATGTTTTGGACTAACTGGTGACCACCATTCTGAACATTAACTGCTCTTTGTACTTTAAAGATGCCAGGAGGCTGATTGTGTAACCTTTGAATGCCTCCCTGAGTTTGGACAAGAACTAAATTAACATGGTGTCTTCCTACTTAAAAAGGACTTTTGGGAAGCTCCGAATCACTTTCTTCTAAGTGCAATTTTTGCGTTGTTTAGTTTTTATGATGTTGTTCTGAATTTGGCATTTCCCATCTATGCAAGGACAAGTTTGTAGGTTAAACTTAAAAAATTCTGTACAACCTAAATATAAAAGCTGGTCCTGAGGAAAGACTGTCTAATTCTACTTTCAATTTCCTGCATAAAAAGAAAAAAAATGTATGGGTAACAATATCCTTTCTTCCCCTCTCTGCTTCCTAGTGATGCGTGAGACCCTGGAATGTTCTAGCAGCAGTGCTGATTGGATTGTAGCTGTAGTCACTGTGGGTTCCAAACTTTGGGAGCTCGGAGGGGCTCTTCCCTGCAGTGCTGTCACACAGCATGAGGGAAGATGACCACCCAGCGCGGCCATACCCCATGCCTTCAAATCCGGGGAGGGCCCTGTGGCCTTATGGGAAATGAGTTGTATGATGTATCTTTACTTACATTTCCAAAGGGCAGGGGGTGGGGTTGGACCATTTCAACTGGTTTATGCAAAACAAGACAAAATAAACAAAGTGACCACCCATCTTACGTAATGGAAAAGTGTCAGACTGGGGCAGGCTTCAAGAGCCCCACTGGGGGGCTCTTCACACCTCACCTGCCAGCATGTGAGCTTCATGCTTGGGGTCCATGTGGCAGCAGAAGGATTATCAGCAGCTTCAACCCTGCATCTCCCAACTTTGGATTCAGTGCAAAAGAGCTAATGTTCTGATCTAATGGCACAGCTTCGGTTCCTTGTGTCTCTGTGCGCTGTAAACAGTGCCGGCCCTCCCCCAGTGTGTTCCAAGGAAACCATGCTTTGATGGGCCAGCCCAGGCCACTCGTCGCCCAACCTCAAGGAGGAAAAGGACAAGGTGGTCCACCCGGGGAAACTGTGGATATTCTGATTAGAAGAAGGAGGGTTGAGATACAATACTCACTGTGGATGGGCAGTACGATGTTGGCAGACATACATTTCAGCGTGTGAATAGCCTGGAGGTACTTCAAAGGGCAAACACACCACTTCTGTGTCTTTCTCTCGGACAGTTCCTTAGCCCTCTCCTGAAAACGAGCCTTGCGCGCTTGCTCTGTTGTCACAATTGTATTGAACAGGGACATCAAATTAAAAACTTTTGGGATCACTCACCAAAATGGTTTCCTGTACAGTACTCCCCTGAGGGGGGATTGCAAGTAGTTATTCCTCCATTTCATTGATCTATCGGTTTTATTAAAAAAAAAAACAAAAAAAAAAACCGTCCAACCAACAAAGGAAGTGCAGCCTGCTGCCTAACAAGTGGAGATGATAGGAGATGATATTTTGATTACATTAATCTATATCCTGTTAGTTCACTTTGCTTCTGTCACTGCGACTGGTGAAGTTACTAATGTGCACTAATTACATTTGCTCTGAAAAGCCAGCATTTTTAATGTGTCTCAGCAAGAAAGGTTAATATTATCCATTTAACAGCATGAATGAAACATTGTGTGTGTTGAACTCAAACCGTCCTGAAAGCTTGGATAATAAAAACCCAGTGGCTTCTTTTATAATTCACTGGATAACAGCTATTGGTGAGATACAGTTAATACTTTCTTCTCTTTAACTCTGACGGGGCGGTAGGCAGTCAGTGTTGGGTGCTGTCTGTTTGTTGGTGAAGGAGCAGAGCACATTACAGAAGGTGCTCCCTCCTTTTAAAATCTGCAAGGGGGCTGCGTATGTTTTCCTAATCAGTGGAGGCTATTTTTAAAGAGAAAAACAAATCACCTCAACCCCTAAATAGTAACAGCCTTCCTGCCTGTTGTAAAAGCATCTAGGAATTACCAAGACCTATAGCACCATAGACTTTAAATGTCAGTCATTTTGCTGGAACCAACTGGCTGCTGAAGACAGCATTTTGGAGAGGGGGTGTTCTGGGAGGGGCACCTCATCCACGGGCCTAGGTTGGCCCGGCCTCTTGCTCACACACGTGGTACCTGCAGTGGTCCTTTCTCTTTAATTTTTTCCTGCTTTCCTGTGACTTACTCAGTGGTAAACAGTGAGAATGGGTACAGCCTGCAGCAGCTCTGGCCCATCCGTCATCTTGGGAGCCACTGTGTGGCATTCTCTTCGGGGCACGGTGTTGCAGTTTTGGGCTGGTGACATTTGGTCACCAGTTGGTTCTTTGGTGTCTTTCAGCATAGAGATTAGGAACCCAGAGAGGATCTGTCCTGCCAAGAACATGACCTGTCTCTCTCTTTCTCTCTTGCCTGGGAGGAGTATGGAGTGAGTGATAGGACCTAGAAATACTCTTTTGGGAGGGACTCATTCAAAAGGGTGGCCTGAGGCACAGAACTTCTGAGTTTGGAATCTGTCAAATTCCAGATTGTCCTCAGGTAAATTTTTCAACTGGAATTTTCCCAAAATAAGTCATTTAAAAGAAGAATTCGAAGGATTCATCTTGTCTCCTTCCTTCCTCTTCTCCTGTCCTTGCCAGTATCCTAGGATGAAGAAAAGTAGATTTTTAGAAAACTTTTTGTTTTAGGGAGCCTGGGTGGCTCAGTCGTTAAGCGTCTGCCTTCTGCTCAGGTCATGATCCCGGGGTCCTGGGATTGAGTCCCGCATCGGGCTCCCTGCTCCTTGGGAGCCTGCTTCTCCCTCTGCTTCTCTCTCCCCCCCCCCCCCCCCCCCCCCGGTCTCTCATGAATAAATAAAATCTTAAAAAAAAGAAAACTTTTTGTTTTATATATGTATGTATAATATATATATTATATATATAAAAGATTTTATTTTAGAGAGTGAGAGAGAGAACAAGAGTGAGTGAGAGGGAGGAAAGGTGGAGAGGGAGGGATAAGCAGACTCTGCCTTGAGCGTGGAGCCCAACGTGGGACTTGATCCCACAACCCTGAGATCATGACTTGAGCTGAAGTCCACAGTTAGCACTTTAACTGACTGAGCCATCCAGGCGCCCCGTCATCATATATTTTTAAAGCACTTTGAGCCTGTTGAGATCCATGTTGATCACTGTTGATCCAAGATCCATTGTAGAGCAGTGGGATGGCCTTGGAGGAGAAGAGGGAGAGAGGTCTTCGAGAGGTATGGATGGGGAAGGAGTGGAAGGTTCTAGAACCTCCTCTAACTTTCTGGCCCTCAGTTAGCCCTTGAGGATTTGTGCTGTTTGTGCTGCATCAACAAGGAAAGACCCACTCAGGCTCTGGATGTCAGTTGTAGGAGCACAAGTGTTTCCCGGTCCTGAGCTGAGCTCCTACAGCCTTGTTTACAAAGGTCCGTCATTCCAATTTGGATGACACCTCTAGGCAGGCTGTTTCCTCTGGTTGCAGTTGTCACTGCAGGTTTTCCCATGGTGGTTGGTCATGCTCATGGTGTGCCTAGATTAAAATCCTATGACAGCCCCCCAGCACACATCTAAATTTGTTCAAGGAGCCCTGCAATAGAAAAAAATGAGAGGCAGCCGTTAACCTTTACTTGAGCAAAACATGATTTATTCCTCAGTTTGGTTCTGTTGTGAGGCCAGGGGAGAAGCCAGATGATGAAGAGCTTTCTTCTAAATGAGTAGGATTTAGAATGACCAGTGGGATGTGGTATCCTATTCAGAATTAGGCTCTTGTATTGCACATACCCGAGGCCCTTGTCTCAGATGCTGTGTGTCTGTGGTGGGTGTCCGTGTTAGATGTGGATGAGGGTCCACCCTTGTTCCTGGACACCATAAGCGGAGTTTCCTTGCCTTGTACATGACTCAGTCCTGATAAATACCAGAGAGGAGCTATTTATGAATGTGTACGGTCATTTGTTTTAAGTTCTAGTTATTAGTATCTGAGCTAGAATGCCATGCCATAGAATTTTAGTCCTGACTTGTATATTATCAGGCAGTTGTGTCCTTTTGAGACCAAGCCACAACACCCCCCACCCAACCCTCAATGCCTTTTGAAGATGTAGGTGGATAAATCTCAGTTGCATTTTCAGGTGAATTTCTCTATTAAGGTTATAAAAGACCAGAATGACCGGAAATTCAGACTTGTACTTGAATACCTAATGATGCCCACCATCCCATGTTACAATTTGCCAGGCATACTCCTTTGAGCCTCCCACCTGCCATTTAGGTGGGTATAATGGACTCTGGTTTACATTCTGGACAACTGAACGTCAAGTTGAGTGTCTTTGCCAAAACTTAAGTGGTTAAATGTGAACCCTCACACCCTTCCCACCCCAGGATGTATACTCTTATGTCCTGAAACACAAAACAAAATAAGAACAGGGTTTGGATGACTTTTTGTCCTACTTAAAAACTTCAAAGTTTACATTGCTTGGGGAAAAAAAAAAGTTCTAACTGTGAGTGTGGGAACAACCTGCTCACTGTTTTCATGCTGTCGCTGTGCACTGGGGAGCTGTACCCTTTGTGCATTTTAGACAAAATTGACCTTGATTCATGCTCGACTCAAGAACTCTGCAGAACATCCAGAAAATGGTGGTGGCTGATCTTGGCTGTTCTTGGTTTTGTGAAATGATGACTCGAGCGCCACATTATCTGGGAACCTTTTGGAGATCTAGTATGAGAGAGAATCTTATGCCTTTGTGTTCTTCTCATCCTTTCTAGCAGCTCTCACGCAGACATGGTATTTTTTCACCCTTTCCCTCAAAGTGGCACTTCGGCCCTTTTTTTCTGTGTCAAAGTATAACCATGGATATTTTATCAACAGAATTATAAATTGATTTGACATTATGTCTTTTGATACCAAGTGGCATTTTTTTTTTTTTTTGGCTTCATCAGATCCTCCCTTAAAAATTTGTCTTTGAACCTACACTACCTAAATGAACTTGTTATGAAAGCAGAAAAAATAGTCTGTGAAAAATGGCACCTTTGCTAAAAGAAAATACTAGCCTTACGGCTGGAGACTTGCTCTGAAGGAGAGGATGAGAATCTTGTGACTGGGTCCAGCATATGTCCTGGACCCTGCTGCCATGTGCGTTTACAAGGGACAGGGTTTAAGGGCTCAATGAAAACCTCAAGCCCCTAGAAAGGAACTTGAGAGCATGCTCACATAGTGTCACTTTCAACTTGAAATATTTTGACCCCATTTGCTTCAGAAAGTGAAAGCATGCAGGCTAAATGTTCTGTTAAGTTTTGGTGAGTCCTTGATGTTTCAAAATGTCTTCCCATTCCTCTGTTTGTTGCACACGTGATGTCGTTTGGCCCTGATTTATACACCTCGTGCATGTGATTAATTCACCGTGGGATGCCCGTGGCTTTTTGAACTCCCCTTTCCAGTTTTGTCCCTTAAAGAACATCGTGGCTGTGGTTAATGAGATGATAAATGGGGCTGAGACTAAATGAAGGCTAAAAAAGCATTTAGCAGGTCAAGAATCTGAAGCTTTTAAGAAGAAGAAACAAAAAACAAGAAAACCACACAAAGCCAAAACAGTCTTGAAGCACACCCATCAAAACCCGAGTTTCAGAATTCCACACAGCCTTGCTTGCCAAATCACATCTACAAACTTGAAAAGGCTTTTGTGATTGGTCATATGTGACATAAGAAATCGATGTGTCTGAGAGAAGCAGAATTTCTCTTTTTGAGGAGAGAAGTACAACAAAGGGAAATGCTTTGTTTTGAGATATTTTAGTTACAGTAAATATGTGGCTTGCCATCTCTGTAAGGGTGAAGATTTGGTTGGTAGTGTCTTGAAGGCAGGATAAAGGAGGATATTAAAATGTCCCTGCTGTATACTCTGCATTACGGCTGCACATGTGAGAACGTTGTAGAATTCACACAGTTTAAAAAAGTGGTTGATTTAGGGAATTCTTCTTTCTATCCCTTGGCATTCCCATGTGCCTCTTACTCCCCTCTCCCCTGTGATTCCCTGGTATGAGGCTGGATTGGCTCTTTAAAACGATTGAGTGAAATTTAATGATCTTGGGAAACCCCACTTCATAGTCCACAAGAAGGGTCTTTCTGGTCAGCAAATCTCGGTCGAATATATCTGTGGTCCAAAAAATCCTTCTAGTGAGTAGAATTATCAAAGAATGGTATTTAATAATGCTTTGGATTTTGTGGTTTTTTTTTTTTTAAAGAGTTTTATGTTCTGTACATTTCAGCCTGACTTCACATTTCTGGATTTCCTGTTTGAGAATAACTCTCGGGGAAGTTGTTAGCAGAAAGTCCTGTGTTGACGTGTCCATATTCCTTTCCTTCAAGCCTGTCTCCCCTGGAAGTCTTTTGATATGGCTTCAATGTGTTTTTTTCTGAGCATTTGGGGGTAACAAGAAATCTGTGCACTCTGACAAACTGTTGGCTTTTCAGTTTATATCATTTGCTGAGACTTTTAGATGCTACGTGGAAGAGTGACTTTCTTCCAGGGCTAGGTAAAATCCTTCCTTCCCGGATGAGGTTTGCACTCCAGTCTTGCTCATTTCCTTCTGCAGTGAAGGGAGGCCCTGCATTGCCTTTTACCAGGCACCCAGAGGGTCACATCAGAAAACAGCAGACTCTTAGCAAAAACATCCCTGCATGAGAATAAATTGCCAAGCCCTTTCCAGGCCAGTGAAGGGGGTGTCAGGGGTCACATTTCCACGTGTTGGAGAGCAGACGTGTACTTGCATACCTGCTGGCCGCTGTTAACCCCTCACTACCTTGTGGTATTCCCTCTCTTCCCTTTCTGGAGAGTCGTTCTGCTTAGTTCTGCTTAGAGGATCCCTCAGAATTCTTGGATTTTCCCAGGACACGCTGGGAAGGGTTGTCTTAAAGAAATAAAACCAGGTCTTTTGGTGTAAAGCTCTCAATAAGTAGGTTTAAAGGCGTATCTCTGGGAGTGCCTGGGTGGCTTCATCAGTTCAGTGTCTGCCTTCAGCTCAGTCATGATCTCGGGGTCCTGGGATCGAGCCACGCATGGGGCTCCCTGCTCAATGGGGAGCCTGCTTCTCCCTCCCACCCCCGATCACATGCTCTCTGTCTCTCAAATAAATAAGATCTTAAAAAAAAAAAAGGCATATCTCTGTTGTTCTCCTCCTACATATGGATTTTTGTGGTTAATAATACAATTGTAAACATTTATTCATCTAATTTCTATTGTTCAGGTTTGTAATATATATATGCACATGTATGTACACGTGCGCGTGTATGTATGTGTATTCACGAAAGACTTCCAGTACCTTTGAAAGGATTGAGAGGCTTAGTTTATGGTAGTCTCTGAGCAGTATCAGGTGATGGAGTGGGGGCAGGAACAGTAGCTGAGCCAGTAGAGGTAGGGAACTTAGCCGTTTCAGAATCAGTCTGTCCCTGGTAAGCCAGACTGTAGCACTTTCTTCCATAGCTGGTTCCTGAAATGGTTCACCCTCCATTTCGCTGGGTGGGAAAAAGTCTCTTTAAAGATCAGAGTTTCTTCCTGAAGAGTGTTTCCAGCCCTCCCACGTGCATATCCTGGTAAATATCAGTTTAAAATTAGCCCAGGCCTGGAGAATGGACATCATGGAGCCAGGTCTAAAACAGATCAGTTTGTGGATAAATGAGGAATTTGGTGAAATTTTGAAAATAAACCCAACAGAAGTCATGCTGCTCTTGGTCACTGTTAAAGCAGGCAGGAGTGGTGAATACCTTAGTCTGGCTGAGCTGTAAAATGCTTGAGGAAACAGGTGGTTCCAGCTCATGGGAATCTGTGTGGGCTGAGGAGTTCTGACACGGTGAAGGTGTTTGCAACAATTTCTGAAGGGATTCAAATAATTTTATAGAGTTTACTCCAGGCTAATGTGGCTTGATCTGAACTACTCCCAGCCAGAACTCCTGTGTTATAATATTAGCATAAAGTTTTCTGAAGTTCAAGTTGAAAAAATACATATTTTTCTTATTTTAAAAATATAAGCACTGATCATTTGGGTTTGTTTCTAAATAATATTATTTTCACTTGTTACAAAAATTGAGTCACCAGTATAATTGCCCTCATAACAAATCCCTTAAGGAAACATGTGTTAAGTTAATCATGATTTCATAGTAAATAGGTCATTTTTAGTTTTTTTTTTATTGCCCCTTCTTTCAGTGACTAGCACTTCTGTGTCTGCCTTTTGAAAATAAAGTACTAATTAGATGTTAACATAAAGGAGGTACGATGGAAATGCATTACTGTTTTTAAAATTTGTTGTTGATAAGATTTAGAAACACAAACACAATAAACTGTGTTTCCATGACACACATATATCAAGTTCTTACAAGGTACCTTTGAGGTAGCTGGGATTTTCATGTCATTTGGAGTAGGGCAGGCCAATGACTCATTCATCTCTTCTTTCATTGGTTCATTCATTATATAAATACGTATTAAATACTCACTGGGCACCAAGGAGTCATTTGCATACACTGGCGCCTGCCCCCATGGATGGACTATCAGGAGACACATTAATCACACCAGCCACAAACAAATAGAACATTGCGTCTGTGATTAGGGCCACAAAAGCCAGGCATGATGCTATGAGACAAGAGGGAAAGGAAATAATGTGTAAAGGGCCTGTGGTAAGAATAAGGGGGAGGTGAGGGGTGTGGGGGGGGTGCCAGGCCAGGGCAGGGCTCAGAAGCCATCTTGAGGGTTGTGTTTTAATAGGAACAATGGAAAATCAGTGTAGAATATTGAACAGATAGGGTGTGTGTGTGTGTGTGTGTGTGTGTGTGTGAGAGAGAGAGAGAGAGAGAGAGAGAGAGAGAGAGAGAGAGAGAATATCATGTTGGCATAAAAAAAAATCACTGTGGCCACAACGTGAAGAATAGTTAAGAAAGGAGGCCAGTTACAAATCTGTTGAAGTGAGCAAGGCAAAGCATGAAGCGTACTTGGACTGGTAGACGTAAGGACAAGTTGACTGGAGAGATTTGGAGGTGAAATTGCCCAGATTTGTGTTGAGGAGCAGGCGGGCCAGATGTTCAGGGTCATATCTGGGGTTCTCATCCTGGGGTGAGGGAGTGCTGGGGGGGGGGACCAGGGACGAGGGTTGTGAGCCCTAGAGTTTGGTTTTTTGGAGATGGTGAGTCTGGGGCGCCTCTGACTCACAGAGGCCTTTGGAAGTGGGGACTGGTGCTTAGAGGTCTGCGTAGGTGGCTTACTTGGGAGGTTGTCTGTGTGGAGGTGGTACTTGAAGGCAGAAACATCTAGCACCCTAGGGAGTTCGGGGCAAGAAGGTTAGGCCAGGGACAGATCCTTTTGGAATGGCAGTGTTCAAGGGCCGGTAGAGGACCTGGGGTCTATAAAGGAGACCCAAGTGGTCTGAGTGCAAGGAGGAAAGCCAGGGAGTGTGGTGTCCAAGATTCCAGGGGATCGGGTTTTAGGAGAAGGTGGCTGGTCAGAGGAGCCAATGGGCACGAAGGAGCCAACGAGGAAGGAGATTGAAGAGGTCCACTGGGTCTTGCAACAGGGAGGCCCTTGAGGACTGCACCTGAGAGCTGAGTCAGTGCAGGGGTGAGGCCAGCCGCAGCTTTGGAGAGCAGGGAGGACTGCGGGGGAGGACTGTGAGGACACGGAGAAGTGTGGCTGTGCCTGGGAGGGGAGGATGGCAGCTGGGGAGGGGGAGGCTTCCACTGCAGACTGTTTTCTGGAACAGACGCTAGGGTCCAGCAGAGGGACTCTGCCAGGAGGGAAGGGTGGAGCAGGGAGCAGAGGGGGAAAGCCCAGGACGGATCCAGAGACCTGGGATGGCTCCAAAGCACAGATGGAGGTGTTCCCTGTAATTAAGAAAGGACAGAGGGACCCTTAAAGAGGACGGTAATGTAAACTGCTCCCCCTTTTTTGTCCTATTATGGTATTTACTATGGGCTTTGTATATGTTTCCTCATTTGATCCTTGCAAAATCCTATGAGTAGCAACTGCCATTACCTTCTTGTAGAGGAGAAGGACACTAAGCCCTGGAGGGGTTGAAGAAACAGCCCCCAAGCCCCCAGGGGGAGGACTAGCGCTGGGAGATGGCCCAGGGCATTTCCCTTCCCTGAGCCCTGCTGGGCTGGAATGGTGGCTTTGTACTCTGACCCGGAGGGTGAGTGTAGCTGTGTAATGACTTTTTTTTTTTACCCAGTAAAATTTAACATGAACTTACTGCTTTAGGGGATGGTTGCATTTATTTTAATGATTAGTTCTCTTTTCTAGAAATATTAACTAGTGTAGGGAGGGGAACGCTAAGCGCTCTTCAAGTAAAACAGTATCTGTGTATTGATTTACTGCATTGAGCTCTCTGCTAAATTACAGGAGTTAATTTACACCTTGTTACACTCCGGGCATCACAAAATGATGGCCACGCATTTGTTGTAAAATGGCACTAAGTTATTCTCCCTTGGAGTGTCACTTGCTGCACCAAGCTTTTGCCCCCAGTTGGCCGCCCTTGGGGTCCCTGGAGTGGCCAGTGACCCGCCCTGTTACAGGGGAGGGAGCTGGGAGATGCAGAGACCTCCAGGCAGGGCCCTTGGGGGAAGTCCTAAGTGGCAGAGCTGTCCCTCCCTCCTGGGTCCCTACCCCCTTCCCTCTCATCTCACTTGAAATGAGACAGGACTTTGGAAACCGGCCTGCATGGGGGCCCTTGGTAGGGCAGGAGCTCTGTGCTTCTCTCTTCAGTTTTGTTAGGGTGTCCGGAGGATAAAAGAGGGGGAGAAAAAAAACATCTTTGAGGAATCACAGATGCTTATGTGGAAGATGTTGGGCTGAAACTCCTGGCACCTGTTCAAATTCCTCTTTGGAGAAACTTTTGTTTTCCCTTCCTTTCCCGGTTGGAGGGTGAAAACCTGCTCTGACATGGACAAGTGTGTCCAACAATCTCTGTTGTCAAGGCTGCAGAGAAACAGGGACCCTCAAGCATTGCGGTTGAGCCTGCAAAGTGGCCCTACCCTCGCGGAGGGCAGTTTGGCGGAACCCATGAAAGTTATGTAAATGTATGTAACCTTTGACCCAGAAGTCACTTCTGGGAATTTGTCCTATGAGTACACCTGCACACATACTAATTGCAGCACTGTTGGTGATGCTAATAGATTGGGAACAGTCCTCATGTCCTTCAGCGGGGGATTGGTTAATAAGAGTTATGCACAAAATGGAATACTCCCCAGCTTCCTGAAGCACAAAGTGCTCCATGTTCTGTGTGAAGAGGTCTCCAGGAGAGAACTGAAAAAGGCAAGAAATACTTCTTTTTTTGTAAAATGAAGAAGAAAATAAGACGGTATCTTTGTATTCACTTGTGTCTGTGTAGAGTGACACCAGAAGGAAAACGAAGAAACTGGTTAGCGTGATGACATATGGGGGCAGGTGGAGAACAGACTGGGTGAGGACAGGGATAGGAGCGGCATGCCTGTCCTTTACATTTTTGTATCAATTTTTATCGTAGGTCTTGTGCTTATGTTCCAGATTAAAACTTGAAAAGCAAAAAGCAAATCCTCTGTGCTCTCTCCTGCTCTGATGGTAGAGGGCTTTGGATCTCCCTCTAGGTTGATCTAGGATGGCATTCCCTCTTGCAGGAAGACCAAGTGACAGGTGCAAGTCCCTGCCCCTCGGGTAGGTCTCCTTTTTATGTAACTTGCAGGCCATTTAGACAGCTGCCGTAGGATGCTTCACAGAGGTCACCCTGGCAGGCCTTGTGGCATGGATTTCTCCCACAGTCTCTTTCTTTCTAACATCACACACACCAGTAGAGGGGACGTTTGTGTATTGTCTTAGTTTGTAGAAAGGGATATCTCCAGACAACATGCCTGTCTTTTTCTTTTGGTCTCCTCGTCCTTGTCATTATTGAAGTCGCAAGTTCTGCTGATCAGATAGTCTCCCTTATTTTAAAATAACTTATTTTTGTTCTGTTTTGCTTTTGAGGGCAGAGGCCCCTAGGTACATGCAGTAATGAATTCAAAGGGCCCAATGGGTGTGTCTTGTTAGTTCTTTGAAACCCTTTTGGCACTTGAATGGTTTTAATTTTTCCCTAATTAGGACTGGCGAGGAAACCCTTTGAACACTCCTTTGGAATGGTGGTGTTACCTACTTTCTTACCCACTATTGCATTGATCCTACACTGTCTTGATAGATGAACATGTAATTCACCAGGTTCATGGATCACTCTGGTTAGTTGCTCAAGCTATCAGCTATTTAACTGTCTAATTCTATTCAGGAAATAATGTAAATTCATGCTGGTGACTCCAGCAATCTACCTTTCAAATTATAACTGTTTATAATTTGATATAATCCCATTTATTGGCACCTTTTTCCTACTAGGTTGTAAACAGAGTAAGTAATTTTGGGTGCATCTCAGATTCTGACAACAAAATATTAAAAGAGACATGTGATCATGAGAACTGTGTTGTGTGGTCCTGGAGGGGGGTTGGTAGTGATTAGAAGGGGTTTCAAGATTTAAAAAAAAAAAAGCTACCTCGAACTGTAACTTCTGGACAGTGAATTGACTGGTGGATTGTCCCTCTGTGGTTGGGACTTTTGGGAAAGTCCATAAAGCTCTGTTGTCTCTCTCAAAAGCAAGAGAGAGACAGTAATATGATCAATTTTGGGTCAGCTGTCTTTCAGCACATGGTAGTGAGTATCACTAGTTTGTTGGGAAAATGGCTCCTACTGACTCTTAAAAATATGGGCCCCTCATACTAGCTTTTGTAGCAGAATGGTTCACTCTGCGTGTGTGTGTGTGTGTGTGTGTGTGTGTGTGTGTGTGTGTGTGTGTGTGTTGCAGGGTGGGGTGAAGGGGGATTAGTTAGCTCAAAGATTTTTGAAACCTATCTAGAGGAGATAAATGTTTGCCTGTTGAATAGTTCTAAAACTAAAAATGCCCCTCTCATTTTTTTTTTAAATCTTTTTTATTTGAGAGAGAGAGAGAGAACAAGAAAGAGAGAGTACAAGCAGGGGAGAGGGAAAAGCAGGCTCCCTGCTGACCAGGGAGCCCAACGTGGGGCTTGATCCCAGGATCTCGGGATCATGACCAGAGTTGAAGGCAGATGCTTCATTGACTGAGCCACCCAGGTGCCCCCCCCCCCCGCCCTTATTTTTTATTTCTGATTTTGCTTATTGCTGACAGGGAATAATTCTTATATGACCACAGTATGCTTTTACATTTATACTTCTGCATGTATAATTTATCCTTTCTTTACTCATTAGGTACACTCCTCAGGATTATTGTAAAATGAAAATGTGTGTGCAAATCATCTTTTTCTATTGACTTTCATTGTAAAACCTGAAAAAGCTGTAGGATCTAAAACAAATCCCATTTATGACTCCTAATACTTGCTAGTAGGACTTGCTTGCCTTTTTCAGCATTCAGAGTGTTTTAAAACTTTTTGCTGTGTAAGTAGATTAGTCCATTGGCAATCTATATTTTGGTATCTTTACTGCAAACATTTAGTTAATTGCTTTTATTCTTGAAGCCCTCCTTTTTTTACTCCTAAGACTTGATTTTCAGCAGCTATAATGGTTATTCCAGGAGTTATTAGAATTAAGAGCCGGAGGGAGATGCTGTTTATGTTACATTTAGGCTGAGCTGGTACACTCACATATTGCATATGGTGGCGGGATTGGGTTGTTTAGAGGGGCCCTGTGCTGCCGGGTGGGGTGGGAGAAGACCTTTTGGGTGCATCTCTCTCTTTTTTTTTTTTCCAGTGAGACCCCAACTGTGCATTAGTTAAGTGCTTCCCATTGGCCCATTATTCAGTCGGTATTTGTTGTTCCTGGAAGATACCATTGCTTATTTTTTCCCTGTTAGTTTTAAAAAATTGCATTTAGATAGGATTAGGGTCGAGGCAGTATAATTTAATAGATTATTTACCACCTTTCTGAAACTCTTCTTCACCCATGAGATGGGACTGACACCACCTATCTAACTGGCTCAGATACTACAGGCTGACATTTTTTTGAGTGACAAGTAATGCACATTGGGAGCCAGCAACCTAAAAGTTGATTTCAGAGATGCTTCGGTTTGATTTTTAGGTTGCTTTACAATCCCTGTGAGGTCTGACACTTGAGCGGGAGGTTCTCTTCTTCCTCCTAACACTCTCCTTGTTAATGCTTTCTGCTAATACCTACTGGGAGTCACAGAATAAATCCTTTTATTATGTAAATACCTTTAAATTTACCTATTTTTAAAACTTGGGGTTTTTGTACTTGCCTTATTGTAGTTAGCCAATGGGGACCGCTGTCTTTTTTTGTGTGTGCAGAGACAAAAGTTTAAATTGTATCTTAAATATTTATACCTGTTTGTTCTTGGTGACACAAAGTGATTTGGGTCACTCTGACATTTAATCAATTTAAACAGTGTAGCTCTTGTAAAATATGTCTAGCAGGTAATCTGAGAGCTAGATTCGTAGTAAAACAATGGAGAAATTTCATCAGGATTAATTTATTAATTTCTTAAGCACCTCTTGTCCAGTTCGGCTTGGTTTTCTCAGTTTTTGAAGTTCCCATCAGCAACTGTGGCCTCTCTTGTTATTTAATAATGAATGGTTACAAATTGTTTGTGTGTTTTTGTAATTAGAATGTGATAGCAATCATCTACCGGATGAGCTGACACTGTAATGACATAAAGTCAGTAACAATTATTCCTAACAGGAAAATTAATTATGTAATCCTATCATACCATATTTTGCCTACGAGATTAGATTTGGCTGTTACTAGCCTGGGCCGGGCAAGTGACAGCATGGTGCAACACTTCTCATTTTTCTGGATAGACTGGTTCAGCATAATGTTCACCATGTCACCTGGGAAAAATCATTTGATTATTTTAGATTTTTAAAATAGATATTTTTCGAGCTTCTGATTTTCTGCTTAAAAAGAGAGAAAGAGAGAGAAAACCTCTTTTAATTTGGATTTTTTATTCTTCTAGTTTCTTAGTGAATAAAGATATTTGCTGGATTTCTCTCCAAGAGGGGCCATCCTTTCTTCTCCACCTTCCTTACCTTTAAGAGATAGGAAGCTGTGAAAATGAATTGCTAGCATACAGTAATACCATTTTGACTCCAGCGGAAGTCTTCATCCTTCCCTCATGTCACTCCTCAACCTCTGACCTATGGCACCCATCTTCCAGCACACAGAGCAGCTGCAAGCCTGCGGTACAGGCAGGGACTTGGACAGGCTGAGGAGAGAAAGCCTCATCTGGTGAGGCTGGAGCACCTGTACCTCCCCTGGGAGGCCACTCTACGGGCCTCGCTGCCTCCCTGTGCCCTGAGACTTTGAGGGTTATAGGGGGGGGCTGGCCTCCCAGACCAGTTGTACTTTGCTTGAGAAGGACCCTGGAACTATCTATTCCAGTCACCTTCCAGGTATAAAAGCTGGTGCTCCAAGGTGTTTAACAATTTGTCCAAGGGTGGAGCTGGGACTACAATCCAAATCTTTTTGAGCCAAGTCTCATATTCCTTCTAGCATACCTTGTTTTTATTTTGTTCTGTTTTTTTTTTTTTTTTTTTTTTTTTAATTCTCTAAAGTTACTCAGGCCTCTAGGAATAAAAGTTTGTCTCTGAGCTAAAGAATTTGGAAAAAAAAAAAAACACCTCAGAAAAGTCAAGTCTCCTATAAGTCCATCACTGAGAGTAGTTGAGTGTACTTTATGCTAGGTTTTTTTAAAAAATATTTTATTTATTTTTGAGAGAGAGAGCTAGGACCAGCAGGGTGGGGGGTGGGGGTGGAGGGGCAGAGGGAGAGGGAGAAGCAGATTCCCTGCTGAGCAGGGAGCCTGACTCCGGGCTCTATCCCAGGACCCCAGGATCATGACCTGAGCCAAAGGCAGATGCTTAACCTCCTGAGCCACCCAGGAGCCCCTTTTCTGCTAGATTTTTAAATATAGGTTAGTGTAGTCCAGCCTCTTACAGTAATATGTTTATTTCCTGGCATTTTGAAGCTTTTCAGTGCCATAAACCCATTCTCAGCCTTATTTTTAAAGATTTTATTTATTTATTTGAGAGAGAGAGAGAATGAGAGATAGAAAGCACGAGAAGGAAGAGGGTCAGAGGGAGAAGCAGACTCCCTGCTGAGCAGGAAGCCCGATGCGGGACTCGATCCCGGGACTCCAGGATCATGACCTGAGCCGAAGGCAGTCGCTTAACCAACTGAGCCACCCAGGCGCCCAACCTTATTTTTAAAGGTTACATAAAGTTACATGTGATGGAGATGCTATGATATGCTTCACCATTCCCCAGTGTTGAGCATTTACCTTGTTTCCAATTCTTCATAATTTTTCACGATCGTAAGTAAGGCTGCAATGATTGTTGTTCTGCCTTAAGCTTTGTCCTTTACTTCAAATTAATTCTTAGGATATATTCCCCTAAAATAGGATTTCTGAGGAAGGGTATGAATTTAAGGCTCTTCAGCAACCCTCAGTTTGTTTGCTGAGATTAAGAATTCCTCATATCAGCTATGGTGAGCGCTGTGAATTGTGCAAGACTGTTGAATCACAGATCTGTACCTCTGAAACAAATAATACAATATATGTTAAAAAAAAAAAGAAGAAGATAGCAGGAGGGGAAGAATGAAGGGGTGGAAATCGGAGGGCGAGACGAACCATGAGAGACGATGGACTCTGAAAAACAAACTGAGGGTTCTAGAGGGGAGGAGGGTGGGGGGATGGGTTAGCCTGGTGATGGGTATTAAAGAGGGCACGTTCTGCCTGGAGCACTGGGTGTTATGCACAATGAATCATGGAACACTACATCAAAAGCTAATGATGTAATGTATGGTGATTAACATAATAAAAAAATAAAAAAAAAGAATTTAAGGCTCTTGACCCATAGGGCCAAATTGCTTCCCAGGCAACTTATGCCCTTGTATACTCGGACTGGTGCTCCTAAGTCCTGTGTGTGAAATGTCCATGATCACTTTGTGAGAAATTCCCCATGAATAAGAAAACCACGAGAAGAGAGAATAACACTACTGTTTTGATATATGCTGTGATTTGGGTGGGAATCTCTTATCCCTGTCCGCTCCCCAGCCCAAGTCAGTCTTCTTCTAGATAATCAATGTGTATAATATAAACTCTTTACTAATTACATTATACATTTATTTTGTCAAGCCCATGTCAGTGTTCGTTTACATAGGAATTAGAGCATCGGGCTATGTCTTCTTGGGAGTCCAACATACACAATTGTGCACAGACTTAGTTCTTTGGGTCCTGAGTTGAGGTGGTCCTGAAACCCATTAAGACAACTGTCCAGACACCTGGCCTGAGCGTTTGCCCTTCCAGATCTCCCTCCCCTATGTATTAGCCTGTAACAAAAATATGCTCTCAACAAAACACTCACTTGTGGACTTTTGACATTTATGACTATTTTCCAAACCCCAAACCAGGTCATTTTTAATAAAAATCAGGACATGTAACTAAAAACTCAGGACATATGGCCATCCTAGCTAATGGGTCTTGCTGCCTGTGGAGTAGTTTTGATGTAAACCCATTTTTAAGGAATGGAGTATTTATTAATTAAATGATATTTAAGTTTTATCCTCTAGCTGTGCTATATATGTGAACGATATAGCTCAAACTTGTGATATATGTAATACTAAATGTACTTTGAGTTATTATAAATAATACACAAATAACTTTTAATTAAAATGTATTATTTCAATTCGTACCAAATATTCAAGAAGAAAAACCTAAAGTAGTAGTAAAACAGTTACTCAGATGAGATGAGGACTATGTTTGGGGCTCGAGAATCAGATAAACTTTGATATAAATTCTGAAAGGAACATGGAGGCTTTTTTGCTAAGTGTATTTATAAAGTTAATTAGATTGTATCTTTTGAATCATTTCCTTGAGTTTTTAACTTAACATCTGGGGGGAGATTGTGGAGCATTCCCTGTTAGTGAAACCATGTTGAACTGATGTTTCTTACAGATGGTTTTATTTCCTTTTCCTATTACTTGGATCATGGAACAAATATCTCGGAAAATGTGAGGTACAAAGATGTGAGTTTCTCTCTGGTATGTAAGTTCTCTGTGTCATAGAGAACAGATACTTTCAGTGTAAGCTGAGATGTTTCTCCTTTTCACTCTTGGCTGTTCTTGTGTTGCAAAGAGCTTCTGTGTTGTTCTCCGCTGGGACCCTATCTGCTCCTTGACTTTGCAGTGCTCCTGTCACCCTCCCGGCCACCTCATTTCTCAGAGAAGCCCTGTCATTCTTTTTTAGAAAATCTAAATGTACTTTCAGCACACCGTTTAACTCCCTTCCTTGTTCCCTTTTCCTTCTCTGTATTTTGTTCTTAACCAGCACTATCTTACAAGACGGGATCCGTGTCAGGACAGGGAGGTGACCAGATCTCAAAATTCCCTTTTCCTGTTTTTTCCTTTTCTGCCTTTAATGGCCCTTCATTAATCCAAGCATCTTGGAAGCAGTAGCTTTGACACTTTTTGATGTTTTCCTTCTCTGTTTCCCCCGGGGATTTGGAAGGCAGCTCTGCTTACCACTATCCCACCACTGCTGGGAGTCGGAAGGAGGGGGCTCGACCACTGCCTCCCTTGTCCTCTTATTGTCCCAAAGAGTCTCACATGCTGTCCTCCAGGAAATCCCTGGCCTCTGTCAGCAGTCTGCCTGTGAATATTGGACAGAAGTTGCTGCTTTTTAAATACCAGTTGAGAAGTTCAAGGCTGGTGTCGTGGTTGTGACTGACTCCCAATGTGACAGCTCAGGACTGCCGACATTTTCAGTCACCTTTGACTCACTTAGGCTGGCAACAGTAATTAACACTGAAAAGGAATCCACATAAAACCTTGGCTGTAGTTGGAAGTAGCAAAAGCCATAGATTTAGGTACTGCCAGGCAGCCCTGGGAAACCCACAGGGAGGCAAGTTTTGTTCCTTCTTTCTGTCTTCGTTTTTGAGAGGATAGAGTTAATAAAAGGACACTAGTAATGACTCACTTTGCAGGTCAGGTACAAACAGTTTAATCCTCTTGACAAGCCAATGAAGGGTTGGAGAAGCTTATACCCATTTTACAGATGATGAAGTAGAAACTCAGGCTTAGAGACTTGCTACTGAGTGAAGCTGGGATTCAAAGCTGGGTTGATCCGAGGCCACCTGCTGCAAAGTATGCCCTTCTGACCTTCCCAAGAAACAGCACTATGCAGAAAACGTCTTTTCTAAATTCTGTCTGCCTGGCAGGTGCTTTGTACCATCAAAATAGACATATATTTTTGGGCCCTTTAAGAGTTTCTTTCACAAAATATAAACAAACAGTGATGAAAATAAAAAATAGAAGATACATATAGAAAACTTAATCTCCACTGTGTTCTTTCTCTTGGAGCATAAAACTATGTACATATAATATAATTTGGGGTGTTCATAAAAACGGGATCATGCTGTTCACATAAAGAGGGTTCTATATATAGTATTCTGTAGCATTTTTGTTCAACTATGGATGTCACTTTAGGTCGATTGCGTATATGGAAATAAGAGTTAAAATGTTAGCAATTTACAATATGGGTGTATCATGATTGAGCCAGTCATCTTGTGTCGATGAACAGTCTTGTTGCTTTGGGTTTGTTTGTTTTTCTGTGCTTTGTTTTTCTACTAAAACAGGATTACAGTAAATTCACTTGTATATATACATAGGTATCCATCCTTGTTTGTTTGCTGGTACGTTTGTTTCTGTGGAAAAGAACATTGCTATCTTTCTTCCGATTTCAATAAAAATATTACAGTGTTGTAAGTATTGAATGTGCTTGTTAAGTTTTGGAAAAATATAATTTATCATTTTTAATTGTGTATTTCCGTTCATGTTTTAATTTTTATTGAAAGAGGCTGATGAATTTTATTAACTGCCTTTCGGGGATGATGTAATTGAAAGCTTTTGCCTTTATTTTGTGGTGTAACAAATTACATTGATTAGATTTCCCAATACTGAATCATCTTTGCATTCCTGGAAGAAACCCGAATTTGTTACAGTGTGGTATTCTTTTGATATGTTGCTAAATTTGATTTGCTAATATTTTATTTAATTTTTATGACTGCAGTTTTGAGATGGGTCTGGATGTTTGTCCTTATTTGTGCTCTATCCCATATTGATACTATGATTATGTTTTGAAAATTATTTAAGAGACATTTCATCCTTTTTTAGAGTCTGGAAGCATTTACACAGTATAGGAAATACCCAGTTCTTAAATATTAATGAAAAATCAACTGGAAAACCACCTGGGTTTGTTATCTTCCCCCACTCTACCCTGAAATCTTTTAAAGCACGTTCTTTAGTTTTCCAGAATAAATTACAGTTGTTCAGTTCTTTTACCTTTTCTCTGGATTTTGATATTTTCTAATTGCTGGGGGAATTAGTTTACCTCAAATTGAAGTTCATCGCATAGAGCTATTGTTATAATTTTTTTTTGGTATTCCTTGTAATAATTTCTTCCTCATTACTCCTGCATATTTTTGCTTTTGTCCTTTTTCCCCTTAATCAAGCTTGTTAGAAGTTTATATATTTTATTCTCTTGAAAGAACTGGGTATATTTTATATTCATCTTTTAACGTTAATTTCAGCATTAATCTTTATTAGTTCACTCTTACTGTTCTTTTTGACTTAGTTTTTTTTTTTTAAGATTTTATTTATTTATTCATGAGAGACAGAGAGAGAGAGGCAGAGGGAGAAGCAGACTCCCCGCAGAACAGGGAGCCCCATGCGGGGCTCAATCCCAGGACCCCGGGATCGTGACCTGAGCCGAAGGCAGACGCTTAACCATCTGAGCCACCTAGGCGCCCTTGACTTAGCTTTTATTAGGTTTAATGCCTATCTCATTTTGCTTTTAGTCTTAAAGTAAGGGCATTTCAGGCTCTCAATTTTCTTTGGGAACAGCTTTAGCTATGTATCTTTGGTTTTGGAGAATTAATCATTTTGTTATTTCCTAGATGGTTTGTAATTAAAATATTTATTTGCCTTTTGAGTCTGAGATTATTTAGAAGCATATCCCTAAATTTTGTGCTTCTTTTGATATTTTGTTATGATCTGTGATGTAGCTCTGAATTCTCTGTCTAAAGGGATTCATTAAAGTTTACTTGTGTCTAAGTACACGATCAATTTTTAATTGTTCCATGGACATTAAAAAATATCCTCGCTAAAGCACAGAGCTTTCATTTTTTATATTGAGTAAATCAAACTTACTGATTGCATTCTATTCAGCTAGTCTCTAAACCCTTGTCTTTAACTGTCAAGATACTTGAAAGGTTCAAGTATCTTTTATAATTTTTTAACTTGACAGTTTCTTGGAGCTTTTGCTTAATGTGTTCACCTGCCATTTTGTTTGATGCATAAAGATATATAATTCTTATATTTGCCTCAGATTGCATATTTGTTACATAATATCTCTCTGTCCAGTTAATGCTTATGCTGATGGCCTTGAATTCTCCTTTGATTTCAGTACTGCCACCTTTACTGGCTTTTTATTTGTATTTGTTTGGTATACCTTTGTTCAGCTCTTCTTTTGTACTTTGTTTTGGGTAGGTTCCTTTTTGTTGTTGTTGTTAAACAGAGCTGGGCTTTTAAAATCCAACGTCACAGTTTTGTCCTTTAATGGGGACATTCTGCCTTGTCCATTTTGATTGTAATCACTGAGACATGTTGCTTTATTGCTTTCACCTTATTCAGTGGTTGTCCCTTATTTTACTTTGTTTTGTGTTTCTCAATTCCCGTGTTAATTGAACAATTCCCTTGTTAACTTGAAAGTTGTGTTATTTTCAGTTCCACCAGTGACCAGCAGTTGCAAGTAAAACTTTCTCTCCTAGCACACCAGTATTCAACCACTGATTCATCCACCAAGATGCGCATTTGCCCAGGTCCCATCATGCATGTATCTCTCTGTAGCTCCTTGATCTGTCCTCCAAGCTTTGTATCTTTTGACTCATGAATTCCATGTTCTTATTCCTTACTCTGGAATACTTGCATTTCTTCTTCTTCTTCTTCTTCTTCTTCTTCTTCTTCTTTTTTTTTTTTTTTTTTTAAGACTTTATAGTTAAGTAATCTCTACACCCAGCGTGGGGCTCGAACTCACGACCCTGAAATCAAGAGCCCCTCCTCCCTGGGGCTCCTGTGTCCTTCTCAGTGGGTCGTGGTTTTTCTTTGCTTGCTTATGGCTACCCTCAGGAGCTGTACAGGTCACAGCTTGGTGTCACTAAGGTAGTGGCAGGTGGTAGATGACAGCAATGAGAAAACAGATCCCCTGCTGCCCCGTTGCTCTGTCCCCAGCTGGTCCTGGCCACCAGCTTGGAACGGTGCCACCTTCCCTTGAAGCCCCCTCCCTTGGGTTTCAGCTGGGTCAGCAGAATGAGCAGGATCCCAAGGCTTCTTCTCTTCCTATGGCCCCTCATCTACACAGACCATGGAGAACCATGCCTGCTGTCTGTCCTGCAGATATTAGGGACCCCCAGGCCTCCAAAGTCTCCACCACCTGTGAGCTTTTTAGATAATTGTCCTTGTTACTTCAGAGAGGGGACTGGGAAGGGAGGTAGGATCAAGAGTGTTCACTCAGGCCACTGTCTTCCCCATAAAGAATGTGTTAGAGTAGATTTTTACCTGCTGTATTGTGGGATGGTAGTAGGAAACAGATGTGCATACCCGCATTCGGAAGCACCTCTAAGAGTGATGATGCATCTGTGGAGCAGTATTGCCCTTAATTTAATTGTGGAAATTAGGATAATTACCTAAAGGAAACACAATGCAGAGCATGTTTCTCTTACAGAAAGGACTCTACTTCTTACCCTTCCCCCCCCAACCCCCAGCACCTTCTCTCCTACATCACTCAATACAGAGAATAATACATCCTATGAATGGAATCATCTTTGTTAATGGCTGAAGTGTGTAGACAGACAGACAGACACACACACACACACACACACACACACACACACACACACACACACACACACACACACACACACACACACACACACACACACACACACACACACACACACACACACACACACACACACACACACACACACACACACACACACACACACACACAGGAAAAAGTGGCATTGCCTGTCTTCACAGCTGAAAAACTTGAGGCAAAATGCTTAACCAGCTTGGCCCAAATTTGAGAGTGTTAGTATGGGCATCTCAGTGCAGGTGTTTATGGCTTATATTCACAGGCTATTTATATAAAGTGGTGCAGGGGTGCCCCAGAAAGGACTGCAGCATTAGGTTAAAACCATGTGTGCTTATTCTTCATCTTAATGCCAGTCTTATCTTTGGAATTGTGTTTCCCCATTTTTCAATATCTTAGGATTTAAACACCCAAGTATCTGCACGGTTTGGTCCAACGTGGGAAATACCTTCCCTCCCATCCCAGAAGAAGGGCCTCCTCCATGGTCTTTTTGATGAACACATCTTATTGCAGAGAGGTGCTATAGAAATAGTTTCAAGTCCTTGCAAAATTGGCAACACAAACAAGAACCTGGAAATTGTTGCTATGCATGTATTTCAGATTACTTAACCACTTCCATACTGAATTTTTTTAAAAGATTTTATTTATTTGACAGAGACACAGCGAGAGAGGGAACACAAGCAGGGGGAGTGGGAGAGGGAGAAGCAGCCTTCCTGCAGAGCAGGAGCCCAATGTGGGGCTCGATCCCAGGACCCTGGGATCATGACCTGAGCTGAAGGCAGACACTTAATGACTGAGCCACCCAGGCAACCCCATACTGAATTTTTTTTTTAAAACTTCTTTTATCTTCAAGTTTGGTAGGGGTCTGGGGCAATATGTCAGGTCAAGTTGAATATTTTCAAGGTATTTTTTCGTTGTTGTTGTTTCTTGGGTACATAATTCTGTTTAGAATATCCCTGTGTATCAGGCCTATGCGTTCAAGTGCCCATAAACCTGCTAATGAAAACAGTGTCTGTGCTCACCATCTGAGGTTCAACCACAGTGTCACTTGTAAGGTTACTTAAAGCTGCTAAGCTTTTCACTCCTCAGACGGTTCGGGCGCCTGTCCGGCAGCACTTTGAGACTTGCTTCCTATCTACGTTGACCAGTATTTGCAGTCTTTGCTGCCACTTTTGCTTGGTTAGTGCAAGAGAACACCATCATTTTTCTCTTTTTTAATGAAGCAGTAAGGTCCGTTTACATAGTGATAAATAAAGTAATTACTGCAGCAATCGCATTCTGCATAAGTCATCTTGAAAACTGAATGCAATATCTTTTTAATAGCCCCATAATGGTCTCTTGAAGTGTTACAGATTTTTATAACGATAGCTGTAATACAAGTGCCATTATTTACTGTGAGACTTGAACACTTTGACCATTTACATGGGTCCTTGTGCGCCTCCAGCTGAGCTGAGTGCGCATCCGCACAGACGTGTGCAGGCCCGCTTCTGCAGTGGGTGTCTGCCGGGTTGCCCTGGGATGGGCAGGGAGGCTAGCCCGTCACCATCTTGTGATGCCTGGTGCGTGTTTTCTCCAGCTCTCCACTGCCATGGAGGAGGTTTTAGGATCTCTTCTTTTTTGGCAAAATGGAGATTCTGTTTTTGGGAACTCCAGGTCTCTGCCCGGCTTGGAGGGTGTTATGTAAGAAGCTGTGTTTCTTCGGTTTCCCGATGACCCACCATTTGATACAGACCAAACAGCACCGCAAGTGATGAAAAGGGGAAGGAGACTATTGCTCAACTCTTCTCTTGGCTGGTATTATCGGCTTTTTGATGTCTAATTTATTAAAACACTTTAAAGTGACTTATACTCTGAACAGCCTCTTCATGCCAACTGTCAAATAAACTAGGGATGAGTTTAGCACAGAGCCACGTGGCTTGTTGTTCCTCTTGGTGAAGTCTAGGCCTAGGTGCCATCTGGCCAGTGGATGGGGGACCAACTCTACTGTGGGGATTTGGCAGCTCTGTGTTCAAGGCAGCCCTGGCTCTGAGTTCCAGAATGTTCTCCCATGGGAATGTCTGCAAGGGTGCGGCAGAACACTTGGGTGTTGGCACATCTGTTATGGACTGTCGTTGGCTCAGATGGCTTGAGGTCTCATGGAGACACGCCATTGTCACCCACAGGAGTCAGGGTGCTCTGTCACTGCACAGCTTTCCAGCTTCTGCTGGGTCCCAGATGAGGTTCAGGGACAGAGGCAGGGAGGGAGGAAGAAGCACATGCCAGAGCCACACGGGGAAAAAGGGCTACAAAGTCTTAAAGAGGTGGGGTGGGGGGAATGGAGGTGGCAGGAATAACATTCAGAGCAGATAAGGAAATGCCTTCCTCTTAACATTTCACAGAGACTCAGCCAGGGGTTAAGCCCTCAGGACTTGACTCCGGAGCTTGTCTGAGACTGGGCACCTGGGTGAGCTGGCTAGAGCCAAGGATCCAGATGCCAGACGATGTCCTTGTCCTGCATATAGCTCCGTGGGGACTTGCCCTTTCTGCTGGGGTTTGAGGCAGACCCTAGAGTGGCATGTCCACCCAGTAGTCCCCCACCCCTCTGCCCCAAGCGTGAGCCATTGCCTTACCAGAAAAGCCTTCTGTGGGTATCTCTGTATCCTTCCTTTCTTTCAGGTCCCATCCAATCCCTAACTCTGTCAGGATGGAATATGTATCGGTGGACGCACTCCTGTAACATTGATTGGCCACCTGTCACACCCCAGTCCCCGTGCTCGGCATGGGCAGGGGTGGGCTGGTGGCCGTACTGTGATGAACTCACCCTTGTTCCTGCTTTCAGGGAGCTCCCTGTCTAGTGGAGGAAACAGACAAAACTTACGCCTTAACTGCACACCTCTTTATTCTTTACCTGTTTTATCAGCCAGTCTTGCCTTCCTAACATTCCCAGTTTCAGAGCATGTGTGATGTGTAGGGCTTGCCCTACAGAGACCCCAGTGTGCATTTCCCCACCTCTAGCGATGATGCAACTGACTTGGTCTGACAACAACGGTAATTCTTGCACATGTACAGTGACCATTATATTTACGTAAAGAAATGGGAGCACATACAAGAAACTACTAAAAAGGGTTACTTCCTAAATATGTACCGATTGATAGCATTTTGGTTTTTGAACTGTGTAATTACCTATTCCAAAAAAAGTTATAAATTAAAAAAAAAATGCATCTTTCAAAAATGCATTCATATCCAAAGGTTAATTTTTCTGTTAGGGAGATCACATGCATTCAAATATGTCAGCTGAATTGAAAAGAAAAGGTAAACGTTTGTGGGGAAATGAAAACCAATGTAATGTGCAAAATGGAATTTTGATAAGCTTTTCTTATTTACTGGGGACATTTTCTTTGGTGTTCAGCTTACATAGTCTAGCCAGGGAGATATTTTTTTCACACTAACTTCATTTTTCTCAATGTATTTAGACTCTTCCCCCTTCTGTTTTGTTAATTTGTAGTGTTGTGCTCTAGCATGTGAATTAGGGGTCACAAACAATGTTTGAAAACAAGCAAACCATCCCCAGACCATGTTTGTTTGCTTGTTTGTTTTTAGTACAGCTGACATTGTATAACTGACATGGTTGGAACTCCTGTTTGGGGTTTTTTTGGTTTTGGTTCTTTTTTGTTTTGTTTTGTTTCTGTTTTAGAACAAAGCATTGTGTCCGTTGTCATCCTGGCATGGAGCTGGTGGCCTGTCCCCGATCCCCATCCACCTTTCCCCTATTTGTGAAGCATTGTAAATCTTGTTAATGGTCCTGACCCTGGGACAAGTATGGGTTCCCTTTAGAAATCTCTGGATCTTAGTCTCATCCAAGTTGTAACCTTAAATCCTGGCACGGATTCTCTTGTTAAAACTGGGGTAAGTGATTTACTTTTGTGCCTTTGTTTTGAATGCTTGGGCCAGCGTCCCTTAGAGGCCACCTGACTAGGTAAGGACCTTTGATTTTCCACTGCAGGTGGTTGGTCAGGCGTATGTACCTGTAGATGTCATACACTGCTTTTTTTATTTTTTATTTTTTTGGTAGCAGCTTTATCAAGATACTATTCACATACCATACAATTCACCTATTTGAAGTATAAAATTCAGTGGCTGTTAGTATATTCAGAATTCTGCAACTGTCAGCACAATCAACTTTTTTAGGGTATACAGTGTGATGATTTAACATATGTATACATTGTGAGGTGATTACCACAAATTAATGAACGCATCCATCACCGCACATTGTTATCATTCCTGTGTGTGTATTGAGAACACTTAAGATCTACTTTTTAATCAAATTTAAGTATGTAATATAGTATTAACTGTAGTCACCATGCCATACATCAGGCCCTAATAATGTATTCATCTTAAAATTGAAAGTTTGTACCTTTTGAGCAGAATTTCCCCATTTCCTGACTCCCAGCCCCTGGCAGCCACCTTTCTACCCTCTGGTTCTATAGGTTTGACTTTTTAGAATCCACATATAAGGGAGATCACAGGGTGCCTGGGTGCCTTAGTCGGTTAAGCATCTACCTTCAGCTCAGGTCATGATCCTAGGGTCCTAGGATTGAACCCTGCATCAGGCTCCTTGCTTAGTGGGGAGCCTGCTTCTCCCTCTGGCTCTGCCTCTGCCTCTCCGCACCCCCCCGCCCCACCGCCACCCCCGGCTTGTGCTCTCTTTCTCTCTCGCTTAGTCTCTCTCTCTCTCTCAAATAAATGAAATCTTTAATAAAAAAAAAATAAGTGAGATCATGAAGTATTCTTCTTTCTCTGTCTGGCTTATTTCACTTAGCATAATGTCTTCCAGGTTCATCCAGGTTGTCACAAATAGCAGGATTTCCTTCTTTTTTATGACTGAATAGTATTTTGGGGTGTGTGTGTGTGTGTGCGCGTGACATTCATCCATTCATCCATCAACAGGCATTTAAGCTGTCTCCGTATCTTGACTATTGTGACTAATGCGACAGTGAACATGGGATACACTTTCAACAATGGGATGCATATGGGATGGCCGTACACTTCTGACAGGGCTGTGATGCCATGCTGCCCAGTGTGACCCTCTTAATGTGAGTGGTTTTCAGTGCGAGTGTGTCTTGTTTTATTAGAGCAATTCATTCCCATCCTGGGTGCTCAGGAGTCGGCCTTGCCTTGTGCATGTGCTGGGTAGGGTGCATGTTTCATCTTTTTGATTATCCTGGAGAAAATATTGTGGGTTTTTTGTTGTTGTTGTTGTTGTTGTTATTGTTTGTTTTTTCTTTTTTTGGTTTTGTTTTTAAGATTATTTGAGAGAGAGGGAGAGACCACGTGAGCTGGGCGAGGGGAAGGGGAGAGGGACAAACAGACTCCATGCTGAGCACGAACGAGCCCGAGGACGTATGGGGTTCAGTCCCATGACCCCCAGACCACGACCTGGCCAAAATCAAGTTGGCCACCCAACGGACTGAGCCACCCAGGTGCCCCTGGAGAAAATAGTGTTGATGAGAACACTTGGCATTGCATCTGATTTGTTCTTGTGGCTGTTGTATTAGCAATAAATAGATCCTTAGTTTGCATATTTAATACCCTGTCTTCCTTCAGCCTACTTCACTCTTCACTACAGAATCAGCTTTTCGTTGCTTAGTAGAGCTTTTGTGTCTTCACTGGTATATAACTTTTCTCCTTCTGAATCAGACCAAGAGTGTTACAGTTTATAATGGAATAGAGGAATATTCACAAATAAGCTTTTTTTCCTTGAAAAAATCTTTGTTACACTACCTTTGTCACCAGAGAAGGAAAAGGGGAAATTTTGGAAGTAAAAAATAAATTATTCATATGCTAAAATCATCAGCCTTCACGAGGAGCACTTACATAGAACGTTGGTCTGGTGTTTGCAGCAAAGGCATTACATGTAGGAGAATTCCAGGGACTTTTACCAAATAAGGGAAATTAGATCTCATTACAAATAGAGGCTTTCAGCACAGAGAAAGGGGACACTTTATAAATATTGTGAAGAGTTTTCAGAGATAATAGAATAACAGAGGATACTAAACTTAATTAACTATTTCTAGTATATGTTTTTAACGACACTGTTTGAATGCTAATTCCTTACACTGTTTACAAATCCATAGCTCCATTGAGGTAGGTGCCTGTGTGTTTTCAGAGCCACCAAGAGAGTCTATTGGAAGACTTCTTTTCTGATGTAGGTGATGAAAAATTTGTTTAAAAAAAAAGTTTATTTTTTTATTGAGATAAAATTCACATGAAGTTAGCTACTTAAAGTGAACAGTGCAGTGATGTTTAGTGCATTCAGTGTTGTGCAACCCACATTTTTTTCTATTTCCAAAACATTGTCATCACCTGGAAAGGAACCCTGTTCCCCATTCAATAGTTGCTCCCCGCCCCCGCCCACTGCCCTGTTACCCATTCTTCCCAGCCCCTGACAACTATCAGTCTGCTTTGTGTCTCTTCATGGGATGTACTCATTCTGGACACTTCTCATGAATGGACTCATACAATATGTGGCCTTTTGTGTCTGGCTTCTTGCACTTACCATCATATGTTTGAGGTATATTCATGGTGCAGCACGTATCAGCCCTTCATTCTTTTTTATAGTCAAATAATGTTCCATTGTATGGGTATACCACATTCATGTTTATCCAGAAGATTTGCTCTTTATTGCCTAAACCCTGGACTCACCATCTCAATCTTTATCCTGGGCTGGATACGCAGTGAGTGCATTATCTCTCTATGCCTTTCTCCCTCTCAGAAACCAAATAGTCATCCAACGCTTCTTACTTAGAGCAATGGTTAGAATATGTTTGAACAGTAGAAGTGAGAGCACTTTAAAAAGATGATCTTTAACAGTTACTAGGTAACTTGTATTTCTGTAGTTCAAGCAAATCTTACATTAATTTAGAGTGGCTAAATTCTTTACAATATTGTACTGTTGCCGAAAATTTCCCTTATGATCTCACAACTCACTTCTCAGCCAGCATATATTGGGGATCAGCCATGCACCTGGCACCACCCCCAGAGACTGTCTTCCAGATGTTCATGGTCCAGCAGGGGAGACGACATTGGGTGCAGTGCTTCCGGGCTAGTGGTGAGCCTCTCATGGTGGATGTCCTGAGGGAGCACATGGAGAAGGCTCCTGGTTCTTTGTGGTGGCATTGGCAGAGCTGGGGGACCGGGCTAGGGCAGGGGGAAGAGCGGAGCCTTGGGTAGAGTACAGGTCTGAGGGCAGCACGTGGTGGGAGTGAGGCTGGACCACACGTGGGCACAGGGTCATGCAAGTGTCCTTCATTCTTTAGTCATGCAGGTACCCCGGAAGCATTTTCCACTGAACCAGAATTTCCCCAATTCATTACTACTGAGGCTTAAATCAGGTCAGTACTAATAAACTGACCAGCACCCAAGTGATGAACTGAATCCCACAAGGCTCTCCAAATCCCTGGAAATCTTTGTCCCCTCCCACCGAGCTATGCAGATTGCAAAGTCACACTTCTTTGTGAAGTTGTCTTCTTTGGATTCTCACACCCACTTTTCCTCGCTTTTCTGCATAGTGGGTTTATGTACTTCAGCAAAATAAGGACGAAGTAGGTGTTCTGCAAATTCTAATATTGTGAATGGTTAATGATGGCATCTTTAATCTGTTGAAAGAAAATTAATCATTACATTCTATACTTCATGGATCTGTACTTCAAGGATCATTCTTTTGTTGTAATAGTGGTGCTGGATTTTTTTTTAAGGGTCATTTTTAATATATCTTAAGATATATTTTTTTAAGTTTTATTTATTTAAGTGATCTCTACACCCAGTGTGGGACTCGAACTCACAACCCTGAGAGCAGGTTGGATGCTCTACTGACTAAGCCAGTCAGGCATCCTATCTTAAGATATATTCTTAATATAGCTGCAGGATTTGAGTGGTTGGTGACTGAATTACTCATTTCTTGATTATATAACTCTCTGTGGATCTACAAGGACCCGTCTTGATATGCCTATGGTCCTTTTTAGTCCACTTTAAAAAAAATTCACAATGTCAGTCTTTTCTGAAGTTGATACGATTACAGTGGGTGGTAGGAAACAAGCCTATTGATTTATTCTACCTTAAATTATTTTGTCATGATCATCTTCTACCTATAATTTTAAGTTTCTATGAAAATAGCAATAGGAGGTTACTTAAGCAAGTAACAAATTGATAATTCTGTTTGTAGAAAAGCTCTAACACATCTAGCTAGCCATGTCATTCTGGGGCTGTGTGATGTCAGAATGGGCTTCCCCCAGGGGTGCCCTCTGACCCCTCCCCAGTTGGTCACCCTCCCAATGGTGCTCTCTGAGCTCTTAGAAACCCAGATAGGTGTTTCAGAGTGGTCACTGGCAATCATTATTTTCCCATCTGTATTTGTTTTGTGTTCTCTGGATCATTCTCTGTAAATAGCTCATTTTTTACATGCATGCATTGGGTGCTTCATGTAATCTCTTGATAAGTGTACTGGGGGTGAGTGATCTCAATAGTGTTATTTCTAATAGCTTAGATGAAATCTCTTTGCTGAGCATGGATTTTTCTGTTCCAGTTTTCTTCTCCAGGTAGGCTCCAGGTCTGTGCTGCGGCTCTGTCTAGGAGTGCTGTTCTTGCCAGGATTGCTATAGCCATGGACTAGGAAGGGGGGCCTCAGTCCATGAGACAGAACCACCATTACCTAGTTGGATGGGTTCGTGTCATCTCCTACCTCTTCACGAAATTTAGAAAAATTCAGACCCGAAAGTGAGGTCATTTTTCCCCTCTAAAAGCTGTTTGAAAATAAAAGTTTAAAGAAAAAGTTGTATAAATGTTTCACAAAACCCAGGAAATATTGTTTGTTGTCAGTATTCAACAGTTTGCAAGTGCAAGGATCTTGGAGGTCGGTTTTTACCAAGATCATGTTTTTAGGCATGATGGAATTTAATAGATTAAAACAGATGGCTCTTACTTAAAATAGGATGAAAAGGGATAGTGAGCACAAACAGAACTTTCCATCTGAAACCATCTTGTCTCGCCCAGACAGCCGGCGTCCCTGGCTGGTTGGGGCGTCCACCTGCGGTGGGTGCTGTTGGTGGCAAGCACTGTGCCCGTCCTAGCTCCCGAGTCAGATCCTTAGCATTCTTTGAATATTTGTGTGTTTGTGTGGGGGTGATGTTCTCCTGAGAATGTTGCTAAATCATAGAAATTCCCAGAGTTTCTCACTCTGTAGACTACAGCCAAGTGGTGTGTGCCTTGTAGCAATGAGGTAGAAATTCAGGTTGATGGAAAGACAGATGTTAGTTAGAGAAACGAAACTGCTGGAGGAAATGGTGGCTTCTTTGTCCTCCTTGGTTGCCCAATGAAAATCCACAGTTTACACAGTTTCTCTTCTCCTACATGCCATCCTCAGGACCCAGGATGAGCTTATATATCCAGGAAATTGGGTTTGAGGGGCTGAGGTCTCCTGATACCTTCAGCTGTACTGAGATGATGACTTTTTTTTTTTTTAGTAACTTTGATTTCAACTGATATGTAGTTTCTCCAAAGAAGATATTCATCAGATGCCCTTTCTACATTGTGGCATTGTGCCAAAGGGATCAGATTTTTTTTTTTTTTAAGTAGGCTCCATGTCCAGCATGAAGCCCAGTGTGGGGCTTGAACTCATGACCCTGAGATCAAGACCTGAGCCAAGATTAAGAGTTGGATGCTTAACCGGCTGAGCCACCTAGGCACCCCAAGAGGTCTCAGATTTATTTTATTTTTTAAGATTTATTTATTTATTTATTTGACAGAGACACAGCGAGAGAGGGAACACAAGCAGGGGGCGTGGGAGAGGGAGAAGCAGGCTTCCCACGGAGCAGGGAGCCCAATGCGGGACTCGATCCCAGGACCCTGGGATCATGACCTGAGTCGAAGGCAGACGCTTAACAACTGAGCCACCCAGGTGCCCCCAGAGGTCTCAGATTTAAACGGAAAGAGTGCCACAACTCTGGCCCCTCAGAGCTTACCTATTAATAAATTTAGTGCAAAATGTGAATCTGGTTGATATCTGTTGCAAAAAATAGTTTATTTGATCTCACCCATTGTTTTAGCTCCTTTTACATAGATCTCTCTATCAAAAGGATCAGCAACAGTTTTAAGTGCCTAAATACATACTCGGCTTAGTTTTGTGAAAATTTTCAAACAAAGACTTCCTATTTTCTTTGGGAGCGAACAGTATCCAGAAGTAGCCCATCTTTTTTTTTTTTTTTTTTTTTTTTTTTTTTTAAAGATTTTATTTATTTATTCATGAGAGACAGAGAGAGAGAGAGAGAGAGAGGCAGGGGGAGAAGCAGGCTCCCAAGGAGCAGGGAGCCCGATGCGGGACTCGATCCCAGGACCCTGGGATCATGACCTGAGCCGAAGGCAGACGCTTAACCATCTGAGCCACCCAGGCGCCCCAGAAGTAGCCCATCTTTGCGCTTACGGTACACATCTTGTGATTTGTCCATGAAGGGCTATGCTGTGTGTTGTGTTGTTTAAATCACTTAAAGCCTTTAAAGTGTTGCCAAATTCGCCTATTTTTGCTCTGACAAGTACAAGGCATCAGAAAATGAATGGAAGTGAACTCTTCTTCTCACCTTTTCTGCTGACTTCCTTCTGTTCTTTTTCTGGGGAAAGTCAGGGAGCCGTATGCCTAGGCCTGCTCCCGGGAGCCTTTGAAGGCGTCCATCTAGCAACAGCGCTGCATGTGAGCAGGGAGAGGAGGACGATGCCCTGACATCAGTCCTTCTTTCTGCACTTGTAGGAAATAGATCAGAACCTCTCAGATGCTCTCAGGATCCCAGAGTGTTGCACTACTCGGAATTAAAACCGAAGCCCAAATTGAATAAGAAATAATTCTTTATCGATTGCTGGTCGTTTGTGGAAAAGGTTTAATTAGATCAGGATACAAAGGGGGCTTATTGGCACTTTCATTAGACTTGTTGACATGGTTATTTTCTTGGTCTCATTTTGCTTGGGAATTTATGATTCTCCCCTGCCTTCCTGCAAGTAGACCAGCAGCACGACTTTGATGCTCAGTAACCATTGCTGTGGTTTTTGGTTTTTGGTTTTTAACTTACACATCATGGCACATGTGCCACGGGGTTTCCAGGCAAAATTTCTGTACGGTGGGAGCTGAGATTTTCCTTCTTCTGTCCTGGGTTATGCCTGTGAGTGTTGTCCCAGCTTTGCTGTGGTCTTTGGGTTGTTTCCTTGTTCTCTGGAGATCTCTGGATGTTAAGTGGCCATTAGATACCTCTCAAGTCCCTTCCCTCCTGGAGCTACCCTGGTGGGCATCTAAATTGGAATTCATCTATGACATGGAATCCTGGATTGCCACCATGTCAGTGTGACTCCCAAATTTGGAGGTGATAATGAGAGCCCACAGGCTGACCCAGTGACCCTCTGTCAGGAGTTACAAGTTGGGGGGAAGAGATAGGTTGGGCATACATTTTTACCCTGAGAACTTTTGAACTGGGGAGTTGAGGAACAGGTTCAGAGTATGGGGAGCCCATGAACCCCTCAATATATATCAAAACTTGTATGCATTTTTCTGGGCAAGAGTCTAATAGTTATTAGACTCTCAAAGAGATTTCTGCCCTGGAAACGTGTATAAATCACCAGTCAACAAGAAGATTCTAGTGCTGTCTTATTAGTCTGTGCAGCAGTGTAGTTGAGCGGCTAAAGTTGGAGAATGGCTTAAACCCATGGATGAAGCTCTGAGTGGGGATTATTGGTGGGAGTTGGATCGCCCTTGATGATGAAGGGCAGCTTGGAACTAGTGGGACCCTTGGGGTGGGGGGTTGGTTGTAGCATTGCTGTTTCTGTGTGCTGCGGCCGTCCATTCATCCTTACGTCCACATGCCCAGTATGGAGATCGGAAAGGTGACTTGCATCTAGACCCTGCTCTTCTTTTTCTAACATGTGGTAGGGCAGCCGACATTCACTTTTCCGGAGAATAGTGCAAATTAGGATTTGTGGGTTACTTTTCCTGCACACTGCCTCCTATTCCCCACCCCTCTGTTTGTCCATCTTTCCCTCTTTCTCCTTTTCCTTAATATCTGGTGTTTCTTAGGGGTTCCCCGATTCCTTTGAAGGGAGTGAACCCTTGGGCAGGTGTATGTGCTTACACAGGCATGTGCATTTGCCAAGGTGGAGGGACAAGGCCACGGCTTTGACCAGTAAGCTGAGAAGTTGCATATGGAGCGACACCCAGAAGACAGTGTTGTGGAAGGTGAGGCAGTTGATTGAGCCTGAATATGCCCCCAGAGCAAAGATCTCCCGTGAGACCCACAAGCCTCTTGGAGAGAACCTATCTCCGATTGGGGCTTACGTTTCCTCCAGCAGCTCATCTGTGAACAAGCAGTGTGAAAGAGATAAGGTTTTTGTTTCAGAGTGAACATTTTCAGTGATAAGGGAGAGGAAAAAATTTAAGGGCAGTGTTAAGTTTGCATTGTTTGGTTATTGGCAATTGTTACAAAGCCCAGGGTATTCTTTGTTTACCAGCAGCTTGCTTATCAGGTTACTGATACTCAAGCTTGTTTTCCCTCCCTCCCTTCCTTCCTCTCTCTCTTCCTCCTTTCTCCCGCCCTGCCTACATTTTTTTCTTTAAATTTAATTTATTTTTTAAAGTAAACTCTACCCCCCAAATGGGACTCGAACTCACCACCCCGAGATCAGGAGTTGCACGCTCCACCAACTAAGCTGACCAGGTCCCCTTGCAATGTTTTTGTAAGTAGGCAGGAAGGCTTTTAGTTTTCAACAGCCTGGGAATAACTTAAATGTGCCCCCCTCTAGTGGTGTGTTCAGAGCCACTTAGGTGAAGAAAGACCTTTGCACAGCTGAGTTCTTAAAATAAGTACCTTGCGTATGTTCTTTATACACACGCACCAAGGGCTTCTCTACTGAGATCCCCAAACTGTGAATAAACAGAATTTCCACTGGACCAGAAGCATGATTTTTTTTCCTTTAAGAGAGGACCCCATGACATCTGTGGAATAATTTGAAAATTTCTGAAAACATGAAACAGGTGTTTGATTATAAGTTTTCTGACTTAAAAAATGTATGAGATAAATATTATACCCATTTCATTAAAAATTCCTAATTTAGATTTGTGACTATTTCTTAGTTGATTTATTAAGACTTTCTTGTCCCTGGAAAAAGGAACTTTTTGAAAGTGACTGATATTTTTGCTATAATTTTTTTTTAAACTTTGATCCATCTTCATGGAGTGGCAGGCTCTGTTGAACAGGCTGTTGTGAAGAGAAGTAAGGTTTGTGAAGAATTGGAATGATGGAGGACTTCAAAAGGTCATCTTTGGTCGGACAAGGGGAAGAGGAATGTGGAGCAGCGGCCGTGATTTGTAGTCACTTCTCCAGGGCAGATAAGTAAAGATCTTGCCTGCGCTACCTGTGGATCACAAGATTGTGTTTGCTGTTGAGCTGGAGGGATGTGGGAGGCAGTGGATAGAATCAGCCCCCTTTTCCTCAGGGTGGGGTCACCATTATTAACCCCTGATTCAAATCACTCTTTAACCTTTTAAAAAAATTAATTTATTTATTTTAGAGAGAGAGAGCTTGAGTGGGAAGGGCAGACAGAGAGGGAGAGAGAGAATCTCAAGCAGGCTCCACGCGGCTCAGTCCCAGGACCCTGAGATCACGACCCGAGTCGAAACCAAGAGTTAGACATTCAACTGATTGCACCACCCAGGTGCCCCAAACATTTAAGTTATAGAGACCATTTACATGCCTCTTTCTGAAGTTAAATCCTGGTTATGATCCTTACCTCAGGCCACTGGTGGCCGACTATAGAGAAGAGATTTAGAAAATCGTTTCCAGTGGGGAATTTTGAGCATCTTCTTTCCTGGCTACAGTGGCCAAATACTTTTTCTCATTGTTGTTGCCATGCTAGATAAGCAGCTCCTGTTTCAGAATGCCTCCATGGCCTCCCCCAGATGCATTCCCATCCAGAGAATGTTGGGGGCTGTACAGAACTCAGGGCTCAGAGTGATTGTCATTTGTTAAAAGATAAATATGGCTGCTGTTGGCTTGGAAGTTCAATGTTATATAAATACACATAATTAGGGAAGATCAAAGTATCTATGAACTCTTACTTGATCATAAGGGGTAAAATCAGTACCCTAAGAGAAGTTCTAAAAAACAGAGTGTAAGGTTGCACATCACCCCAGTTGGTGCTAAAGCCATCTCGTGATCATGAGGGGTGCCAGCCTGAAGACAAAGCCAATGAAGAGAGGGGCAGGACAGAGCCTCACTGAAACACAGAGTAGAAACTCAGAGCAAACTGTGCCTGAAAACCACCCTATTTCTTTATGTTTCAGTTTTGAGTAAATCCCCTTTATTGTCTAATCAGTTTTAGTCAATTAATTTTATTCTTTGGAGTTGATTGCTAGTCAGTTGCCATAATTCGGAAATAGGGGAAGAACTAGGCTATGGGTTAGATGTAATACTGTGATAAAAGGGAGAGGATCTTAAAAGAGGAGCGCCACTCACTCAGGTTTTCTGAGCCCTCCCTCGGCCACTTCAAATCAGATTAAGTTCTTTCCCGTCCACATCTTCTGTGCTTAGAAATGTTGCATATTGGGGCACCCGGTAGCTCAGTCATTAGGCGTCTGCCTTCGGCTCGGGTCATGATCCTCAGGGTCCTGGGATCGAGCCCCACGTCGGGCTCCCTGCTGGGCGGGAAGCCTGCGTCTCCCTCTCCCACGCCCCCTGCTTGTGTTCCCTCTCTCGCTGTGTCTCTCTCTGTCAAATAAATAAATAGAATTTTTAAAAAAGAAAAAAAGAAATGTTGCATATTAAGTCAGACTGGCTACAATACCATCTTGGATCCCTCATGATTCAGGCTGTAAAAGTGGATTCCCCTGGTCCAAGATACAAGACAGGGTTTGAAAGTTGAGAACATCTTGCACATTTCCCCACAAAGGATTGAGGGATTCCTTTGCCACTGACAGCAGGAGACCTCGTGCGTGTGTTCTCAGGCATGGGAAATGCAGAGCTTGACTATAGACTTTAGTTTTTAAAATTGGTAATTGTTTCTTTAAGAGGAAACGTAGACTGTTTTTCAGCCTAAAACAGGAAGAGAATTCCAACACCTGCTAGAACATAAATGAACCTGGAGGACATTATGCTAAGTGAAGTAAGCCAGTTACAAAAGGACAAATAGTGTTGGATTCCATTTATATGAGGCATCAAGGGTAATCAAATTCATAGACAGAAAGGAGAGTGGTGATTGCCAGGGGCTGGGGGAGGGGAACGGAGAGCTAATGTTTAATGGACACAGAGGTTCAGTTTCACAAGGTGATGAAAAGCGTTCTGGAGACAAATGAATGATGATTGATGATGGTTGCTCAACAATGTGAATGCACTTCATGCTGTTGAACTGTATACACTTAAAAATGGCTGAAATGGTAAATTTTATGTCTATTTTATCACAATTAAAATAAGTTAAATTAAAAAAAATCAGGAAGAAATGTATTAGCTGGTCATTGGCTCTTAGATCAGGGGATAGGAAATGGGGTCTCACTTGCTCATTTTGTAGCTCAGGGAACTTGAGGCCAAGCTCACACACCAGCCAGGCAGCCCTGGGTGTGAGTCCTGGCTCCATGTGGGGGCAGTGTGACTCTGAGTACGATACTAACCCGTCTTAGGCCCAGATTCCTTATAAGGAAAATAGACCATTCTACTGTTTCTTGAGTTTTACATTTTATTTGAGATTCTACATGTAAGTGATGTCTGGCTTGCTTAACATGATGACCTCCAGATTCATCCGTGTTGTCATAAATGGCAGGATTTCCTTCTTTTTTATGGCTGAATAATATTCCATTATTATTATTGTGTGTGTGTGTGTGTATACATGCATACACATATCATATTTTCTTTATCCATTCATTCATCAGTGGACACTTAGGTCATTCCTGCATCTTGTCTATTGTGAACAATGCTGCAGTGAACTCAAGGGTGCAGCTATCCGAGATAATGATTTCATTTCCTTTGGGTATATACCCAGAAGTGGGATTGCTGAAGCAGAGGGTAGTTCTGCTGTTAATTTTTGAGGAGCCTGGGCACTGTTTTCCAGGTGGCTGCACTGATGTACATTCCCACCCACAGTGCACATGGGTTCCCTTTGTCCCACATCCTCTCAACACTTACTGCCCTTTGTCTTTTTGATTCTAGCCATTCGGACAGGTGTGAGGTGATGGTATCTCCTTGTGGCTTTGGTTTGCATTGCCCTAATGGTCAGCCCTCAGTGAGGGCTTTGGGATTTTAAAGCTCCCAGGCAAGTACCATGTGCAAACAAGTTCAAGGACCGCGGCCCTAGACCGGCTCCTCTCTTCGTGTCTCAGCCTGGGACTCCTGTCACTGCCGCCACCACACTCATGCCACCTATGGCCTGTCCCAAGGCCCCACTTGTGGAGGAGCCCTTTGGGAGGGGTCTTCTGTCTCCCCCCCAACCCGAGGTTGTGAGCCGAGGCTCGGCCAGGGGTCAGCAGCTGAAGGATCCTTTCCCCCTCTGCGTGGTTGTCTGACCGGAACCCCTGGGGGGCTTGTTAAAACTTACCTGACTGGCCCTACCTTCACGGCTTCTGACTCAGCAGGGCTACTAACAAGTTCCCCCGTGACCCCGTTGCCAAGGGTCCTGGAGCGCACTTTGAGAACCACTGGCCTGTTGAGCAAATCTGCAAATTAGGGAGATGTGTTGCAGGAGGAATGGTGCTCCTGAGGGTTGAAAGAGTATTTGCCTAAATACATTGCCGAGCATTTGCCAAGTACACAGCCTTCTTTCTGGCTTTAATCATACATAGGCTTTCTAAATCACACGTAATTGCACGTCCTTTAAGTAACTTTTGACCGACTTTGGTTTTCTCTTTGCAGTGATTTTCCTTAAACTCCTGAAGGGAGGGTGGGTGGGGCGGGAGAGATTGTATTTCTTTTTTTAAAGAAGGGCTTATTGGTTATTAGCAGAGCTGCCTTCTAACTACTTGATTCCGTAAGCATGACTGTAAGAGCCTCTTCAGCTGCCCCCGCCCCCCAACCCCCTGCCCCGGGTTGAGTCCGGGGCTCTGAATAGGTGTGTGCAGATCCTCTGGTCACCTGTTATCACTGCTGATCCACTCTTACCTCCCTCGACTCACCTGAGGCCACATTAGTGAGCCAGGACCTGGTCTGTCTTGTCACAGGCAAGTTTTCAGAGTGGTGGTTTGATCAGTGCCTGGATGTTACTCCCCAGATAAGCCTACAAGGGGAAGCACATCTCAAGTGTCCGTGACCTTGAATGGTCTTTCTGGTGGGGTGGTTGGATCTGTGCTCTTGTCACCTCAGGTATGTGTCAAGCCTGCCGTCCATTCCGCACTGGACACAGGTGCTTAGAAAAATTCCTTACCGAAGGGCTTTCGGGATTTACAAGTTCTTGCTGTTTCTGTGACCTTGTGTGGTTTCTGGTTTCACAGAAGGCTTTGTTTCTCGGTTCTTGCCGCTGCATTCAGCCCTGCCCTGTAATCCCCGGGCGCCAGGGAGGGCTGTGGTCTGTTTCCCCGGGTGAGCTTAGATACCGTGTCAGCCCACGTGTGTCACCGCAGTGGGCAGGGGGCGGGGGGTGGGGGGGAGGGTTCGGAAGCATACTCAATGCCTAATCACCGCCTGCGTTTGAATTTTGCACTTGTCCCAAATGTGGTCATTCCTTCTAGCTGCTCGCTGTGGTTTGCTTTCAGTGGGCCATCCCTTAATTCATGTGACCCTGGCACTTGGTAGAGTAGATGTGTGTGCTTTCCAAGTTTAAAGTGTAGGTGCTGTTAGTTATAACCTTCCAAAGAGGGAAGAACTTGCCTTGAATTGATTTCAGGGTTTGGGAGTTTGGGGGAGGTGGCGGGAAGGTGAGGCACAGGGGAGACCCTTAAGAAATAAAGCGTTGGCCAAGGACCTTCTAGCCTATATCAGGAGGCTTAGTGTCCTATCCGAGGAAGGAATGGTGATCAAAGGGGAATCTCAAGGGTGCAGGTGGCTTTAGCCTCCCAGACTGCATGTCAGTGATAGAGCAGCTAACGAGTGATATACATTGAGGGGGCTGGCCAAAGTCATGGTGGACACCATGACTGTTGCAGGGGCGAGGCAAGCACGTCCTGACAGCTAATGGAGGGACTGGCATTTTAGCCTAAGGAAAAGAGAAGAACACAGATGCAAGACAGAGCTGCGGACGGTCTCCCTGGAGGTTGAGAGACGTAGCTTGGAGCCGTTGCATTATTTTTCTGAAAAGTAGCATATGTTCACTGGTAGGGTCCCACGTAGAGGTTGTTACAGTAGGACCTAGATGGATATACTGGGAAATAGGGGAGAGGAGAGCAGACCCTTGTAGTACAAAGACCTGTAGATGCTATTATCCTCATTTCGGTATGTGTGTGGGCTGGGGATGGGAGGGCTATTTTCGTTTATTGAGCACCTGCTACATACCAGGTGGAGTCTTCAGCAGTGACAATGCAGAGCTTAACAAGACCAGGTTCTGGACTAGTCTGTGGGAGGCAGACAGAGCAGAAACGGGGCGATTATACCCCTGACCTGTGAACCCAAGCAGGGACCAGTGGCCAGCACGACCAGTTCTGCCTGCAGGCTCCTACAAGAGGCATCTGCAGGTGGCTCTTGCTCACCACTGTGCTGCATGACCTTGAGTTATCTTAACTCCCATGGGAAACAGAGACCCTGTAAGACTTGTTCGATCTGTCTTTATTGACTTCAGTTGTATTATTTGGAAAACTGAGAGTGGCTGGATACCTGCTGCTCCTTTCTCATGATCCCTGACACTAAACTATAGACTTGGTTTCTTAATTATATTCCTTCATTCCTTTATTTTATTATGCATTCCTATCGGCAGTCATCTGGTGCCACCCTTCCACTTCACAAGTGAATAGACTGAGACCCAGACAGGGGCTGGGATTTACATTTAGCCAAACAGCGCAGAAGCCCAGGGGGTACAGAGGCTCTCAGACTCTCTAGGCCATAGGCTCCTTGACAATAGGAAGGATACCTTCCAGGCGTGGAGAGTGGGGATGGCCCTGGGCTGGGTGGACATACACTAGTCCCTGATTGGCCATGTGACTCTGGCCAGCTCCCCTGGACCCCTGAGTCTGTTACTTTCAGTGGAGTAAGGAAGTGAGGCTGTCCCCTTCTGAATAAGTATTTTCTTGCACATCTGTCCTGCATGGAGCCACCTTCCCAGGGACTGAGTAACAGCTTGGTAGTGGTCCTACAGTGGGAGCTCCCAGAGCCATGTGTTGGATTCCTGGTGGTGACCTTTTCTGTGTGATTTCCAGTGACTGATCACTGTAGCATCTCTGTAAGCTACCATATGGGTAGTTCTCAGTCTTTTGAAAACAATGGAAAAACCCACCAGCGGCCCCAAACCAGCTGTCTTTCTGCTGATGAATAGATAGCAAACCGTGAGGAGCAGAAGAGTAGTTTCTTGTAAGTGCTCCGGGAGTGCATAATACATTTTAAATAAGATTAAAAATTATGTATTATCCTTACATACGAGCATCACTGTCAGATAATTGAGCATGAGAGCATTCAGCGGTGTGTGCTAGGTACGAAGTAGTAACATCAATTCAGTGTTCAGTACATCTACTTTGTTCAAGAACAATGTATTCAAGGTCAGTGTATTTTGGCTGTGCTACAGGGTTCTGGAAATTCCCGGGAGAATAAGTTTTTTGTCTGTTATGTAATCCAGCACATGTGAATGTGTAGAAGCACCCCATGTTTAGTAATGACTTGTAAAATGCAATTGATTCTAAAATTTAGCTTTTTAAAATTTGGACTGATTTAAAAAAAATACCTCTTAAGATTTAGGGTACACTTTTGCTTATTTTATTTCATCCATTCAAGAAATAGTTACAAAGGACTTCTGTATGCTAGGTACCAGCACTTCCAAAATATTAGTGTATTTATTTGATCCTCAACCTCATTAGGTAAATTACCTCTATGCCCATTTTACAGGTGAAGAAACTGAGCCACAGGGAGATTAAGGTAAGTTGCTCAAGTGACACAGCTCCTTAGAGGTCTTGACTACTTTTTAAGTTTCGCATAACCAGTGTGAAGTTTTATCATCTTGAGCGACACATCTCGGAATCTTTCCTGAGGCAGAACTCTCATTAAAAAAACACCAGCCCTGGGGCGCCTGGGTGGCTCAGGTGGTTAAGCGTCTGCCTTCAGCTCAGGTCCTGCTCTCCAGGTCCTGGGCTCAAGCCCCACGTGGGGCTCCCTGCTCAGTGGGGCGTCTGCTTCTCCCTCTGCCTCTGCCTCTCCCCCACTTGTGCTCTCTCTGTCTCTCTTCCTCTCAAATGAATACATAAAATCTTTAAAAAAGTTCAAAAAATTCGGAAAAAAAAACATAAAATAAATAAAAAAAAACACCAGCCCTTTCGCTGGAGTCAGATACGGTGATAACATAGCAGCCAACGAGGTGGGCTTGTTTATGGAGGAGGAGAGGACCTCCCTGGGAGCTGAGGCTGGGACTGCAGCCTTCCCTCCGGTAGCAGCAGCACGTGAGCAGGCTGCCCATTGTTGTCTTTGGGTTGTGCTGGCAGAACAGAGGTGAAGGTGGACAGAGAGAACCCCAGCAAAGAAAAGTCAGAGATGAGTTCATGAGCAGTGGAATTTTCCTGCCAGGCCCCAGTGGGCAAGACTACGTGGGGCATCTGGAGTTCCCTGTTCTGTTGTGATCATTAAAACGCTCACCGAGCCCTCTGGCTTGGGGAATGTCCTGCTGTTGTAGGGACCTGCATGCAGCTTTATGGGGCTGTCATCTGGAGAGTCCTGCCCCAGAGGACAGCCTCCAGATGGGAGGTGCAGTGGGCTCTGTGCAAAAGACATACCTTCATCCACTTTAATGCCATCTGTTCAAAGTTAGTGGCCAAGAATGGAGCCAGTGGATGTTTTTCTCTGTGTAGCAACAACAAGCATTCGTATTTATTGAATATCTGTCTCTGCGTGTCAGATGCTATTCTAGGTGTTTTGCAGTGTATTCTCTGATTTAATAATTCTGGACAGTGTGAATTAATACAGTCAGACTAGGTGAATATGTAACCTACTTGATAGAATTCTTTTAAGTACCTTGAAGAGTTTCATAATTTCCTATTTACAGGTGAAATTAACATGCTAATTACAAATCATCCCTCACTATTCACTCAGGCAGGTTAGCTCCTGAAGGATCCCCTTAAGGTTTAGATGGATAACTTAATTGAACTGCTTAATATATTCGAAATTAATAACACTGCATTTCTTTTTAATTATATAATCTAGATAACAAGGAATAACTCTAATACGAAATGTGTAGGACATATTTATGGAAAATCCACACGATCTTACTGAGAAATACAGAAAAGAAGATTGAAATAAGACGAAATGTAATTTTTCGTAGATGGGAAGCTAGACTATTACCAATGTCACTCCTTCCCAATTGGATTTATAATTTAAAAACCACTTTCTTGGGGTGCCTGGGTGGCTCATTCGTTAAGCATCTGCCTTCGGCTCAGGTCATGATCCCAGGGTCCTCAGATCAAGCCCCATATTGGGCTCTCTGCTCAGCGGGAAGCCTGCTTCTCCCTCTCCCACTCCCTCTGCTTGTGTTCCCTCTCTTGCTGTGTCTCTCTGTCAAATAAATAAATAAATAAATAAATAAATAAATAAATAAAAATCTTAAAAAAAATAAAAACCACTTTCTTGCATCTGCAATTTGTTGGACCTTGATAAAGTGATTCTAAAGTTTATCTGGAAGCTTCAATAGGTGAGACACATTTTAAAAAATTTTTGGAAAAAAGGAATAAATTGGGGTTGGGGTATGGAGGGGGCTTGTCTAATCACTTTTGCTAGAATTAAATGTTCCCTCAAAATTACTAATGTTGCACTTCAGGTTACATTTAAATCCATTAGAAGATTTCGCCTTTTTTAAAAAAAGATTTATTTACTTGAGAGAGAGAGAGAGAGAGTGAGCAAGCTCATGAGTGGGGGGAGGGGCTGAGGGAGGGAGAGAGAGAATCTCAAGCAGACTCCGAGCTGAGCATGGAGCTGGACACCTGGCTCAATCCCAGGAGCTGAGATTCCAGGACCCTGAGATTCAGACCTGAGCCAAAATCAAGAGTCGGACACTTAACTGACTGAGCCACCCGGGCACCCCAGAAGATTCCACCTTTTAAGGAGCACTACCGAATAACTGGCGAAGACTCTGCTTAGGACATGTAGAACCCAGTTTCTCTGTTTCAGCTTAGATTTACTTAGCTGGACTTTTGTAAAGTAGTAGTTGGCTACATTTTTACTGTTTATCAAATCCTTTTTGAAGAGAAATAATGAGTTATCACATTTAATCTGCCTTGGTAAATTAATAGTATAAACCAGATTGTAGAACAAATATTTAAACTGCTTGGAACTTTGCATACCTCACAGATTTTATAACTCCTATTTGCATATGCACCTCATGTGTGCCTTGTTTGTGGAAGAGTGTCCTGCGCTACCCTTGTGTCAGATGCAGAGGCCATATTGGGTCTATTTCCTGTCCTTGTCGACTTGATGGTTTATACGGACCACTTTGGGATATTGCAAAGGCAGGGGAGACAGGTTCAGCGTTTCTCAAACTCTGAAATTCACAGAGCATCTTTTCGTGCACTGGCCAAGTGAAAGGCTGATTACTATATTCCCTTCCTGTGTCTGTTTTAACCAGCATTTTCCAAACCTACGTAAGCAAATAACTTTCTTGTTAATATACAGAATTCCTTGAAAGACTTGAGTTTTGGGATTCCCTGATCTACTCCCCTTTCAAAGAAGGAACAATTCAGTGACAGATTTGGATAAAAACCTGAATCTGTGAATTTGGGGAGGGTATGAGAGGAAGTAACTTTTTTTTTTTTTACCCAGTTGAATTATGTAGGAAACACATCCCATTTTAATCACAGTTGATAGAAATCTAAATTTGTGTGTTGTGATTGATTGATTTTTTTATAATGAGAATACATTTTTAAATGTCTGTAGCATAAAGCCATTCCTCCTTCACCCATCCAATTCACCATCCCTCTCCCCCTCAAGTCTTTGTCACAAATAACTTTGAAAATATTCTCTCATTTACATCATGTATACACATATTCTAATCTACAGTTTTAAACTATAATATACAGTTTTAATGGGATCAATCTTTGCATAGATCTTCACCTTTTTTCAGCTTAATGTACCTTGATTATTATTCACTGTCAGTACATGTGGATCTACCTTGTTATTTTTAACCATTGCATAATGGTAGAATGATGGGCAAAATTTCTTTAATCACTTGAAATTAGTCACTTAGATTGTTTATAGTTTTTTAGTATTTACAAATAACCCTGCCATAACCATGTCTTGGGTATGCATTCTTTTAGTTTAAAATAGTCTCATTTCTTCAGAGAGTTGCTCAGTAATCGACTTAGAAATTCTTTTGTACTAATTGCTATGATTGCTTATTTTTTGAGTTCTTCCTTTAGTTTATTGTTTTCATAGTATATAATCTAAGCTATTATAGCAGAAACAGACCTTTTGCTACAAATGCAATTTAGCTTAAAGATGGGATTTCTAAATAGAGACTTAAAAATTAACCTCTTTGGAGCTGTGACGTCTTGATGAGGTGGTAGGGCACAGGCAGAATACATTCTACATCTAGATGGCTGACATCAGGAAAAGAAGCTGTTTGTCTGCCTAGGCTGCTGGAGGATGGCAAATTAACTTACTTGTTGTTGAAAGGCCTTTTTCCCACTAAACTTTTTTTTAAATTTGAGATAATTATAGATTCACTGTGCACATTTTCCCCAATAGTAATATTTTGTGAAACTATGTTACAGTATCAAAAGCAGGATATTGACATGGTTACAGTCAAGATACAAAACATTTTCATCACACAGGTGAACCTCCTGTTGTCCTTTTATAGCCATACCTCCTTCCCTCCACCTCTGCCCACTCCTAAATCCTAGTTACAAATAATCTCTCCATCTCTAAAACGTCATTTTAAGAATGTTCTTTAAATGGAATTATACAGTATGTAACCTTTGGGGATTGGCTTTTTTCCCCCTCAGACTAATTCCCCATAGATTCATCTAGGTTGTTGCATATTCCTTTTTATTCCTGAACAGTATCCCATGGTAGGGATGTACCACTGTTTAACCATTCGCCGCATGAAGAACATCTGGATTGTTTCCAGTTTTTGGCTGTTAAAAAGTTGCTATAAACATTCATGTACAGGTTTTTGTGTGAATGTAAGTTTTTATTTCTCTGGGGAAAATGTTCAGGAGTGCAATTACTAGGTAAAATACTAGATACATGCTTAATTTTTTAAGAAACTGCCAAACTGTTTTTCAGATTGGCTGTTCTATTTTATATAACCAGTAATGTAGGAATGACCCAGCTTCTGCACATCCTTGCCAGCATTTGGTGTCACCACTATGTTTTATTTTAGCCTATTTTGATAGATGTGGAATGATACCTCATTGTGGTTTTGATTTGCATTTCCCTGATGGCTGATGATGTGGAACATCTTTGCATGAGTTTATTTGCTATCTATATATCCTCATTGGTGAAGTATGTGTTCATGTCTTTTGCTGATTTTCTAGTTGGATTGTTTTTTTAATGTTGGGTTTTCAGTGTTCTTTCGGTATTCCAGAGACTGGTCCTTTGTTGGATATATGGTTTATAAATATCTTCTCCCAGTCTGTAGCTTGTCTTTTCATCTTCTTAACAAGATCTTTTGCTGAGTAGAAGTTTTAAGTTTTATTGAATTTTATTTAAATTGGAAAATTTATCAATTTTCCTTTTATGGTCTCACTTTTGATGTCCAGTCTAAGAACTCTGCCTAGCACTAGATCCCTAAGATTTCCTTGTTTTTTTCCTAAAAGATGTATAATGTTATGTTTTACATTTAAGTCCATGATCCATTATGAGTTAAATTTTTTATAAGGTATGAGACTTAGGTTGAAGTTTTTTTTTGTTTTTGCTTTTTGCATGGGGATGTCTACTTACTACAGCATCGTTTTTAGTAAAATCTATCATTCCTCCATTGAATTGCATTTGCACCTTTGTCAAAAATCAGTCATGCATATATGTGTGGGTCTCCTCATTGATCTGCCATATCACACAGTTTTTGATTAATGTAGCTGTATAGTAGATTTTGAAATCAGATAAACTGATGCCTCCCACTTCATCCTTCTTTTTCAAAATTGTTTTAACTATTATACTCCTTTTCCTTTTGATAATGGAATAAACATGTTTACATATTAAAATATCATGCTGGCATTTTGCTAGGAATGGCAGTAAATCTGTATATCAATTGGGGGAGAATTGATGTCTTTATGATGTTGAGTCTTTTATTCTTTGAATATGGTGTCTCTCCATATTTTAGTTTCCTTTTTATTTCTTTCATGATCATTTTGTGGTTTTCAAAATGCAAGCCGTGTGTGTGTGTTAGAGTTATATCTAAGTAATTTTTTTTGTTCATTGCTAGTATATGAAGATATACTAGCACATCTTGGTGAATATCACAGCTTGGTGAACTCACTTATTAGTTTTAGGAGGGTTTTTTTTTTTATTTTGGTAGAATTTCTTAGGATTTTCTACAGAAACAATATGCCCTCTGCAAATAAGGACAGCTTTCTTTCTTTCTTTCCAATCTGTATGCCTTTTATTTCCTTTTCTTGCCTTATTGCAATGGCTGAATAAGGGTGGTGATAGGAGACTTCTTTGCTTTGCTCAAGATGTTAGGAGGGTTTCCATGTTTGTTTGTTTGTTTGTTTTTAACTTAAAGCTAAAATACAACCTTCTAGTTCTTAAAGATAGAGTAAAATGCTTTCCTATTTCAAAACATTTTTCCTGTACTGGATATTTAACAACTGCCTTATCACCATGTGATGGCATTTAATTTTAATCTAGTCTAGAGGAGTTAGTCTATGCTCAGTATACGTAAACTCCTATTGTTTTTATTAGGAACCACTTGATAAATTTTGTGGAGCATACTGCTGCTATTTCCCAGAAAGTACTTTTGTCACAAAGTGAGTTTATATATATTTAAAACCTCTCTCTGTATAAAACTCCTACTTTCTTCCTGGGGTAGAAGTTATTTATATACTGTGTGCACATAGTTTCTGATTGGTCTGTCACATATAATATAGCAGTTAAATTCAATTTTTAAGTATAAAAAGTTTTTCTCCACCTTGGGGATTAGTTTATACATGGTGCAGAGATCTGACATTCTTCTCGTGGCAGTAAACAGAGGAGACCTAGGGGAATCCTGCCCCATTTGGGAGTACAGAATATGTGACCATCTTTTTTTTCTTTTCTTTTTCTTTTACTTCTAGAAAAAACAGTGTCAGGATGAGGTCCCAACCTAGGTGGTCAGAGCTGGCTAAATACAGATGATCCTGCTGAGCAGTTTAGGCCAGTTTAACTCCTACTTGATCACATGCCCTAGTTTAGGGTCTGTTTAGGGTCTAATTTATGGGTTTTTATAATTCTAATTATTTATCATTTAAAACTGCAAGTTTATAACATGTCTGTTTTTTGACGACTCAGATTAAACTGAAAAGAATATGAACACACACACTGTGTGTGCGCGCCCACGTGCGCGCGCATGTGTGCGTGTGTGTGTGTATGTGTTTAGAAGAGGGCAAGCAGTTAAACATGGGAAGTAGTTTCTAGTTCCTAGTAGCTTGTAATTTTATGATTACAGTTTTAAAACCCAGTTTTACAACTGAAATTTGCCTTGATTGGTTAGTGTCTTCTGGTAATTAACCTCCAAATCATCAGCATGACATCTTGTTACAAGGAATTGAATCTAATTTTCTTATATCAAGGCTGTTTTTAGAAACAGTACATTGTATATCTACATTGTAGCAAGAATTGAATGTACCCAGGCAGGTACTTGCAGATTCTTTTTGAAGTGTAAGTTTCTTCATCCTTCTTTCTGTCAGATGTTAGTTTCCTATTCTACCATAGCACATGAAAGGTGTGTGAGTGCACAGAATTTGGGAACATCAGGTAATATCTCGACTAGACTATATTCACTGATTTCAGTGCTAGGTGATCCAGAGTTAAAAATAGTGTTCTTATAGGGGAGGGGTCGCAAATTTTACATTTGAATACTAATTATAGGAGGTGGTGTTGATCAGCCCCTTAGGGGCGTGGGCTTTGGGATCCAACAGACCTTGTAGCTCTGAGGAGATTTACAGAACTTGTGTGGCATCCTCATCAGTACATTGGACATAAATAAGTGCCTTTAGAGGTATTTTGAGTCTTGAATTAGATAATGTGGGTAAAGCAGCCTGCTACATTATACTATTAATGTTAATCAGTAACTCATGTTGATTTCCCTTGGAGCTCCTTCTGGCACGATTTGTGCCCCAGGCATGAGGGGAAAGAGGCAGAACGTCCGACCAAGTGAGATGCCCAATAATGGATTTTTTTTTTTTAAGATTTAATTTATTTGACAGAGAGAGAGAGAGTACAAACAGGCAGAGTAGGAGAGGGGGAAGGAGCCCAATGCAGGGCTCAGTCCGAGGACCCTGGGATCCTGACCTGAGCCAAAGGCAGATGCTTAACCAACTGAGCCACCCAGGTGTCCCCCAATAATGGATCTTTGTTGTAAATCTGGAATGTGGATATTGGGTGTCCTTAAAATAAAGTGCACTTACATGACCACTAGCTGGGCTGTGTGTACTGAAAGTGTGGGTTGGCAGTAGCTGCCTAATCTAATTATGGATGGTTTCTCAGTGTCCCCAGCCTTCTAGCTGCTGCCCATATCCCCTGCAGACCCTGCTTCTCTCACTCTTCCCTTTCTGTGCCTGGTCTATGGTTGCCCCAGAAATCCCAAGCACTTGTAGGCTTCAGCACGTACAGCCTCCTTAATCAGGTATCCAAAGCAAGCTGCTGAGGTCTGTGGCTGAGTGTTAGAGTTTTCAGCAAACGACCTTAGTACAGGTTGTGTTCATTGCAGCCACATGGGGGTCGCACCTGTTTTAAGGCCAGGAGAAGTAGAACAAGGTGAGGGAATCTTAAAGGCGTAACCTGGTTTCTTTGGCTCATCTGATGAGACTGAGGATAATTATCATTGTTGTAAAGAGTTCTTCAGTTTGTTAGCCGTAGATTTTTTTTTTCTTTTATAACGAAGAAGGAGAAAAACCCTGTTAACCGTTATGAACAGATCACCCACTTGAAAGAAAGCTGCTCATTGCAGGAAAGCACCCAGGTCTTAGTGTGTGGGACCTGAGAACATGGGTGATCTCCATGTTGACTTTTTAATACAGCGAGAAACCCCTCTCTTTTATTTGTGTTGGGGCAAAAAAAAAAAAAAAAAATCTAGATTTATGTGTATATTGTCCCTCACGGGACTTGTTTAGAATGGTCTGGGGAGGACATTGTTCTCAGGCCATGTCCCCAGTCCCGGGACGAATGTGAACACTTTCTTTGTTGCCATCCTAATCTTCTCCTAAGTCATGGAGAGTTGATCCTGACTTGGGCATTCCTTCCCTCCCTCACCCACTTGAGGATTGCTCAGAGACCAGGTTCCGGATTGAAATGGCACTATTTCTGGTTGTTGATGACATCCCCTAAGCCTGCAATGCAGTTTAAATATCCACAAGAGTGCCCGGGATCCATCAGCACCCGTTCGGACTTGGTCATGGGACCTGGGGGTGGAGGTTGCTGGGTAGAGCATCCCTTTCCTGGCTCCTCAGCAGTGGGACTCCAGCATGATGTGGGTACACAGGTCTCTCGGTTTTCTGCCCTTTCCTGAGCCAGCCTGGCCTGCAGAATAGAATTAAGTCACTGTCCGCACATCTCCTTGCTAACCTGACTTTTCGGCATGGCTATATTCAGGGCTTGGGTAGAAAGTGCCCCCGCAGCTTTCCCAAATAAAACACCTTCAGACAAATACAAACACTGTTACTCCCAAAACCACCCACCTCAAAATTGTGAAATTTTCAGGTTGGCTAAATCCGAGAGAAGGTGCTGGAACATGAGCAAATGCAAAATGTAGCTAGAGAGGTTTGCCTTTCACAATCCAAATTAAAAGTAATGTAGCCCTCCCCGAAACACACACACCTTTACTAGAATCCTTGAACCCTTAGAAAGAGGGTATCAAGGATACTATACTGGCTGATCCTGAAAAAGATGATCACTCACACTCATTCCAGGTACACTTCTTTTTATTTTTTAATTTTTTATTGTTATGTTACTCACCATACAGTACATCATTAGTTTTGGATGGAGTGTTCCATGATTCATTGTCTGTGCATAACACCCGGTGCTCCGCGCAGAACGCGCCCTCTTTAATACCCATCACCGGGCTGACCCATCCCCCCACCCGCCTCCCCTCTAGAACCCTCAGTTTGACTCCAGGTACACTTCTAACTAAGATGAGTTCTGCATTAGAAGCACTCTGTGGAAACTCCCAGAAGCCTCAGCTTAGAAGGAAAGAATTGGAATACTCAGCTGGTAGTTTCTGGTCGGGGTATATCTCTGGTTTTTGAATGGGGGGCACGTTCTTTTGTGCGTGTGCCCAAGGGGCCATTTATGGCATGAGAACGTGTCATTTGAAGAGGCCTAAAGGAGGCAAAGGAGAGATGGGAATGATTCTCAGGGCTGCATCTTTGTGAGGGAGAGTGGGGGGTCTCAGTTTGCATGCTGCGCTCCATGATAGATTTGCCTCTGGGTCCTCCACAGTCCAATGATGGCCAGGGGATTTTTTCCCCCCACTTCTCTGGTGTTTTCCTTTTGGTAACTGGATTAGTGATCACCGTATGTCAGTGAAGAATGCTGGGGTGACCTGCACATGCCCGTGCTATATCGAGGGGCTCTGTGCAGAGCAAATGTTTGATATGCCCTCCGAAGGGCCAGATGTTCATCTGAAAGCATCAGATGTATGCTACCTGCAGATTTTTTTTTTTTTTTTTTTAAAGATTTTATTTATTTGAAAGAGACAGCAAGAGCAGGAGGGGAGCAGGGAGCCCGACTCGGGACTTGATCTCAAGACCCTGGGATCATGACCTGAGCTGAAGTGAGACACTTAACCGACTGAGCCACCCAGGTGCCCAGATTTATTTATTTTTTATTAAGATTTTACTTATTTCAGAGGGGGAGAGAGAGAGATGGAGGGAGTGAGAGAGAGAAAGTATAAGTATAAGTGGGGGGAGGAACAGAAGGAGAAGCAGACTCCATGCTGAGCAGGGAACCCAACATGGGGCGCAATCCCAGGACCCTGGGATCATGACCTGAGCCGAAGGCAGGCGCTTAACCGACTGAGCCACCCAGGCGCCCTGTGCCACCTGCAGAGTTAGAAAGGAACCTGCTCATGCGCATGGATGCTGTGGTTGCCCTAATTCCAGAGCTCCAAGGAGAGGAGTGTCTAGGACATGGAAGATGTTAGACTCAGAAGTGCAGGTATTTCTCTGGGGTGGGGGTGGGGGGTGGAGATAGTCCCTGTGTCAGGAGCTGGGGCCAGTGAAAGGTCAGAGGGAAGTTCTCTTGTCTTCTACATCACAGACTCTCTTCCTGTTCTCTGGGCCCCGTCACACCCTACGTGCTTCTACTGAGAGATGCCAGGGTCTGCTTACATATAACGTACACCCTTCCATGAAAGGATTTCTCAGGTGTTTATCGAATGCCGGTCTCCCTCCGCAGGGGCATCTTTTGCCTGGTTGCACGTACGTAATGATGGCAGCTTTGCAGTTTGGGTAATTCTTCCAACTGTGTGTTTACCGCTCGGCCTTGCTTGGGGCTCCCTGAGGATGCCCCCGGTTGGCACTGAGCCCTGACAGCTCGGGGAGGGTGGTGGGGGACTGTCCTCTCTTCTGCACTCCGGTGGGTGAGTCAGCTCAGGGTGGAGGCTATGCAGGAGCAGCTCCCATAATCTTTGCATAATACACATTTTCTCTCTCCTTTTCTCTTTTTGGCCTGATATCTTCATGGTTTGGGGCAGGGCGGTAGGCTTCCTGCTTATTCTCTGTGGTTTCTCAGCAGTAACTTCTAGCATCTATTTCAGTTAATGAAAGCAGTTGAATTTTTGTGCGCAGTAATCAGTTACATGTTATTTTTTCTAACTTTTAACTTAGAAACTAGTTTTAACGTGGCTTCTTGCCTGCTTCCTTGCCTGCTTCCTTGCTTACTCTCCAAGTCTCTAAAGGTAGACCATGGTGATAACAGAAGAGAACACGTGAGCTCATGGCTTACTTTTTCCAGTTCACTTTCCTGTTCATTTACCTTTCTGTAAAATGGAAAGACAAACAAGCAAACCCTTAAGGCTAACTCAGATCACCACTGCCAACTTCTTTCTTTGTGCGTAAGTAGTTACATTATTTCTAGGTTATGCCTTCTTTATTTATCTTTCAAAGAAAAAAAAAGTCCCTCACACTATTTACAAGAACGCATTGTTCTAGGCCTGTATGATTGCGTCTCTGACGCTTTCTTCCATTTGGAACCATGGGGGCGATAAGGTTGATGTTAGCTGGCTAGCCTTTTTTTTTTAAAACGACAAAAAACCATAGTCTTAATTTATACCATGATCATTTTCATTACATATATAGTGTGTTTCTCAGAAAACTCAAATGTCACAATTCCAGATTCTGTGATTGATGTCTCATGTTCTCCCTTCCTCTGTCCATCACCTCCCTGCTCCTGATTTCTGGTCCTTTCCTTGGAGGAGGTAGTTTTCTTCCATTTGAATATTAAAGATTCCGTGCCATACAGAGAAGGTGACATGTCATTTCTTAAATGTAATTACATGCAACTGTGACTTTTGAAGTGCACCTTTAAAATTAGGCCATTGAACTTTTTCTATGGGGGAGGGGCTGTACAGTTTGGATGATGATCTTACAGTTTAATAAGGAAAAAAATAAATAAACCAGGCTGCACAGGGCATGTGTTCTTAAATCCTGTGACCAGGGTGGGTAACCCAGGGGTTCTTTCATGGCCTTAGGAGGGTTGTGTCTGCTTAATGAGGCAGAGTTTCTGGAGGGAGATGGTCAGAGAAGGGGCTCCTGGGGCTCAGAGGAAAAAAGAAAGTTCAGACACTGAAAATAGCCCAGATTTGCTTTGGGTATACTCCATCTGCCAACATTTAATATCTGTGACTTAGCCAGAGGGAATGCATATTAACCGTTCAGTTTCTGTGGCGAGACTTTGCCCCCCTGAGGATGCTCTGTGAAGGAACCAGTGGCTCTGTTCCAACACAAGGGGAAGGGGCTGGGACAGGGGATGGAAGGCAGGAAGTAGCAGGAGTGCAGGGGGCATCCTGCTTGGTACTGTTCCAGGTGGCCAAGCATATCTGGCATTTTGGGGTGCTGGTTGTGCTGTGATGCTGTGGGTCTGAGTACCAGGGGGGTGCAACATAGAGTGAAGAGGGCACTTGGGTGACCTGTGTCCTTGCCTAGAAAGGTCATCAGATTTTTTTGTTTAAAAGAAGCGGGGGAGGAGAGGGGGGAACGCCTGTGTGGCTCAATCAGTTAAGTGACTAACTCTTGATATTGGCTCATGAGGTCATGATCTCATCGATCGTGAGGTCGAGCCCCGCATTGGGCTCACGCCAGCGTGGAGTCTGCCTGTCCCTGCCCCCACTCGTTTTCTCTCTCTCCAATAAGTAAATAAATAAATTCGTAAAAAATAAATAAAAGAGGTATGTGAAGGAGCCTCAGGGATCATTTCTGCCTCCCCATCCTTCCAGGTGACACCCCTCCATAGGAGTGGGACAAACCGGCACAGAAGCCATCATAACTGCCATGTGGAGGCACGTCCGAGGATGCTTATCTCAAATTCATTTTGCACCTCGCAAAAGGGCTGTGATGCCATGGGCGGAACAGATCGGCAGAGCCCAGGGACCTGGGAAGAAGGCTGCTTCTGGAGTCTGGAGCCTCTGGGCCTTGCTGTTTTTATGGGCCTGGCAAAGCCTCTGGCCTCCCTGGTCTCTTCCCACTGTAAGACCTTTCTGTCTTTGGCCCTGAGGGCATATACAGAAGCAGAGAAGGGGTTAACTTCTTGCCCTCGCAGAGATATGAAGAAAAAATAGTTAACAGCATTAAAACCAAGTTTAAAACTTCTCCTGTCTTATAAAACCTATTTTCCCCCCATTTCTTATTGAATCATGTAGTCAAGCTAAATCAAATTGACAAGAGTTCTCACTACCCTAAGTATGGGTATTCAGTTCACTTACTTTACAATGCTTAACACAAAAGCAGAGAATGATATTGGTAAATGTGAAGAAAAGATCATGTCCTCCCCCCTTTTTTTACAACTTTTTTTATTTGTTTGTTTTTGTTTGTTTGTTTTTTAAGTAGGCTTCATGCTCTGATGTGGGGCTTGAATTTGAACTCATGACCCTCGGATTAAGAGTCACATGCTCTACCAACTGAGCCAGCCAGGCACCCCTCATTTTCTTTTTAATCTTCTTGAAGCCCCCTAGCCAGATAACTCTCGTCTCATACAAACTAAAACCATTCCTAAGCCTTCATTGGGCTGAAGCTTGTCCCAAAACTTTTGTGAAAGTTTTGTAGCATTAAGTTCATGTTCAAATGGTTTGATGATGATGGATTCTTAATTAGAAATTACTTAATGATGCCTAATGGACTATTGACTAATAAATGTTACAACATATTCTTTTAGACCCTAAATCATATTCTTAGGGAGCCAGGGAGGTCTTGGGGTGTGGTTGCTTTTGTTATGAACTGTTATACTGTTCGTCAAATGCAACAAATAGGTATCTCAAAAGACTTACAGAAGCAACAACTAACTGGTTTGTATCTTTTCCTTTAATTATTTTAATTTATTATTTTTGACTTAGTATTAAACTTATTTGGGGGTTTACTTTTTTTATTGTTAAATTTTACGCGCAAAAGGATGAAAATTGGTGAACTGTTCAAACAGATTAACATCCCTCTCTATGACCACCTACTGTGTAACCACTTGTGGTCTAAAACAAGGACAGTTTTCCAACCCATTGGTATCATAGATGGACAGATCCTTTCACCATTTGATGAAGAGTAAAACGTATGGATGAATCTTGGAAACAAGATGCCAAGTGAAAGAAGCCAAGTCACATATTATATTATATCTGACTCCGTTTTAATTTGTAAGTTGGTGAAAATGCTGGTGTGACCAGTAAAGGTTGGGTGTATTTTAGTAAACAGAGTTATAGTGCTAAGAATGAGTTCAGATTCAAGGCACATGTGATGTAGTTAATGCTGTGCACATTTATTGTGTGGTGTGGCAATGATGTACAAATAGAAGGTAGCACATTGAAGGTTCCTGTTACTTTACACAAACACAGATGGAGCATTTCAGTAGTATGGTTTGCAGGGGGAGAAGCAGAAGAAGGAAAGAGGGAAGTTGGCAGAGTGAAAAATCCGCTCTAATTACTTCCAGTACATAATCTAGATATGGATCCTCGTCTAGCAGGGGGTGAAGTAGAAGGGGTTAGAGAAGTTTTCCCCTTTATAGGGCCAACCAAACAGTTAAGAGAAAAATCTCCTTTTGTCCTCCCTATTACCTTAAACACCCCCACATTCCCTTCTTATGGACTACTTGAGTCAGATTGCCTTCCTAACGTTAAGCTTTAAGGTGCAAATGGCTGACAGAGCTCTCTTCGCTCAGCACCTGACCCCCATTTATCTGCTGATTCAAATGAGTGTTTAATTGGCAGACTCCAAATGAGTCTAAATGTATCGGAGATGAAATCGAAGCCTTCAAATGGTAGCCGTTTAAGGTCAGGAAGGAGTGAAGATGCCTGGCACCCACACAAATACCCATTGTTATATGAACTTAGTTAGCATTTATGAGACATTTTCATGTCTCTTGAAAGACAGGAGCACTCACAAGTGAGATTTCTGAGTGAGATTCAATCTCTGGAAATTTGGAAGACAAATTGGCAAAATCTCTAATTTCAGAATGTGCCTTTTGATTTGATCTTTGTTTGGAAAGAGGTTTTTAAAGTAAAAGCTACCAATGTGTGGCCATTTTCATCAAAGGCTAAATTCTGGCGGGTACTTAGTATGCAGGTTACCATATTAAGATCATTATGGCTGGCACAAATCGTGGGCTCTTTCATTCATATATATACATATAAAATATATATACATATATATATTTTTTAAACCTCCTTAGGTGGAGGCAGGTGTGAGGCCAGACCCAAGGCCCATATTTTAAACAATCATCATTCCTCTTAACAACTGGATATTTTTCCTTGAATTTACTGTGTTTTTCTTTTAGAAAAGTTTGCTTTAGTTTCTGGATATTTTGTACCGATATTCTGTGTCTAAACAAAAGAATTTTCTGTTGTTGTTCAATAAGAGTTGATATTTTGTTGGGGGTTGCTTCCTGTGAGAGTCCCAGTACAGATTTAAGTTCAGCAGGCTTTTGAACCGGATGTTTCTATGTGCTAAAACTCTGTAAACACGTGTAGCTTTGTCTACCATTGTATATCGCTGTATTGATTTTTTTTTTCTTCCTGAAAAGCCCTGGCCTGTCTTTTCTATGCTGATACAAAGGCTGGCCTGTTCCCCAGGGGCCACTGCAAGAGAACCTCTAGGGTGTGCGCACTATTAGATATTACTGTTTGTGAAGTCACTCCAACTTCTCTTGCACTTGATCCTGAAATTCCATTAAGAGTTGAATGCTATGTGAAGTTTCTTTGTCAAAAAAGAATACATGTTTACTCAACAGATCCAGTTGTCAGTCACTGACAGATGTGAAAATTAACACAGCAAAACATCTTCCTTTTAGGAGGGGAAAACAAGTACTTGAAAAAAAAATCTCGTATTGTCAATAAACGAATCCATCTTAAAAGCATTTTCAACCATTTGTCATGAAAATGGAGGCCTCATCATGTTTCAGGGCTTATGGAAAGCCAGCATATATGTAATCAAATGCTTCTGTTACTCTTATTGTTGTAGGCATAGGGCTTCGCTCTGCAGACTCAGACTACTCCTGATTTTGGCACTGTCACGATACATTTCTCTTTAAAAAGAAAAGAAGCTATATCCCAGGGCTCTTCTGTGCTGAAACACAAGAAGCTAGACTGTTAAAATGACAGTTTAGATGTTGTTATTTTGATGGAAATATTAGTAAATATGTCATATTATCCTTTGATAAATATAGCTTAGGTTGTATATTCTGATGCCTAAGATTTTATGAAAGCAATATCCTTTGCCTCAAATCTCTTCCGCTGCATTAACAGCAATCTGTAATTTACATCCAGAGGTCTGTAGTCAAAAGACTATATTAAGAACTTTTTCTTAAAAAAAAAAAGATTGTATTTATTTATTTGATACAGAGAGAGGGAGAGCAATCACAAGCAGGGGGAGCTGCAGAGGGAGAGGGAGAAGCAGGCTCCCCACTGAGCAGGAAGCCCAAGGCGGGGCTTGATCCCAGGACCCGGGGATCATGACCTGAGCCGAAGGCAGGTGCTTAACCACCCAGGCGCCCCTGGCTATGTTATGACCTTTTATTTCAACAAAAATACAGCTCTATCCTAAGAGCGAACACCGATGAATCTTTGGGACCCTTAAGGTAGAGTGTCCCTGACATACATGCATTAATATTTTTGCTAGGACTTTAATAGCTTTGCTTTTGCAAAAAGGCAAAAAAAGGAAGGTGATTTCAGGTGGGAAATTCTGGTTTTCAAACTGAGCAAGGTGGACGATGGTGAGTTATTTACGTAGAGGCCGTGACAAGCGTCCGGTGCATTCCTGTCCAGAAAGGAAATGCTGTTGTGAGAACGAGTCCCCTCTGGGTTCAGCCCTGTGACCGAAAGACATTGTTCCACAGCTGTGGGTTTATCAAGTGTCACACACTGAATACTTCTCTCTGGCATATTTAGAGAAACCAGCCTGGACTTCTGTAGTTTTGGATTCCTGGCTGTAGATTTGGATTTTATTAGATGGCTCTTGGAAGTACTTTTCAGGTGGATGTTGATTTCATGCCAGCTATCTGAGATGATTCTCCCCAAAAATGGGTGGGTCTATAGGATACATTCTGTGTCAGAGAGATGTTATCCACGGTGGTGTTCAGATTGATTATGTGTGAGAAGGAAAAGAGCAGAGAAAGAGAACCCAGGCCCTACCTCCCACACAGCTCTGTGAACGGCCTAATGCTTCCCTAGGATGAGCCTGTTACTGTTTTTATTTAGAAAATGGACTTGGAAATCAGTCCGTAAACAGACCGTCTCCGTTAGACAAGCAGCATTCTCATGTGTCTGTGACAAGTTCTGTTTCCCAAGGAATGTCCTCCACAGCGCTTTACGTGCAATGACCGCAAACTTCTGTACTAATGTTAACGTTTGCTGTCATTTGGTTGTGACAAAATTGGCCATGGGTTTCAAAACGGAATAATTTCAGAGCCTTTCATTTACAGTTTGGGAGACACTTAAAATACCAAGCGATCTTGATTGATTATAGACTCTCGAACGGGGAGGTGTTCTAAGTATCTCCTCGAAGCAAGACTCCCCCGCCTCTTGACCCGCACCATCTTAGGCCTGAGTCTTCAACCTTGCTTTATGGATGTCAGCATTTGTACTATGTAATCTTTGACCTTCTCCCTTCCCTTCCAAGCCATGAGCTGATTGTTTACATGTTAGTGTTGCTATCAGTTTGGACCAGAAGTCATGAATCTTTCCTTGCCCTTAAACCTCACTGTGGGTCAGCTTAAGGAAGAATCTGGATCTGCTGATGGGTCAACGCTGAATTATGTGAAAAGTAATAACACTTAACCCTCAAGTCCACAGATAAAGTAAGTGGGAAAAGAACTGAATATGATAGCAGTTGTAAATTATTTAGGAAATAGCTAAAAGGTAAGTTTATATTTAACTAAAGTTTAGAAAAACAAGGTTAAAGAGGGTGGGAAGCAAAAGAATCATAGAAACTCCCTTTAACTCATACGCTGCCGTATTCTTCCTTTGCCCTCTAAGCTTGGTTAAGTAGTCATTTATTTTATGTCTTAAAAAGCATAACCATGTGTATTAATAAGTTAAACATTTAATGATACACAGATTACTATATTAGAATCGATCTAACATAATATGAAGAAATGACCTAACTTTAAGAAGCACATTTTACATACGCCATTTCTTGTAATCATTGCTTCTAGCTGGAGCGTGTCAAATTTTGGGGATAACGTTATCCCTTTGTATTCTCCACATTTTCTTCCCAGTAATATGAAGCACCTATTTAAATTACCTTTGGCAAGTAAAATAACCAGATCAACACTGAGGTTTATAATGTACCTTTAGAATATGTATAATACTGAAGACAACATACCTCTCAAGTGTGGTTTGCACACATCTCTGCCCGGTGGACAGACTGCCATGCTCCGTTGCATATCCCAGCAGGTGGCCCAGTGCTCAGGCATGGCCCTGCTCCGCGAGCACAGGAAGGGGCAAGTGGCCGGCAGGAGGCATGACCTCTGTGGGCCAGGCGTCATGCTGGGGACTGTGCTTGCAAGGGTGGGCATCCCCCAGTGTGCTGGCTGGTTGTAGTAGACCTCTGTGTGCCTCAGGAGTCAGGAGGAGAGGACAGTAAAGGTGCCTGGGGGGAGTATGCGTGGGGGTTGGGGGGAGAGGTTTATTTTGGGATTTGCTGTCAAAGCCCAGCTGCTCACCTTTGGACAAATCCCAGTGCTATTGAGAGAGTCACCTGCCAGGGATGTTGAGGAAGCAAGAACTTGGTGGGCAAGCATTCCATTTCTTCCACAGATGCTGAACTCCTGCCCTGTGCCAGGCACTCTCTGGAGCTGAGAATCCTTCAGAGAGCAAAAGTGGCAAGGCTAGCATGGTCCTGCTATGTCTAAGGGGGACACTTTTGTCCTTCCAATAGCAGAACCTTCTCTGGTGTCTCTGCACTCCACTAACATGGTCTCAGCTGCTGGGATCTCATGACTGGTCGTTGGTGATTTTAATCTGGATTTCTCCACTTGTGTTCTAACACATGATTCAATTTACTCAATAATTTAAGTCTTTTGTATGTATTTTCTCTCTCTGTCTCCCCTTCCTCCCCCCCCCCCCCCACTGATGAGCTTTGCAAGGGCAGGTATCTTTTTTGTTTTCCTTGCACATGTCTCCTAAGCACCTAGACAGAGCCTGAGTCACCAAAGCTTCAGTAAATGTTTGCTGAATGTGTGTTCACACTGGATTTGTTTGAACACTCTCACTTATGAATCCTGTTGAAGTCCTGGGAGGGTATCTGTCTCTCAAAGCCACAGTCCTGGGGTGTCTTGGGGGTGGGTGAGCTTGCTTCCACCTTTTCTCCAGGCTGATTGAGTTGGTCCCTGGCATCCCTCACGGCGCTGCCCCCTCCCCTGCGCTGGGGCCGAGCTCCGGGCCCACAGTCACATTTTGTGGTTCCTGGCTTCCCCAGCAGTCATGACAGCAGCACCATTAAGCATCGCACCTGCTTTCTCCGAGGCCTTGAGGATAGCTTTTCCCCTTCGGGGAAGTCACCTGATGTCCTTACTGCGTAGGAAACGCGTCTGAGGCTTCAGGAGCTTGGTGTTAGCCCCCAGGGCTGTGGTTGTCACCCGTTTTTGAGTGGCTGTCTCCCAGGCAGCTGTGAGAGCCGCTGTAAAGCCCACTCAGGGAGAAGGTACACCTGCTGCCCGGTGTTTGGACAGGGAGCGCCATGCAGCCCCTGTTGGCTGTGCACGGAGTTGCGCATCTGTGGTGACAGATGTTGGGCTGTTATTTAGTAACTTGGATTTGTTTTCCATTGTGCAGAAGCCACCTCTAGGTCCTCAGTGCTTCCAGCAGCCATCACGGAAAGCCAATCAGGAGGGGGCTGTTTTCCGGGGCCCTGGGTGCTTCACTGAGGAAAAGCTGCAGGGTGTATGTCCCCCAGCCCCTTTCCTGCACCTGTGCTTTTAGTTTTTGAAGAATGTCCACATACATACCACCATCCGTTCAGAAAGATGGATCAAGGGCACTGTTGCACGGTGGTAGCCAGAGATACCTGCTTGGATAGAAACGTCCTAGTGGCAAAAACAGACAGCAAACCTTAGCAAACAAGTAACAACATCAGACAGTGATAGAATAACTGGTGGGGGTGGGGGCTTTGGGTCAGGCTCTTGGAGAGGGCATTCCTGGGGAAGGGGCAGGTGCTCTGAGACCATGAGTGAGCCAGGAGACGTGGGTAAGCGGTAGAAGATGAGCATGAGATGGAAGGGTCCCAAGGTGGGAAGGATCTTCTGGTTCGGGGAACAAGAGCCATTTATTCACTCCACAAGTATCCTTCCTGAACACCCGCCCTGTGCCAAGTGCTGGTGTGGGAGTAGAGTGGTGGACAAAACAAGGTCTCTCCTTCATGGCATTTTTGTTAAAGGAGGGATGGCAGATAGGGGGGAGGGGTTTGGGTGGGGTGTGCTCTTCTGGGGCTGGAGTGTTCTTTTATAGAGTGTGCTTGGAGGTGACGGCATTTGGCCAGAGACCTGAAAGAAGGGGCGCAGGAAAGCAAGGAGGCCAGAAGGCCATGTGCAGCAGGTCAGTTGGGGCCGGAGGCCATGGTAAGGACTTTGGCTTTGACCCTGACAGGGGCTGGCAGGGTTCTGAGCAGAGGAGTGATCTGAGCCGTGGCATCCCAGCTGCTGAGCTGAGAATAGACCACGGGGCACAGATAGAAGTAGAGTAGTAGATGGAGATGGTGGCCACAGTCCAGGGCAGTGGGGGGGGGGGGGGGGAGGCAGTCAGAGTCTGGAAGCACCAACAGAATGGGCAGCGGCCTATGGGATGGCAGGGAAGGAGGAAGAGACTGCCCAATATCACACATTTAGTTAGGTACAAACTTCACTAAATGATGGGTGTCTTAGTATGTATTTTACTGTTCCTCTCAGGAAGTTACCACATCTTTGGATAACCGTGCCCACCCCTAAGGGCGTAAGAAGCATTTGGGGCCAGGGACAATTTAGGTATCAAAATCTCACTAAATTTGTTTCTCCTCAATGACTCATGTACCGCCCCCCCCCACCATGGGCCCCACCAAAACGGTCATGGGTACACGTAAAGCATGTTTGTGGTCACAGAAAACCTACAGAGAACCACAGACCCGCCGGTCTCTGCACGGGAGCCCTCACACAGTGGCCAGAGGTCTGAGAGCAATTTAAAAAAAAAAAAAAAAAAAAAGAAGATTATTGTGGATTCTGGGCTGCAGCCGCCAGGTGTGGGTAATCTCTTTATAAAGCTTGGCATAATTTCTATAAGACTTGTTTATTTTGCTCTCAGCTTGTTATCTTGACATTTTTGCCTTTGAAGAGGTTATAGAATTATTGTGATTTAATCACAGACCAGGTATTTCACAAGATTCATTTGCTATCCAAATTATTTTCTTGTTTTTTTGGCTGTCAGTCCATGGGCGAAGGTTGGGGGAGGGGCTGCCTTGGGGGAGAGAATGTGGTAGAAATCAATGTTTACCTAAGGAGAGTGCTGAGGGCTTTTATTACAATCTCCCGGCGCCTGGCTAGAGAGCATGTAGGAACATGAACTCCTGGTCCTCAGCCCCAGTGAGCAGGGTGGGATTATGGAGGGATGGTGGTATTAGCATTCGTATTTTCTGGAAATGTAACAGACTCCCCTGACCCCTGGCCATAGGAGATTTTGAAGCCCTGTTTGTTTTGCGAGAGTTGAGTGGGGACCAGATAGCAGCTCTGATCATCTTGTCTCTGGAGTGAATTTATATCTCAATTCACCAGAAGAAAGCTCTGGTATTAGGGCAACAAGAATGGTTTTATCCCTGTCTTCCCTTCCTGCACTCTGTTCCTATTTAATTCTTGCATTAAAACCATTCCTGGTAAATTAGAACCTGCTCTTGTGTTCAGGCCTTGTTTTTATGAAGGGTGTTGAGTCTAAAGCAACTGATAGCCTCTCATTTTTCATGGTGAGGTCTGACTTTCCTAAGGGAGGGTGTGCTTGAGCCGGGCTGGTTCATTTGCAAGCACCGGCCTCCCTGGGCCTGGGAGGTGGTAAGTGATGCTGGTCCATGGAAAAGACACTGGACTTGCAGGGATGCAGCATATTGGCTGTTGACTTGTGTGTGTGAAGTAATATTAAGAAATAAAGTTGTATCTTACCTCCTTAGCGTTTCTAGCATGGCTGTAAAAAGTTTGAGGATGGCGATACCAAATTAAGAGTGGACAATCAAGAAATGCCCCCTCTTTAGGAAATCGGTTGCCACCTCCACCTTCATTTGGCAATCTTTAGATAAACTGGCAGCCCCCATGTTACCAACAAGGTAGAACTTTTGATTCTCGCTTTTTATCTTTTTTTTTTTTTTTTAATGATAGGGAGGTGAAAGATTCGGAGTATGACTCAGCAGATGGGAATCCCTTTAACAACATGCTGCGCGTGTTAGAGTTAGAACTGCTACCGAAAAAGCTCTGCAGAATGCCCTCTGTCTGTTTGGGTAGCAGATCTGGAGACAGACAGAAGCAGCAGACTTCCCAAGAGAAGGCAAACTCCGTGGTCCTGTCTGAGGGATTCTCTTTGTCTCAATTGTTTTGCCTCTGTCTTGGAAAACAGACGCAGATCCAGTCCTGATTCCTGCAGCTGCTGGGGCAAAGCAGGCTTTTTATGAATGAGGTCCAGGAGGGGGAGGAGAGGGCTTGAGTTACACCAGCAGTTGGGTAATGCATTTCATTCACTCCCAGCCATCTAGCCCGGCCTTTATTTTAAAGGATATTGTTCACTTTGGGCGATTCAGATTAGACTGCTTCCCCCCCCCCCCCCCCCCCCCCCCGCCCTGGCAACTGTCGGTAAATTAGAACACTAAGCATGTGTGTGTGTTAATAGTTTTTTGTGTGTGGTTTGTTTTTGGGTGGGGGGGAGGTTTTTTTTTGTTTGTTTTTTTTTGTTTTTTTTGAGTGTTTGCTCATTTAGTTGGGGGAAACGGTAGTAGAGATGAATTGAGAGAAAGGAAGAGAAGGCATTGTCATCCCTGGGAGCCTTAGTTAGGTCTCTGTGCCGGTACCCTTCTACGAGGAGGCAGGTGGGGTCCCTCTGCCCAGCCTTGGGAGCTGTCACAGTGTAGTGCTGATTGATTGATTGATTGATTGATGGTTGGAGTGACTTCTACCTAGGGTCTGCCCAGGTCTCCCTGTACCTGCTCCCCTGTCCCACTCCCAGTGGGTGGCTCTTTATTTGTGGCACTTAGAGCCCCATTGTCGTGGTACCAAAACCTGAATTGGAAACTCTGCCACCGCCCCTCCCCCCAGCCACTGCTTCCTGCTGGGGGGCAGAACAAAGAGGGTGGGCATTGTCATGGGCATAAATGAAGTTCTGTCAAAACAAACACCCAGAGAGGGGGATGGCATGGTTTCAGCTGCCTGTGTGAGCCTGATCAGAAGGCCTCATTCCTCACAAAGAGGGCTCTAAGGCCCGGATGAGGCCTTTCCTTGGTGATCGTCCTGTGCATGGAGAACAAACCACCTCCCACTTAAAGCAAAGCAAACCCCAAACCGACTGACTGTCAACGCCAACCTCAAAATGACTCCCCAAATTGGAAATGCTGGGTTTATGTTCCTGAGCATGTTTGGGGGAAAAGAATTACCCCCGAGGCCTCAGAGCTGTATGTAGAGAATATAATTCTGTTTTAAAGCTGTACCATCAATGAGGTTAAGCACTCTCTCCTCCAAGGTGGACCCTGAGAATAGACTCAGAGAGGATTAAACTGTTTTGTTTTGTTTTGGTTTTTTGCTCCAGCTTTTAAATAGGACCCCTCCCTCTGTTGCTAGCAGCAACCAGGTACCTTAAGATACCTCATGGCCTAATTTCACAAATACACACTACTAGATGCACTGAGCATCTTTTTTTTTTTTTTTTTTTTTTTTTTTGCTCTCCATGTTTGGATGTTGTGTAAATACAACTGGTAATGACCCCAAAGCACCATTTCCCAGTGCTGGTGTGGAAACTCACCCCTGCATACCAAAATCACCTTCCTGGTCCCTGGGTTTCCCTCCTGTGTGGGTGTTGTGTGTCCTGTTAGCACCATGTGGCTTCTCCCCAAACTGTGTGCCACACCTGGGCTGTATTAGGTGTGTGCAGTAGGAGCTTGGTTTTCTTACCATAAAAGGAAAGATAGGTTGGGTTGTTGGTCACTTCATTGCAACTACACCAAAGGAGGTTTTGAGAGAGACTGTGTTGAGGACTTGATATAAATAGCTACTCTTGGGTCTTAATTGTCAAGTCTCTTTGTTTTAGCAAGTAGCCGCCATGAGATCACAGTGCCTAGCATCCTGAGGGTCTGAAGTACAGGCACACTGCCTGTGCCAAGTCCTAGGACAGTGAGAGCCTCTGCCTTGGAGTCCCATGGGGCCCTGATTAGAAAAAAAGTCATCCTGAGCTGCAGCAGGGTGGGGCTGGCAGGTTCTAAGACTGGATTCTGGCCCTGGTGTAACTGCTAACAATGGCAGGTCACTTAAGCCCACAGTCTAGGCCTTTGGAGGGCTTCAAGACTTAAGGAAGGAGAAGGAATGGAGAAGGATCACAGTAAGAAATAAGAGACGGAACAGGAGAGAACTGCCCTAGAAGAGGGAGCAAAACAGCCCTCAGAGAGGTATTTCCTTATGTTAGGAAGTTGAAGTGTCACTGGGTGATTGGGTCCAAAACCATTTCAGTAGAAGGAGCTGTGGAGCCCAAGGGTTAAACTTTCAGCAGCTGAAGGAGCGGTGGGTGCCTCTTTCTGAAAGATGGCAACAAGATGGAAGAGGGAAAAGAGAGCAGGGATGAAGAAGGTTCTGGCTTTGTTTTGTTTGGCTTGGGGCCGGGGGCCTGCAAGACTGAGGTCAAGAGAGCCAGAATTGTCATGATCAGGAAGAGTTTCAGAAGTGCTTTGACCAGCAGCAGCTCTGTGGAGCAAAGTATGCAGACTTTGAACTTGGCTCCTTAAAAGAAGAGTCACTCTTTTTTGCAAATTCACATTTAAAGAATGCATCCTGTCATAGCTACGGTCTTTCTGTACATGCAAACATCTGTGTGTGCGTTTTGTTTGTCTAGCATCATTGAAACACAAGTTTTTAGCCTGAGTTGATTTCCCAAGTAACTGAAGCTCACTTTCTCGGAGTGCAAGATACTTACATTGTTCTCTGAGTTGTTATTGGTTGACAGCCCTTTGCTGGCTTTAATGGTAGATCATTTTCTTGGTAACCTGGGGCAGTATTATGAAACCTGTTACCTCAGAATCTGTTGCCTTGTGAGGCTCTGATTTTCCTTAAATTAAATGGCCTCGGACATCTCTACAGGTTTATATTTGATTCGTTTTGTGTATTCTCCCCGTGTTCAGGGATTATAAATTCTGATCTTAGGTTAACTGTCTATCTCTCAGTAAAATAGATAACTCTGAATTTTTGTAAATGATTTTCCATGAAGCTCAAAGGGCTTTTGAGATTGCTTTTATGTTGGCATCAGGTTCTAAGTATTTCATGGTTGAGATACTAGAATCCTGTCCATCAGATACATGGAGTGTTATTATAAACACATACTCAGATATGAATTCCAAATGGGAAATATTTCTCTGTAATGGTTTTAAATTTGAACCACTTCTGTTTATATCATCATATTTTTCTCCCTCATGTTTGTGGTCAGACCCCCTAAGAATTTTGGTTTCTTTATCTTACTTTTCTTAGATGTGATTCTTTATGTTTTATGGACAGGAATTATGCTACCTAAAAATGAAAAGTAAATGTAATATGTAACATTTTATTGGTAATTGTTTCCATTTTGAGTTGACACTGAACTAATGATTTTTTAATTGTAGCTGACTTGAAACAGTGAAAAAAGTGGTTTCCTGCTGTTTTGTTTTGTTTCTGTTAAAGCTGGATTCAGTAACTTGAAATTAATTAAAAGTGTCTAGATCTCAGTATCGTATTTGTATTCCATAGTCGTGGGTTAACCAAGCAGTGCTTATGTATAATAGCTAGATGGAATGGAAGAACACTGAGCTAATGAATAGTCTGTTTTATATATTCATTACATTATTATTTATTTAGAGAGCTAAAAAAATTTTCTCTGTAGTTCTAAAATGCCATGAAATGTCTAGTTGAGGCATTACCATGCCATTTTGCAAGGTAATCTTCCGTTTTGGAATAATGTTACATGTAGCCAGTATTCTGAGGGCTGGTTGGGGACTAAATTTAAGGGACACTAGCAAAAGGGAAGAAGTAAACACATGCCTCTTTTTAAAGGAAGGATAGTAATTTGCTTGTTGATTTAACTTTAAGACTATGGAGAATGAAGGATACCCTCCAGGGGGAGTAAAGGGAGAGTGACCCTGAAAAAGGCAGGTGTGTGTGGGGGGGGCATGTAGTGTGTGTGTGCACGCACACACAGCATGTGTGCAGATGTGATAGTGAGTTAGGAAGAATACTAAGGTCATTCTAGATACTCAAAAAATTCTTACAAATCTGTTTGTTGGAAGATACAGGGAATTGGAGAGGATTTTTACAAGAAATGGTAAAACTCACAGGGAATACAGAATAATTATTCATCAGAGTTTGAAATAATCATTATATTCAAGGATATTTTTTGGGGGGGTGGTTTTACGTTTATGATTTGGATTTAGATGATTCATGATTTTAAGTCTTGACATATTTGTGAAGCCTTACAGGGAAATCTCACAGATAGGCAGGTTAAATTTTAATTTGAAGATAACCCCCCATTTTATCTTAATGCTGCCAGAGTTGGCAAGCAAAGTGAAAGGTTAAAAGAAATTCGGATAGGTCTTGCTCCCCCACCCCGTCCAAAAGCTGATTTTCACTTTGGATGAAATGTTTCTCATTTTTCAAGAGCTAATGTTTCTCTAGTATTGTTTTCCCTGAAGCGTGTACTCATTCACCCCTGCATTTGGGCATAGCAACAAGACCGGACTTCCAAATAGCATGCTGCATTTTAATGTGCTTTTATACTCATCCTTTCCAGAAGGTGCTGGTGTGTTTATATGGTATCTGTGTGTGTGTGTGTGTGTGTGTGTGTGTGCGTGTGTGTGTGTGATTCAAGGCACTTTGTATCTGCCCCCCATCACCTCCAGCAGCTTTGACATACAGCTTTTTTTGTCTATTTTAGTTGTCCTGTTAAGTAGCAACCTATGATAATTCCAGGAGAGTTAGAAGGAAGTGTTTATTTTGGTTGTCTTGTTTAAACCAATTAAACCTTTAATCTTAGTCCTTAAAAGAAACTCTAACATACTAAAGTAGCTCTGATAAGTTGTTACTATAAATTACTTTTGTGTGTGCGAATTAACATAAAGGACTCACCATACCCTTTTATTTCTGGTAGGTGGGCTTTGTAACCAAAACCATTTCTAAGAGTCGTGTCAGCTTAGGAGGGAAGACAAGTGCATTTTTGGTCCTTTAAACCAGAAGAGCACCCAGCATGAGCTTCCTGCAGCCCTTCTCCCAGTAGATGTGGGACAGAATTCATTAGCTGTGGAGACCACTCGGGACCAGGCAGGATGTGGGTGTGCGTAGGTGTCTGTGAGGAGCTAGCATGAATGTTGGACCCACACATGTTCCCATCCAGCCTCTGCATCCTATCTGTTTCAAGTTTCTATGTGAGTCTTTGTCTCAAATGTTCTCTGCTTTTGGTGAGCTATTCGGGAACATTATAGGGAAGGCTGGGATGGGTTAGCCCCGTGATTTAGTGGGGCCAACTGTCCAGATTTGTCTCATGTGTCAGAGGAAGGTGCAGAAAGAATCACGTGTCCTCCATCAGCCCTCCCCACCCCACTGCGCCGGACCCCCAGGCTCCAGGGAGGAATGCCTTTGCGCTGCCCCGGACCAGCTCTCCTGGCGTGGGGCCCTTGGTTCGGGGAACCCCTCAAGGAGGCCTTTTTCCCTGTGGCAGCCACGCCACTTTTAGAGCTAGCACCTGAGCACAGCGGGATAAAACAGTCTCTCCCCTTCCTCTGCCTTCTTGTATTTAGAAAGTTGGAGGCCAGCCTGGGAGGAAAGTGGGAGAAGTGGAAGCAGGAAGAAGACCTGGGAGCACAAAATGATGTTTCTGGCAGAGGTGTACGAAGTCTCTCGGAAGCTAAGAATTTAGCTGCAATACCCTGTCCATCTGCTACACCCACTTAGGGTGGGCTAAGTTCTGTGTGACGTCCAGGCCAACTCAGGGACACCAGCATGGGGCCAGCCCATGGGCCTGCCTCACCGTGTGTCCCCTCTGCTGCTGTCTTCGGCTTGAAGCGGCTCCCCTACCTTACTCTGCATCTGTTTCTTGAGAGGAGCTTCAAAAAAAAATTAAAAGTTCTGGATAAATGAGAGGAGCCTCTCTATATAATTGGCATGTATGGGGATAAACACCTGCTAATAGGTGTTACCAGAACTCGTATGGAAATTCTCTCACAGTGTTTCAGTCCTGTGAACAGAAAGGCTGACTCCCAGGGATATCCCTTTTCCTGGTCCTTGTTCTGGACACGAAAGCCAGGAATGGTACTTTGCCCAGAAAAATCCATTCTCTGGCATCAGCAAGAGGTAACTACACATGTATATTTACTGGCATAGGCCAGACATCCACAGGATACTGACCTAAGAATTTTAGGACGCAACCAACCCTATACCTGACATGGTAGTTAATATTATGCAGGTTGAAAATTTTATAACATCTAATGTGCTGTGTTCTCTAGGATGGATGTGAGAGCTGCCTTATTCTCTCCACCATCCCCAACCCAGCCTTCCTCTGCTCACTGCCCTGTGCCTAGCTCACAGTTGCTCAATAAATGCTTTGTTAGTTGTAGCACTGGTGAGATTTTTATAAATCTAAGTAACTTGGAGGTAGTTCTCACATTTTTAGCAGCTGAACACATACTAATCATAAAGCTTAGATTCTTCTAAGTAGGGCATTGAATGCAGGATGTATTAACAGATGAACAACATTATGTGATAGATTTTTTTTTTTGTCTCAGAGAACTTTTCTTTGCCCGCATAAACCATCCAAGGCCCAGGCAGCTTTCTAGAGACTTCCCTTGCCTAGCATCGTGCAATAAATGTACTCCTTTGTGATATCTGAGGCATATTGGTTACATGGAGTTTGTTTGAGTTAAATTTAGATTCCCGGCATAGTTTCAGATGTGAGTGCATTCTCTGAGATAAGGTAGGGGCTGAAAGCATCAACCACCTGCCATATGGGGTCCTGTCCGGATTCTACCACTTACTGGCTCAGATCTGTGTCTGTTTCCCCCTTGTGTAAGACAGCATTAATAGTGGGGCCCACCTTGAGGGACGGTTGTGTTTGAATGAACTAATTCACGGGAGGAGTTTCATGGTGCTGGGACCATAGTAAAATGCCACATGGATGAGGGTCAGCCATCTTGGCGTTTGTCAACGTTATCAGTAATTAATGCATGCACTCTAGCCTTGCTTTTTTTTCCTTTCAGCCTAGCAGTGGAACTTCCTGTCAAACAAAAGAAAGCCTCTATGTTTCACACACTCTTTTTCTAGAGGAAATAGTAGTTGCTGTAGGAAAACTAACTTTCCTTGCAAACTGATATTTGTAAATTTCGTCAGTGTATTTGATCCACAAGCTCTCATTGTAGACATTACCTTATAATTGGAAAACTCTTTAAGAGCAACTCCAGTGAACACGACTTTTGGATAGTTGAGGTATCACATCTGCATGGTAAAGAAATTGGGATACAAAGATACCACATATATGCTGTTCAGTGTAAAGTATTCGGGGCAGGTTGGCATGATGAGAAGGAAAGAATGATGTTGGAGTGTTCTTGTGACGAGCTTAAAAGGTAAAGTTGCATTTGTTGGTATAAGATCGATTAATATCAAAAATGATTTTAGAGTGATAGTAAGATATCAGGCTATTTGGCAGCTACAAAAATAAATACCTACAAGTAAATAGCCTTTCACTAATTCTGAAACCTGAAGTTGAAAGACTTCCATTTTTCTTGTCAATAGGTTTATCTCCCTCAAAAATATGTTTCCACCTTTGGGATAAAGTGTAATTATTGCACTTTGATTTTTAATATTGCCAACACAGCAGTTTTGCATTGAAAGATCAGTGACTATAAGAATGATTAAAGAAGGAGTGCCTGGCTGGCTCAGTCGGTTAAGCATCTATCTTCAGCTCAGGTCATGATCCCAGGGTCCTGGAATCAAGTCCTGTATTGGGCTTCCCTGCTCAGTGGGGAGCTTGCTTCTCCCTCTCCCTCTGCTGCTCCCCCTGCTTGTGCACTTGTGTTCTCTCTCTCTCTCTCAAATAAATAAAATCTTTAAAAAAAAAGAATGATTAAAGAAGCCCCTGGGGATTTCTGTGTGTACCTGCATCACCAACAACACTTGGGGGCCTAGAAAGCAGACAAGTTTAATGTCCATCCGTTGAGAACACACCATAGGCCATGATGGGTTTTGGTGCTGGAGATCATGGTGACGAATATGACATGAACTTCACCTATAGTCTGTGCCAGGGATAGGGGAAATAGAATCTTGAAAGATTCCTTTTAGACAGTTAAGGTAAGAGGCTGTCAGGATGTTCACCTGTCTTGAACGCTGCAGTTCCTTCAGGTGCTAGGTGGCGTTACTGCTGTTCTGGTGTGGGGAATAAGACTTGGAAGAGAACACACGTTCCGGAACTCTGGCTGAGGCCCTTTGACATTCCACAGCACCCTGACCCTGATGCCCCGGCATGTCCTGGGGATGGAGGAAGCCTCAGGGTGGCACAGGGATCCGTGGCCTGGCCAGCAGCACGTCAGGGTGCTGGGAGGCCTGAGGACCTCCTGTTGTAAGCTTGGATTCGCCTTTTCCAGGGCGACAGAGATTGGACTCCATTAGCTCAGGGTCTTAGGCGCTGGAAGGAATAGCTTCTGCTAAGGTAAATCTGGGAGAGGAGCCATGAGGTCAGTGTGAGCTCTGTTTCCCAGCTCCTGCCGTCTGGAGTGGCTTGCCTGGTGCCAAGGCTTTGGGCATCGAGAGTGTTGTCTGGCCTGCCGGGCAAGAAACGTGAACCACCACAGTGAACTGGCAGTGAATTAGCAGACTCTTTAACTGACATTTTTTTCCCCCATTCCATGTTTTTATAACACCACTGAGTAGACACCAGATTATAAATCCTGTGCAAATAGTCTTAGAGTTTCTGGATTCGACCCCAGAGGAGACCAGTTTGGGTTTTGAGGAATACTTAAAGAAAATGTTTGTTTGGTTCCATTCTCCAACGTAAAGTGCTACCCAAGATGCAGGAGTGTCTGTACGGCCCTCAGTGAGCGCCTGCAGTGGGCACAACTGCTTTGGAGGGAAGTGGTTCCAGTGGGTTTCCTGCTCTCTGTCCTAGTTGCTAAAATCATGTTCCCCGTGTGTTTTGTTAATGTAATGAAAACCCACCACCCCTACCGTGGCATCTACGGGGGAGAAGGACAGTCATACACAACACTGGCACAGGGCTTCGTGTGAGCCCGGTGGGGGTGCTCGATCCTGAGGGACAGCAAACTGACCCAAAACAGATTCTCGCTCTGGGATATTTTGGATGAACTAAGTGAAGCGAGGCCACAAGAGCCACTTTTATGGTTTGAGTGAAGGTCGATGCACATCCCAGCCTTGGAAGATGGGGCCCAGGATAGCCCGCCTAATGGTGTAGGGCACAGTGGGTGGAGGGCAGTTGTTTTCTTTGCATCCCTGAGGAACCTGACTGGTGCACTGCTCTCTGCTTTCCGGGATTCGCTATGCTGGTGGTTTGCTTCATGTCTGCATGAATATCAATCCCGCATTAGAACCTGACTATTCACACAATTACTATGCCTTGTGAAGCTAGTACTGACATGTTTTCAATGAGATTCCCCATCCTGCCCCCAAAGCAAAGCCTTGCTATTTTAAGGTGAAAATGCAAAAATTTTTATTTTAGTCTCTGGCTGAATTCATCGTGGGGAAAACAATATGTATTGAATGTTCACGTATATATATATATATATATATATATATATAGGCATCCCTTTATATCCTACTTATAGGTGAGCACTCTTGCAAAATCAGTTTGTAAATGACTTTCTTAAATGTAATTCAAGAGTTGGCAAACTATGGCCCACTCTTCTGAATCTGGCCCACCACGCCTGTTTTTGTAAATAAAGTTTTATTTAAATGCAATCACATTCATTAGCTTACATATTGTCTGTCTGTGGCTGCCGTTTTCACATTATAATAGCAGAGCTGAGTAGTTATGACACAGCGTGGCTTGCAAATCTTTTTACAAAAAAGGTTTGCTGAACACCAGTGTATTTGGCAAAGAAAAAGCTAGATTCTCCTCATACACCTCTATACCCAAGAAACTCATCATCTTACAAGAGAACTCGTTCCATTTTCAGACAACTTAAGCAGGTTGGAAAATTCTTCCCTTACAGAAGCAGACAAAATCTTACTTCCTTATAACTTCATATATGTTGGTTCTATTTGTATCTTACGAGCCATAAAAAAATAAGTCAAGTATCTTTTCAAGATAATCGCTCTTTTGAACGTGAGGACATCTTTCCACTACCCTCCGAATTAAACCGTCTAGATTAAACATTTCTCTTTATTTTATCTTTTTCTTTAATTTCAGAATTTTTAGTCTCCATTGGATAAATTCTTGTTCACAACTCTCTAAACCATGTATGTGAGAATTAAAAAGTCATTTTTGAGGGTCATAACCAGTAGAAATCAGAGCAGGACTGCGTACTGCCCTTATTTTGGCTGTCGTGGCCCTTGGGATGTAGCTGAAGACTGTGTCATCTTCCTTGGAGGCCTCCTGCACTGCTGAGTTGTTGACATGAGCCAGCAGAGCATTCTGGACTCTCTGACCCTTTCAGCTGTTAGCCCTGTCACCACCGCTCATCATGCTTACATTGCTGTTGTTCGTAATAAAGTGTTTCAAAACTTTGTTGTGTAAGATTTGGACCCTCTTTCCAAACTTAATCTTTTTATATCCTACTTTTTTCTAAATAACTTGTCTTTGAATTTCATACGTATATTGTCTAGGTCCCTCTTTGAGGCATTGTCCTTGGCCTTTCCACTGGATAACTCCAGGTTGACCCCAAATGAGCTGCCTTCACATGTATCATGGAACAGACTATTGTTGACAAGTGACCATCATTCCATTACCTTAAGTCCCTAAACCCACTTCATTTCTTTTAGGCTGTTCTAACCTTCAGCTGAAAAGCAGTGGTTTAAGTGGCATTTCTAGCAGTGCTAGTGAATCGAGAGCTTCTATTTAGATGATCTCATCATGCCCCTTGACTTGAGTGAGGGTTACTACCTGGGGCCATGGACAGTTTTGACCTGATTGACGTGTACCTTTGTGTATTAGTCTTGCCTTTTTACTTTCGTAATTCTGGTGCTTTGACATCTTGAGGGCCTTACTGACTCTGGACAGACTGACCCTCCCAGGAATAGCCAGTTTCTAGAGTTAGTGAGTATAGCTTTCATATAAATAATCCATGCTCCTACCACCTCTTGAATGGGGCTGTCACACTCAGGGGCAGCATTCCCCGCCCCTAATCACCCCTGGCTCAGGGACCAAACAATAAGAGATCACTACCACGCCCCAGAGCCCACTGAAAATACTCAACTCTGGCTGATCCTATGCCTGTTTACCTTGTTTCTTCCTGCAGAACCTACAATAAATCTCTTGCTCCCATTTTCCTCCATTCCGTCTGCCTCCTGACTGACCCTGGTGCTTCTCCATGGGCCCTGCATGGTGTGGTCTGGCACAAACACTCCATTTGGGAACTGTAACAAACTGTCTTTCCAGTGGCCGTCATCCCCTGATCTCTTGGCCTCACCCTACCTGAATAACAATAAACCCTACATCATAAAACACTTTGAGATTGTCACACAGTGAGAAATGCAAGAGGGTGAGGATGCAGAGTGGCCCCATCTATTCCTTTTGTCTGAACTCTGACACTTTAGAAAAGGTATAGAGGAGCCTGTGTACAAAGAATTGCCTTCTCTGATGAATTGGGTTGAAGATACATGAACCCCCTCCATCATCATGGCTCTATATGTTGAAAATTACAATGACTTTTGACAGCATAACTCAATCCATTGGAAAAAAGTTCTGGAACAGATTCTGGTCTACCATAATTGATGTTTTTTACTTTTAGTGCTGAAGCCCAAGCAGATACGAAAGCATCTCTTGGGTATTTGGGGTAACTGAAGTGTGTGAGATTGTGAATAAGCCAGTGACTCCTACTTGAGCTTCGTAACAAATGAAGCACATGATTGTGGATTGCTTGCCTCACTAGATCCTGTCGAGAGACCAAGATTAAACTTTAAAACACATTTTAGTTTGAGTTACTTAACTGGCACGAATGATAAATCATATCAGAAGATCACTTTACCCATGCAGCTAAAGGTCCCTTTTATGCCCCGATGTAGCATTGATCTCTGCAGGCTTAGATGGTTTGTTTACATGGTTTGAGAAACAAAAATGTATATGCTCTCCAGATGCCTTTGGAGAGTTTATTAGTGTCTTAGCCATTTGGAACTCCATTTCATTTAAACTGGAAGAATAAAAGAGAAGTGAACAGGAGAAAGACCATAAAATAAGGGAAGAAGTAACCTCTTTGTGTCTAATGTCCATGGCTCAGACTGGGAGAATGGTCGTTCTGAATTATTGGAAATATAGAGAAGACCTTTTAAGTTTCCTTAGTGGAAATATTGTAACTGGCAAGTACGGGCATTTATGGCTGAGGTGCTTCCTTGTACCTGTGGGACAAAAATCAAACTTAAACTCTGAAAGGATACATATGCTTTGTATTTTTAAATACAAAGGATGCGTTTTTCAAGCAGCAGCTAGGAATCGATGAGTTTTATTCTTTATTTCACACTCTTTTGTTTTTAGCCAGGAAAAGTACTCAGGAATACAAAAATACAGGCACTTGCTTAAACTCTGTTTAATTCCAAAACTGGTAATATATAAAATACAAAAACGGGAACATTTTTAAAGTTGCAACTCATTACAATGTAAAATCATGGTGGACATTTCATAAAAAGTTGAAAAGAAGTCGCCAGCCTAAAACTGTGTCATTTAGATTTTAGAACAAACAGCCCTCTTCTGGTAAAAGGAGAACTCTCTGGATAAGGTCAAAGGCAACAGAAAATCTGGGGAACAATGGCTGTTCTCTTTAATGGGTGTTGTTCCTTTTCCTTGTGGTAACAGCCTCTTCCTGTTGCTCCTTTCCTATTGGAATCAGTGAAGTTGTTGAAGAAATGGGGAGGGGAGAATCCTATCCATCCTTCTGCAACAGAGAACAGCCTGGCCTCTGAAAGCAGGCCTTTGTGTGTGCTGGGCTGGGCCGCTGGCAAACAGGGCACAATCAGGCTATTGTTTGTTTGGGAAAAGCTATGGCATCCTATTGCAATTATTTATGGAAGAAAATATTTGATGTTTTTGGAAGAGGTTGGGTGTGGGGGGATGTGGGAGGGAGGGCAGGAGGCTCACCTCTTGTCTCATCCACTCCAGAGCTCATAGGGTGTAGGGGACAATGTTATGTGACTCCATGTGTCCGGGTGTTTGGGGCAGAGAAATTCAAAACATCCCCAGCATTGGTCCCAGGAATGAGAGCAGGGATGGCCTTACTTGGCCTAAGGCTGATATGAGGCAGCTTGTTCTGTGTTTGAGCCTTCCAGTCCCCTCTTACTTCTGGATGCTCTCTTTGTACTTCTGTCCGCACCCTGCCTCCACTCTGGCTGAAGTCTGCACCTGCTATGTTGATTCTTAACTAATTTGGGGGGGAAATGGGAAAATACTTGCAGCCGCCCCTCTCCCCGTGGATGTCCATTTTTGAAGTTGGATGCTCTTCCAGACTCAGTGGGCGCACTCCCTCCTACCCCTTGCACACCAGGCACTTGGAGGTCTGCTCTTTCTGCAGTCCAGCCTCATCCCCCTCACTGCCATCCTCACGTTCTAACAATCACAGCCCCCTCGCCTGTGCCCACTGCTTTGAAACGTCTTGCTCTCTCTCTCCTGTGGCATTCATCACATTCTCTTCTTCCTAGTCTTCCCTGGTGGCCCGAATCAGGGATATCACCCTGTTCACCTGTCTGTGATCTGAGCAACCCGTCCCTCCTTAAGACTCCATGAAATTCCCATCAATAAGTCCGGGAGCTGCTCAATCCTTGCACACAGTAGGCTGTCAGGAATTTGTGAATTTACTCTTTAGTTAGACATTGTCCTTCAGGGAATCATTCTTCACCCTACCCCTTTGTGTCCCGACCTCCCTTTTCAATGATCTACTCATTCCGAAGCACCTGCCTGCATGAGATTATGGTAGAAAAAAACCACTTCAGTCCCCGCTGGTGGGTCTCTCCCGGTGGAACCACCCTTTCTTTCCTCCGGATTCTTCAGGCAGTTCAAAGTTGGGCCCTTGAGAAGTTGTCCAATCGAAGTGACACCCTCTCTAGCTGCAGGTAACAAACGTCAGGGTCTGCCCTCATGCTTCTTTGTGCCTGGATGATTTTTTTTTTCCCCAGGCCCATGTTTCAACATAACACTGAGACTTGATGCTCCCTGGAGTCAGAGAATATGAATACTCACCGTGGATATTGCAGTTAATTATTCTCTCCTGTCCTTCTTGGTCTCCAGAGGAATCTAAGATTGGCACATAACCGATGACTTTCTTTGGGGAGGTGTGGGGGAGGGAGATGAGTCACAGGGCAAGGCACATTCGCTTGGCCTCATGGCTCCTGAAAGCTGACTAGCTCAGAGAGTGGCTGGAAAACCCCATGCTTTACATTGAAGACCGGCAAAGGCAGATTCAGTCACTCCCTTATTGCTTTGACAAATACGAAGCACCTTGTCTGTGTCCTATCTCCGTACAGCAGAGAACAAGACAGAAAACGTTTCTGCATTCCCTACCAAAGTGGGGACAGGCGGGGGCGGGGGGGGGGGTCAGACAGTAAACAAAGGGAATCACAGGCTAGTGATGATTACCCAAGAAGAAGAAGAAAAAAAACCAGGGTATTGTAATTGAAATGCAGGCGTGCTGGGTGGGGGTGTGCATGGTTGGGGACTCTGTGTTAGGCTGGCCAGTCAGGAAGGTCTCTCTGAGAAGGTGGCGTTTGAACTCAGGATGATTGCTGAGGGGTGAGCCAGGGGACATTGAGGGAGAAAAGCAAGGGCAAAATGCCATGAGGTCGGCACAGACTGATGACCAGGAGGCTGGAATTTGGCAGATTAGGGAAATGGGGTGTATCAGTCAGCTTGGGCTGTCATAACAAAATACCATAGCCTGGGTGGCTTTATTTATTTATTTATTTTTTTAAAGATTTTATTTATTTACTTGACAGAGAGAGACACAGCGAGAGAGGAAACATAAGCAGGGGGAGGGGGAGAGGGAGAAGCGGGCTTCCCGCCGAGCAGGGAGCCTGATGCGGGGCTCGATCCCAGGACCCTGGGATCGTGACCTGAGCCGAAGGCAGACACGCCCAATGACTGAGCCGCCCAGGTGCCCCTGGACGGCTGTCTTCTTGCAGTGTTCACACATGGCAGAGGGAGCAAGCAAGCTCTGGCATTTCTTGTAAGAACACTAATTAATCCTAGTGTATCGGGGCCTTCCCCTTATGACCCCATTTGATCCCAGTTACCTTCTTAAAGGCCCTGTGTCTGATGTAATCACATACGGGTTAGGTCTTCAACATAAGAATTTGAGGGGACAATGCCCAGTTCAGTCCATAGCACTGAATTATAAGACAGATCCGGAACCAGGGCAGGGAGGGCCTCTAGGCCATGGCAGGAGTGAGAATTTACTCCGTGTGAAACCGAAGAGTGGTGTGCTCTGATTTTTATGGTGTACTCCGGTTACTCTGGCTGTTGTGTGGAGAATGGAGCGGGGTCAGGAAGGGATAGTAACAGAAGCGCAGGGAGAGAGTTAGGATGCTGTTGGGATAACCCAGTGGAGAGAGGTCAGTGGCTTGGGCCAGAGCTGGGTCCTCAGTGTTAGGGCTATTGACATTTGGGCTCAGGTAAGCCCTGGGTGGGTGTGGGGGCTGTCCTGTGCAGCATACCTAGCTAGTCTCTATTTACTTGACACCAGTAGCTCACCTGCCCTACCCCCAGTCATGACAATGAAAAATTTTTCCAGAAGTTGCCAGATGTGCCCTAGAAAGAGAGGGTGCAAAACTGTCCCTTGTGGAGAATCATAGGAGCTGAGTGATAGCATTTGGTAGTGGATAGATCTAGGGATACTTAGGGACTTGCAAAATACATAGAACAAAGAATGGAGATGGGAAAAATGAAGATAACTCTTAGACTTTGGGGCTCAGGCAGAGCAGGGGATGGAGGTGTCAGTTCCTGAGCTCGGTGCAGGTTGGTTTGGGAGGAGCTCTGTTTTGCCTCTCTTGAGTCCGAAATGCCTCCTAGACATCCAGGAAGAGCTAAGAGGGTGTTGGAGATAGGAGTATGAGGCTCAGAGGGCAGCTCAGGAATGGAGAGAGGGGTTTGGGACTCCCCTGCCTGTCACTGCCTTGGTATCTGGGGGTTTTCAAACTCAGTGCTTTAGGGAGCTCTTTATATGGTTAAAAATTATTGAGAACCCCAAAGAGCTTTTGTTTATGGGGGTTATACCTATTGATGTTTGCCATATGAAATATTAAAATTGAATAACTTAAAGAATTATTTATTAATTCATCTAAGAATAATAAGCCCCATTACATGTTGACATATTTTTGTGGGGGAAAAAAAACTACACCCCCCCCCCCCCCATGTAGTAGTGGAGTGGTGAGGTTTTATGTTGTTTCAAAATCTCTTTAATGTCTGGGGAATAGAATTCAACTGGCTTCTCCTGTCAGCTTCTGCAATTCAGTCTGCATATCACACAGCATCTGGAAAACTCCACTATACATACACTTGTGAGACAATGAGAGTGAAGAGGTGAATAGTGTCTTAGTAGTGTTATGCAAATAGTTTGCTCTCAGAGACCCACCCAATGGACTGCAGAGCCCCCAGGGGTGTACAGACCACGCTTTGAGAATCATTGATCTGGAGATTCAGTTCCCTGATTTTTTTGCTGTTTGGAGTGTGCCTGAGGCTCTTCACAGATAATGAGTTCCTTACCCCAAGTTGGTATTTCAGAGTTTGGCCCTCTTTAACTAAAGCCTCTTGCATTTATGTGTAATTTTAACTTTTCTCTCTGGTCATTAGAAGACATACATAGGTGTTTTCGTATCATCACAGAAATATGTCCAAAACAGCAGAACATTCTAAGAATATGAAGAAAAACTTTAATTATGTAAATGACAGCCAAGTTACCTGGCTGCTCTAGGAGTCAGCGTTTTTACACAACACAATCAAAATCATTATTTTTAAAGGAAGTATTTCTAAAGGACCTTTCACATTGCTTGCATTAAAGAGAATTTAGGGAACATAATCTCTTTTTCTCAATACCCAAGGTCAGCACTGTGAAAGTAGCTTTATTCTATGAGATAATAAAGTGATGCTCCCAGAGCAGTGTTTTTCGTCTGTGGTAGTTGAGACCCCTTTTTAAAGGTAAAATATATTCACTGCCCCTCAGTGCCATTATAAATTACTTTGGTATAAAGATACTTAAATATCTACAACTATAACACTATGCATAAACTTCTTATGATTCTAGATATTTTCATAACTCTAAAATAAATGTACAGTGGCACCTGGGTGGCTCAGTTGGTTGAACATCCGACCCTTGATTTTGGCTCAGGTCGTGATCTTTGGTCCTGGAATCAAGCCCCACTCAGCAGGCAGTCTGCTTGAAGATTTTCTCCCTCTCCCTCTGCCCCTTCCCCTGCTTGTGAGCGCGCGCTCTCTCTCTCTCTCTCAAGTGAATAAATGAATCTTTAAAAAAAAAAATAAAATGTACATATTAAATGCAGATAAAAAAATTCAGACCCAAACATTAATTTAATGATCTGGGTGATATTTTGCTGACACTAAACCACCACTCAAAATGTGAATAAACTATGGACCGCAAAGGCATGAGTAACTTTGAGATATGGAATGCATATTTTTGACACTTCAGTTGGCTTTTTCTCTTTAAGTATTGTAAAGCCTCAGTTCACACAGAGCACCACAACCTAGTTTGGTCTTCACTTGGTATGTAAACACACATTTAGATGTTCAGTGCACCTTTTCCCTTCTTTTTGGTGTACAAACAGCTAGAGTAATCTAGTTTGCTACCAGTATGTTTCTGATATAATTGCTGATGCTAAAATCACTTGGCAGCTTTAAATTCTAAGAAGGTTAAATAGATGAAGTAGAAGGTAGAAAAGTAGATCATACTTAAAATGAAAACAAACAAAATAAAAATTATTAAGAACTCTCAAGCCCTCAAGAGTATGCAGAATCGCTTTTGGTATGAGCAGCAATGTGCTAAATGGCTGGTGAGTGCCTGATTTTTGAGATCCTGTGTTGGCTTTTTATAGTTTTTTATTTTTAATTTTTTTGCATTCCTTGTGGTTTTTGTTTTGTTTTTACTGCTTTTATCATCACTGTTTCTAGCCCTATTCTCTGGAATTGGCTGTTTCTGGTCTACTTTGGGCTTAGAACTTAAATATTTAATCTTGCTACAAGTATATGCAAATTAATATTCAGTAGAATATGAATGAATTTAGATGACTAAAACAGAATTGTGAATCTGCAGTCACTGTGGTCCCTTCCTTGCAGGATGTTGGGTTTGTAACCATGTTGGAAGGGAATGGAAGTGGAAGCGGTGGCTTGCTAACTAGTTGAGTTATGGGTAAGGGAGATGTTGAATGTGCCTAATACTTTCAAATGCTTCAGATAGTTTTATATCCACCATGGCTTCTTTTTCACAGATTATGAAACCAAGGCAGAGAAAAGAGATGTTAGTTCTCTGACCTTGGTTAGTGGTGGGAGTACAACTGATTTATTCATGAAACTAGACCCCAAACTACTAGGCTATTCTTAGGAATAACCAAATTTGCTTGATTTGATATCTGCAAGGAACTTCAGGATGCCTGGGGCCAAGGGGCCAAGATTTTTTTTTTAATTGAAGCATAATTAACATACAATGTTATATTAGTTTCCAACGTACAGCCCAGTGATTGGTGGTTCTTTATGCAGTGTTCATCACAGTAAGTGTAGTCATTATCTGTCACCATACAATATTACAATATTTTTTTATTTTAATTCTGGTATAGTTAACATTACAATATTATTGACTATATCCCCTATGGTGTATGTTTCATCTTTGTGACTTATTTCTTTTATAACTGGAAGCTTCTACCTCTTAATACCCTTTATCTATTTTACCTATCCGGTCCCCGCCCGCCCCACCTACCTTTTCTTTGGCAGCCACCAGTTTATTCTCTGTATTTAAGAGTCTGTTGGTTTTGTTTGTTTATTTGTTTTGTTTTTTTTAGATTCCACATGTAGTGAAATCATATGGTATTTGCCTTTCTTTGTCTGACTTATTTCACTTAGCATTATACCCTGTAGGTCCATCCATATTGTCACAAATGGCAAGATCTCATTCATTTTTATGGCCGAGTAATGTTCTGTTGTATATATATCATATCTCTTTTATCCATTCATCTGTCAATGGATGCTTGGGTTGCTTCCATATCTTGGCTATTGTAAATAATGCTGCATTAAACATAGGGGTGCGTATATCTTTTCCAGTCAGTGTTTTCATTTTATTTGGGTAAATACCCAGTAGTAGAATTACTGGATTGTATGGTATTTTTATTTTTAATTTTTTAAGGAAACTTCATCCTGTTTTCCACAGTGGTTGCACCAATTTACATTCCCAAGGGGCCAAGATTTGAAGTATCATAGGGTGGGAGGGAATTAGTTACTGGCCCAGCAGCATATGGAGAGATACACATGTATGCATGCACGCATACATGTTTATATTCATGGTGGATTCCAAATTCCAACTTTATGCCAGCTCAGTTCCCTTCCCCTCAACAGGTAGTTATATACTTAGAAAGGGTTTATGAAGTGCTAAAAATATTTACCGAGTATGTGGCAAATATGAATTTCTCTGTAAATGATAAATAATAATTGACTGGCAAGTCTGGGCAGGGAAGAATCAGTGAAAATACAAGAAAAAAAGATGTTAGGCCTTCAGAAAGTAGAAATTCCCTTCATTCCCAACAGCAAGTACTGTTATAAAACCTTTGAGCCACCCTCAAATAGTCAGCTAGTGAATGTTTGAAAGAAAAGGCAGCTCTGAGGGGCGCCTGGGTGGCTCAGTTGTTAAGCGTCTGCCTTCGGCTCAGGTCATGATCCCAGGGCCCTGGGATCGAGCCCACATCGGGCTCCCTGCTCAGCAGGAAGCCTGCTTCTCCCTCTCCCACTCGCCCTGCTTGTGTCCCCTCTCTCGCTATGTCTCTCTCTGTCAAATAAATAACATCTTTAAAAAAAGAAAAGAAAAGAAAAGGCAGCTCTGAGAGAGACCCCTTCCTGAGATTTTCACCAAGGGCAGTGATCGTGTGTGGTTCTGGGTCCTGCTCTTGGCCCTGAGGCCAAGGTGGAATTCTCCTGAGTGTTTTCACTCATCTCTTGGTGATGTTTCTGGCAAGGAGCAAGTAAGTACAGGATTGGAGTCAGAGGCATGTTTTAGCTTTGAGATGGCTTTGTATGTTTGGTTAATGTTACTTCATTTCCTATGGGATAGTAAATTTCTGGAGTGATAAAAGTTCCTGTCTTACAACTCCCAATGAGAATGATGGGGTCTAACTTAGAATTTAAAATGCATTTAACCAGGGGTGGCACAGTTGGTTGAGCAAACAACTCTTGGTTTCGACTTGGGTTGTGATCTCGGGGTCGTGGGATCAAGTCGCGTGTTGGGCTCCACGCTCAGAGGGCTCCACGCTTAGGGCTGAGTCTGCCTAGGACTCCCTCTCCCTTTGCCCCTCCTCCCTGCTCACTCACGCACGCGCTCTCTCTCTCTCTCTCTCTCTGTCTGGAATAAATAAATCTTTAAAAGTAAATGAAATAAAATGCATTTAACCTATTGGTATTGGAAGCTGGTATAACTTCATGCCAGTGAATTACTGGGCTTCTCATTGGTATGGGTTTATAAAGCCTATTAATTTTTTAAGCACATCATCCTACAAGGAAGCTTCTTCTTTGAGTTGAACACAAAAAGTTAATAATGTTACGCCGGGGTGCTTGAACTTTGTCTACTGCTTGGTGACTTCTGTGGCAACTCCCTGTATGGATGATGGGAAAAATTCAGAGTAAACTGCTTTAATTTGCAAATCAGAAAGGAGTCGTTCCAACTTCTGGTGGTCACATTGTTAATGTAAAAATAATAGGGTTAGGTGAAATAAATTAAGAGGACTTGTAGAGAAAGAGAGGTAGTATTTGACTAAATTAGAAATGTTCTCTGAGTTTCCAAAGTGTGAATGATTTAAATGAGGTTCTGGCATAGAACTGCATGTGGTTTCCATTTTATAGTTTTCCTGCTTGAAAACAAACTGTCAGGATTTTTATTTAAGTCGAGCAGATTTAACGTACTCAAAGGTTAGCGGCAACCTTTCCTTCTCTGCCCCATCTCCCTCCTCGTGCTTTGAAGAAAACCTTACACCATCGTGGTGTTGATTGAAAACTTTATTTCACCAGTTTTGTTACAGACTGGGGGAAGGAAGACAAAGGTCGTCTGGCTCTTGATGGCTACAGAAGACATGCTTCTTCCTCTCTCTTTCTCTTCAAAATGACTTGGCTTGGTGAGGTCTTGAAGTCCCCGGCAAGGGGGAAGCTGAAATGCAAACAAAGTTGAATAACAAAGTGATGTCAGTGGAACCGATTGGAACAGTTGGCATCACGTGCCCGGCAACTACTTCAAATGCCCACAAAACAAAAGTAATGTCTTAAGCCCCCTCCACCACCCCCACCAACCCCGGCTCCCGTTGCCAGCAGCAGACTTCTAGAGAACTGAGGCAGAAGGCCAGGACACCAGTCCTGAGCTGTTCGTGGAGGATGCATCTTAACAAGTCAGTAGGTTTTTGCAAAGCGTTAAGACTAATTCAGATCTTATTTTCTGTTTTTGCCCTACCAATACGGCCAGAAACATTTCTTATTGAGTGAGAAATTGGGATAGGGTCAGGTTTGATTCCAGTTGAAGTTGTGAGTCCAGCGGGGCTGGTCCATGAGCCCCGATGGCACTTTTCCAGGGGACAGACCCGTGGTTTTAAGCTAACATTATGTTTACTGAGCTTTAGTGGAAATAACTGCTTGGTTTCATTATCATGGAGGTCTTTGCACAGCCTCCACACGTTTTCTGTTTGTGATCTAATCATTGAAACTCTCCCAGCGAATGCTTCTTGCTCTGGACCACCCTGGTTTAAAAAAAACCAAAACCAAAACAAAACAAAACAACAGCCCCTGCAAAAAAACAAACAAAAACAACTTGGTTAACTACTACTCTTAGACATAATCTGAGCGAGAGAAGAGACGAGACATCCTAAAACCGAGCAACATGACTGTGTTGATATTTCATCACTCAGTCATTTGTGAAGGATGTGGTTCCAACAAAACTGAAGTGGGAAGAGTTTTTCTCATTACAAATGTGTGTGCTGCTTTCGGAACCAGCGACAGTCACGGGAGAGCCTGGTGGCCATGCTCGGGGCTGAGGCAGCCCATTCAGGAGGGGACAGCCTGGGTAGTCAGCGCTGCTCCAGGTAGCACCGTGTCTCCCCTGTAGGAGAGAACTAATGCACAGGCCTGTGTGCACACCCACGTGCTTCTATTCTCACATCCCCGTGTGTGTCACGTGGCTCCTCGTCTTTAGGCACAGCGTGGAAGGAATCTTCCTCCCAGTCCACATCCTTCACATCCTTCACTCTTTTACACAAGTGCTCTCCATTTCCCTTCCTCTTTCAAGTCCCGATGCTGGTACCCTAACATCAGCTCCATAGTTAGAGTCCTCACTTACCCCCCCCCCTTCCTCCTCTCCAGTCCCTCCTGTAACAGACTGCCAGACTGTTAGCTCTGAACTGCTGCTTTGGTTAAGACACTCACCTGCTCAGGATAATTCACAAGGGCTCCCTATTGTCTATGATGCAAAGTCCTATTAGACTTAGCTCCCCCATCCCTACCTAGGCTTGCCTTTTGCTGCTCCCCATAGGCATGAGCCACTGAATTGGCTTCTTTGGAGCTTCTGCTAAGACGCTGGGTCCTTGTCTCTCACCCTCATGCCTTTACTCATGCTTTCTCCCAGTGGACTGTCATTTCTTCCTTCCCTCTTTCTTTAACCATCACTCCCTAGCTAAGGTCTGGGTTTGTTTTTTTGTTTTTTGTTTTTTTCCTAAGCACTTTATTGTCATTGTAGTCTTCAGTTACTCCACCGAGACTTGACCATGCACTGGGTTGCTCTGTTCTTTAATTTCACAAGCTTGGCATAGCCTGGAAGGCATTGTAGTAGTGCCCTAGATGGATCAACTCTGTGGGTTTGGGGGTTAGACGGCTCCTCCAGTATTACCAGCCATCTGACCTTTATGGCCTTCAGCGTTGCTTTCCAGATCTTATTTTTTTATTTTTAAAAGATTTTATTTATTTATTTTGAGAGAGAGAAAGCACAGAGGGAGAGGGAGAAGCAGACTCTCTGCTGAGCAGAGAGCCTGACGTGGGGCTCGATCCCAAGACCCTGAGACCATGACCTGAGCTGAAGGCAGATGCTTAACCCACTGAGCCACCCAGGCGCCCTCCATATCTTTCAAATGGGATGAATTCCCTCCAGGAATGTGGCAGGGTGAGATGGCAGGGCCTGTGTGTGCCGGGCATGTCCTCAGTGCCCATGAAGCCGCTGACCATGGCAGTAATACTAGACTCCTTGAAATCACGGAGATCCCCAAATCCCTTCCCCAAGTCTGGACACCTGCATGTTGCAGACGTTCCGTAAATATTCAGTAAATATTATCTCAAGCATGTGGAGTGCTGAATTTCCGGGTGACACTTCTCCTGGCTGCCTTTTTTTCCCCTCAGACCACGTCTCCAACCCTCATGCCCCCTTCCCCCGGATTCTGGAAGCTAGTTTATTACCAATAGGGAAAAATCAATACCTGACTGGTCAATCCGCTTTTAGCAGGTACTAGGAGGGTAGGAGAGGAAAATGTCTGTGCAGCCCCCCACCCCCATTGCAGAATACCACAATGGGAACAATATATTCCCTTCTGATTGTTATTAGCAGCTTAAATGACCACATTTAATCAGCTAAGTAAGAGTTGTTTTAAACGGCCATTTACCAGAGAAGGGGCAAATGGCCTTTTACACTAATTCACACTGTCTCCAAGTGCCTCAGTTCACCAAGTCAGGGTTTCCTCAGACTCTCCTTATAAGCATTAGAAGGAAATCTAGTCCAGGCTCTTCTCCCATAACTGCTTCCTTTTTGGTTCATTAAGAATGTTAACATCACTTAAATGCAACAAAGCGATCTGGACTAAGGGGGTCTTAATGGATTGTGTCTTGAGGTATATATTCAAATCCTATATGCACAGCGGGCACATGGCACAGATTCTAAAGGTGGCTACAAACACCTATTACAGTGTATTCTGCATTTTTTCCAAGAGCCATTCACTCAAACTCCTGAACACAGGTAGGACAACACCAACAGTAAGACCTCTCTGTCACGTTCATTCGTTATTTCCTCTGATTTCGGCGAGGGACGGGGGCGCGGGGGGGGAGGTTAGATTGAAAATATTCAACCAATCCGCTTCTCTAACGCACAGTGGTTTATTCTCAGTACTAAATTCAAATCTTAGTAACCCAGCGATTGCATTTTTAAAATAAACTATCTCTTTGTTCTTTATTTTCTAAGAAGAGTGTTTAGTGTGATATGAAGAGAGTGTGAGCCTAGGCAGTCGTATGGTCGGTCTGATTATAAACCCCACAGACGTGTCACATAGAGGAAGCCGCTCCGGGAGCAGCTCTCAATATTTTACTGCCTAATCAGGTGCTCTAGCACTTTCAAGATATCCTTGTCAGCAACAAAATACAGCACTTCCTTCTGTCTTTATCACACTGGTTGCTGGACAACTGCACAGAGCTAAAGTGGGTAATGTTACAGCAAACACTTCCCTAAGACATTTATATATATCATTGATAAACAATAGAAAATTTAAAATAGATACAAATGTATTCCCGGAACCTTAAATCTTCCTACCACCGAGGTCTAAGAACTTAAAATCTCCTTACACCTGGCAGAGAAGGAAAACAAATTCCAAAGGAGTCTGTGGATTTATTGCCTAAATATGTCTTCCTCTAAAATATTTAATACACTTAAGCTTTAGTCATTCCATATACTTTGAAAATGCTCTTTGACGATAACTTCAAGAAGTTGTATCTTTCATTGCAGTGCACGTAAATATCATATCGCTTTCAGGAAACCAATTATAGAAAAGTAAATCATTTTTACGTTGCTTTCCAAAAATCTTTAAGTTGCAACATGGACAGTGTGTGGAATCCCAAGAAAAATACAGTGTACATATTCTATCCTCCAGTCTTCTACATTTAGCAAGTTAAATCTCTGGAGGAAGCACTGTAGTTTGGTTGGTTTTAAAATATTCAGGTGTATGAAACATGTATGTGCATAGGTACCAGACAGAAACTAAACTTTTCACCAGCAGACCTTTAGCCTCGGGAACTTTTCTTTGACTCTGAGGTAGCTCTGCCCCAGCCAGAATGCTGACAAGAGCCTTAGAGAGCCCTCTCGCACGGTTGTGTAAGACACAGCACCTTGGTTGGGTTCCTACCCATGACCACGGGGCGGGCTGGCCATTGGCCACATGGGCAGGCAGGCCGGCCACAGCAAAATGACTCACTTGTGCATCTGATGTCTTATCCTTCTGACTAATTGGATTCAAATGGGGTGATGAAGTGGCCTCTGGAAACCGTGGGGAGAGAAAGGGTAGTTGGTAAGTTTTGAAAGGATGATGTACACTTTTCAAAACCCCATTGAGCTTCACTTCCTGTGCTCTGACCATGTGGTCTCCGTACCCCAGCGCCTTCACCAAGTAATTAATGATCTGTGAAGAAACACTTACAGTCATGGATAGGACCTACTATTTAAAGGAATCCTGAATTGAATATTTTTCTAATTCATATTTATCCTAATATATTGACTCAGCATGTATTTTTTTTTTCTATTTTTGAAGTTTGTTTCTCTTTTTTAACCCTGGGAATGCCTAATGTGTACTCTTTAGTGCACTTCTTCATCTTAACATCCCGCCCCATGACAGAGTTGACCAAGTCATTTAAATGCCATAGAATCTTTTGTATGAACTTGATGATATTTGAACTACTTGAGAACAACTACTTTCCAGCCCTCAGAAACACTTAGTTACAATTGTTGGCCTAATTGCACATTATTCTTATTCATTAAAACAAGTCCCCTAGGGCTTCTTAGGATCCTGCTCCTTGTTATTATAAGTCCTTGTTATTATAAGTCCTTACCAGTAGAGAAACTTCATTAATTTAAAAATAATCTCCAATTCAGACTTCATTCAGACAAGCCGTTTTACCAATAAGTCCAGCTCAAAGAACTTTTTTTTTTTGGCCACATTTGATGGGCTTTGCAACAGAAGAACATTTTTGCTAGACTCCCTGTTGTTACTGTGATCAGTTCTGATGCCCTTTTCCCTGCACGCCTTTAGCATTATCCATGTCTGAGATAACTCGATGCTAAGTAACCAAAGTACTGATTTGACGGAATTGCTCTGTGATTTTCCCGCAGCAATAGTGGCTACTACTTTAAAAAATAACTTGAGGGTTTTTTTTTCCCTCCCTTTATGTGGATGTTTCACAGATATGTAATTAGGCAGTTTGGGGGTTATAGCTGGCAAACAAGGAGTCCACTTTTAAGAATAAATTTACAAGCCAAAATTGAGTGGTGAACCGCTTCAGAGTGCTGGTCTAACAGGGGGATGATGTCTGCTTTGCTTTGTTTTGTGGAATAATTTTTAACATTTCTATTTAGCATTCATGATGCTCTAAATAGAAGCAGAAGAACACTGTAGCTCTTGGATCCTGGGAGAGGCAGGCCACAAGGGCTCCTGCTGTTTGGGGACAGTCTGTGACTCTACATCTTTTTATATGCAGCAATTATGACCTTGAATAATGGGCCACTCTAATATTAGCATTCGTCGACTTGAAAAAATTTTAATGCGCAACTGCCAGAGACCAGATTGTCTCAGATGGACCAGAATTGACCACTGCTGTGTTTGGAGCACAGTGTTTTGGTGAAATCCAATGCCCTCACTTTTCTCCATGTACCTTGTTTTTTATTGGAAAATAACTCATTTATGAAAATAAGCAAAGTATAATTGAATGTAAGGGGCAGTTCCATATAGTTGTAACTAATTGCCTGCTTATCAAATATCCATGATAAATATGTTAAATGTTGTTTTCCAATGTGGAGACAACAGGAAGAGGGTAGCCCATCCTTCGAAGTCTTGTTCCTTTTTCCCCACTGTGTCCTGGCCTGGAATGCCCTTTCCCCATCCCTTCAGCAAAGTTGAAGGACTCTGACTTCAGCTCCAGCCTCGGTTCCATAGAGATTCTTTGCTGTCTACCTGGGTTCCTCCTCGAAGTTTCTGGAGCAGTGTTGCTGCCTTCCTTGCTCATTCTTGCATGTGACAGGAGCTCATCACCTTCATGGCTGTATCATGGCCACACAGATGGGTTCTTGGACTTGCTTTCCTTCTCTTTTTTTTCTCCCCATGTCTCCATGGTTCACCAGACTCATGCATTGGGAAAGCCTCCCATTATTTCAAACTCATCCTGTGAAACACCTAATGCACTGGTTTTTCAAAGCCAACTTGTGTCCTGGACTCTACCATTGATGTATTGGCCCAAGCTCAAAACCTTGAACTCTGCCATCAGTGATCAGCCTCTACCAGTTCTTTCTAAGCTCCCTTTTCCATTTGTCCCACCCTCATCCCCTCCCAGGATTTCTAGTATCCCACATGAATTTCTTGCATCTATTTTCTCCCCACCTAAATCCATCTTGCCTTCTCACCCGCCAGCTTAATACTCCTTTGCATGGACCCTGCTCAGGCATGAATGTAGCTCACCGTTACCAGTTCTAGAATCCCACACCCTGCTATCTGTCTTGCATGGAATCTTTACCTGCTTGTGCTGACGTATGCCATCCACATTCCTATCTTGACATCTCACTGTCTTTTATATGCCAGAAATAGTCTTCACCCTCTTTTCCATGTTTCTGGGTCCTTGATTCCCCCCGCCCTCCGGGATTCCTCTTCCAACTCCCAGAACTCACATTTCTTTTGCTTTCTCTACTCTGCTTCTATTTAATTATATCATTATGCGCAGCTTCTGTGTGCTCAAGGAAATTGTAAACTCCTAGAGGGCAGGGATTATGTCTTAAAATACTAGAGTGTGGTCAGATGTGTTAAAGCACATTTGTGGGTCAGCAATCAGACATGGCACATGGCACAGGCCCAGGCTCATTCTAGAAGCTCATTACATATTTAAATGAATGCCTGAATGAGGGAGAGAAGACAGGAAGGAAAGTTTGTAAAACTTTACATTATTGGGTTATCTCTGAGACGTTTAACCTCCTCACAAGTTAGATTTCCTTAAGCCACAGTCTAGGCATTTTATTCCTGCTCAAAGAACCTGAAAGATTAAGCATAATCCTTTTACAGATATATGCTGACATGTCTCTGTGAATGTGAATTAACTATGTAAATCTTGGTTGCCTTTCTTGGCTGCACAGTTTTCTTTAGAAAAGCAAACTCAAGTTAGGTGGGATGCCTCATGAAGCTTTAGGCACCTTTCTCTTCTCTTTTTTAAGACACAGTTAATTACCTTATGCTAAATGGAAATTGGCTTCCTAAACTGTTTACTTGCAGTGTCTACAAAGTATGTGTGTGTGTGTGTGTGTGTGTGTGTGTGTGTGTGTGTGTATTTGTTGCTTGCTGTGTCTACTATATATATATATATATATATATATATATATATATATATATATATGACATAAATAAAACGTAAGCCATGGTTTATAAAATTTTTAGGCACATTCACCTGGTCCCTGTTATTCACAGATTTGTGAAACCAATTTCTTATTGCAAATAGTACTATTATCAGTTTAATTGCTTCAGATCCTAAACGGCCTGCATCTACAGTAATGACTTCATTCATTTGTGGCCTTGACTAGGAACCTGAATGTTGAACCTGAATGTTGAACCAAACCAGTAGGTTTGGGTTGGGTCTGATGCTAGCCATTACTGATAGGAGATGGCAGGAACCACTTATAGACCCTCTCTCGGATTCAGAACTGTCAAAGAGAAGTCGCTTTGGGTTGAGGTGTCCACTGGTACTCTCTCCTGAAACTCTGTAGAATAACAGGATGTGGTGGACCATCCCAGAAAAACAACAGATCTAGGTTTATCTTAACTCATTTAATCTCCATCAACATCACTTTTTTCATCTGTCAAACAAAGAGTTTTTAACAATTAACCTCTCTGCTCCCCATCTGGAAAATTTAAGAACCGCCATTTATGGAGTATCTGATTATACCATGCTCCCTGTTCTAGATCTTTGCCTGTAGTATCTTGAAGAGTCCCATAAAATAATGAAAACAACAGTTCTGAGTGTTATGTTGACTTGACTGGTTGATTCAGTCCTGGTTTTTGACGTGGTCAACCTGATTTGGTCTGGCCTCAGAATGGGTTCACAGGAAGACAGCTTTCTAGTGTTTGTTCTAAGTATTCAGCTGAAGTACAATATTTGCATCAGCCATTTTGTGGAAGTGAGTTATTCTCTTGATGATAATACCTTCAGAGTTTCATGTGAATGACTTGACAATAGTTACCATTTTTAAATGGCCCACTGATAGTTGTAGTCTAAAATTTTCCAGAAATTACACAAGGAGTTTTTCTTTGTTTTTTGTTTTTTGGTTTTTTTTGTTTGTTTGTTTGTTTTGTAAAGGAGGTGGGAGTGGGGAGGGGGCATATCAGTTCCAGAAGACTCTTTAGGGCAATTATACTCTGTTAGGAAATGCATGTAATAGGAACACAGATATGCAAGCTTATATCACATAAATCATTAATCATGCATGCTCTTGACAGGGAGATTATTTTCCAGTTTTTAAAAAAGAAAATCTTAAAAGCTTCAGCTTTTTTTTTGTTTTGTTTGTTTGCTTTTTTCATTAAAAAGTAATCTGGAGCCAGTAACTTAACCTGTTTTTCATAAACGTGCTAGCTAGAGGCAGCCAAAAAAACATTCATGCTTACATAGTTGGGGTCCTCAAGTGAACTTATCTGTTGGATCATGATAACTCTAATAATTGCATGAATTATCCTTGTTGAGTAATCATGTGGACCCTGAGTACAGGGGTTTGATTTATTGTGGCCAGATGTCTACTCTGCTGGGTTTATGAACATAGTCTTGCTAAATGCCACCTCCTAATTAAAACCCTTCTTTAACCTTACAATCCTTCTCTACCACCCCCCGGAGATCATTCATTTTATCTCTGTAGCATGTAACAATTTATGTTGTAGTTATATGTTTACAGCTTGATCTTTGGCTAGACTGTGGCTTTTTAAAGGGTTTTTAAAACTTTGAAGTTTAATTCTAACTTATCTTGGTATCCCTGGCATTACTGTGGTGCCTGGCACACAGTAGGGTTTACATTTATGATAGAAACATAATATGTTTATGGCAGAAACATCAGCAGGAGTCACTTCCTCTAGCCATGGTAGTTGTCATCTGTTTAGAGAGGAAATATTAAGAAAGTGGAAGGCATTAAACACTCCAGCTTCAACAGTATAATCTGTGCTTTAATTGTGTGAGTTATGTCACTAAAGGATCAGATTCCCATGAAAACTCTTGGCTTCACACTTATTTCTGCCTCATTCTGTCTTACTCACCATTTAGTTCCACCAGAATTGATACCTGAGTCAATAAGGCTCCAGTCCAGTTGGGACAAATGGAGCTGAAAAGACTGAATTGGAACTGGGGGCTACCAGACATACCTGAAAGTAGTAGTTACTGATATGTGGGTATCTCTAAGCATCCTTACCTTTGTAGATCCTTGTAACAGCTCTGAAAGGCAGAGTTTCACTAGGTGAACCAGGGAAAGCCATCCTGGATGGTTCCATTGGCTCAAGTATTAGATCCAGGGCACTCTCGGACTTGGAAGGGTTTTGATTGGGAAGGACATTCAGGGCATCATCATAAAGTAGCAAACATAAACCTATTGATATAAATCAAACCTCTATCTCTAGGATGCATACTATTACTTGCACTTAGACTGTTGTCACTGTTATCAACAGTTTTGGCAGGGACTTTGAGGGGATCAGTGGGGCCCACATCAGTGGTTGCCTGTGTTCTTAAGAGAGAGACTGTTGGGGCACCTCAGTGGCTCAGTTAAACATCTGACTCCTGACTTTGGCTTAAGTCATGATCTCAGGTTCATGAAATCAAGCCCTGCATTGAGCTCCATGCTAAGCATGGAGTCTGCTTGTCCCTCTCCCTCTGCTCGTGTTCTCTCCCTCTCAAATAAATAAGTAAAATATTAAAAAAAAGAGAGAGAGAGAGAGAGCATGCATGCTGAGCTCTTAGGGGCTTATATTGAAGGAAAAGTAATGTGATGCTATGTCAGAAGTAACTTAGGCTTTTTAGGTGGCCAGGGCAAGAGAAAAAGGAATACACACACACACACACACACACACACACACACATATACACACACACACACGATTTGAAAGTTCCACTGAGAGGATACAACTATACAGGTAGGACCACCTGCCATTAACTCTTACCAGCAAAGTTGAAGCAGTTGTCTTCCATCATCCTTTTTCATTTTATCCCTTCGAAGACAGTTGCAATGCAGAGTGATTTTAACCATGGCTTTAAAGTGGAGATTTCCTCCAGGAGTAATTGTTTCTCTCCACAAGGGTAGGTTTTTCCATAGTTGTTTAAAGCTGTTTTTGATCATGCAAAGGTTTCAGTTTACTTAAGTTTAATTTTAGTTAAATTTTAGGCACACTAGGTCAAAGAGTGGGGCAAAGTTTGAGTTCCTGGTAACAAGTGATGTTGACTTAGTCTGTAAGGAAGTCAAGAAGTAGTGGAAAATGAGAGCCATCCCAGCAGCCTTCCATGCAGGTGAAGTCTGGGAAGAACACTGGCTCCCAGTTCTTTCTGTGTAATGGAGCCTCTCCATCTTTCAGTAATATACTAAAAGTTTGTCAGAACTGTATTTCCTACAAAACCAAGTTCTGAATCAGGAGTGTTTGTTTTGGACTCTCGCCAGATTACTACACTGTTGTTGAGGGAGATTTGCCCATAGAAAGGGTGAGGCCTGGGACTGGGGGTTATGTGAATTGTGAGGGTGGTGTAAAGTACTTAAAATTTTTAAATTTCTCAGTTATTCCTCTTTCTTCAATGTCAGTGTGACTTCTTTATTCATGTTCTTCCTTCAGTCTACTCAATTTGAATTTCAACTGTGTAATGTTAGTGCTACCAAAGATTACAAAATCCATCAAGTGAGGAAAATCTGGAGAGCTAGAACCAAAACCAGAGGATGACCCCACTCACCAGGGGTAAACTGAACAGCTCCTCTTTCCTTTATTTTTTTTTCTCCTTAACTTTTTATTAATTTTAGGCTTACGCAAAATTTGCACAACAGCACAGAGTGTACCTGAAACATCACCCAGTTATCCCTAATGTTAACACCATACATAACCATAATCCAATTGTCAAAGCCAAGAAATTAACATTGGCACAATATTATTAACTACAGAGTGTATTCAGATTTCACCAGTTTGGGTACAAATGTCCTTTTCCAGCCCCAGAATCCTTCATTACACTTATTTACTATATCTGCATGGTCTCTTCCAGTTGTGACAGTTTCTCTGTCTTTTCTTGTTTTTCATGACCTTGACACTCTTGAAGATTTTTGATCAGTTATTTTATAAAATGCTCTTCAACTTGAGCTTCTCTGATATTTTCTCCGAGTTAGATTCAAAGTCTGTGTTTGGGGGAAGAATACACAGGAGTGATGTTGTGTCCTCCTCAATGCATCATATCAGGGTGATGTTAATATGTTTCCTACTAGTGATGGTAACCTTGATCACTTGGTTAAGGTGGTGTCTGCCAAGTTTCTCCACTGTAGTTACTACTTTCCCCTTTGAAAATGTGGGGGGTGATACTTGGATACTATGCAAATGTCCTGTTTCTCATCACTCACTAATTTTGGCATCCATTGGTGTTGCTTACCCATAACAGTTATTGCTATGATATTCTCATGGCAATTTTCTGTTTCCTTCTATTTATTCATTGGAATTTTTCTGTAAGAAAGAGCTGCTCTTCTCCCCCGAATAGACTCTTTAACCATATTTTTCCTCCCAATAGCTTTCTGGGTGGCTGAAGGTGATTTACACAGAATGGATGGAGCTATCTTTTAAATGTTGAAAATGTAGCAATGAAATGGATGCAAAGAATGCTTTTTTCACCTGACATCGAGACTCTACAAACTGCCTTGACCACAGTTCTGATTTGGAGCCACTGGATTGTCAAACCTATTAGACCATTTACAAAATAGTTTTCAGGGCTTGAGAGTCTTTCTGATACTGATTTTTAAAAACTATTTCTTTATGGGGCGCCTGGGTGGCTCAGTCATTGAGCATCTGCCTTTGGCTCAGGTCGTGATCCCAGGGTCCTGGGATTGAGCCCCATGTTGGGCTCCCTGCTCCACGGGAGGCCTGCTTCTCCCTCTGCCACTCCCCCTGCTTGTGTTCCCTCTCTCGCTGTGTCTCTCTCGGTCAAATAAATAAAATAAAAAATAAAATAAAATTTATAAAAAGATTTAAAAACTATTTCTTTACAAACAGCCTTTATTTAATAGGATATTATAGAACAAGTTTTGGGTCCACCTTTATTAGAAAGAATTTATGTTTTTTTAAAAGATTTATTTATGTATTTGAGAGAGAGAGGGAGAGAAAGAGTGGGGAGGAGGGGCAGAGGGAAAGGGAATCCCAAGTAGACTCCGTGCTGAGCGTGTGACCCAATGTGGAGCTCAGTCTCATTACCCTGAGATCACAACCTGAGCTGAAACCAAGAGTGAGATGCTTAACCGACCGTGCCACGAGGTAGGTGCCCCAAGAATTTAGATTTTCTGATTTCAGCCTTTTCATTTTCTATCAGTACCAACTTAGGATATCATCCAGACCTCATTCTTTCCCATCTGTCCACATTTGACCATCTCGGTTCATGTTAGCATCTTCACCAAGGGTTGTAAGATCAGTGAATGGAATGAAATGTATCTCTGGAGTTGTATCAGAAGTCTATGGTAAAGATTAGAAAAAGAGAAGAAATTGACATTATTGGCTAAAAAGAATTTCTAAGATTATCTGTAGATTTCAATTAACCAGGCTCTTTGGTCATGCTTACCAGAGGTTATCAAAAACTGGGTGTCCTGCAAGGAGATCAGAGAGATAGGTTGACATCAATTCTACCAATGTTGTATTATTGATGCACAGCTACTAAAATTGTGGGATCGAAATAGAGTCCTCAACAGGGATGGTGGCCAAACTATATTTAGAGAGATGGACGTTAAGATGCCCTCTTCCTCTTGCCTGTAAAGCAATGCAAACTTGCACATGACCCTGAAAATTCTCTGCCTCTCACTCCAGGTTTTGCAGTTGAAAATGGAGTGTTAAGAACTAAATCTATTCTAGGACTTATTGGAATATGCATATTTAGGGGATGGGAATGGTAAGGATGCCTAAGTTTGCTTTCTTGAATTCCAAACTTTCTATTTAGAAGGTAGATGGCAGCCTGTGTGTAGCTGGGCAAGGCGCCCAACTGGCTATTTGAAGCCTGTGCTTTTGTGGTCTTCTCATGCTCTTGCCCATCAAGACCTTTTCGGCACTCTGAGGCCAAAGGGCAGTGGACCATGCTGATCTGATCATGGTGTTACCCTTGCCTCACTCAGCTCTGTTTATTTGTAGGCCTCAGTGCCCAGAGCATCCCTTTAGAATGGGACTTAGGACAATTCGAATAAGCTTCTGGCTAGATGGCAGCTAGCTGCAGTCCTGGGGGAGGAGCTCAGGCTCCCTCGTCATTGCCCGAGGCTCTGTTCTCCTGCCCCTCCGCTTTCCTCTTGTGACCACTCAGCTGATTTTGGAAAAATACGAGAATTTGGTCCAGAGTGTCTGTTGGAGACATGAGGTTCCTGCTTTTGCTGGGCGAGTTTCAGGTGTCTTGATCCCCACTCAACCCCAACCCCCTGGCAAGGCCACCAAGGGCAGGAAGACTAGAAGATGATTCAGGGGTGAAAAGGCCACTGGCCTTCACAGGTAGCACTGCCAGCCAAGCTATAGCTTGCTGGCCATCCAACATTCTCATTCCTGCTGCCGGCAAGCTTACACTTCAGTAGCAACAATAGCTCACACTTACTCAGCACATACTGTATGCCAGGTACTATTCTAAGCACTTTACACATGCCCACTCGGTCTTCACATAGCTACACTTACTATCCCCACTTTAGAGGTGAGAAAACAGAGGCACAGAGAGGGTAGGTAACTTGACCAAGGAAGCACAGCCCCTGAGTAGCAGACCTGGGATTTGAACCCAAGCAGTCTGGCTCCAGAGTACATACTCTTAGATCCTATTCTCCACTGCCTCTTATTAGAAGTCCTCCCCTGCCCAATCCCCACCCCCACCCCCACCCTGAATCTGGCTGGATGGTTAAGATGGCTGGAAGTGGTATCCCAGCTCTGAGATGCCTCAGACATGAAGATGTTAGGGTCAGACGTTACTCAGACTTCAGAAAGTCCACTAGCTTTGTGTAGAGGAAGGAGAAACATTCGGCGAGACAAACAGCTCTTCTTTGTCATGAGATTGTGTTCCCCCCTTCTTTCTAGATTGAGAGCAGTACCCTGGCTGGTGGGGATGGTGGTGGTAGGTGAGCTACAACAGCCCCCCTGAGTCTACTTTGCCCCCATTAGTGACAGCTCGGAGGACCCCCAGCCTCATCCATTCACTAAATAAAGAGCTTCGGCCAGCCCTGTGGTGCCGCTGGGTGGCCAGGAGAGGCGTCCAGAAGAGTATCTCCACAAACCCCTGCTTCCGCAGAGCCATCCTCCACCCCGCAGAGTGGTGCTCACCTCTCTGGCCATTCTCCCAACCCCTCCTTGGCTGGGGTATTTGTCACATCATCAAGTGAGTAGATATCTTTGCTCAAATGGTCCCTGGCTCATTTCATTTTGGATGGAAAATCATTGGCCTGCTGTCATTTTATCCGTAATACTTTTTAAAAGGCATAATCTGGACTTTTTACTATTATTTGTCTTGCAGGTAAGCCTTTTGTCAAGTCCCTCCTGAAAACTCAGCTGTTCCACCAAACTTCAGCATGGTGCTTGTGATTAACTTTGCCCGAGTAAATCACACCCCTTGCAGTTTTAATTGCATGCTGCATTCTTTTCTGTCCTTCTTGGACATTTCTGCTAGGGCAGTTGGGGCAGGCAGGCTGTCAGGAATCCCTCGCTGCCCCTGAGCGGGGGCCATTCCAGAAGGGAGTGCCAGTGAGCCCAAAGCACACTGTGAGAGCCACCATTGATGAAGGACACAGTGTGTGCTGTTAGGAAGCCCGACTGCCTTAAAATGTTGCTTTCTGTGGTAGCAAAATAAGCTTCCTATAGTGTCCTATTTCTTCTGGTATTATCTAAACCAGTGAAAAAAGTGAGTAACTCATAACCTTTAGAGAAAAAAAAAAAAAGGTAGAAGGAGAAGATATACTGAAGGGGCCTGTGTGTGTGTATGTGTGTGGAAAATCAGTCTTAACATCACAATGAAGTTACCACGTGCGTTTCTACAGGCCACCAAGAAAGCCATTTCTCTAGTCTTGTCTTGTGTTTACCCGCATCACCATCTGGGAGGAGTTCGGGTTGATAGGTCTCTTGACTGGTCGTTCTGCCTGTGTTTAGCTAGTCCTCTGCACATTGAGAGCCTTTGAAATAGAGACACAGACAAACGTGTGAAAGTCTTGGAGAAGTGCATTTGAGAAACAAGCTGCCTGGTTCATTCTGGTTATCTGCTGCAGGGCTGGGGTGCTGGGTACTTCTCTTCCTGGACACACCGGGGCCCCTCCCCTGCTGGGCTTGTGCAGTTACAAAGAAGTTCATCGACTCTTCCAACGGTTCTGGGAAAGGGGCTTCTACACTGAGTTCCTAGCTTATTTGTTTCTGTTCTGTTGGCTTCCTGAGTAGAACGGTTGTCCTTTCTGTCTTCCTAAAAACGGGTGACTCCAGGCATCTTCTTTCTAGATGAACTCCTTCCCGTGACTCCTTTAGAAGCAATTTTCTGTGTGTTTGGTTTTGTTTTTGTTTTGCTTTTTTCCCGACTAGAAAGTTCCCTGTTATGATACCCAAAATGGCCTCCTTGGAAAATTCCGGAACAGACCCTTTAATCTCTATCCCTAGAGAGAAACAGAAGCAGGTGACATGCTTTCCTGGCAAGCCGAGTACCCACCATTTTTGAACAATCTAAGCTTAGAAATCTATGCTATATACATTCATTTTTTCAAAAATTTGTTTTTACTCTTTTACATCCTTTAATAAGGAAGAGGCTTCCTTCTTAAAACTAATTTCTCTCAGAGTGGGCTTAGAGAAAAAACAATCTATTGTCCTGTAGAGGTCAAGGCTGTGCTCAACAATGGGACCATTATGCTGCTGTAGTTTGGTTTGGGGGACAGGGGTAGTGTTTATAAAAACAAACTTTGGAAGTGGGGACAGTGAAAGGTTTTGTTTACCTGGTGATCTAAACTTAAGGTACTCATTTTGCCTGAAGAATAATGAAATGCAGAGTTGTAATTTAAAAAGGTTGATGTAATTGATATGTTAACAATCTTTGTTTGAGGTTTTTCTCTCTCCAGTTTAGGGCAGTCCTGTACTTATTTTTCTGAAGCCAAAATCAGAACTGTCCGTCGAAGGCAAAAACAGGCCTCAAGAAACACTGTCTTTTGGCAAAGAAAGACCAGATCCTTGTTCCGTAGGCCAGTGTGTGTGTGTGTGTGTGTGTGTGTGTGTGTGTGTGTGTGTGTGTGTGTAATGCTTTAAAGACCAATTTTGAAATGAACTCTTAGAACAAAACCCTGTAACAGAGTCATTTTTATGGAGGTGTGATAGGATTTATGCAAGTATTCAATGGGGAGCCCAGGATTTCCAAAGCTGAAATACAGGCATAAAATAACTTATTCACCTTAATGGTATCTGTCTTAATCTGGGAGTAAACATTTGTAGAAAACCTACAGAAACTCAGTTGTGCTCTTTTGTCTTTATGCTACTGACAAAAAGCAGTATGGTATAGAGCATGGTGAGTAGGATTCAAAGTTATCTTTTCGTTATCAGATTTAGGATTCAATTGGGAAAGTTGCAAGTTGAATTTCTCCTTCTTGCAGCAGGAAGGTGTGTCTCCCGTTTCCTCCCCGCATATGTGTTCTTGTGTCATTTTGGTTGCTGAAAAAGCTTCTAACCAATCCCTCATCCTTTAACCAGCTGAGCCACATTTCCAGACACGTACCTGCTGTTTGTTTGTGTTCGAAATTTAATCACTAGAGTTAGTCTTTTTCGCACATCTTTTTTTCCCCCCTGAAAGTCAGAATATGGGCATTTCATTGGTATTCGTGAAACTCCCACCCGATGTGGCAGGATGCTCTCTTATCTCTGTAATAGAAGAAGGGTAAATTCTGAGTGGAGTAGAATTGTCCATCAGCCTATACTAGGGTGCCAGATCCTGAGCGTGCCCCGGAGATTATAGAAATAAATAGGACGGAGCCTTTTTTCTTGTTTTTCTTTATTTCTCTTTGGTTTTAGAGGCTTGCCAATTCTGGGTTGTGTTGAAAAGGAAATTTCATGCACCCAGTCAACAGTTTAAAATATTTTTAAGTCTTCCTCCTCCGGCACTCACTTTCCCTGTGTAGACAGGACACCTTGCTCGTCTTCATTCTTAACTTGACCATAGAGAGCAGCCCCTACAGAAGACAAATGTATCCATGTTAGATTTCCTTTGCTACCACTGAGTGGTCCAGAAGAAATTCACTGCTGGTTACAAGTCTTCTGGGCTTTTCTGCAGAGTGGGATTGGTTTTTATTTTACCATAAGTAATAGTCTATTAAATGAACAGTTGCTAGAGCAGAAACTACATCTAGATATAGAATTATATTCTTGTCAGCAGTACGTTTTCATAATAGCAATGGGGGAGAAAAAAGATTCTCACCAGCAGCTGAAACATACTAATATCGAAGAAATTCCTGTAAACTGTGTTCTCTGCTGCTTCCTTTTGTTTGTTTGTTTTCAGAGCAGATGGGCTTGTTTGCTTTTTGCTTAAACATTAATCAAAAATCAATTTATGGCTATGTAAGTGGCATTAGATAATTCTCATTCTGACTACAGTAAATAATATCTATTTGTTCATGTTAGATAAGTCTGGGTGGCGGTGAAATGTAAAATAGAATTACATGAGATATGACATATGGCTATGTGTTTTATAAATTAATGCTTTTATGCATGTGGGAGGAGAAGTAATTTAGTTTACTGACAAAAGAAAAAGCAAAGGAAATTCCAGAGATAGAGCAGGATAGCAAGTCTAAATAAATTTGGAAGATGAAGAGAATATGATAATTTAGTTACATCTTTTTAACAAATCATCCCAATTTTTATGTTGGGATAAGGGGCAGAAGAAAAGGGATATTCTAAGTGCTGAACATTTTAATGTTCTCCAAAGGTGCTCTTATAACTCTTCTGCTGCCCCCCCCAAAAAAGTAATTGGGGTGGGGGGCAAGTCACTATAGATGAACACATTTTTCCCCCAAATCCTTCAGCAGGCATGTCTGTCTGTAAATAAGTTGCTTCATCTAGTCACACCTGTGCACATGTAACTAACATTTCCTTGCTTTGAGAAAATAAAAAATTTGGGGCGCCTGGGTGTCTCAGTCGTTAAGCATCTGCCTTCGGCTCAGGTCATGATCCCAGGGTCCTGGGATCGAGCCCCACATCAGGCTTCCTGCTCTGCGGGAAGCCTGCTTCTCCCTCTCCCACTCCCCCTGCTTGTGTTCCCTCTCTCGCTGTGTCTCTCTCTTGTCAAATAAATAAATAAAATCTTAAAAAAATAAAAAATTGTTTTGCTGAGCAATATATATATATATATAATATATTCTATAGAGAAAGAGATATACACTCTTTTTCAAATATCTAGAGAAAGTGAGAGATTATTGAAATTACTATTAATGCTCCCTTTTTCATAGATCTAGATCTGTTAATTGCAAGAAATCTGTTTTTAAATCAATCAATGGGAACTTTTTATTTCTTCCCTAAGATTCATTTAGCCTTGAAAAGGCCAAAAGTTTAATGAAGCTTCTAAATGCCAATCTTTTCTTCCTTCTATAGAGAATGTACTCCAGCTATAATTACATTTGCATTGTTTAAAATATTAATTCTACAGCCAGCCCTTTGAGATAAGCTGAGAAACTTGAAGGCATCATCAGGCCCCCTCCTGACCCTCTCCACACACCACATGCTGATTCATCAAAGGATTTCATGGGAGGGCTGGATTCCCCCCCACCAGCTTTATTGAGGTATAATTGACAAATGAAAATAATTGACCACCTTTCCAGGGGGTACAAGTTGATGTTTTGATATGCGTGTACATTGAGGAATGATGCACAATTAAGCTCATTAACATATCCATCACCTCATTTAAGGTGAAGTTACCATGAATATTTTTGCCTAGTTAACCTGGGAAGGATCTGGACAGTGCCCAACACTTTGCAAAGGCTTCTGCTATCTTATATACAGAAGGGTCTCTGAGAGTAGGGAGAAGCATAATACATACACTTCTAATACTTTCTCAATGTGTGTTATGAACAGAATACACATTCTGACTTTCCCTGTGAATTGTGCCTAGGACTTTATTTTTCATTCACCCGAATTCAGGATCAGGGCTGGCGTGATAACCGTTGAGGAGCTTTGTGTGTATGTGCAATTTGGAACTTGAGTCAGTCTGTCCAAGCCCCCCATCCCTATATATTCTCTCTCTCTGCCCCCCCTTTCTCTGTCTTTCTCATGTGCAGCCTTTCCTGCCAGTTGAGATGAGCCTGTGCAGAACTCTATTTGCAATTGACAGGCAACTCACTGTTCTACTGCAGCTGAATCATCACTTACCTCCATCAGTTTTTGAACACCTCACCTAGTGATCTTGGTGGGGAAATTACAGTGATTAATGCTCCAACTCTTGTTTGCCCATAAGTGTTCCAAAGTAGTATTTTTAAAAGCTCTCCTAAGATATTTTTTTTCTCTCCTAGTAGATACAGTGAATATTAAATGTCCCCTAACTGATGAAATTTCTGTACTATAAAATTGAGTTGGCAGCTTTACAAAATAAAAGTTTAGAGGTACAAGCTTGATTAAGGCTCACAATTTCACAACATTCTTGGGTTGTCTTGCCTGTTTTTCTTTCTTTCTTTCTTTCTTTCTTTCTTTCTTTCTTTCTTTCTTTCTTTCTTTCTTTCGTATTTTTCTTCTATTGTCATGTGACTGTCATCGGTAGCTGTTTCCTTTTAATCTTTGTTTTTTTCTAAAAAACGTATTGCTGATTTTTCTGTACCTTCTCTGATATCAACCAAAGAAACTTTCTTTGGTTATATATACTTCCCCCCACCATCTCATTGCCATTAATATCAAAGTGTGCTCTTTCAAATGGCTTATAAAAATTTTAAATTATACCAGTCCCCTAAGCCATGCATAAAAAGCAGCCCGAGTCCATGTGCTGACGATCCATTTGTAATTTGTGTTGTTCAGCAGCTTTAACATCCTCCGCTAATTCCTTGGTGCTTCTGCTAGCTGATAAAGTTATCAAGGCATCACTGATGTGTTCATGCTTCCCTGGGCAGTGGCCGGTGTGGAGGCACAACAGGGCAGATTTGCTAAATAATAAATGAGGCCAGAGAGAATTGAAGGGTAATGTAGTTAAGCATAATCTTTACCTTTGTGCTTATAACAAACCACAGTAGGAAGAACTCCAGGACAGGAAAAGTTAGGATCTGTTCCCAGAAGTGGCACTAACAAGTTGGCTGACTTTGGGCTGGCCTGTAGGTCGGTTTCTTTAGTGCTACCACAGGGTGTGACACCAGGGGTGCTGTCTAGTCTCTGGGTCACACAGCCAGGGTTTTTAGAGGTGGTCTTGACTGCTGGGCTCAGAGACCCACTCTAGCAAGAGTGGCGCTACTCCTCTTAATGCTGCCCTAAAACCGTGTCTGAAGCCACTGGAGAACCGCCATGGCCCCCCACCCAAGATTAATTTTAACAGTGTAATCTATCAGCGCAATCCAGGGAAATGACACCAACACTTTCTCAGGAGACGTTTAACTAAATGTGTGACTGCTCTGGCTTTGGCTTGGCATAAACGAAGGACAGCCTTGACCAGGAATATGGCCCTAGACTACCAATTATTATACCTGCTCATAAGACAAAGACACAACAGCCCATTGTCTACAGGGAGGTGTCTAAGGATAGGGCCCCAAACTACATCAACTCCATGACGCTGGGCTGATACACTAAGAGTGTTGGACAGTGTACTACTGTCAGGGAAAGACAAGCATTGGGACCAAACAGACCTGCTCGCATTTGAATCTGTGTTCTACCACTGATTTGCATCACTTGCTCCTTGTCTGTAAAATGGAAATGATTGTACCTGCTGCCCAAGATGGACGTGAGGAGAAATTAAGCCAGACAAACTCTGTAACTGCCCAGCATGCAGTAAATGCTCACATATAGCCAAAGAAGGTTGGAGGATTTCTAAAATTTGATGATGCTAACCTTTGAGGTGCATTTATTTGAGACATGTGATCTGAGACCTTTCTATTTCTGGGCCTAGAATTGTCTGGTCTTATTACATCATGTGGGGATTTTTATTCCCTCCTCCCCCCCCCCCCAGCCCCCTGTGCCATTTTCTAAGCACCACCATTGCAGGTTGCATTTTCCTGCAGACTTGGAGGTGAAGTTAGGAATGCAAAGGATTTACTAAAGAGCAACACTTGCAGAAGGAAGAGAGGAAGAGGAGATGGTGGATGTGTGCCGGAGGTGAGGGGGCATCTAACCAGGATTCTGATCTGACAGAAGGTCTGCTGGCCCTCAAGGAGCTCAGAACAAAGAGGGCCCCTTGAGGAGTCCCTTGTTGGATGGATATAGTGACCTTGTGCAGCTGGACAGTAAGTCGTGTCTGAGGGGGGAGCCAAGTCATGCACCTCTGTGCCCACGCAGACCTGATGTTTCCAGGTGGGACTTCTAGATGTGAAAAATACATGTTTTGGTTATTTTTAAAGGGACATCTCTTTATAAAACATATGGCTATGGGAAAGGAAACTGTTTCTTGACTTGTAAAATACCAACAGCCTTATAGTAATCACCTTATGGGAGGTAGAACCCCTTACCCCACGATTTACCTGCTCCCACTCAAGTGCCAATCTCCTTGGATTTTGGTTTCAATATATGCACTGCTACTGTATTACAGTCTAGCCAAGATATCTTCAGGCTTTCAGGAAGGCATGAAATCAGGTATTCATGATTCTGAGGTCAGTCCTTAATTTTTTTTTCTGCTTATTTTCCCTAACCCCCCTGAATCTGCGGGATCCAAAGCTTAAGGATAGGGCCCCAAACTACATCAACTACAACAAGATGGCATTCATCTTCTCTTTGCCAGAGTCCTGCATCAACCACTCAAGCAATATGCCCCATGCCAGTTGACTTGCTTGTTGTTGTCAATGCCAGCTCAAAATGGGTTACTACGATGGTTGATTAGGAACCTATCCTCTATTTATTGTTAAGAAATTCAATCTTTGATTTTTTTTCCATCCCATTGTATTTTTCTAAAGACACAGAATAGAATGTCCTCTGCTAGAAACAAAGAGTTTGGCCATAATACAACCCTATAATATGCAAGTAACTTGTTAGAAGATATTATAGAAGGGAAGACTCTATTTTCATTGAAAACAAAAAGAGAAAATACCTAAGAATTAACAAAATGTACCGCTGTTTTTTAAAGACAACCTGAGTAAATGGAAAGACATACCACATTTTTAAACAGAAATAGTGAACATTATCAAGATGTCGGTTCTTCATAAGTTAGTTTATAAATTTAATGTGATCCCAATACCATCAGGGTTTTCTTTTTTTCCCAGTTAGACCAATTCTAAAGTTATCATAAAAAAAAAAAAAAGATAGGCAGGAAAACTGTAGAAGAACAACGGGGAGCCCTAGCCTTACCATATATTAAAATAGTCCATAGAGTCTTAATTAAAATAGTGAGGTGTACTGGTTCATGAAGAGACACGCAGTGGAACAGAGTATAGAGTCCAAATACAGACACAAGTATGTATGGAAATTTAGTATTTGATAAAGGTAGCCTCTGAAATCAGTGGGATAAAGATGAATGCTTCACTTACTGGCATTGGGGCATGTGTAACCATTTGGAAAAGAAATCAAGTTGGGTCCATCCATCATACCATACACCAGCTTAAACTCCAAATGGATTCAAGGTAAAAATGTAAACAATAAAACTATAAAAGTCCTAAAAGAACATATGGGGGAATTCCTTTATAACCCTGGGGTGGGGAAGGCCTTTTTGGTTGCAGCACATAATCCAGAAGCCAGAAAAGAGCATATTCATAAGAATTGAATACACTATTTAAAAAACAAAAAACTTCTGCATAGCCAAAGATTATAAAGAAAGATAAATGTCAAACTAGGAAAGATATATGCAACTTCTGTCACTGACAAAGAGCAAATCTTCCTACTTAAAACACACACACATACACACACCATAGCTCCTAGAAATTGATAAGGGAAAGACTCACAATTCCAAAGGATTTGGGGGTGAAGCATTGAACAGATAATTCACAGAGAAGAAAATACACATACCTATTAAACATGTGAAAAGATGTTTAATCTCACTTGTAAAAGAAATGGAAATTAAAATTACACTGAGATACCATTTTTTACCTCTCATACTGGGGGAGGAAGAAGCCCGGTGAAATGTTTGATAACACATTCTGATGGCAAACCCCTGGGAAAATAGCCCCAAGTTGCTGAGAGGGCTACAAAATGGTACCACATCTGTGGAGGGGAATTTGACAGTATCTCTCAAGATACACACACACACACACACACCCTCAGACTCAGCAACTTTAGGGAAGGCATTTACCCAACAGATATACTTGCTCACATACAAAATGGTGATTGTATGAAATAATTCATTACACCATTGTTCGATAAGGCAAAAGATGGGAAATAACCCAAATATCCATCATTAAGGAAACCAATAACTGAGGGCAAGGACTCCCAAACTTTGATGCTCATTAGAATCATATGGGGATTTTTTTTTTTTTTTTTTTTAATTTCAAAGTTCAGCTCACACCCCAGACCAATTAAATCAGTCTCCGGAAGGTAGGACACAGATATCATAGGTTCCCCAAGTGATTCCAATGTATAGACAAGTTTGAGAACCACTAAATTAGGGTTTATCCTTCCAGTGGAATAATATTTAGCCGTTAAATTAGAAATCTCCATGATACAGTAAGTGAACAAAATAACAAGCAGAACAGTGTGTACAAATATCATCTGTGTAAAATGGAGAAATAAAAATACTTGTATTTGGCAAAGAATCCCAAGAAGGACGAGTCTGTGCCGTCTGGTAGATATGCTTCTTTTTTCATTTTTGAGCCATGTAGTTATTATACCAAAAAATTTTAGTTGATGATAAGAGCTAAAGCAGGGCTAGTTCTTCTTATTGAAGGTACTAAGTTTGTCGGTAATAGTGTACCCTTTCTCACCATTAATCTGTACCCATTTGGGAGTATATAGAGGATGGCGCACATAACGTGTTACACTGGGCACAGACAGGGTCCCTGAGTCCCAGGTCGGGGAGCCCTGGGATTCTAAGAGCACCTGAAACTCCTTGGGTCAAGTGAGGCCACAGAACTTCATCCTGTCTTCCTCTTGTATGTTTACCAGAGTGTCAGTCTTTAGGGTATTTACTGAAGCCCTCCCAAAAAGCTTGTCTTCCCTTTACCTAGACATGTTGCTGAGTGATTTGTTCTCAGTTGACCTTTATTGTGTTCAAAATTGATTTGGAACTTCTGGTATGGGTCAGGCATTTCTGTAGGTATACTGAAGACGTGGTGAGTACAGCAGATGAAAAATTCCTGTCCTAACTGGAGCTGGTATGCCAGGGACGGGAGAAGACAGGCTACAAAGCCAACAAGTGGATAATCAGATAAGAAGGATGATAGTTAAATCTCATGAAGAAATTAAACAGATCTGTGTGATAGTGGTCAGCAGGTGGGCACGGTGGGGCGACATCTGAGCTGTGACCTGAAGGTTGAGAAGCAGCCAGCCGCTCTTAGACATAGAGGAACCTTCAAGAAGAAAAAGCAGGGAGGGGCCCTGTGGCGGAGACGAGCCTGCAACACTGCATGTGTCCATCTGGAGACCAGAGTGTACTGGCTCTGCAGATGCCTAGGGGCACCACTTTGTGAATCTGCTTTTCTGCCCCTGGCTCTTCCAGCAAATCTTGCCAGTTGTGGTCCTATAGTACATCCTGGCAAGAGAGGAGAGGATGCACAGAGGCTTCACTCTGCAAAATGCTCTAGGGGAACAGGGAGTGGGGTGGAGCTTGTGGAAGGTCTGCCCAAGGTAGGAAGTGATTTTTAAGACAGAAGGGGGATTTGCTGAGCAGAGAAGGCAGAAACAGATCTAACTGGCAAAGGAAGCGGCATGAGCAAGAACAGCTGTGTCTGTGGAAAGAGCCTCTGAGGGATGCGCAGGGGCAGAGCTGCCGGGGTCTCTGATCCCGGGGCTTGGGGGGCGGGGGGCGGGCATGTTGGCAAGGAGCCAGCAGGAGAACATGAAGAATTGGCCAGGGAGAGGGTGGGCAGGGAGGGGATAAAGACCACATGCACGTGTTTGGCAAGTCTGGAGTGTGTTTATGGTGGGCCTGTATCTCCAGTAGATACACAAGTCAAAATACGACACAGACAGCCCCTGACCTCAGGAAGTTCAGGGTCTACTGAGGTGGACCGGCCTGCAACCAGAGTCCGAATACAGTGCTGGAAGTTCAGTGGTGTTGACATAAGTGCTACAGACTTCAGAGCAGTTCCGCAGGGACACGGGAAGCGATGGAGAACAGTGGCCTCTCCCGGGCACGCAGGGGTAAGGCCTAGAAAGCAGAGGGCACAATCTGAGTGAAGAGTGTGTGTGTGTGTGGCTGGCGCAGGAACCTGTGACAGGAACAGACTGGCTGGAGGGAGGGGTGCTTGGAAGGAAGGAGGCCGTGCGCATGTTGTCCTGGGCCAGGCCAGAATGTCCGAGGGGACTAATTCCATTCTGCAGGCTTTTTACTTGAAGGGCAAGAGGTTTCCCCGGGGACTACTTGGAGTGAGGCTTGATTGGAGCACACAGACACCATAGCCTGGAGGAGAGTGTGTGCTTCGGGGTGAAGAAGAGGACCCCCCCGCCCCCGGGCCAGTTTGCCCTAAGCTCCATCCTGCAAGGAGTCTTTTGTATTTTTTTTTTTTTTTTAATGCTTTAAACTTTGACCATCTGGCTCCCTGGCCATGGATGACAGCATGGCTTATCATCAGTGTGGAGTCGGTGGGGAGACCAGTTAAGTGGAGATCCGTCCTGGGTCCAGCTCCCTGGTCCCCTTCTCTGGCCTTCCCTGGCCTCCATGGGCACAGACAGGGGCCTCTCTGGAATCTGAGGGAGCCTGTTTGTGTCGACCTCTGAGGTGATGATGCACCTCCTGGAGGCAGTCCTGGGAGCTGCCTCACTTGACAGCAGTGCCTCCATGCTGGAAGCTGTAGATTTTCACGCTGTGGTCCCGAGAATGGTGAGGCCAGAATGAGGAGTGGATTGTGATTCAAGTCAGACCAGATGGGGAATTACCTTCGATTGCGGTATCCTGGGTGAACTACACCCTCTATGGAAAATGCAGGTTAACCAATTATTTCTTGTCAAGTGAGCTTAATGCCACCGTCTCAAGTTTCTTTTTATACATGCTGCGGAACACAGGCATCTTCGAGTGAGCCAGCTCGAGAAACTTGCGATGAATCGGTCTAACAGGGCATCTGATTCACCTCTGTGCCACTGACGGTGTATTGTGTAAGGAAACAATTTTTAGTCCAGGTATTTAAATCAACTTCTGAAAAGCCAGAACTAAAATCTAACGGGGGGGTGGGGATAGGCTGGCAGGAAGGAGGGTCAACTAAATTGGCTCTCACTCCGTTCGGGAGTTTTTAAACCCAAAGAAGAAGGGGAGTAAGAATCGTGGCAACAAAACCTTAACGGTTTTGCACAGAACAAAAATGATGTGAAGCTGCAAGTCAGCAGTTCTCGCCCAGGGGCTCTAAAGGACGCCCACTCGCGTTTGCTTTTCTGGGCGGCCCCTCGTCGTCTGTCTCCCCGCTGCGGGTTCCTTTTGTCTTGGGTGCTGCCCCCAGCTCCGGATGAGGGCGAGCGAGCTGGCATCCCTGCGCCCTCCCCGCCGCGGTGGACCAAGGTTGTTTACTACTTTCTACTCCGAGTAGCACGCCAATCACAAGGGCCCGCCCTCCCTGCCGTCCAATCAACTCATTGGGAAAGTCCACCTTTCTGCGGGGCCCGGGCAGCGACTGGCTGGGGCAGCTGTCAGTCAAGCGGGCATCCCGCAAGGATGCAGCAGGAGTATTAGGGACGCGATCACCAGAGCGGAGGAGGAGTAACCTTCCCCATAAACAAGCGGTGCCCCCCCCCCCCCAGTAAAGCGGAGGGGGGGGCGCTTTGAAGCACTACCCAGCCCTGGGGCCCCACTGGAGCGGAGCGGGCTGAGCGCAGAGTCGGGGAATCCCTCCCTCCCTCCTGCCGCCGCTGCAGTTGTAAACACGTTTCCCTCCATGTCTGTTTTCCCTTCTCTCTAACAGTGGCCATTACAGGCTCCTGTTTACCAAAATCCTGTAGGGCAGAAGCATCTTCCCGGGGCCTTGTCCTCCACTGCCCGCGCCTCCCTGCCCGTATTCTGGCTTTTTTCTTTTCCACCCTCTGGTCCGCAGAGTAAAGGAGGCTGGGTTGTGATCAGACTTGTTTTCCTTTTATTCTTGTCCATGTGGGACAAGTCATGCTTTGTCAACATGCACCATTTTCTGCGGAGATCGTGCTTCCTTTTTAAATTGCGTGCATGGGCTGCATTGATTTTGGTTAGGAACGCTGCAGCCCAAAGAGGCGCCTCTCTGGAAGGGCTGGGTGGTTTTTTGTTGTTGTTGCTGTTTTTGGACACATGGAATGCTATTTTAATTCTGCGTTTTCTTCCAAGATGGGTTTTGAATCCTTTACCCACTGGTAGCTTTGAGATATGTACACACCCACCCCACCCCGCAAAAAAAGGGCAGCATTGTGTTGAACTAAATGTTTTTGTACCTTCTTCTGTGATCTGAATCAGGTTTCCCATTTCCAGCTGCACAATGTGGTTGTATTCAGTGTGATAGGGGCGTAGTGGACATGAATTATTTGCGACAGGGCTGCCTGGAAGATGCGGAGCGGAGTTTGCGTGGCCTGGAGCAGCTCCAGTGTCTGAGGCGCCACTGTTATGTTACACAGGCTCCAAGCAGGAAGCGCCGGCAAAATGGCAAAATACAGCATGTGGCATTCGGTTCAAAAAAAAAAAAAAAATGCCCTTTTCTAGGAGCTGCTATTCCATATGACATCCAGTCTTATTTAGCTTTCCTTTTTAAAAGAAAGGAAAAGTTATCTATGAAGGTGGCTTGTTTGGGGTATTTTGTGAGAAGCCTTGTCAAGAAAAAAATGATGATTTTGAGGTTCTGGCTTGCTGAGTGGAGGTTAGGCCTCCTTCGTGTTCTGCATCACAGTCGCAGAGAGAGAAAGTACTGCTTCTTGATTTATAGGAATTGCAGGAATATACCCTGGAGCTGCAACCATGAGGAAGAGATGGAGTTTTTGGCCCATCTCAGCCCTGCAGCCTCGGTACTTTTTCAGCCCTGGGGCTTTGGAGATGCTTCTGGGGAATGAAAAGGGGAAAAGATACATTGCAAGCATAAATGTAAGGAATGGCACGTGGTGGCCAGGATTTGCAAGAGCAGCTTCCAGACCTACTTAAGCCCCAGGAAACATGTCCTATTTCAAGTTAGCCACCACATCTGATTTGGATTTCCCTCCCCCCACCCTACTCTTTCTCTCTCTCTCTCTCCATCTCTCCTTTTCTTCCTCCAGTTGTCCATTTATACTCTCTCCCAGGCTAGGGATATTTTTTCCCAAGATGATCAAATTAACGTAAATCATGGGGTTATTGTTTGAATGGATTCAACTGTCACTTCATGAGTCGAGAGAAATGGCTCTTCTGAGTCAAGAGGTGACCGCTGGTGAGGGACAGGGCCAGGGCCGGGCAGAGTTCTGCCTCAGGGCCCTGAAATTCCTGGTGGCATCATCATAACACCTTGTGAAGTTATCAACTAAGCAACTGATTGAAGGCAGAACACACTATGAGGAAGTGTGGTAGACTGACTTCTGCTCTGGCTCCTGCAACCCCCGCTCCATTAGCTCAGAGGAGGGTGGGGTGGGGGAGTTTCACCTCTGTGAGCTTCGGTGTCCCCCTGCACGAGATGGGAATAGTGGTGTCTATGTGATATTGTAAGGACTCAAGGAAAAACCTTAAGAAGTGTGCCTGCCTCCGTGCTGAACCTGGCTTTCTGTCTGTCTCTGGTAAGTCAACTCCTGGCTTGCGTTTTGGTGGCCCTTCACAGGAGTCTCCTACTTCTCAGCACGGCATGTTGAGCTCATCTTTTGCTGGGTTCCTGCGTCACCTGCTCTTTTCTGGCCAGGTCAGCCTGCTCATTTTTCCATGCCAACAGCCTCTACATGCCAATAAGTCACGTCTAAATAACCAAAGCATGTTTCCCAGCTGGAGAATCCAGGGCAGCCCGGTCTGGGAGCCAAGTGGCTTTCTCCAGTTCAACTATGTGGGGGAAGAAGAGCCCCAGCTGCTCAGCTCCTGGGTGACCTGAGACATGTTTTGAATCACCTGGTGAATCTCCTGAAGTCACTCCTTTCATCCCCACCCTCATGTCGGGTACCCCCTTTCTGCCGCACATGACTGGGCTTTGAGCTCTTTGCCATCTGACTTCAGCCTGCCTTTGCCTCCGCCTCCCCCCGCCCCACCCCTGGCATGTGCCTGTGAGTCTGCCAGCCACCAGACTGCTCAGTGCTCCTGTGACTACGTGGAGTCCTCACGTGGCCTTAACTTAGCTGGCCTCCCCAGTTCCAGAGAGCCCCTGCATAGGCCAGGGTGCCCCATCTTCTGGAACCAGCTTCCCAGACTGCCCCTCCTGAGACCATGCCACCTGCCCCGCACTAGCTCCTCGCCTTCTTTTCTTGTAAGACCTGTTGTCCCTCACGTGTGGGGGCACTGATGTATTCTTGTGGTATGTCCTCTGGTCTTATGTTCACCTTTTAGTTCCTGTGGGTCCCCCAGTCCTGGGGAGAGGCAGTGTTACATAATGGCACCCTGGGCTACGGAGCCAGACACGCTGGGACCTTGGACACATGACTGACCCTCTGGGCCCGTCTTTCCTCATCTGTAGAAGGGGGTGATAATACCTTTCCCTTGGGGGAGCTGTGAGGATTAACTGTGCTTGGCGCCGAGTCTGCTCCTAGTAGGCACTCAGTAAGTGTGAGTTATTGTAACTGTTTTTGTTTTTATCAGCCATAGATAGACATTTCACCAACTTTACAGGACCAGTGAGAGAATAACTGAGAATTATACACAGTCACTTAGTAGGGAATCCATTAATGTTCCTTTACCTTTCTTCCACAAGGACAGGTGCCTTTTATTATATGTAGGCTCTTTTGGGTCCCATTTGGCAAACCCTCTGTAAATATTAAAAATAAAATTGCTCTTTCTATGTGTAAATTTCAGAACCTGCTTCTTTATCGATAGTGACTTTTTTTTTTTATGAAAACAAACACTTAATAGGTCAGACTTCTAGAACCTCTAATTTGAGGGAACTGGGGCCAAACAAGAAAGTCTAAGCCCCTGAGTTGTGTGACCAACACCTGGGGCCCAATAGATCCTTACTGAATCATCATCAAGTGTGTTTTTAAAGTAACAGGGTTTGGGGGCAGAAGTTCTGAGTAGTGAGAAAAATGATAACATTTAAAGTGCTGCCAACTCCTCCCGGTGCCATGCAGCTGGTGCCATGCAGCGTGGGGAAGCAAGCATGAAGGGGCCAAAGCGTAAAGCTGCTATATAGGGGGCAGGGTCACTGTGATTCCCCACCGCCACTGTAGGGGAGGGGTGGGGTGTGCTGAGCTCTTCCCCCTCCTGTGACCCTAGTACACACCTTCCCCGATGCTGAGTCCCCCTGAACCATTAGGACTACTGAGCTTTATTCAGCAAACATTTGTGGATGCCTACAGGGCAGATGCTCTGCTAAACTCTGGCGGTGCAAAGATACAGAGTCACTCCTTCCGTTGCAAGAATGCCCAGGACCATTGTAGATTTCCTGACCCAAGCAGGAGTTAATTGTACAACCAGGCATTACGAGGGGCATGATCCATAATTGTCACCCGGGAGCTTTTCCAGCTATATGTCTATAGCTTTGTGACCTTGGACAAGTCACTTCATTTCCCTAAGCCTGGATTTCCTCCTTCTCACAGCAGAGAAGATATCAGAGTGAGGAGCAGATGAGATGGCATATGTAAAATGCTTACGGCTATGCCTTTTGCTGCGCCTTTTAGAAGGAGCCATTGCTGAGTATGGAAGATACTGAACTGTAGCATGCATGCTTGCATGAATCAGTCTGCTGAGTTATTTTAAGTTTGCATCTGAAAATAAAGGGTGGATTGCTGTCCAAATATAAAAGAATTGGATCCAGGCTCTAAAAGGATGTTTGCTGTTCTTTAGCAAAATACCATTCTTCTTAAGTTTCATTCAATCATTCCACAAAAATCTGAGCATCTGTTTTGTCCCAGGCACTGTGCTTGTAATGGGTGTACAACAGCAAACAGAACACTTGCTTTCTGCTCATATCAGGCTGACACTTGGACAGGGAATGTAGACGTTAAATAAATAGAAGTGTGACGATGGCCATATAGGGGGAAGCCTGCTGTGTGTTTTAGTATTTAACACCTGCTATGTGTGTTAATATTTAAAATGTATCTTGGGGAAGGTCTTTCCATCTAAAAATAAGAATTTGTCCTTTTGCCTGCAAATAACTCCTTTCTCTATAGGCAGTAGGAATCCTGTTCATGTTTTGAGTGAGAGGTTCTGTTATTTGGGAAGAGAGCAGGTTCACAATTGAAAGTAAGCTGGAGGGGGTGCCTGGCTGGCTCAGTCGGTGGAGTGGTGGAGTGTGTGACTCTTGATCTCAGGGTCGTGAGTTCAAGCCCCACACTGGGTGTGGAGCCTACTTAAAATAAAAGAAAAAAAAAGTAAGCTGGAGATGATGCAGAAGAGACACTATATATTGGGTTTTCCTTGGCTCGTGCATTGAGGTGGTTCGGGGAAAGTGGTTGTGTGCCAGTGGAAAGGTGTTTTAAAAAAGTTGCCCCAAAGTGACCCCCAAGTTCAGGTAAACTGTATTGTGTACATCTTTAAAACTAAATGTAAATACGCAAAGCTCACAGCTCTGTTCTTTCATCTAGACCAGAGCTGTCCTATAGAACTTTATGTGATGGTGGAAATGTTCTATATCTTCCCTGTCCAGTAAGGTAGCTGCTTAGCCGCGTGTGGCAATGGATCACCTGAAATGTGGCTAGTGGGATGAAGAGATGAATTTCAGGCTTTACTTCATTTTCAATTAGTTTACATTTGAATAGCCACTTGTAGCTTGTGGCCACTAGACACTACAGATCTAGACAGAAGATTAACCGACAAAACTCTTTCCTCCTGAAGTATGTGTTTATTTTGATAAGGGTAACTAAGGCTTATACATTTCATTTTCCCTGTCCTATTTACGGCTAATAAAGGGGGCATACAAATTTTTTAAAAATGCAACACAGACCAGCTGTCTAATTGCACACATCTTCTGAGCTGTTAGCCTTGATTACTGGCAAGTACTGACTATTCCCAATAACCTAGGAACTATAAAACAAGCGAGTCATCTTCTATAACTGAATACCAGTGGGTTTCTTGGTTGAGAGAAAATAATCAGGAAGATCTGTATGGTTCTATCAAGTGACTGTTGATTCATGGACATTCAAAAAGCTTTTGTAAAAATAAGCTAGATTTTAGAAATTTTGAAACAAAATTGAAACTCTCATCTGAGTTTAAAATTTTAGTGAACTTTATTTTTATTTCTTCTTTTGGTTCATCTGTGGGTTCCCCCCACCCCCGCTCCTGCTTTGTTGTTTCATCAGGTTGGAAGAATAAAGCCCCGCTGGTCAGTTTCAATTTTATTTAAATTCATTTTGTCTTCATTCCTTCTAATCTAGCACAGTCCTGTGTTATATTGAGATCAGAGTGCTTCAGGGAAATGTTGAAATATAAAAACATTTTCATGAAAACATTTCCACTTACATTTAATTTTTTTTCTCAATAGAAAAATATTTCCAACTTAATCCTCCCTCTCCCCTCTTGAAATGAATTGCATACTTTAGAAATAACATCAATCCACCCAAGTACGCAAGGACAATCTCAGCCATTTAATGGAGATATAAAGACTCAGAGCATGGTGAGGTTCCGAGGCACAGACTGCTTTTCAGGATGCTGATAAACACGGGCGAGGCTCTCACGGGGCCCTGGCTTCTCCACACAGCAGCTCTGCAAAGCAGTGCAGCACTTAGCTCTGGGCCTGCCACGCAGAAATCTCTCACTCCATCTTAACCCATCCTCATCGTAGAGCTTTATTTTGAACAACTCGTGAGTGTCTGCCAAGGCAATAGATGTTGAAACTTCCTCTTTCCAAACCCCATCTGACATCTGGGACCAGCTATGCTAGAAGGTGTTTGAACACGCCATGGAGTGGCTCACCCCTTTCTTAAGGAAATAATGGCAAGCAAGCCCCTCTCAACAGCAGACTTCTGCCTTCATGCTGCCCTTTTATTTTGTTGTTGTTCCTTAGTAACTTCAGCTTACTAGGAAGCCCAGCCTCAGGGGAAGGTGAGCCTCTCTTCCAAGGAGAAAGCAAAAACTCATGTCCGATATAGAAACACATCCAGCCTGAGCTCCCCTGTGCTATCATTCCAGTTACAAAGCGCATGAATATTGGAGTCTGTTTGAAAATTCAGCACATTCACCTGCATTAGGATGAGCAACACGCAGATTGAGAGCTTACTATACACTGGTCAGGCACATTTCATTTAGTTTTGGCAATAGCCAGTGGGGTAGATCCTACCAACGTTGTTTTGCTGTTGAGCAAATGGAGGCCTGGAAAAAAATAAATTGTGCATTGTCACACACCTGGTAGGCAGGAGAGACAGGAACTGAGATATACACAATTTTAAAATGTGTGCTTTCTGACACTCTATTGCATCTACAACCTTCGCACCCAGACATTAGAGAAAATTTTCAGTCGTATGTTTTCTCCTAAGAAAGAACTCATTAAAACAAAAATTTCCAGGGGGCACCTGGGTGTTGCAGTTGCAGTCCTTTAGGCATCCAGCTCTTGGTTTTGGCGTGGGTTGTCATCTCAAGGTCGTGAGATTGAACCCTATGTCACTCCCCCCGCTGAGCACAGAGTCTGCTTGGGACTGTCTCTCCCCCTCCCCAGCGCTCTCTCTCTTTAAAATAAATAAACAAAATCTTTAAACAAACCAACAAGCAAAAATTCCCAGTTTTTAAGATTTGCCCTCAAAAGGGGAAAGAAACTCATGGGTCCCTAAAACAATAAGAAAATGAAAAGTAATTTTATTGTATCTAGGTTATCTGATTAAGTTATGGTTTTTGTGACCCTGTAAAATTTTCAAACAATATCAAGATATCTAGAATTTTTCCTTAAAAAAAAAATGAATTGCTACTTAAAATATACATGTCACATTCTTCAATGCATTGATTAACTGTAGATTCAGGTATAGGATGTTATAGCCAAAATATAAGAATGTGTGTGTGTCCGAATGAATTTCCTCAACGAGGAAAAAGGGCTGACAAACTCAGGAATTGTAGTTCTGTTGGCCTTTTGTATGGTTAGATTTTTGTGCAGGCAAAGCTGCATGCCTTGGTCATGGGTACTGGTTCTTCAAGTATTGACTGCTCTTTGATTCCTGTCTGATCAAAGACTTTGGCCAATTTTGGTTGCTCAGATCCAAAAATAAGTTAAAACTTCTTGGAGACTCAGTACATAGCATTGACCGCAAAAGTCCAAGCACTTGTGCAAGCTTTCCTGGTAGAAATGTGGGCACCTTAGGTACAATTTGTCAATTGAAGAAGTATCGTAAAAGTGTAAGGATAACTGAGGCTACCATTGTCACGCACACTGTCATGCTGGAAATCTTTCCAACATAAATTATGTACTCCTTGGCTTCTTACTCTAGTGAATATAATTTAATCATTTCTGGCCAACTTGGGGACATCAGTGAACGTATATTGTTGTATTATGCATAATACAGTGATAGCCTCAAGGTGTAATGGGAGGCAGTTTGCCCTATATTGGAGACTTCTTGTGTTTATTGTGTTCTTATGGTTTGGTTTTATCATTTTTATGTCCCCATTTCTGTTATAGACTTACTGCAGTAAGACAAGAAAGCTCTATCAGCCCCTCTGTAGGTGATTATTTGCTGCGGGTACTTTGAAAATGGATTTCCAAGCTTGTTAGAATTGTATGTAAGAGTAAATAGGCTGTGCGATCTAGCTGCTTTCTGGTCCTCAGCCGTGTACCCCAGAAACATATATTCACTGGACAGTTGAGTTCTGGAAGGGTGTGGTACACATCTGTGAGAAGTGTTTCTCCTTCACATGATCTTTTTTTTTCCTTTTACTTCTCTCTCTCTCTCTCTCTTTCTCTCTCTCTCCCCCTCCCTGCATCCATGTCTCTGTTTCTTTCTCTCTCATAATATGACAGTTGCTGGAAGAATTAAAATGAGTAGAACCCATTTATCCACATGGGAGCCACTTGTAGTGGTCAAAAAACATTTTCAAAAGGCATGCAATCCCCACTTCTGTGGGGATTAGGGGACTAGACCAGTCCTCAGCACCTAGTGTAATGACACAGGATTTTAGATGGGTCCCCCATATTTCATGTTAAGATAAATATGCTTGAAGAGGCTTTCCCAGTCAGCTTGGTATGGTTCTTCTCTCCCCTACTGTTAGCTCCCACTCCTGGTCTTTCTCCTTGGCCCACACTGACCCTGCTAGGGAGACTCCTCCATTCACTCCACTTCCAGTGCTTCTGTACCTCTGTTTTATGAGTTCTCTTGGGCCTCTCCAGCAGTCCCTCCTTCTAGGGGATACCAGCTTTCCACCCTCAACTCCACTGGACACCTCACCATTGTCACAGGCTCTGCAAACCAACTTTATTTTGATTTGGGAGGCAACGAGGTATAACAGAACCTGGATCTCGGAATGAAGCCCACTGGCATCCATGTGCCCCCTTGGCCCCCTGACCTTGGCCGAGTCAGCCCAGCCACAGAGCCTAAATCTCCTGCCTGCAGAAAGGAGTTTGTATGGATTCGGTCGGTGCATTCTCAGTGCAAAGCAGGGGCTTACTCCGCGCCACCTTCCTCCCTTTCAGTATTACTGCTTCTGTGTGGCACAGGTCGTTACAAGGGCTGACAGCAAATTTCTCATGTTCTCTTGCACACCCTGCCATGCTGGGAACACCCGAGCAAAAATGGTGGCTTTCACACTTTCATTTTTGGCCTCAATTTTCTATTATTCCCCAATGAGGATCATTTCATTTGAGACCAGTATCTGGGGGGAGAAAAAAAGTAGATCAAGCTTTTCAGATGAGATTTTAGTGCAGTCCTGACAAACTCTTTCTATTGCCTTCGCTACCACATAGTGGCGGTTCCGGAAACTGTAAGGCTTGCGAGTGCTGGGCAATTGCTGCCAGTGGAGTGAAGATTTTGCTGTTGAAGGAATTTGATCCCTTTTCTGCATAACCCAAAGAAAGCAGAAGCCCACATTATCTGTAGCAGATGACAGAGTGTATGTCCAGTTCAGAAAAAGACATTTCTCACTACATTTTCAAGCAACAAGGCAGACTTGCTGCAGGACTCTAGGAGAGTCCTATGCAGTGTCCTGGTGTCCATTTTGTTGTTTTCTTTTTGCATTCCTCAACCATCTTACTTCCTACTTCCACCCCATTGGAGGATATTTCAAAGATAAATGAAATGTTAGGCAGTATGTCGGAATGGATAAGGCCCTCGACATGCACACCTGGTCCTCTACCAGCCTCATTTACCCTCTAGCAACAACACTGCTCTAGGAATCATCTATAAAAAATAGAGATTTGCCTTGCCTCCAAATTAGGGGTTTACCTTACATATGAAACTCCGTCAGGGACTTTGTCCGTGAGGGCAGGGTCGTTAGTAACTGGTTCAAGTGGAAAGCACACAAAGTTAAGTCCCTCATTCAGAGTGAGATTTTGGAGTTACCAATGATTGATTGGCATATATCCTGGTAGCTCAGGAGTCTGTTCAGTTGATGGCTATGCTATGCTTCCTTTATCTTTATGAACTTTCTAATGACTTTCAGTTTTTAACTTTGCATTTTGAAATCATTTCAGACTTTAAAAAATGTACAGAAATACCACGAGTTTCTGAACACCGTTCACCCAACTTCCCCAGACGTCAACAGCTTCCTTAACCACCATAGGTCTATCAAAACCGTAATGTTAACACTGACACAGTACTATGAATTTCCAGACTGGGTGCAGATTCCATGGGTTTTCTCCACTGATGTCCTTTTTCTGGCCCTACATCCAACAGAGGATCCCACCTCACATTTGTTGTCCAATCTCTTCAGTTCCCTTGACTCGAGGACGTTTTCTTCAGTCTTCCTTGGTAGCTTTTACCACCTTCACATTTTTGAAGAGCATGGACCGGTTATTTTGTAGAATGTCCTTCTCTTTGTGTTTGCTTGTGATTAATTATAGCAAGACTTATGGTTTTAGCAAGACGATCCTGGAAGTGCCCCCGTGCCCTTCCCAGGGCATCCTATCAGGGGACACACGATGCCCGAATGTTTCATTTCTGATGCTGTTAATTTTGATCCGTTGGTTAAGGTGGTCTCTGCAAGTGCCTCCGCTGTTACAGCTCTTAACCTTGGTAATTAGGAAGCATCCTGCAGGGGTAGACACTTGAGACTACCCTGTTCATACTGCTCCTCATTATTCTTTCACCTCCTAATTTTAACATCCATTACTGTGGTGTTTGCCAAATGGCGATTTTTCTATTTCTGTTTTCTACACTTAGTAATTGGAATTCTGCTCGGAGGACTCCATGTATTTTTAAAATGAGGAACATAAAACTTTTTAAATAGCAGTGGCAGCTCCACTTTTTCTGGGAGGACAATTATGAATGACATGAAGCAGAAAAATATGCAGAAGCCTGAGAAATCTCAAATATGAATGTTATTCAAGATGCCGTTGCCATATTTATTTCCCTTCAGAGGAGGTGAAGTAGAGGGAGGGAGATCTCAACTGCCCCCAAAAAAGTCCCATTAGTTTTGGTCCTGGCTGCAAGTGTCTCTTGCTTTTGAGGACTAAGAGAGAGAACACAGTTGGAAGACTCTCTGGAGCACAGCCCTGAATGTTCTGGATGAGTTAGGAAGGCTTACGCCACCATAAGAACTTTAATTAATAGTATGAAATTTTATCTCTGAGCTTTTTAAGCTCTAACTGAAAGGAGTGCTCAAGATACGGTTTCCTTCTTTTAGAATATTCACTGTTACTGACATGGCAAACAATTTGGAGGAACCCCCCCCTTTAATTAAATTTCAGCAGCCCCAAATCAGATTCGTGTGAAGAAATCATTAGTTTGAATTCTTTATCACCAAAAGATTAAACAGTATACTCTCTACTCTTAGAGGTTTTTTCTTTTTTTAATTGGGCTGTTTTATTCTCTGATTGTGATCCTACCAATGTGATTTTCTTTAAATATTCTTTTTATTTATACCTGAAAAGGATGAAAAAGTATATATATTCCTCAACTATATAATACTTTATCAAAGCTCGCACATCTATTTGAAAGAATTGTGAATGGCTACATTTTTAAATATCCTACAGTGCATTCCCAGTTTGTAATTTTATCATCACACTCAGGCAAGATCACACTCAGTACGCTAAATTCCTGTGGCCCTCTTTTTTTTTCCCCTCACTGCTGTTTGTAACTCCTCACGAATTAAATTTTAGGGGCTTGAAATGTTAACTGTTACATTAGGAAAAGGAAAAAGAACCTCACACACCCCAAACTCTATGTAGAGGCTCGTCAGATTCGGCCAGGGCACTCACATTTACCAGAGCACGTAGGACTTTTGACCGTAGAACTCATGGTTATGAATTAAGTAGGACGCTACGAACGGCTTTTAAAGGTGTGGCTGCAGAAAACTCGGGATTCCGAGGACTGAGCTGCTTTCGTGTTTGCAGTGCCTTGGCGAACGTTTTAAAGTTGGCGGCAGAGCAGAGCGAGCTAGGTAACATTTATGCGAGTGTTCTTTCTAGCCCCCAAGCCCAGTGCTGGAAAAAGTTCCAGCACATCCGTTAAAAGTTACAGCACGTGCTCGTGCGGCCCGGGTTCCGGAACGGCGCCGCCGCCACCGCCGCCGCCACCCGCGCGGGCCGACCCTCGTGGCGCCCGCGGCAGGCCAGGCAGGCGGAAGGCGGGGCTCGGCAGGCGGAAGGCGGGGCTCGGCAGGCGCGTGCCCGCGCGGGGAGGGCTGGCCGGCCACGTGACCGTGCTCCGGCCACGCCCGCTGCCACCTCACGTGGTCTCTGGACACCATGTGCGAGAGTGGATGGAAAAGGGAGCGGCCGGGTGTGGCGTTCGGGTTTCGGAAGACATGAGCTTCCTGATTTTTTTTTTTTTTTTTTTTTTACCCCTTTCTGATTCTTTAATCCCAATAGGCAAAAATGCCAAAAGCATTTCTCATTTATTTCCGATCATGTCATCTAATCCCCTTGGTGGCTCAAGTTTCTTTATGGGAACGTGGTTTCCATCTCGGGGAGTCGATCCCACAGTGCCGGAGCCACGCTGCCTCCCCTGGGACGGGGATGGCTTGGGTTTCCCGAATGTCGATGATCCATTTTATTGCAGGAAAGTAAGGCATTTTAAACCGTTTCGCTACAGATCCTAGTTTCTTCTTAGCGTTAATTCAGTTTTGATGGAAAACCAGCCTTCCTAAAGTTGTAGGAAGAGGGTGCTCCAACCTCCCACTTCCGCGGCATTGTTGCCGCTTTCGCGCAGGAGGCGGCTCATGGAGTAAAGAACTTGCGTGGGTCCCTCCACATTTGTTGATCCTGTACTTGATCCTGTACTTGTGAGCCGTGCATAATGTGAAAGGAAAATGAAAGATGTAAATAGGTTTGTAAAAAAGACACATTAATATGGAAGAAGGGCGTGCATTCTCAAATTGAACTTGGGTCTTATTGTTCCCAGCTAACACCCAATTACGTCCTGCTGTCGGATTCCGGGCCATATCAAAACCGCCTAGGATGCTCACGCCATCCGCGGGAAGGTGCCGCCGTCCCCCACCGCCACGACACAGACACAAGCACCCTCTAAATTTCCTGGCACCCGATAAAAGCAGATCCTAATTTAAATCTTCGGCACACTCATTTCTTCCCATTTCGCGTGGGAAGTTGAGGTTCTCTTCGGTTTACTTTCTATTCGCCTTCATTAAAATGCGGTAAAGCGAAAGGAGTTTATTAATGGAGATCCCAGTATATAGAGAGAATTTATTGAAAAGAAGAAGGGCTGGAAAGATAAAACCTCGTCTTAAAAATCAGAAACAGACCCTCGTTATTATTAATAACTTTGAAAATGGAAATCCAACGTTAGATAAATTATTTCAGCATAGTTTTGGGGACCAGACATTCGGTAGGTAACTCTGTGTCTGGTCATCAATTATAGTGATTTCCTTGCATCAGCTCCAGAAGATCAGAATATTCATGAGCTTTCTGGTCTGACTCAGACCTTCAGGAGCCATGAAATTTTCCTGTTGGGATGAGAGGAAGTGCTGTCGGTGGTTTTGGCTGCTGAATGAAACCAGAAATAGATAAGCAAGGCGGAGGGGTGATGTCCATTTGTTTGGTTCTATCATTCTGCTTTTAATTTGTGAAAGTTAGGGTTTTAAAAATCATATTAAACCTGTGATCCTTTTTAGAATTCACTGAGTATGTTGAGGAAGTGGTTTTGTTTTTGTGAGTTTGTTTAAACAAATGACTGAGGTTTTTGTTTTTCGCTGTGTCTGGCCAAGCAGCATTGCTACACTTTTTTTAAATTCATGAAAAACTGACCAGTGAGTCTGTTCTTTAGCACTCCTCTCCTTTTGTGATGGGAAGACAAGGAGGCAGACACCAATGGCGCCTCTCACAATGGAGGTTTGTTTGTTTATTTTTTAATTTAATGGAGGGATTGTAGATGGCTTAAAATTTCCTTGTGCCAGGACAGAGAAGGGAGGGGGGTGGGAGAATAATTAGCCCATTCTAAACAACTTTAGCAATAGATGATCCATAGGCATTAACTTTCGGCAGCAACAGAAGCCTCTTTCTGGACCTCAACCTGTGATGTTTTAAACAAGTTTGATCTTGTTTAATTAAAATCTTTCTTAAAGGCAAAAATGCACGGAGGTCATTTTTTTTTTTATTTTCAGTTATGTACTAATAAAGATGGCAATTTATAATTTTCTGTTGAAATACGTGGGAAGCCCATCCCTCACCCCCAGTCCCTGAAACACCAGGGCTCCCTTGCCTGTTCTAAGAGCCCCTTCTCAGGCACTCCTGCCTTGCACACACCCTCCCATTCCGTGGTCCACTCAGCTGGGAGTATCCTTGTCCTCCTGATGTGTATCTTTTAGGACATGAATCTTTACCTTGAATTATTTATCTGTATGTACAGTGCCCGGCATTGTCTTCCAGACAGGTGCGTCCAGGTGTTAAATAAACAAATATTTAATCCAGAAGAATTTACAAAAAGAAGAGCTCTTGTATTTTTTTTTAAAGCCATTGTTATTAAACACTGTGTGTGGAGTGGTGCGAATTCTGTGCTCTCCTAATTTGTGTGAATTATGCCATTTAAAGTAGAAATAATTGAGAAATATTTTAATGTTAGGTTAGGCACAGGAGTGAAGTTCCCACTTTTTTATGTCGTCAAATTCATTGCTTTTTGGTCCTTTGGGATGATGCCACATAACCCTGACCAATCTTTAAGGCACAGAAATGAGCCTCATGTGGTCTTAGAGTCGAGCTACTGGTATCTGGTACTTGTCTTCTGCTTATCATCTGTCTCCCTGGTAAGTCACAGCTTCTTTGGTCCTCCGTCTCCTCATCAGTGAAATACTGCTGATTCTTTTCTCTGACTTATGAGAGTAGGTTATGAGAATTATGGTAAAACAGTCTGTGACAGGTGCATATGCGCTGTACCATACTGGATGGAAACATGGATCCTGGAGTTCTCTCGCTTGGTTGGAATTTCTACCTCTGCCTCCTTCAAGCCATGTGACTCAGGCAAGCCCCTCTCTCTCTACCTCAGGCTCTGGTTCAGAGGATGGGAAAATAGGCTCTCCTCCTTGTATTTGTGGAGTTTAAATCAGACAGTGCATGCCAAGTACATGTAGCAGTGAGTGTCCCGTATATGGTAGGTGCCTTAGTATAGCGATAACAAACATTCATTGTTTTTCTTCCCATCTAGTACCTTCAGCTTTTACTTCTGTCCAAGCCTTGAGAGAGAGAGAGAGAGAGAGAGAATTGTTACATTAAAAAAGTTTTAGTCTGCCCAAAAGCAAGTATGACCTGAAAGAAGGCCGGGGCTTGGTGTTGGTCAGATGATTTCTTTGGTTATTCTCGGGGAAAACCAGCCAAGCAATGAAGTCAGAGGACTATGGTTCATTTTATTCTTCATCACCCAAAAGTAGCTTCTGTGATTTTTCTCATTTTTTTCTCCTTTTTAGGACGGGGCAAGGAGAGTAGTTTTTCATATTACTCTTGTCATCATTGGTATTTATCTAATAACAATTCACTATCAGAACATAGAAAGTACTTATCCTACAGAAAACTCCCTTCTGTTACTCACTTATTTGCTTTCAATTTACACTTTGTCTAATGCCAAAGAGAATCTGAGGCAGATTCCAATTAAAAACAAAAGAACAAAACAATAAAAGCCTGAATGACATGGGACCTGAACAGCAAAGTCAGCAAGATAACCAACCAAACCATGCTAGAAGGACGATTAGTCTTGGAATCTGGTTCCTCTGGGATTCTTCGCAGCAAGAATTTCCCCAAGGCAAAGAGGAAATACAGTAAAATTTGCCTGGGTCTACATACAAAACACCCATACACATTTTATATAAAATTCAAGGTATTTGCTTTTGGAAAGTTTGCAGAAGTAGTAGTCCAGGGTTAAAGTAGCATCTGACTCCACCAGTAATTGTAAGACACTCTGGAAGGAGCTGTGAGCCAAATAAAAATAAGGAATGGTACCCCTGTCCTTGAAGAGCTTACAGTTGTGTAGGAAACCATGAGTCATGGAACCATTATACACTAAGCAGCCACAGTGGACCAGGTTCTGGGCATGGCCCTGGGAACACAGTGAGGAAAAAAACAGAGGATTCCTGCTCCGGTGCCTTGTGCACCAGTAGAAGAAAGAGAGGCATTAAACATAATTAAATCCCTTTTAAAAAAAAAAAAAATCACACTTGGTGATACCTAACCAGGTTAAACTCACAGCCCTGAGATTAAGACCTGAGCTGAGATCAAGAGTCAGACACTCAACTGACTGAGCCACCCAGGCGCCCCAAGTCTTATTTTTTTAATTGTGGTAAAATACATATGTCATAAAATTTAACATCTTAACCATTTTTAAATATACGGTTCAGTGGCACTAAGTATGTTCCCATTGTGCAACCATCACCACCATCCATCTCCAGAACTCTTTTCATCTTGCACAACTGAAACTTTGTATCTATTAAATAATAACTCCCCCTCCCCCACCCCTCCAGCAAAAAAAAAAAAAAAAAAAACAACTTTGATTGTGAATGCGGTCAGTGCTTTGAGGGAGATGAAGAGGACCCTGTGATATAAAATGATGGGATGGCAGGAAGGGCTCCCACCCAGAGGTGGTGATGAGGAGAGGCCTTTGGGGGTGAAGACAGTCACCCAGCACTAAAGGCTGGGGAGGCAGATCAAGAGTGGAAAGAAGCATAAGCCAGGCAGAAGGAACAGCATGTGTGATGGCTCAGCGTCATGGCACAGTCCGCCTTCTCCCAGAAAAAAAAGAAAAAAAAAAAAAAGGAGCCAGTGTGGTTGGAGCTAGGACCAGGAGGGTGAAAAGTTTTCATTTAGCATGTGTATGGATGTTTGTGTATCCTCATCATGATTCAGTAGAATCGTCCTCACCATGTCCTAAACTAACACGGTCCGTCTGCAGCTTTTTAGTAACCTGGCGCACAAACTCACCGCGGCTTCTCAGAACTCCAGGCAGTGCCTGCAGCAGGAATTCTCAAAAATCCTTCCTGGCTGGCTGAACAAGTGCATCTTTCTTGATACAGGCCCAGAGTGGGGAGGTCTGAGAAGAGCAGGTGGTCGGCATACTCCTCGCAGCCCGCTTCCCATCCCAGTGGCCTGGAGCGGTGGCGTCAGGATGAGGGAATGTCCGTGTGGCACGGGCCCCCAGGATCATTTTGGGTGTGTGTAAAGCAAGAGCAGTGGGTTCTAGATAGGGAGGTGCAGGTGGCATGAGAACTGGACAGTCTGACGGCTGCTCTAGCCAGCTGGCTGTCCGTCTCCTCCCCACAAGGAGGAGCCAGCCTGGGGTGCCTGTGCACAGAGCCAAGGTTTTTTTCAAACAGCTTTGCACATGTTCTCGGTTGCAACTCAGAGGTCTAACCCGTGGATCCTGCAAGAGATTCCTTTGACCTGAAAAATCGTAATGGCAGTTAGTTTTACTTAGCTCTCAAGCCGGCCTCTGAGTGGTTCCTGTAGAACTCCTAAATTTGAGTAGCCTATGAACTTGACAGCAGAAACTAGTGGGAGAGACCTTTTGAATTGTTTGAACACTGTCCATTTATTAGAGCATTGATGACAGTTGGTGATACCTAACCCAAATTTTGGCAGCACCATGTTAGTCTCCCTGCCACCTTAGCCCAGTAATGAACAAGGGAAGTGCTTCTTTACTTCTTTATTGTTTGTAGTGAGTTGTTTCATTACCCTAGAGAAAGGAAGCTTGTAGTTACCTTTGCTGCAGAAAACCTTCATCTCACCCATGTAAAAGGTGAATAAAGTTATTTAGGAGAAAATTGTGTTGGGAATTTTTTTTGTCTTTTTGAAGAGCTGAGTGAAGTCTTTGGAAACACAGAAAATTCTTTTTCTCGTCTAGAAAGAGCTTACTGCCTGATGGAAGTTGAAGGTTTTAACTTCTATGCTGTGAAGCCTTTCTTGGCAGGCTTTAGAAAGTAATCTGCCCCTGGCTTTCCCCAAACCTCCCCATCCTCCCGCCTGCAGCTTGAGGACCCTTCAAAATAGTAACCAAAATTATAACCAACCTTCAGATGATGATGTCTTGGGTAGGTTACTGCCCACCTTGCACTAAGTGAGGATTATTTCGGAGCAAATGTATTTACAAACAGCACTAAAAAACTGGAATTAGAATGCCAAGCCAATCTGAAATTTATAATATTTTTATTTGTTTAAGCAGAGATGAAATCTGAAATATTTTAGAATCCTGTCTCTTGGTTTTCTTTTCTTTTTCTTTCTTAGCCATGTAACTCTCCCCCTGAAATGAAGTCTTGTGTGTGTCCCAATATACAAAACCAATCAGGGACATGGCTCTTGGTCTCTCCCTTTGCCCTTCGCAGCATGTGATGGCCCATAAGGCACCTCCAGGGGCGTTAGATAGAGGCCACTGGGTCACAGAGTGAGACTAGTTATCTCTCACCCCATGCACACATCAGCTGAGCAGGCAAAATGGTTGGCAGAGCCAGGACTAGAACCCTAGAACCTTAAAATCCAGTCTAAGGATCAAATAATAATAGCTAATATTTACAGAGGGTCCATGACATGCCAAGAAAAATATTCCATATAGTTACATGGTTTATCACTGGTAGCACAGGTGGTATTATCTGTCTTATACGTACACAGAGGAAACCGAGTCCCTTTGTCACACAGCAGAGCTGGGTGACATAAACTCCCTTCTGTCTCACCCCGGAGTCCCCATTCTCCTCTAATGGGAACACTGCCTGCTTTCTCATGCCATGTCTTTAAAACGGAAGATGAACTTAAGCATCTCAAGATTTTAAACGCTTGTCTCTCCCTAAAACTACTTTTTCTTTTTAAAAGTAGACAGACAGACATGACTTGGGCCCATAAAAATGTGGCCAGGGTGGCACATAAATGGGCATAGGCTATTTCTAAATTGTCGCTTTAAATTTTGCCAGCACAGCTTCTAGGCTGGTAGTTTTGTTTGCTTTTTAATATAGTTTTGATGCTGTTTATGTGCGGAGGAATGCTACCGTTCCTCCTCCTTGAAGGCAAGCCTGGGGTATCCAGGGCCACATCAGAGGATGTGCACCTAGAAGGCGGTGGGAGGGAGGGAGGTAAATGATAGGGTTTGAGGGCTTGTTGATTTTTTGCATATCTCCCAAACATGTATTCATGTGTTCATACGGCAGCTAAGACACCTTAGCGTTTCCCACTTTTTCCTGTTTGTTCTTTCTCCAGTCTCCTTGCTACTTCTTTCAAAATTATCTCTAGTAAACCCTAAGACCCAATTAAAGACTTATCTTTAGGTAAATTGATTCCTACGCATGATGACCATCATTGTCCAGTGTAAGATTTGGAGGACAATCCCAGATAAAGGAAATAGGATCACTGTCTGTTTTCCCCGGTTATTTAACATGTGTGCCAATTTGCAGATTGTTTGTATTAATCAAAAAAGCAAAACATGCCCCTCCCAAAGGGACAAAGACACGTGTCCCCTGCACCTCTGCCCCCGAATGCACCGTGAGACTTGAAAGTGAGCCAGGATTTGAAAATACTGGATTGGGATAATGTTATTTTTTTAAACACCTGGCTAATTTAATACAAAGTGTTTACACTTCATTTTGCTGGCAGTGGATGTATTCTGTAGGTGGTGGAAGATTTCCTGTAAGTTTTGCAAGTTCCAAGGGAGGAGAGTTGCAATATGTACCCTCTGTGGTCACAGCCTCATGAAGGGTGATTTCTTAATCCCCTATTGTTACATGTGTAGGTGAACGGTGGGTATTGCAGAAGGTGTACTTTCAACCCCTGGACCGTTGCAAGTTCACGGTCACACTAATGAAAATAAGTAGGAGTGGTCTTTTCAGGAATTTTAAATCTTGAGTCTTGCAGAAAGATCATCTTTTCCCTAAATGTGTGCCCCGGTCAGAATTGCCGGCTACAATACCTCGTGGGTGAAGCGGATATTTTGAGCATGACTGAGCTTATTAAGAGCCGGAGGCACTTCCTCTACTGGGGTTTAGAAATTTCAAAGGATGGGGGTTGGGGTGGAGGAATTATGGCAGGCACTACAGAGAGGGCAGGAGGATGGAAGCAACAGGTTCCAAATGTATGGGCTGTGCTCCTGCAGAGCACAGGGTGCGGTGGGAATGTGAATTTAGAGGAAGATAAGGTCTGCCCATCTGCAGCAGGAAGAAGTGTGTGTGTGGGGGGGGCGGCGATGTAGGCACTGTTATTTAGATGGGGGTGAGGGGTACAATAGAGGTAGGAGTGCATTTAATAGGCTTTACTTAGACCACGAGAGGTAAATTTGTGGAGTGGGGACAGGTGCAGTTGGAAGGAAAATACCTTGAATAGGCAGGTTCAGAATTGGAAAATGGGGGGAAATAACCCATCTCAAAATTTACAACCTCGGGGCACCCAGCCGGCTCAGTCGGTGAAGCGGGCACCTCTTGGTCTCGAGGTTGTGAGTTCGAGCCCCACATTGGGTGTAGAGATTACTTTTTAAAAAAAAAAAATTGCCAACCGTGCCAAAGGGGATGTGTGAGTGGGTTGTCCTGAAAGGAGTCTTGTGGTCTTAGAGGTCTGAGAGATGCCTCTCTTTGCAGGAGAGTAGGGGGCCGGGAACAGCACATCACGGTATGGCAGGGGCCCTGGGCTTGGAGCTCTGGAGACCCGGGTACTGGGCCCAGCTCTCCTGTGTGGTGTGACTCTCAGAGCTTCAGCTGTCTGCGTTTCCTTTTCTGTGCATGCCAAGTGAAGGCGAAGACATTCGACTGGATGGCCCGTTCCTAGGTTGCTTTCAGCTCCAGACAACGATGTCTCTCTCCTTGGGGCTTTCATCTCCTTTCAGAGATGCTCCCAGCTAGGCAATGAAGCATGACAAAGGCAGGCAGCCCCGCTCGGTGGTGGAGTGTGGCCTTAGGTGAGAGGTCCTCTTGGGTGAATGGGAAACCAAGAAGCCTTTTCCTTCTTCAGGGCACTCCACTTAGCAAGCATTGCACAGAGCCTGGCTCAAGCTGCAGTGAACGAATGCTGACTTCAGTCTTTACCCTGGGTTTCAGGTCACTCTGATTGTTTGCAAAACATGTTCTTTTTTTGTCCCTTGCCAGTACTTGTTCTCTCTGTGAGTAAGACACAAATAGGTCCGGAGGGATTCTGTGCGCCAATTTGCAGCAGAGCATTGGGGCTCCTGCACCCTGGCCTCCCAGGCCCTCTGCTCAGGATGAGGATGCCCCGGGAACTCAGGAGACAGATGTGACATCAAGTTCAAGGAAGTTACCACGGAGCTTATTCCTTTGAAGGACAAAGAAGAGATAACTCTTTAACGTTTTCAGATCCCTATCTTCAGTTTCTTCAAGCTCAGGGTTTTGGATAGATTTTTGAAGAAGAGCTTTGGGCTTGAGAGTGTTCCTTTTCTTTTCTCTCTTTCTCTTTTTTAAAGCAACTTAGCCAGTTTGGGGTTTTCAGTGTTTCGGGAAAGGGTTAAAAAGTTGACTTGTGAAGGACAGTCACGTGGTTGAGAAGTTGCTGTCTTCCTGATCCCTTCATTTTTGCAAGTAAACCTTATACGCTCTCGTGGTATGCCAAACATGTGGCTTTGCGGGCACACTCGTAGTCACTGGAGCTTGAGTGCAATTGGACCCCTTTATGTTTATGAACTTTTTGTGCAAATTGCCTCAGTCTTTAGGCCAAGGATGGAAAGAAAGAATGATTCTTGGATGTGGTTCCAAGTTTGGAACCTCATTTGTGTTTTGCATGGTAGAGCTGCCCTGCTTGTTTTTTTGTTTTGTTTTGTTTTAATAAAATTAGCCCTAAGTGTTCTTCCATCTCTCAAAGAAAATTCCTTCGAAGCCTGAAAATCAGACTGTAGTATATAACAGAGAGAGCTTGGGAGGCAGTGAAAAGATAAAGATGTGGGGTGGGGGAAAATTTGCTCAGACAGGAAGGGGAGAGAGAACCACCTGTCTCCCAGCATACGCTGGGTTTGCTGCCCATCATCCCTTCAACCTGGCCCGCAGTGGTCAGGTCATTTGCCATGATTGACAGGCCCACGAGTGGCAGTGTCTGAAGGGGAAAGCCCCTGAACTTTGCACCCTGCTTTTCAGAGCTAACAGTAGGCCTTGCCATATTTTGCTTCACATTCCAGTTTTCTTAGAACCCTAAGTGATGTTGGACCTGCAGCAATACAATTCACTTTATAATTTGGATAATACTCTGGGAAAAAGCTGACTATCTAAAACCAGAAATGATACTAGATATTTAATGGTTCAGAGATCAAATAGAAATATGCTCTCAGAGGTTTCCTATTTAATTGGAAAAAGCAGAAGGTACCTGGGAGCCCATCTCCGTGGGGTTTTTACAACTGAAACACACTCTTTCAACTAGCATTTTACACATGAGATGCCTATGATGACACTTCAGGTCAACCCAGTTTTATCGATCACTTACCAAAAAAAAAACCATAAGCCAAGAAATTCAACTACGAGGGTTAAAAAAAATTTTTTGAAGTTAGGCGAAGGGGAGTCTTCAACTTGGAATCAACCTTTCCAAAGTATAGAGTCAAGATTTTTCCCCACACTAGGGATTCCTGGGTGGTTCAGTCAGTTAAGCGTCTGCCTTCGGCTCAGGTCATGATCTCAGGGTCCTGGGATCGAGCCCCACATCAGGCTCCCTGCTCAGCGGGGAGTCTGCTTCTGCCTCTGCCTCTGCCCCTCTCCTCCCCCTGCTCCTGCTGTCTCTTTCAAATAAATATATAAAATCTTTAAGAAAAAGATTTTTCCCCACATGAAACTGACAAAAATGATAATTTCCAATAGGACTGGGTTTATATCGCCAAGATGGGATTTTAGAACTTTTTAATGCTTTCTGGCAAGGGTGATTAACATTTTTATCAAAACTATTGCCTCCCCCAACCACCGCCACCGCCACCACCCACAACCATAAAAAACTAAACAAAATCAAATATAAACCAACGGAATTCTGTGGGAATGACAAGGTATTTTTGGCTTGGGTGTCTTTGTTTTGTTTTTTGTTTTGTTTTTTTTTTTTTAGATTTTGTATGTGTATAATAATCTTTGCGAGGACATCCCAACATTCTACATTTGTCTGGTTTTCAAGGCACTTTTGAATCATCAACTACATTAAATGAAAGTTTGATGAATTTTTGTGGGTGTAGGTGTTCTGTGGGTCAGTTGTCTGGGACTGGTCCTCAGAAAGTTTATGTGGTAATTTTGTGAACCAGAAGGTATGATCATCTGAGACACTCGGTTCCCCTTCTTTCCCGATAACAGAGCTTACTGTACTTGGGAAGTCTAGTGAATCTTTTGTGGTTTTTCCACGGTAGTAAAAATACTTTAACTTTGGGAAGCGGGGCCAGCAATCAGATTAGATAATGGAAAAGAATAACGTGGTGTTGTAGCATAACATATGCCCTAAAATAGATGTTTACAAGTCCAAAAGTGCGCCATCGGGAAATAACAGGATCAGAGGAGAAAGAAGCAGAGAAGCTGGAGAGGTAAAATGAGTAAAAGCCTACTGTTAACTACCCATGCTCCTCAGGTAGATTCCATTACAGAAGGAGGGAGCATTTTTCTCTCAAGCCACCTAAAAAATTTTTTTTCAAGGCACAGTACTGTGTTTAAAAAGCATATACATCTTTGGGACACCTGGGTGGCTCAGTCGGTTAGGCATCCAACTCTTGATTCCGACTCAGGTCATAATCTCGGGCTTGTGGGATCGAGCCGTGCATCGGGCTCTGCGCTGGGCGTGGAGCCTGCTTGGGACATTCTCTCTCCCTCTCCTTCTGTCCCATTCCCTCTCCGCTCTCTCAAAAAAGTAAAAATAAAAAATAAGATGAAAAGCATGTAAATCTTGAAGGGCTCAAATTTAAATAATCAGTAAAAACTTAATCTCCCAAGAAACTGGACCAAAGACATTGAAAGACAGTTAATTCAAGAGGTGCTGCAAATGACCAAGAAATGGGATGGGAGAGGAGGGAGGCAAAAAACCCAACCTCCCTGGCAGCCCCAGAACTTAGATGAGATACCTATTTCCCCTTCTGACATTAGGAAAGAAAGAAAAATTTCTTTAGGGGTTTAGGGGCAATTTTCCCTTTCCTTTTACAAGATGTGCCACTTTTGAGGCTGTCTCAAAGAATGTGCTAGGGTCTCTGGAAGCATTTTCCAAAAGAGGACCCTGAGAGGACTTTGCAAAATTGTGACGTCTTCAACTAGGTGTGTGTCCTCCCAAGGAGGCAGCTTTGGAAGAGCTGTCCTTGCTCACTTGTTCCACACCTGTGAGGAAGCTGCACCATGATGCATAGGCATATACAGGTGTGCATGTACACATGTAAATTCCACACATACTGTAGAAATCTACCTCCACAGGTATTTCATGCATTTATCACTGTGTCCTGGTTAAAGGGTTCACTTGTTGGCAAGTTTTATCCAAAACATGGCCTGTTGGTCTCTGAAGCATAGTTTCCCTGCAAGTGGTTACATTCAGTGAATTCACTTAAATGATGTTGATGTAAATGTTTATGTATGTGGAAAGGAACTTTTGCATGGGGTGTTGCAGCAGTATACTTTTGGACTGACAGTATCTACCAAAATGAATAGGAAGCAGTGATGTGTGTAACCATAGCTGTATAGCATGGAGCTCCTCACGGGTATGTGCAATAAACAATCTATCAGGAGCATTGATCACTTGGTCAACGCCAGTAGGGCATGCAATTGCCCAGAAATGGGCCCTAACACCAGTTTTAAGAGCTGTAGCCAAAACCACAAAGCTGGAGGCCTCTCCCTCCGAGCTTGGCCTCTGCTTGGACAAAACAGCCCCCAATTTGTCCCTACGGGACACAGGCCTGCCTTGTTAGGAAATCAGCAAAGTTTAGGAGCCCACAATACCTCACATAACTCTGTGTACAGTAACAGGGAGTGGAAATAGGGCTGTAAGCACGAACAACCAGACAAGTTATAAATATAGAATACTCTCTCAATTCCACTTTAGTTAGTCATGGAGGGACAGTGTGAGTTTTATAAACTTATAAGGAATATACAAACAGTTCCAAATTTAAAATAACTTGGAGTAATTTTTAAGTGTGTGAAAAGAGTATTTTTTCCACCCTGTCCATTTAAGCATCTGTGATGGGCAATAGTAAGTGATGGGTATCTTTATGGGCTCATGCCTGGCGGTTGCAGCGCTGGGGAAGTGTTTCAAAAGAATCACCCATTTGACAGTGAAAGACTCACACACACCAAAAAAATGATGGAGGTTGGGGGTGTGAGTTGTGTAAGAGGCAGACACTCAGTGTTCCCACGGGAAGAAGCAGGTATAGGCTGTCTTTGGCACAGTCTTCCAGGCCCCCTGAAGTCTTCCCCCTCTTTTCCTTGATTTTTTTCCCATTGAAACTGTCTCTCCCAAAATTTGTACGTAGGCTTTGAATATGAGTTTATTTTTAAAAAGATTTATTTATTGGGGGTGGGGAAGGGGCAAAGGGAGAGGCAGAGAGAGACTCTTCAGCAGACTCCCCGCTGAGCACAGAGCCTGCTGCTGGGCCTCGATCTCACGACCCTGAGATCATGACCTGAGCCGAAATCAAGAGTCAGACACTTAACGGACTGAGCCACCGAGGCGCCCCTCAATTTGTACACTTTAAATGGGTGAATTGTGTGTGAGTTATATCTCAATAAAGCTGTTATAAAAAATGTGTAAAGGAAGAAAAAAAAATCACATAGCCCACAATAACCAAAACCAGCTTAGCCAGAGGAGGATTCCTGATCTGCCTTCTACTCCTCGCTTAGTTTTGGTATTCCTTGTGATTTTGCATTGTATCTTTCAACCAATGGATGCTTTCTTTACTCTTCTTACTTGTTAGCACTAGAAATTTTTACTTAGTAATGAAACTATCTGTAACTTTCCTCCTTTTGGGTTTCTTGCTTGCTTTTTTTTTTCCTCCCCATTTTCCCCCATGCTCTGCCCAGCACTACTTCTTGGATCTTGGAGACTTAAGTGACCCCATGGGCACTGTCTGTAGATGATTATTTCTTTTGCTCATTAATGAAATATTCACAGATGCATTCAGTAGCCAGTATGAAATGTTTTACCAGACCTCTTGGCTTACCTTGTGTACTAGACAGTGAGGTCTAGTCTTGGAGCTTGACTATTTCTTATTTGTGTAAGCCTTGATTATATGTGTTTATGTGCCTGACCTAGGGGAAGGCATAGAACTGTTTGTTTTTGCTTTTTTTTTTTTTTCTTCCTCCTCCATGACCAAATTTTCAGTCTTGCTGAGACAGATGAATGGGTGAAGAAAATGAACTCTGGTTATCTACTCTCAGGAGTAAGACTTACTTGGCTGACATGGGTTCTGCAGGTCACGGAGTCTCCCTGGGCCTTGCTGGTCTGGCTTCTTGATAGCACAGTCATGTATATAGAGTTGCATTTGCCCCATAAAACGTGTGCTAACTCAGTGCCTTCCCTGGTAGGAGCTGCTGCTTCCATGTTGCAACTTGAGCAGTGACATTTAATGATAAACCAGACAGGGCTCAGCCTTGCAAACTTGTGCTGGAAAAAAGGTCCTTGAGGGTTCTATTTGCTATAACTCAATAAACAAAGAAGGCTTAGTGGGCGCACCTTATCTCCTTAATATCACCTGGATGCTTGCCCCTTTTCCAGCGTGTCATGTTTCATGGATTGTGTCCTTCCTTCTGACTGTTACACCTCAGGGAGGGAAAAAGGGTGCTAGGACTTGTGATTTATTTATTATTTTTCCTGATGGATGCATGCTTAAAAAGAAAAGTGGCATGAGAAGGACACCTTCGCCCTTTCCTTATAGACGACACAGACCAGCTGAAACATCATGCCACCGCAGGACAGAGTAGGTAAAGAGGCTGCCACCCCCCGTCCGGCAGATCTAGGTTTCAAGCCCACGTTTACAGCTTAACAATGATTAAAGTGGACTGTTAATAGCCCTCGACAATGATTAAATCTCTGTGCCTCCATTCAGTCATTTACAAGTGAGGATGATGATACCCCGTGTGATTGCTAGGAAGATTCCATTAATGTATATAAGGTACTGAATGGGTTGTCAGGCATGTGGAAAATGCTCCCAGGAACGTTAACTTTATGTTAACAGAGAGACCTGTATTCAGATCAAAGTTGCATCCATATAGGAGCGACCCAAACCGTTACTGTGAAAAAGAAGACAGGAGTTTTCGGCAATGAGAAGCTCAGAATGAGCTGTGTCGGTGTGATGATGATAGTTGTTTTAGAGATCATGCAGAGATCACCCCAAGCATACTGCCTTGGTCATGGAAGACCACCATGGGTCTCCTAGGCCCCTGGTATTCCACACCATCCCAACTACTTCTGCTGTGTTAAGAGTAGGTTTGGGGACAGGTGTTTAGAAGCGATGGTATTCATGTGTGTTGCATGAGCTATGACTGAGGAAGGCACTCGGAGGGAGGCCAGGATAACCGTCTCAGAATTTTGAGCCTGTGTATTTGAAAGTCTGACCTGTAAAGAAGAGAGCTTCTACTTCCCCTGAGTATCAGACAAACCGAATGCGGCCTGGGGAGCGTGCCAGGGAGGAAAAGGTGTTCTTGTTGGGTGGAAAGAACAACTTGGTCAAAGTTGGTGCCACCTGGCAGTTGGAATAACGCTTTCTCTAAGGTAACCAACCCCCTAGACATGGCTTGAAGGCTCACCTAGGTTTATGTAGAGAAGTATCTGAGACCAGCATGAGATGTGCTTGACCTTGAAACTGCCTTTCCCCTCTAAGACCCTGTGCTTGGATGACAGGGGTGAACATGACTGTGTAAGTACTTGTTGCTTCTAGACTGAAGACAGATCTTATGGCCCTCAGAGCTTCTGCTATTTCATGGATAGAGTGGAAGGTTAAAGAAGACAGTTAACTGGGGAGCTGTGGGGGTGGGGCAGGAGGGGGTGGTGAGGAGCAGAAGTCTGTAACTTCTTGCCCACCCTCTACAAACCTCAGTATTTCAGAAAGTTCACATATTAACACAGGATGCTTTGTCCAGGGGCCTTCCTGTTAGGAAAGAAGCGGACTCCGAACCGGGTCTTGAAAACCTCTTCAGGTTGCAAAGAGGAACTCCTTCGTACACATTTGGGAGAAATTGAGAGCTTTCAGGCACACTATGTTCAAAAAACTGGGGACCACCTCTTTGGCTCACCAGGCGTTCTGTGCTCACTGTGAGTTCTGTTCCCAGGGGCTCTCTCTGTCTCTGCGCGCATTCCCAAAGCCCTGGTTCTCACCATAACCTTTCAGTGGGTGCACTGAATACTTTTTGTTCCAAAAAGAGAAGACAAAGTATCTTCGGGATTCTAACCATGAAAATGTCTCTCTGGCTGGCTGCTACTCCAGCACAGGAAGAGGCTTCTTCTTTTTTTAAAGATTTTATTTATTCATTTGAGAGAGAGAGAGAGAGCACAAGCAGGCCGGAGAGGCAGAGGGAGAATCAGACTCCCCGCTAAGCAGGGAGCCCGATGCGGGGCTCGATCCCAGCACCCTGGGATCGTGACCCGAACCGAAGGCAGATGCTTAACCGACTGGGCCACCCAGGCGCCCCAGGAGGAGGTTTCTTTTGGCATTGAGAGGAGAAGCATTGTTGCAAATGTGATTTTCTTTTGTGAACATTTAAGACACTGGGGTTCCCACTTGAACTTTCTTTTGCCATGGGTAACTGATTTGGTTTACCAGCTTGCAGTTTTCCAGGCAGAAGCTTCTCTGGGAGTTGTTTTAAGCTCCACCTGGGATTTCTGGGCAGTGGTTCTCTGGAGTTTTCCATTAGCCAGTTCTCAGGATGTCAGGAAACTTAACAGTCGATTCTTCTTGTCTTCTTTTTGAGAAAATTGTGCTTTGCTATATATATATACATTATACACACACACACATAGGTATGCATCTAGCTCACATATAATTGTACAAGGATTATTTTAGTTTTATTTCACGACTTCTAAGCGTTTTCACATAAGGCTGCTTTACCATGCTAGCTGACTTACTTAGAGAACTCCAGACTAGTACACTAGGATAAAATATAGCAGCCCTCCCTGAGCCGGAGAAGCCTTGATGTTCCTTACCACTTTGCTCCCATTGATAGAGGTCTTTGCTTGGGGTGATAGGTGGGGAGGAGTATGTGCGTGTGGATAAAAGGGAGGACAGACTGAAGATGATTTTACAGGGTGAGAGGATCTGGTGTACACCAAGCAACAAACACATCTTGAACTGAACCAGTCTTTCTCTGTCCCTCCAAAAAAAAAGCCGGCCACATTTCCCACATTCTCCAGATGTATCTTGCATCTGCTGGCTTTCCCCCACCTGCATCACCACCTCCTTGATCTGGACCACCATCATGGCTCACAGAGATGGCTACCGTGGCTCTGCTCCACGGGTCACCGTCCATTCTGTTTTCCACTCAGCAGCCAGAGTGCTCCCTCTGAAATGTCTATCTGCTCATGTGACACCCTGCTTAGAATCCTTAAATAGCATCCCTTTCCTCTTTAGGAGTAGTCCGAACTCCTACTCGTGGGTTTTCTCTGCCGCTGGTCTCACCATCTTTCCTGTCTCCTGCACCCCTCCGGTCCAGTCGGTCACACATTCATTCTGAGTCTGCTCCTCTTGGCTCGTGCTCCCCATCAGCCCTGCCAACACCCATGCACCTGGCTAGCTTCCGCTGGCTTTTCAAGCTTGGGCCTGGCAGTCCCTTCTCTAGGAAAGCCCTCCTCACTGGTCCTTTGCTTGCCCCTCTTGGTACTCCCATTGCCTGCCCTCAGGGTGGGGAGCCCCTGCCCGGGGGTGGGGGGGGGGGCGGTGCTGGCTGTCTTGTGCTTGCCTGTCTGCAGGACCTAGCGTAGGGCCTGGCTCATAAGGCTGATATTTAACAAAGGGAGCCTTTCTCATCCCCTCACCTGTGGCTAAGTGCTTCCTGGAGGACAATGCTGACAGCCTTGAGTGGACTTGGGCATTCAGCTGACTTAGCTGTGGTCTTTCCCCACCCCCCGCCCCCCGGTATCCGATGGAGTCACCTCCTCCCCTGACAGGACAAGAAAACCGTAAAATTTCTCTGGCCCCTCTATGTCCCTGATGCACTTTGGAGCTGAAGTGCACTTTCCTGTAGTTAGCGGCAGTTCACCTTTATGCATAACGATGCCTGTCAATTAGGAAAGACATCCCTTTTTTTCACATGGAACAGTGGTGTGTCACTTAGGGTAGCCCAGAAATAACTAAGATGTTTCTAAACTAGCCTGTGTTTTGAGTTAGAAGCTTGACCTCATTCAAACGTCCATGAACTTATTTCTGTTCTTTAGAAATTAGTTGGGATAAAATTGTGACTCAAGTGGCCCCCTTTCCATTTTTTGTTCCTCGAGAAGAGGCTGAGTTCTCCACCTTCTCTTCCAACGGAACACTTTATAATCATATGCTTTTAAAAATGGTTGCTCTTGAGTAAAGATTGTTAAGGAACTCCCTGGCAAGAATAAAAATAAATGTTTAAAAAAAAACTTAGAGAGAAGTTAGTGAATATAAGGACACTGGGGAGGGGGAGGGAGTAAGGCTGATGTGTGACTTATTTCCTATCCCCCAGAAATGAAGAGAATGAGCTTTTATATGCAGCGCCTCATTTTTATGTGACTGTGACCCCCAAATCAATCCTTTTAGTGGTAGACGTGGGACATGCCATTAGCTTTTCCAACAATTTAGATCGGCTTTGGTTTTTATTGTTGGTCATTCTAAGAATTCCAATGAGTAGAAGGATCTCGTGGGCAAAATAAATTTGCTTTTCCCCCTGTATATTTGTAGTTTATAGCAGCTTCCATTTTTCTTTTATTTTGAAAAGCAGAAATACCTTTAATCACATTAGGTGTGCTCCTTCTTCACTGAAGCCAGGAAAGAGGTCCCCTTCCTTTCTCCCATAGCTCTGTAATTGGAAATTTGGTAACTGTACTAAATTTTAAGTTCTGGCGTTTGTATGGAGAAGCCATCCATCTGCTGGCAAGACATACTGCCCGGGGCTTTTCGAGAAATCCCTTAATAGTCCTAAACACTAATAATATTTATATACATTGAGATGAGACAAAATTTACAGCAGGCTTCTGGGGCTGACTCCAGGACTCTCTAATCCTGAATTTCCCACATGTTCTCCTGCCTCCCAGAATCCTCGGGTTCTGCTCTGGCCAGGGGAACACCAGCTTCTGCCCCTGGAGCAGTCTCTTATTTACACAGTTTGTCCTCTAGCAAACAAGTCACCTCTCCTTTCTCCCCACCTCCCATCACACCCCATTCTTATTCCCCTCGAGTAGTCGATAGGTGTCGGGCAGTTTGGATCACGTACCATAAAGGAACCCCTTGATTTGTGATCCCTGTAAGAGGAATTGTTCTGCTTATAAATAACATGATTTTACCTAATTTAAGCTTTGCTGAAATTCTTTCTGAAGGAGCTCTCCTTGCCAAAACAAAACCCTTAATTCCCCAGCCTGCATGCTGCTTGTGGCAAGAACTGAGTGACCGTGCATTTCCACGTAACACATGCCTTTGAGGGGTCTCGGGGGACCACTGCCCAGAGATGCTGTTTCCATCAGAATGGGGAATGGAATGCAAAATACATCTGCAGATACTTTGTCAGGTTTGGGGGATTTCTTTTTTCTTTCTCCTGGTGGAGATGCCCAACATTTCACGTGGGTATAGCTGATTCCCAGCGAGTGCACAGGGATATTTTTTTCTATTCTTTTAAATGCTCTCGGGTTTTTAGTACTATTTAATATTAATGCCTGCCACTTATGATTTTATATAGCATGTTATTTAAATTATAAGTGAGGGAAAGGGGGCTTGGCAAGCAGATATTGTCCCCCATTAGTCTCTGTTGATGATCGTGACATTCTTCATCAATTTTCCCTTCCTCCAATCACAAAGCATGGTGGTGGCTGATGGCCGGGGACTTCAGTGCTCCGAGTGGGGTGTGCGCTCAGCGCAGCTGGTTCCTGCTAACACTCGAGACTCTGAACACGGGGTTCTTCAGCCAGTTTCATGTTAACCACATGAACCCAGGGGTCTGTTATATTACAGAAACCTCGTAGGGGCAACATAACAAGGCTGTGTCTCTTCTCTCCCCTCACCTGATCCCTCTTATGTCAGCTCGGCCCCCTCTGGTCGTGGTACCCTCTGTGCTGCTGCCGATGACCTTTCCAATATGAAAATCTGACCGTGTTGCTCCTCCCCTGCTGAAAATCTTCAGTGTTGCCCATCACCCACCAGTTGGCGACTAGCCTCTGGCTATCTTCACGGGCACCCAGTTCTCCCACCACAGAGAGTGGATTGCCTTTACACACATTTACGTGTGATTTCCTCTGTGTTATTCTTTATTCTTATCCCTCTCGTCTTTCATCTTTCAGCTCCAGCCTCAGCATCTCTTCCAAACCGTCCCCGATGCCCAGGGCATGCCATGAACCTCCACTCAAGCCTGTACTTATCTGGCATATTGCCCATTCCTTGAGGGCAGGGTCTAGCACACAGGTGTGGCATGTTGCTAAATAAACACTTGCGAAATGCATCGACAACGAAAGGGTAAATGGACTTATGTTCCCGTTACTACTTTAAAAACCTGAACTAAAAGATACACAATTTATTAGTTTCTTTAGATCTTGAGCCTTGAAGTTAACCTCCATAATGGGTATATTTGAAATTAGATAGTCATTGAATCTATTTGATAATATTAGATGTCTTCACGTATGAGATCTGATGGTAGAGAAAGCGCACGCACTCGTGTGTGTGTGTGTGTGTGTGTGTGTGTGTGTCTATGTATGTTTACTACAAATAACGCTAGGCTTGTAAATTCAAATTAGCGTTACCCTCCTCAAGATGATCACCTTGGTGGACAATATATGTATCACCACATTTTTGCAACTCCTATCTATAACATACTTCTTTGGTGTGCTTAGAGATATTTACTCCTTGTTATATTTTGGGTAGCTTAATTTTTGGAAATAGCCAGAAGTCATTGAGGCAATTCCGGTAAACAAAAGTGATATAAACCAACAGGAATGGTTTTCTTCTTTGCTTATAAGTAGCTCTGAAGGTGTGTCTCAGGATTTTTCCAGTTGGGTCTAACGAATAGCAGGCACATAAATAAGATAAAAGTTTATTTCTCTCTCATATAGCCAAGTCTAGAGGTAAGCAGTACAGGGTTAGCCTTTTGGGGGACCGAGATCCTTTTATCTTACTCCACCTTCTTAGTGGGCTACCTCATGTCCAAGGTGACTGCTTGAGCTTGATGCATTGCTCCTGCATTCCAGCCGGCAAGGAGGAAGGGCATGTTCACTCTGTTTTAAGGAATCTTCCAGTAAGTACCAGCCAAAAAAGTTTTCTTATATCTCACTGGCTGGGACATACGTCACTTCTAGCTACAAGAGAGGCTAAGAGATATAATATCTAGCCCGGTGGCCAAATGCCCAATTAAAAATCAAGGTTCTATTACCAAAATAGATAAAAAGAATAAATAATGGAAGGCAACCTATGGTCTCTGCCGAAGGATAATTTCAAAGGTGAAACTTGCAAAATTATTTTAAGAAGTTTGACAGTATCATGAGAATTTATCTGTTTTCTTCAGAGGTGACAGTGTTCATTTGAGTGTCCAAGTTCTGAAATTCACCTTTTTGCAGTAAAGTAGGAACTCTTGGATGCAGTTTGTGGGGTGTAAATTGGTAAAAACTTTCCAGAGGATAGTTTGATCTGGCGAGGTTAATCCTGGAAATTGATCCTCAGGAAATAATTAAGGATTCTTATGAAGATTGCAGTGTTCATTGTAATAATAAAATGTTAGGAGTAAACAAAATGTCTCATAGTAGGAGACAGGTTATAACGTACACTATACTGTGAGATGCAATGCAGCTGTTAAGTGATTACGGAATTCGTAGTATATTATGCCAAAAATGGTTTCAGGATGGCTTGTTCCTTTTTTGTAGATATTTATATGTATATGCACATGCATAGAAAAGGACCTGGGGGGATCCACATGAAGGTATTGATAAAGGAGGTATTTGGGGCAGATGGACTAGACGTCCTATATATTTTCATTTCTTATCTGTGATCTCTGATGTTTTTTTGATCACATTTTGTTTATAAGGAAAAACAATAATAGAATTTTCACTAAATAATGTATGTCAGAGTCAATAATATATTTAAATAATTTTGTGTTGTTTCAGAAAAAGTAGGAAACATATAATGCAAACCAGATTTTGTGTTTTGTTGATTTATACTTTATTTGCTAGTGAGGCTAACAGCCCCACAGAGTGTGATCATTACTTCGTTGTTATGGAAATAAAATGCCAGCTCATCTACTTGGGACATGAATTGTGGAGCTCTGCTTTTTAGATACTTCTTTCACTTAAGTTTAGCAGAGTGGCTCAAAGGAGATGGTTTCTAATATGCTATGAGTCCTCTGGGCTCAGAGACACTGCCCACCACCCTTTGTTTTTTTGTTTTTTGTATTTGGGAATGACAATCAGAAGCAGGGACTTGTTGGTTATATAATAGGTTAGGTTCTGTGAATAAGTTAATACCATCATTTTTTGGAGTAAGACCTTTGGTCTACAAGCAGACACAAGCTTTTTCTAAAGCCCTTTTGTAAACCCGAAAAGTATCATCTTTACTATATTCCAGTTTCATCATTTTTAAAATAAACGGCTTTTTGAATGATTTTAAAATACTTGTAATAACATATATGATAAGATAATTTTTAAAATAATCATGTCTGCACACTAAGGCTTTTCAGGGTATTTCAAGGAACACATTCAAAATGCAGAGGGAACAGCACATAATGCTTTTAAAAGGAATAATACACCGTATTGTTCCCATAGGGCTACTGCATTATCATGTTGGCCTCAGGCAAACCGCTAGTGTGGATATTACTACCCCCATTTTATAGATGTGAAAAGAGAGGGTCAAGGTCAGAGAAGCTAATGAGTCATCGGGAGCACACAGGGAGTAAATAGGAGAGGCTGGACTGGAAACGCACAGTATTTTCTCCCCGCCTTCATGAAACTGTGACTGTGGTCTGTAGTACTGCCCTTGCAAGCCTGTGGTGGGCTGCAGATCCCCGTGATGCTCCGTCTGGGGATTTCGTGGGGGGGGGGGGGCGGTTGTCTGTCCCTGGGGCGATCTGGTCTGGGGTGGCCGGTGACCCCGGACAAAGCAGGCCGGGCCCGGAGGAGGCCGTCCAACCCCCGCCCCCCCCCCCCACCACCACCGCAGTCTCACCCGCTGTCCCCTCCGCCCCCACAGTGTGCCCGAGCGCGTGCGGGAAGCGGGCGTGCACCGAGAACAACGAGTGCTGTCACCCCGAGTGTCTGGGCAGCTGCAGTGCGCCCGACAACGACACGGCCTGCGTGGCGTGCAGGCATTACTACTACGCCGGCGTCTGCGTGCCCACCTGCCCGCCCAACACCTACCGCTTCGAGGGCTGGCGTTGCGTGGACCGCGACTTCTGCGCCAACATACCCAGCGCCGAGAGCAGCGACTCGGAGGGGTTTGTGATCCACGACGGCGAGTGCATGCAGGAGTGCCCCTCGGGGTTCATCCGGAACGGCAGTCAGAGGTCAGTCGTGCAGCACTACCACCCCGGCCCCCCGAAGGAATGGCGAGGTTGGCGCTGCCCTCATTCCGTCTGGACGGCCCGGGGAGGTTAAGGGCCATGGGTCCACTCCAGAGGGTTGGCATAACTGACATTTTATATGAGATTCTACAGAAGAACAACTGCCCCCCGCAAAAAAAAAAAAAATCAGTTTTATGTTGTGTTTTGGAAGCGTACTGCCTGGCCATTTGGAATTAAGTGCCCGGCTTGCTGGCCTAGGTACCTGGAGGTCACAGTCTCCCTTCCCTGCACTTCCCAGGCTGCCTGTCAAGCAGGTGTGGGGTAGACCTGGGAGGACTGTACATTTAGGTTGGCCCATCCCTGGTGCCACTCAGCACCAGCTCTGTGAAGTCTTGGGGAGTGCAGGACAGAAGACAAGACGAGCCCCGGACAGCGTCCTTGACACAGCCAGCAGACCCAAAAGTCTGTTAGCACACATCCATCCTGTGCCCTCGCTAGCTGACACGAAGCGTAACCAGGAGCTTAAAGTAACCTGTGTTTTCCATCAGCACCTGCTCCTCTCTCTCTCTTCCTCCATACCTCCTTCTCTCAGTTTCCTCTGTCTCTCATTTTCTTTCCTGAACACTGAGACTTCACTTGGGAAGCAAAGAGATTCTCTACAGCAAAAAGCATCCCTCTGGTGTATGTCGGCTAGGCTTCTGTAAATTTTTTGTTGGTTTATGTTTTTGAGAAAGCAATAGTGGCATTGCTATAAAATAAAGAACTATAGCCCTGGAAGCAAAAGACCAGAGGTTTGGGGTAGTTCGTCCCTCCTCTAGGTAGAGCAGAGAACTCTTAGGAAAGAACAGTTTAGTGGCAGTGGGCCAAATGCTTCCTTCATCTTCAAACCAAAGATAAAACTCACATTCTTTCATAATATTAGATACAGAACAACTTTCCACCTGTTATAATGTCTTTACTATTATAATAATAAAAATTATCCCGAATACTTTTTAAAAGATAAGTATGCCAAGGACTCCCAGTGAACTGTAAAGTATACATATTCCACCCAGAATAAGTCTACCACATTTTACTCACAGTTTCTTGGTAGCCTTTGGACTTAGGAGGGCTTTCGCAGTACCCTGGGCCAAGCCTAGAACCCAGATGAGGCTCAGCCACGGTTTCTCCTGGGGGTGGGAGGAGAGATAGGACAGCTGGTGCATGAACCGGGGGTAGTACCATCTTTGTCCTGGCGATACATTGTCCTGTGATGTAGTGGACCAGTGGGAGGGGAGTGCTGTGCATTTCAGCGGTGTTGTTTCTCCCACTTCACTGCATTTTCAAAGAACTGAGCTGTTTTTTTCCCTACCGGTTCTCACAGTCTGTTCAAAGCTACAGATATACCTCTTCTATTTTAAAATAAAACACCGTCAAGAAAGAATAAATACCACTCTCAACCTTTAAGACCTATTTGGCACTGAGTTTAAAATATTTATTAATACTGTTTATACCCTCTCTGTACCCGAACGGATTCAAGGAAGCTTAATCTATAAAGATGTAATCAGAGCACTTCCTTAGAAAAACATTTTTTTAAAGTGCTAGATGATTCCTAGACATTTTAGTAAAGGTGTTTGGTTCAGAAATTGCTATTTGAATAAAACGTCAGGGAAAGCTAAACATACACTTAACATTACGACCTAGAAGTCATACTCGTGGACACTCCTCCCAGAGAAATGAAAATATATGTCCATGTAACAACACATACACAGTTGTTCACAGCAGCTCCATTTGTAATAGCCAAAAAAACAACTCAGATGTTCTACAGTAGGTAAATGGTTAAACAGACTGTGGTACATCCATACTGTGGACTATTACTCAGCCATAAAAAAGAGCAGACTGTTGACGTACACAACAGCTTGGGATAGAGCTCAAGGACATTATGCTGTGTGGGGGAAAACAAAACAAAACAAAAAAGTCGACCTCAAAAGGTCACATACTATGGAACTCCATTTATGTAACAGTCTCAAAATGACAAAATTGCAGTGATGGAATATAGATTAGTGATTGCCAGGACACAGTTAGGGATATGAGGATTGGGGGTGGCTCTACAGGAGATCTTCCTAAAGTACTTCTGTATCTTGACTGCATGAGGATCACATAAGAGATATAAGGTGACACAGAATTACGCATATATTGTACCAGTGTTAATTTCCTGGGTTTGATATTCCATTATAGTTATATAAGATGTCACCATTAGGGGAAGCTAGGGGAAGGGTACAGGGGAAAAGTACTCTTTGTAACTTTCTGTGAATCTGTATTTCAGGATAAAAAGTTTTTTAAAGGAGGGTGGAGGCATTAAATGGTGTGTAAATAAATTAGAATAAAAAACAAAACCAAAAAGTGCTGAAGAGAAGCTATTACCCATAGTGGAAATAAGAAGGTTGAGTATGATGTTACAGGAAAGAGAAATCTTCCCTTCTGTGGTTGGCCCAGTTCCTTGGGAAACCTTCCCTGTCATTCTCCCCACACGAAATAGGAAAATAGCAGGGAAATTCTGTCTACCTGTAAGTTTGTAAACAAAACAAATCCCTGCATCTTTGCCTTAGATAGGCAGTAAGGTTTCATTAAAAAAACAAACTTTCACGTAAGCTATCACTTAACACTGTTTACTTGAATGTTTTTTACTTACCTTAATGAAGTTTAAAAGATCATTCAAGAACAATAATGTCAATACAGCTGGCTCCCCAATTCACCATCCTGTTTATAACACACACACATGACACAGGCAGTATCATTTGTTTGGAAATCAACCCAACTTTGATCCTTGGTCTGTGGTCCAGCAGCCAGATTAGCGTTTTGTCCACGACTTCCTAAGTTAATAATGGTAGGTAAGCAGGAGAAGTGCCAGTCTCACTGATCCCTGATTCCTGGTGGTCCTGCAGCTCGTTTGGGATATAGCATTTGAAACAGGAGTTCATTACAAAGTCATGGAAGTTCCTTGCTTTCAGCACATATGCAACGAAAACAACATTTCAATCAATTTACAAGTTTCTGCAAAACACTGTCAAATAATTTCAGTTGTACGTTAGCGAGAAAATAATGGATCTGTGTTATTCCACATGCACTTTGGAATTCCTTGCTGGGTTTTGCTGGGATGCGGGCAGTGAGAACAAGACTCCTGTTGGTGGCAGAGACCCCGCTGTCCCTTTGCTGTTCCTGTCCAGTCTCCCAGCTGCCCCTCCCCCCCCCCAGTGTGTGCCAGGCAAGGGCCACAACACTAGAGAGCAGCCCCATTTTCCTCGGGAGCCACCACTGTGTCCTTCCTTCAAGGCTGTTTCTCCCACGTGGAACCAGCTGGCTCCCCAGCCGATAGCCTCTGATACACACATGCCTCAAGGATGCATCACATATTTTGTCTGGAAACAAGAGGCACGCTTTTCCTTTGTAGGCACTTTCTTCTTTTGGTTGCAATTCGAATGGCTAATCCTGGGTGGCTTCGGGATGAGATATGGTGTGCCCACTCGAGTGCTTCAAAACAATTGCTTTTGGTAATGTGTACTGCAAAAACAACTTAGAATAAAAGCGTGTCTTCGTTACTTTTTTTTTCTTTCTTCTTTTTTTTTTTTAATGCAAGGAGCCTGACTCAGTTCTCTGTGTTTTTGGTTGATTCTTTATCTTCAACAGCATGTACTGCATCCCTTGTGAAGGTCCTTGCCCCAAGGTCTGTGAGGAAGAAAAGAAAACAAAGACCATTGATTCTGTTACCTCTGCTCAAATGCTCCAAGGATGCACCATCTTCAAGGGCAATTTGCTCATTAATATCCGCCGAGGCAGTAAGTATTCCGTCCTCCTGGAAGAGAGGGCTAGATCTCTTGGTTTTCTTTTGTTGACGCTTTTCCTTCCCATCCATGACTCACAACTGAAGCCTGGGCCTAGAAAAACAACATGGGGCATAAGCTTCATGCCCAACACCTCTTTTTTGAGTTTCCCTCAAAGATTAAAGAAACACACACACACACACACACACACACACACACACACACACACACACACACACACACACACACACACACACACACACACACACACACACACACACACACACACACACACACACACACACACACACACACACACACACACCAGATTGAAAGGCAGTCTATTTTGCAGCCATTGGCTCGGTGTTTATTCACGCCCTGGGTCATCACTCATGTTTCTGTTAGTCCTGTCTTACGCAGGAGATGCACGTCCCAACACACACAAGCCCCAGAAGACACTGGTGGATCAAAGGTGTGACTCAGCAGCCTCCAGCTGGAGCCAGGGCCACAGGGCTTCAAGTCCAAAGAGTTTTGGTTACTCGGGAGGTACCGAGGAGACTGTGCAAAGGGAACAGTTTAATGATACCCTTTCAATACTTTATTAAGTCCAAAGAGTGGTTAATCTCCAAATTTTCTTTGGAAAGCAAAAAAACCTAGTGTGTGTCATCACGTATTTAAAACTTCGATCCTCACCCCAGTAGGATCAGCATCATTTGTAGTAGATGGTGTTCCTGGTAATTGCGTGTGTGCAAAAGCATTACTCATGGACTTATTCTGTGATATTTTCACTTCTGAGCTTTAACTGACAATGGCTTCTAGCCTTAAATTCTCCACCACTGGGACCACTCGGTCAAGGTACCTATGATAGTTTCATAACCTAGAATAAAAGTAGTAAGAAGACCTTGAGGTTGAAAGGATTTTTTCCCCCTAAATCCTTTTGTGGGGAAATTTTTGCAGGTTGGCAGTGGGGGGGCGGGGGGGATGACTAATTTATTTATTCTGTGGATTTACTTTTTCTTAATACTGTTTGTTTGGTGAGTGAGCCATGCTCTTATGGTTTAGAGATGGCAGAAACATGCTTGTGTTCAGTCCTTTTGGATCTTTAGGTACTCCTCATTTTCCAGAACCGCTTTTGCCCCTCCACCACAGAGATAACTTTGCTTTTCTTTCTTTTTTAAGATTTTATTTATTTCTTTGACAGAGAGAGAGAGTTAGCGAGAGCAGGAACACAAGCTGGGGTGTGGGAGAGGGAGAAGCAGGCTTCCCGCCGAGCGGGGAGCCCGATGCAGGGCTCGATCCCAGGACCCTGGGATCATGACCTGAGCCGAAGGCACCCAGGTGCCCCGATAACTTTGCTTTCATACAGCTAGAATTCTCTTACCCCCATGGTGCTTCTACAGTTTTATTCCTGGGGCACCTGGGTGGCTCAGCGGGTTAAGCGTCTGACTCTCGATCTCAGCTCAGGTCTTGATCTCAGGTTCATGAGTTTGAGTCTGGCGTTCAGCTCCATGCTAGGCATGGAGCTTACTTAAAAAAAAAAAAAAAAAAAAGAATAAATAATGAAGTTTTATTCCTTTTGCTCTTACTAGATTTCTTAATTTTTGAAAAGATGCCCTCATCCCCTAGAACATATCTTTTAAGTACCTAACCCTTCTTTTTCTTAAAATTTTCATATCCTGAAGATAAGCATTTAATCCATGAATTAAATCCATGGAGAAGTAGAATTTGAGAAGGAATCGGTACATATTCATGCGTGGTGATGAAATGTGCCTTCTTGTTTAAGACCAGTGGGAGAAACCAGCTGGATGTAGGGTGATAAGACATCTCATTGAAAAGGACATACTCAGCCTCGACTAACAGGCATCCATCCTGCCCGCATTTAAAGTTCAGGATCTTTTCCTTGAAATATCAACCACAGGCAACTTCTGGTGTTTATAACTTGAATTTCTCCTAGAAAACCATTAAACTCTATAGTAAGCATAGTCCCCAGCCCTCCGAGACAGCATCCTCATTCTTTTATTTTTATCAATTCAAAGCAAAATAGAACCTCTCATTAAATAAGCTTTCAACAAATCATATGCAATAAAATCCCAATAGTTGGACCATACCCAATTCATTATAGTATTTATTGTAATTTTGGCATAAGTTGAACCGAAGTTTATGTTCTTTTTTACTACGAAGAAAAGACAGGCTAAACAGGATGATGAGAAAGACAGTGTGTGTATATTACATTGTGTTCACTTACATAGTAGTAGCAACTATTTTTCCAACTGTCCTCTCGTTACGAAAATCATACCTGTGCATTGTAGAAAACTTAGAAGCACGGAAATGAATTTTGAAAAATCACCAGCAGAGCAGATAACCTGGGGTGTTAACATTTTGGTGTGTTTTCTCCCAGTCTTCGTAAGACGTACTCTTTAAATATAGATCCCTGTATCTTAGGAACTGGAACTGCAGCAAAGGCAGTTCCTAATGAGACCGAGAAAATGGTGTTTATTTAGTCATGCCCTTGTACCGTGGATGCAGTGCTGTCCGTTGACAGAGCATATTAAAAGACGTTCTCTAGATTTGTTAGCCTTAGCTAATTGGCAGTCTGGTATTTATGATTTTACATTCGGTTAATCAGCCTGGGAGCTACAGTACCCAGCCTTCTAGAAAGTCTCCTTCCCCAGCCCCTGAGGCGCCCTGCCCCAGGAGAGGTTGTTGAAAGTCAAGCCCAGGGTAGTACATTTTTGACAGGGATGGCAGGTCCTGCACCAAGACCCGCCATGGAATCAATCTCCAGACGTGTTTGCGAGAAGCCAAGGCATCCTCACATTACGCGGACACTCACTAACACAGCCCCCTCCTCACGCAGATAACATTGCCTCAGAACTGGAGAACTTCATGGGGCTCATCGAGGTGGTGACAGGCTACGTGAAGATCCGCCATTCCCATGCCTTGGTCTCCTTGTCCTTCCTAAAAAACCTTCGCCAGATCTTAGGAGAGGAGCAGCTAGAAGGGTAAGTGCTCCAGATTTCGTGGGCTGACATTCTCCTATTGCAAAATAAGTAGCGTGCTTTTAAAACTTCATGTCACTGAGGCAAGGACTCTTTCTTGTTACAACAAAGAAAGGAGGAAGCAAAGGTAAGCCTGGCGCCACCTGCGTGATGGCCCACCCCCTCGGGCAGAGTCCCGTGTGGCCATGATTCTCCATCCTTGGGATAGTGCTGCTCTGGAAAACTGTGTTGTGACCTGTCAGTCAAGGGCTGCGTGTCCGACCGTGACCATGGAAACAGCAGACTGGGGTGCTGGTGGGGACCCTCTGTGCCAAGAGCAACAGGAATGGGTCTCAGGTGCTTAGCCCTTTGTGAAATCATCAGTGACATGACTCCTATCCCCAGGATTCTATATACTATGTAAAACCATCCCATCTTTTAAAATACGGGGACACGTGGGTGGCTCAGTCGGTTGAGTGTCTAACTCTTGATTTCAGCTCAGGTCATGATCTCAGGGTCATAGGATCGAGCCCCACGTCAGGCTCCATGCTCAATGCAGAGTCGGCTTGTCCCTCCCTCTGCTCCTCCCCACCGCCCCCCTTCTCTCTCAAATAAGTAAATAAATAAAATCTTAAAAAAAAAAACAAGAAAAGAAGAAAAACAGTTGACCCTTGAACAACATGGTTTGAATTGTGTGGGTCCACTTGGACACAATTTTGTTTTGTTTTGTTTTGTTTTTTTATTTGAGAGACAGAATGAGATAGAGCATGAGAGGGGGGAGGGTCAGAGGGAGAAGCAGACTCCCCGCTGAGCAGGGAGCCCGATGCGGGACTCAATCCCGGGACTCCAGGATCATGACCTGAGCCGGAGGCAGTGGCTTAACCAACTGAGCCACCCAGGCACCCCACAGTTTGGTTTGGTTTGGTTTGGTTTGGATAAATACAGTATAGGACTGTAAATGTATTTTCCTTATGATTTTTTAAATAATATTTTCTCCAGCTGACTTCATTGTAAGAATGCAGTATATCACACATATAACATACAAAATATGTGTTAATCAACTGTTTATGTTATCATAAGACTTCTGGTCGACAACAGTAGACTATTAGTAGTTAAGTTTGGAGGATGTCAACAATTCTGTGTGAATTGGTGACTGTTTGGAGTGTCCACGCCCAAACCCCAACATTATCGGGGTAAAGTGTATACTGGAACATAAGAGATTTAGAGAAGTATGGATAGTTCATTTTTTATAAAGGAATCCTAATTGACAAAATTGTTTCATTGATGAGCCAATAGGATTTACACTACTGGTAGAATTTTTGCCTTCTGCAGAGATAGGCTTTGTGATAGGGGTTTTAAACTCGCCAGAGGCTTTTCACCACAGGATAGATAAGAGCTGGTGCTTACTGCTATAGTTTCTCTCCAGCAGTTGGCCTGTGTGTACCTCTGCATATATACCTTTCTCTTCATACTCTCTTTAAATACAGCTTCGAAATAAAAGGAGACATCAATTAACGAGCAAATTCCTTCCAAAGAGAATGTGGGGAAATAATGTAGGAAAGAAAGAGGTGGCAAGGTCATGGGAAAGGTTGTCCTTGCTGATTTATCTGCCCCGACTGGATAAAGTTACCCCCAGAAGGGTTTCTTTACAGCCTCCCTGCTTTTCTCAGACTAACTCTTGGTCAGTCTTAAATTCTTAAAATTCCATCATCTGATACAGCTAAAGAGAGAGGGCAGCTCCTCATTCCATCCTTGAAAAGCACACTGTCCTCCCCACTGAGAACACTGATTCTCTAGGAAAAGAAACTTCTTTCTCCTTGCAAATCCAACGAGGCTGCCACCGTGCCCAGCCCCAGAGTGTCATAAGTCACTTAACTTGGCAAGCTGAGGCTCTACCATTTTGAGGTGGTGGTTCTCATTTTTTGTATTAAATTTTAAAGTGGATTTTAGCACAGTTTTTTCTTTTTCTCTCCAGGTAGGTTTGTGTTTCTGGAATCCCTCGTGTTGGTAAGCACTTTTTTTTTTTTTTTTGGCAGATTGGGATCTGCCACTTTTCCTGCTGCTTAATGATACACATTTTCTTTCTCCAGGTTGAACAAGTGATAGACATAGAGGGAAAAACTGGAAGGAGAATTTAATTTTTTAAAGATTTTTAAAATTCATTCATTCATTCATTCATTCGAGAGAAAGAGAGGGCAGGGGAGGAGCAGAGGAGGAGGGAGAGAAAAAGGGAGAGAATCTCCAGCAGACTCCACACTGAGCACAGATCCCGAATTGGGGCTCGATCTTGCAACCCTGAGATCATGACCTGAGCTGAAACCAAGAATCCAGTGCTTAGACTGAGCCACCCAGGCACCCCAAGAATTTAATTTTGGTTAAGAATTATTACACGCTGGGATTACCTCTTAGTCATGTGTTAACTGAAAGTATTATGCCCTTATATGGAACTGAGAACTTAAGACTGATTTTCATTTGCACGGATATTTAAGGCGCATTTCTCATTATCCGAAACTTGTATAAAACCTGATGTCCCAGTGGGGGCTCTTTAAGGATGCCTGCCATTGCTCAGGTGTTTGGGACTCCTCCAAGCTCAAGTACGCTTCAGGCCTCTGCTCTGCCGTTAACATTTTAAATGAAAAGGGAGGGCAAATGGCCCTTAGGTTTTCACACCCTGCTGCTGATCAGTGGCCCTTGTAGCTCTGAGGATGCTGGGCTTCCAGCCTTTCCTTCCTACATGCTGCTTCTTGGAGGCTCTGTCTTTAGCTGGGGTGCTTGAGAATCTTGCCTGTCTTGGTGGGAGTTGGGTTCTCTCACCAGCCTTTCTCACCCAGGATCAAAAAAGGTATAGGCCATCCTCACTTGTGATGAACGCCCCCGCAGCTCTTTGTATTAGGGGTGACAAGTAGCAACAGTTCAGTTCTTTATTGTGCATTCTCCGACTTAGGAAATAGACTAAGTTCTATCCCTTGACCAGTTCTCCTCACTCCTGCAAGGAGGGAAGAGTCAGAGGGAGGCAGAGAAGAAAGGAATATGATAAACATAAATGCTAACAATAGTGCAAAGCAGAATTTGCAAGGAGCTATGAGGAGAAGAAAAGGAACATGCCATGGGCATGAAAAAGAGGCAGAGAATCTGATTAAGAAGATCCCACAGGCTTTCAAGAAGAGGTGGCATTTGAGATGGGCCTTGAAGGGTTTCCAGAAACACTCAGAAAGCAGAGGGTGAAGAAGGCAGTTCAGGATAGGGCAGTAAGAACAAAGGCAGCGAGTTGGGGCATCCTGGGACCTGTTTGGCAAATAATGCTGGAGAGGTAGGTGGTATTAGAATTACGTAAGGTGTTATGCACCCGGGTGTGGAGGTTATAATTTAGGTAGGCAATGGAATGTATTCAAGGCTTTTGAGCTGCAGGAGTTTCATTTTTTTTTTTTAAGATTTTATTTATTTATTCATGAGAGACAGAGAGAGGCAGAGGGAGAAGCAGACTCCCAAGGAGCAGGGAGCCTGATGCGGGACTCGATCCCAGGACCCTGGGATCATGACCTGAGCCAAAGGCAGACGCTTAACCATCTGAGCCACGCAGGCGCCCAGGAGTTTCATTTCTATGTGTCTTTGGTTTAAGCCAAGATAACTTTTATCCCAGTGGTTCCCAGACTTTGACGTTAGAACCATCTTGGGTGGGGCCAGGTAAAAAAAAAAAAAAAAAATCCCAGGACCCCAAGATGCACTCCCAATTCAGTCAGAATGTTTGGGGGTGGGATCCAGGCATCAGTGATTTTTCTCAAAAATTCAAAGTAATTTCGATGTGTAGCCAAGATTGGATACCACTGCTATGCCCTGTTATTTCTTCTTCTCATATGTGAATCCCCAAAGTGCTTTGCCTTTTTTCCTAAATATTTAAGTGTCACACTATTGCCTTTAAGTACTATTTTTCTTGAACTTCTGTAGCCAAGTGAGAACATAAATAAGTGCCTCCATTTGGTTCAATAGGATGGGAGTTTTATAGCATTTTGTTTTGATGGAGAACAGATGAATCCATAGTGCCGGGATCCTATGTATCTGACCACCTTGCTTTCCAAACTGGAATGAGACCTTCCTCCAAGTACCCTGAGCAGCCCAGACCACTGAGTCACATCCAGAACACGAAATTCAAGCATTATAGCTGGAGTAGAGCTCTAGTCTATATCCAGAGTGAGCCAGTTTTGTCATCGGATTTCCAGAGCAGTGAAAGACGTAGGCAGAATCACACCCAAACAGACGGCAGGGCAGTTGGTGGCTGGAGAACAAGGCCCGGACGGCATCAGGCAGTCATCAGTTTGTCCGTAAGAACTCAGACATCCCGGTTTCCTTGAGGATGTCACGCAGCCTGTGTACGTGATGTGCTTCTAGAGTAATAACCTTAGACATTAAGAAAAATCAAGGTTTTTCTGCTGTTTAAGAAGGAAGTGGATTTTGTAATACACATGTATAAGATTTCTATAAAATGACTGATTTTTAAGCCCTTGAATAGAAAACAAAATATTTCTGTTATCTGGACAGTTCCTTGAGGTGGACAAACATTATTTTCTTATGGCATCAGACAAAGAGGGAAAATTTTGGATTCTTTGGTGCCACCAAGGATCGTTGCCCCAAAAGCCTAGAAGCAGATGGAGGTAGTAGGGTTCTAAGACTTGAAATTCTTGGGTACATTTAGGCATCGCTATACTCGTGACCCCACCACTTGACTTTGCAACACTTGGTGCTTCATTCTACGTTCCTGCAACTCAGATTAGGTTGCAACAGGGCTGGTGTTAATACTTCCCTGGGACTTTTAAAAATAAAGACTCAACCATGTGACTCAGCAATTCCAGGCTCTACCCAATATCTTCCCAAAAGAAATGAAAACATGCCCACACAAGACTTGAATGTGAATGTTCATAACAGTATTATTCACTAGAGCCCCCTACCCCCCCCCCAAAAAAAACCCCACTGGAAACAATCCAGATATCCATCAGCAGATGAATGGATAAACGAAATGTGGTACAATGGAATACCATTTGACGATAATATAACGACATGAGTGAACCTCAGAAACGTTAAGCTAAGTGAAAAAAAAGCCAGACACAAAAGGCTGCACATTATATGATTCCATTAGTTTCTAGCAAAAGCAGAACCATAGAGATAGAAAGCCGATTGGTGAGGGCTGGGAGTAGGAGCAGAGATTGACCACCATTGGCAGGGAGAGAACTTTGACATCATGGAAATGTTCAGAAACTGCATAATGGTGCTGGTGGAACAGCTGCATATATTTACTGAAGCTCATGGCACTGTATACTTAGGATGGGTACAGTTTTTGGTAGGTAAATTATACCTCAACTAAGCTATTTAGAAAACCCTTAAAGAAGAAACATTTTCTGAGATTCTGTTTGGTACCCAGTGCCACTTGAATATAAATCCCCGCCCTTGCTGAACCCCCAAGGTTGGTGTAAATACTGGATTTGGAGGAGATTGGATATGGTGTGAGCATCTGCGGAAAAAGCCAAATTCTGTATCTGTTGCAGATTGCTAGGGTGCTGGAGGCAGTCCCTGTGTGCTGGGTTCTGATGCCCCCTAGAGACAGCCGGAAAGAGTCCATGCTTTCTCCTCTGAGAAGCAAAAGGGAATAATCAGTTGTATATTTGCAGATTTTTTTCCCCCAGTTTGTCAGTAAGGGCTGAAAGTGGGGGGGAGTATCCCTTCCTACCCCCATCATCTGGACTCCCAGGCCTCCACACCCATTGCCCCCACCCTGGGAGAAGCCAAATAAGTACTTTGCCAAGTGTTGTAGCTTTAATAAGTGGTGGAGATGTCGCTCAGACCCTGATCTTTGGATTCTCAAATGCGATGCTCCAAACCCTAGCCCCAGGGTTGACTTCTGTGCACTGTGCAAATCCCCAGCACTTTCGCTTTCCTCTGCTTTCACATCCTTCCTGCCCTTCATCAGAGCAGGTGGGGAGGTGGGTGGTTCTTGATAATTCAGAGGTAAGATACCCCAAGCCTGGAGCCATCAGTTAAACATCTCTGTGCATAGTGTGCACTAGGCATTCAGAATACCAATACAGATAATATACAGATATCCTCAGGGACATGACCGACTGCTTCTAACCCACCTCAGTTGGTCTACATTTTGTCAGATGGGGCCCACCCAAGTACAGAAACAAACATATTTTGCCACACTAAGAAGGCTGGGAGTCAGGATACCGATATCTATAAAACCCAGGCATCTGTGTAAGCTACAGAAAAAATAAAAACTTAATTTTTTAAAATATTCTTTGAATGTAAAGGCAGTAAGTTTAGGAATAGTTAAGAAATGACGTTTACTGAGTAATTGACTTATATAGTCATTTCCTTTAGGAAACAATGAAAAGGTGTGTGTGTGTGTGTGTGTGTGTGTGTGTGTGTGTAAAACGTGCAGACAGGTCTCTGCCTTTTACCATCTCTTAATTGTCACCTGATCATGGAAGGGGAATTTGGGGGGAGCCAGGCCCCAACCTGGGGTTGGAAAAGCAAGAGCAATATTGACAGGCAGCTCATGAATGGCTTGGTTATTATTCTGAAGAGGGTTTTATTTTTATTTTTCTGTCGCTCACAGAGGCTCCATAACGCCTGGGTTTTATTGATATTGGTATCCTGGCTCCAGGCCTTCTCAGTGTTGTAAAAAATGTTTGTGTTTACTGTAAAAGGATAATCTTCCTTTTCAAAGTGATTAATCACACACACAGAATTTCAGTGGGCCTGCCATTCATTTGTCAAATTCCTGATTTATAATTCATGCTTCCTCCCATGGGGAGAATCATGTTTTGTTCAGAAGGTATTTTCAGTGTGGTTTCTGTTCCCTGCCAGCAAAATTAGTTTACTAAAAAGAAGCCTCATCCTGAGTTGAGACAGAGCTTTGACCGGGTTAATGGGCCTTTGCTTCCAGCCTAGAGGTTTCTGCACCAACAAGGAGGTTCTGTCCCTTGGGGGCCAGCTGAGGAACCTGGGAGCAGCCAGACCCATTGGGCTTTGTATGGGCACTACAGAGTCCTTCAGAGCTGAAAGTATTCATGGACAAGAATGGGCCTACATAGGATGCATCTGTTTCCAGCTGCAAACCCCGCCTTCAGTTGTCTGAAGACTCAGGTCAACCAGCATCAGCTGCAGCCTGGCACTGGGGGAAAGAGGAGATGTGGGTGGCGACTGTCCCCAAGCTATGGCAGGTCTCACCTTGCCAGATCCCAGTGCTTCCCACCTGTATACATGACCTTGCGTTGCATATCCCGAGTCTAGATTCATGTGGACAATCTCTTAGGTTCCTTTTCCAGTGGATATATGTGTCGGGGAGTGAGCTCTTCCTGAGAGGAATATATTATCAACTTGCAGGTTTTTGCACACCTGCTTCAGTGGCCTTGAATGTGTCAAGGGATCTCCAGGTGGGTCAGTGAGGAGGGCTTGGTTTCAGAGGTGCTGCCTTTGGACTCACTTGGCTCACTGAACTGTGTGCAGACAGGGTTCCCACATCCACCCCCTGCACGTCTGTGGACAGGGCCCAGGGCTTGTGGAGGGCTTGGGCTCAGGCTGATGGGGCAGATTCCATCTCAGCTCTGTGACTGCTTCCGGGCATTAGAGTCTTAGACTCATAAAACAAGCTTAGATGTTCATACCCCTTGTTGTCCTCTGAGTGTGTGTTCATGCCCGCACCCCCAGTCCTACAAGTAAACTAGATGGATGGCTACAGGAAGTACTAAGGGAACTGCCCATGGCTACGTGGCTCATTAACGACATCTGTACTCCTGGATCCTCCTCTCTGAACTCCCTTGTGAATTCTCAGGCATGTGTCACAAGTCTGCTTGGCAGCATTACAACCATAACTTTTGCTTTCTTGTTAATGAGACTCAGGCTGTGGATCGACCAGGCGGGTGGAGGTGCTGGTGTGATATATGTGAGGAGCCCCATCAGGTGCAGAGAGGTGCCCCATGGACACAGCCTCCAGGGCAGAGGAGGGCTCTGGACTTCTGTCCAGGCTATCTTGGCTTTGGAAAGAGGGCTGGATCCTTTCCTTTCTGCAGTTCGTGTGTTGGACCGTTCAGTGGATATTAGCAATAGCTCAGAGTGCTGCTCCAATTCCTAGACTCTGTGCTGTATAAAGTGCTTGAGTGAGCTCCAGAAAGAGCCTGAGGCTGGGGACCAGGAAGGGGAGAGGAAGGATTCAAGGTCCATGGGGAGCAGACCTTTGATCACGGAGGACTTGGATGGGCAGCATGGCCCTGCCTACCTGGTTTCCCCAGGGCCCTAGAGAAAGAGGTATACAGCCTGGATTTTTTTTTCCAGACCCCTCAGCTATAGCTGTCTACAGTGCCACCTCCCGGGGGATGGATTTCCCTCTGGGGAGCCAGAGATAGCTGTTGCTGATTCTGGCTGTCCTTCCGTCTTTCCTTCAGTTGGCAGGTGTAGCTGCTTCTGTGTCTACCCCCTTAGGGGCAGGGCCCATATCTCACTTGGTCAGCTTTGGACCTCCAGCCCCTTGTTGGTGCCCAGCACCTGTTAGACCAGTTCTCCTCCAAGTGTGCTTCCCAGTACCAGCAGTGCCGGCATCACCTGCGTGCAGGTCAGCAATGCAGATTCTTGGCCCACCCAGCCCTACTAACGAGAAACTCTGGGAGTGGGGCCCAGCACTCCGAAAATAAGCCTTGCGCACACTAACCTAGTGTTGGACACTGGGTCACTGTGGCCCGGATGGGTGGCCCAAGGGGACCGTCCTTGGGAGGCTATTTCTCTTCCCCCACTTTCTCTAGGGACTGTGGTTGAGGCTTTTTAGGATGGGGTGAATCTGGAGGAGGGAGCGGGCCCAGGGCTGGTCCACCACCGAGTCTGTCTCCCTGTCCCATTCTCTCCCCTAACCCATCATACACCGCTGATGGCATGGATGGGATTTACCCCTAAGGATAATGGCAGACTCTCTACAGCAAATATGTAAGCCGTTCCGGTTGAGTAGCCGAGCATATCTCTTCTCCCATGGACTGATTTCGAGTGCATTATACCTACTCTGCTCTGAGAGAAATACCCAAAGGCATTTCTACAGAATGATTCCAGTAATATCCTCTGGTGTGAGAAGCATTATTTGTTGGTAATGGAGGTCCTAAAATTAATTAGTGTCTTACCGATTTCAATATGTTGTCCTTGAATCATGTTGTTGCTGTTGTTAACAGTAACTGTCCACTCTTACACACTGTTAATAACTAAATCTCTCATTGGCAAAGGCAGCGTGTTCCAGAGCCACGTGCAGAAGAGGACCGGTGTGGGGTGGCCAGAAGGTGGGAGGGGACACTGGGAAAGAGCAACAGCACTCACGGTGATTTCTGTGCTTCTAGGAACTACTCCTTCTATGTCCTCGACAACCAGAACTTGCAGCAGCTGTGGGACTGGGACCACCGCAACCTGACCATCAAAGCTGGGAAAATGTACTTTGCTTTCAATCCCAAATTGTGCGTCTCCGAGATTTACCGCATGGAGGAAGTGACAGGGACTAAGGGGCGCCAGAGCAAAGGGGACATAAACACCAGGAACAACGGAGAGCGAGCCTCCTGTGAGTGGACCCAATGGCTGTAATAAAGTTGTGGCCCCTCCTCCGAATTAGAATGATGGTTCCATGGGTGGCCCCCTCCTCATCTCACTGGGGCGGGGGGGGGGGGGCATGGGGCCTCCTGAACCAGCACTTTGCCCATACGTGTGTGTATCTTCAGAGTCAGTAGTGGGGCCAATTCATGACAGATTCGTATTTGTCACTGTTCCTTAACATCCCTGGGAGTGTGCTAAGCATTTGTAAATAGGCTTCTGCTCAAAGGGAGTATTTTATGGAAGTGCTTACAGAATGCAGGGCTCAATGTCTTTTAAGGCATAGGCAGACAGTGAGATGATTTTGCAAGGAAGAGCCGGTCCTCTCCACTGCCGGGGAGCATGCTCGGCTCAGTCTCCTGCGGTGTAGGGGAAGCCTCAGGGCAGAGGGGACTGAGCTCCAAGCCCAACGCCGTGGCCATGGGTTCCCTGTCTCTCCCTCGGCCTCCTCCTTGCTCCCACCCCAACATGAAAAAGATAGAGAGAGCCTACCTCCCTGAACGGATACTGCTTTTTAAATTGAGAACCACATAATTACAACCTTGCCATGGTTATATACTTTCAGGTCTTGTATCTGAGATCTAACGGCACGTCTCTCATCTAACCCTGTATATCAAGTCGCTTTTGAAAATGTTGTGGTTCTGTTTGGCTGGATAGGGTTATAAAAGTAAATTTTCTCTCTGCCATCGGCTTTTAATAAGGGAAGGGTACTAGGGAAAAAAAAATAGAGTAATACATGATCAGAGGTGATTTGCACACATGCATACACACACACACACACACACGGGAGGGGAGGACTTGTGAAACCATTAGCATTTGACTGATTAGTTTTGCTCACGTATGGATTTACCTGGTAGACACTCAGATTGCTCTGGAAGAGCTTTTAGAGGGAAGAAGCCTGACACAGAGCTACGTGGTATGCTGGCAACCGGCCCCTTCTCCCTCACCCACCCACTGCAGCCCCTACCGTTCTGCCTGTTCGAATCATAGCAGAGCAGATGTGGCTGAGCATTTTCCAGGTGTTTTCTCCTCCAAGTCAGCCAGTCTGAGCGGTCACATTGTGAATACAGAAGCCATTCATTTTCCTTTGAAAACAAAATCATGGTTTCTCCTTAAATAACACATTAGCAGGAACTGCAACTTTGTTCTAACCTCCGATCTGGCACATTTTGCCCCACTGACTTCTTACTTTTAACTGCCTTTAGCCAGTTAAAGTGAACTTTAAGCAGTAAACTTTGAATCAGCCACTGCTTCACCCGCTGTGTATGTGTCGGGGTTCAGGCAAATAGAAACGGGCAAGACAGTCCGTCGGGAAGCTTCGGGTCTCCGTGGGGGAAGCAGTCAGCAATTCCGCCCTGGTTCTCAGGGTCGTTTGAATCTGGCCGGAGGAACAAGTCAGGGCTCAGAGCAGGGTCCCTGCGGTAGCTCTCAGCGACTTCCCACAGTGCACAGGAGGCTTGGCCAGTCACACTGTTCTTGTCAGTGTGTCATCCCCAGTCAGAGGCCTTCCAGGAGTGCCCGTGTCCTTCCAGGTCAATGCCAAGTTTAGAGGCAGAAACGTGCCCCCCTGTGGCACACCTGGGCCATTCGCCTCTCTTTGCTGGTTGCAGCAGGCAGAGATCCGCAACTGCAGGACAGGTGCCAGCCTATCGCAGAAGATTCGGCCCAGCTTAGGGGTTTATTCTCACCTTCCCTGGTGCCCTCAGGAGCCCGGGTCTTAGGGATCAGCAGAAAGACCAGGTGCCTTGCTCAATCAAGCAGTTCTTCCCTGTCAGGTTAGGAATCACAGATTCGGGTCCAAGTGCAACCAAGTGCGCTAAAACAAAGGAACAAGCTTCGTTGCAGCTCCCTGTGGTAAAATGTCTGGGCTCTTAGTAGAAATAAGAGAGCCCCGGAGAAGCCCAGGAAGGGGCTTGGCGTGTACAACCATCTTTGGAGAAGAGGGAAATAGGGCAGGGCAGGTGACTTGTCAGACATGTGGAGGAAATGGACATTGATCTCTGTCACTCACAGATATACTTTGTGCCCCAGGTGAAAGTGACATCCTGCATTTCACCTCTACGACCACGTGGAAGAATCGCATCATCATAACGTGGCACCGTTACCGGCCCCCCGACTACAGGGACCTCATCAGCTTCACTGTCTACTACAAGGAAGCGTGAGTTTCTGTGGTGTCCTGTGGGCGGGGCTGTGGGTTAAGTCCCAACATTCATAAAGTGGGATAGAGGATGTGCCCTGTAACCTGTACTCTAGGAACACCCCGCAGGAGGCTCAGCTCCCCTGGAGGTGACCCCCAGACAGATCTATCATCTTATTCCATGAGCCCTTCCCAAGACCTGGTCCTCTGCTCTAGGTCATGAACTAGGGAAGGAAAATGTAGAGAGACTGACCTTCATGTTCCAAACCTTTCATGATTTCTCCCCAAATCTGCTGGGGGCTTTTCTTGTGCCTTCCGGTCATATTCACCTGCCTCAGCAGCCATGACTTATTCCTCCAGATAGCAACTCCTTTGGTCTCCCCCTTCCTTTCTTTGCCTCCCCGTCCAGGTGGTTCCACCAGCTTCCTTAGTTACCCTTCTTATCCAGCTCCCGCTGTGATGCTATAGGTCTCCTTCCCCGATGACTGGCTTCCTCAGAGTTGGAACCAGAGCCACCAATGACAGTATCTGGTCCCCTTTCCCCGGGGTCATAGCCGTGAAAAAAAGGGGGTCTCGGGATCATTAGGTGTTCAGTGTATTTATGGATAGGAGTCATTCATGGTCTTCCGTCATGAGGACAGGGTAAGTTAACATCTGTTTCAGAAGCCAGTGGCCAGGGGCTGTCCGGCCCTTTCATCTGCTAGCTGGAGAATCCCTACCCGCCCAAGCATGTGCGCAAAATACTCTCTTCTCTTTGATAGATTCCCCCAGTGCTTTGGCAATGTCGGCTGGTAATCTCACCAAGGAGTTGATGCTAGTATTGGAGACAATCTGGAAGCTAAATATTTGAGTATTATAAGATACTTAAGCAATCACAGTTGTTTGCGAGCAAATGAGATTTTGGAAGCTCTACTGTAGAAGCTGTTTTTCTGTAGCAAAGGTCCTTTTCCCCCAAAAGTTTGTTTCTTCATCAGTAGCTGATGTTTGCATGAAATGATTATGCTTGTTTTTTTTCTTAATGGTGAAAAATGCCACAATTGGAAGAGAGAAAAATAGCCTTTGCCTGCATGCTTAAGGAGCGGTGTTTTCAATCCCAGTAACAATTAGAATTTGCTCTTCCCGAGGCAGAGCGTGCAGTTCTACAGTGCATTTTGTAAATGTGGTAAAACCTGGGGTCCCGTTGCTTCATTTTACTCTTCTGTGCAAATCCAACGGAGTGTTTGTTTTACTTAGAATTCCCATTACAGAAAGTGTGACATGCTAAGCCTCTAGGGAAGATTTCCGGGAGCTTTGATGTCAGAGACCCAAACCTTCCTCTGAGCTTCATCCACTGTCTTTCTAGACCTTTTAAAAATGTCACGGAGTATGATGGGCAGGACGCCTGTGGCTCCAACAGCTGGAACATGGTCGATGTGGACCTCCCTCCCAACAAGGACGTCGAGCCTGGCATCCTGCTGCACGGGCTGAAGCCCTGGACGCAGTACGCTGTGTATGTCAAGGCGGTGACCCTCACCATGGTGGAGAACGACCACATCCGTGGGGCCAAAAGTGAAATCTTGTACATTCGCACCAATGCTTCAGGTATCCACACACCGCCCATCCCGTGTTTTTTGTGAGCTCCCCATGCCTGTTTCGAGACGTCTCGAGCCTGGACCAGTCCGTGTTTTATATGTCTTTCTTATCGATATATAATGCTCCATCATGTCATTTTTTTTCCCAGTCGCAATACCCTGGGCTCTTCTGGGCCATCTTTATGGCCCGTCTTCCATCATCCGCCTACTCTGTGCCAGTAAGCCCAGGTCCTCCAGGGGGGCCTGGGGCGGTTTGTTTGGAGGACCCAGCCAGGACCCAGCCCCCTATTTTATTTTCATAGTTGACTCTCCAGGAGCTGAACATATGCTGATTTGGTGTTCCGGTTACCTCATGTGGCTCATGGGTTTTCCATCTTCATTCTGTAGAGGCAAGGGTTCCAAAGAGGTAGACAGAATTTGGAAAGCGTCAGACAGAGTATGCTGTGGACATTCCAGATATTCGCTGGTGAAAATGTTCTTCCTTCTGTCTCTGTCTTCATTTCCTAAACCACCTCATTTTTCTCAACTCCAGAATCTGGAACTAATGAAAGCAAACGTTTGTGTATATTAGCCAAGTGTATGAAAACCAGCTTAGAGGCAGGAAAATACACATCATTTCTAAAGACAATGATAAATATCCTGGGATTGTTGCTGTTTTATAAAACACCCATAAGGTAGCACAAAATAAATTTAAATGGCAGAGACGGTGAGGAAAAAGTGTTGATGGGGAAAACCTGTGGCTCATGTAATGCCTGCTTCCCCCTCCCCTCCCCTTCCCCATCTCAAGGATCCCATAAGTGGTCACAATCATGCCATGGACCCTGAAGTGTTTATAGAAATAAATCTGGCACAGACTTCTGATTCTGGGTGTGGGGTGGTGTAGCAGAGGCTCAAAGGCAACAAAACAAGTTATTATTCTTCTAGGTTTGGAAGTAATTTATTGTAGCCAGCTCAGGAAAAATAAGAATCTTTCCTTATTATGACAAGTTCTTTTTTTTTTTTTTTTTTATCCATTCACTTTCTTTAGAGAGAGAGAGAGCGGGGGGAGGCACAGAGAGAGAGGGAGAGGGAAGATCCTCAAGAAAATTCCCTACTGAACACGGAGCCCGATGTGGGGCTCAATCCTCAGGACCCCAAGACCATGACCTGAGCTGAAATCAAGAGTTGGCCACCCAACTGGCTAAGCCACCCAGGGGCCCCTAATTATATGACAAATTCTTAAGAAACCTATTTCCTTTCCCCAAAGATGGAAAACTAAGCACGATACAAATTGGGCCAGTTCCCTACATCTTGGCCCCTGTCCTTATGAGTGGTAGGGACAGAGGAAGACTCGGTCCTCTGCCTCCGCTTTTTTGTGACACTTAGATTTGAAACTCCTAGGGGTGAGCTGTTTATTCTTGAAATACTTGACTTTGGCAATCTGAAAGTGGTCGAGCATCCAGTGGTTATGTTTTTCCTGAAAGCTGGCATAAGTCACAACCTTTCCCTAAAGCATCACTCTGTACAGGTGTTCAGAACCTTGTCTGTGATATTATGGGCCTTAAAGTACCCTTAAGGGCGCCTGGGTGGCTCAGTTGGTTAAGCGACTGCCTTTGGCACAGGTCATGATCCTGGAGTCCCGGGATTGAGTCCCGCATCGGGCTCCCCGCTGAGCGGGGAGCCTGCTTCTCCCCCTGGCCCTCTTCCCTCTTGTGCTCTCTGTCTCTCATTCTCTCTCTCTCTCAAATAAATTAAAAAAAAAAATCTTTAAAGTACCCTTAAACTCTTCACCCCTTTGAAATTTTAAAAAGTGGCTTGGATGACTGTGTTGTTTACGTGATAGACAGTAAAGAGGTCTCTTGCACTTTGGAAAACCCCCCAAAATCATTGTTTTCTTGTGAACGCAAGGAAAATAAGATTTCAGTGGTCCTGGGATGTGTTTGCCCTTTATACATAAGGCAGCTCTGGATTTTGGTTCGGGAGGCAGTAGTAAAATAAAGCTTGGCCAGATTATTTTGCTTTGCCTGTAAATGAGTATTCTTCGGCTGGTAACAGAGTCCATTGCTTGCAGTCGGGGCTGTGTGTGTGTTTGGGTTTGTGGACTGCTTTTCCTAGTCCTATCTCATTCATCCCATGGAAGTGTGGTTATAAAACTGAGAGACTTTCCTCCACACCTCTTACACACCCCATGCACACACTTGCGTGCACACACACTCCCGCCCTTTCTCACTTCCCCTTTCATTTTGGCGTCTTGCCATTTTTATCAGAGCTCCAGAGTCTCAGATGAAACCCAAGTCAGTCCATTTCACCACTTGCTAGAACTGCTGGAGTCAGGCGATTTAGAGAACGGTGGATGTACTAACTGAGAGCAATCCAGTGTTTGAATTAGCTGTAGGTTTTTAAGCCACCCACTGGTAATCCTGGCGTGCCCCCGCCCCGACCTTTCTCCATGTGCCGCTCAGTCATGTTTGTTTTCACAGAGCTGACCTGAGAGTAGATACTACAGAGAGAAATGTGAGCATTTAAATTAATATGATTTCAAAACAAGGTTCACTTCTTGTTTCACGGGTCCGCATTCACCGCCATTTCCCTATCCAGTCCAACCCGTGGCTTCTTGTGGGCTTGCCGCGAGTGTCTGACTGCCTGGTTTCGGGGTTCATTCCATTGTCTGAAGCGTCCTTTGTTCACCTTTCCAGTTCCTTCCATTCCCCTGGACGTTCTTTCCGCGTCCAACTCCTCTTCTCAGCTCATTGTGAAGTGGAACCCGCCCTCCCTGCCCAACGGCAACCTCAGTTACTACATCGTGAGATGGCAGCGGCAGCCTCAGGACAGCTACCTTTACCGGCACAACTACTGCTCCAAAGGTAAGGGGGGGGGACGGTGGGGCGACCCGGAACCCAACTCGCGCCGTCCACACGTAGCCACGCCCCGACGTAACACACAGCCCCCTAACGGTTGGAGCCCTTCGGTGGAAACCGGCCACATTCTCGATCAAACGCGCTGACGGCTGCCCTCTTCGGCTCCCCAGCCCGTCTGACCTGGCTTTCATGTCTGCTCTTGTCGGGCTTCTCTTTCCCGAGCAGACAAAATTCCCATCAGGAAGTATGCCGACGGCACCATCGACGTGGAAGAGGTGACGGAGAATCCCAAGACCGAGGTGTGTGGCGGAGAGAAGGGGCCTTGCTGTGCCTGCCCCAAAACCGAAGCCGAGAAGCAGGCCGAGAAGGAGGAGGCCGAGTACCGAAAAGTCTTCGAGAACTTTCTGCACAACTCCATCTTTGTGCCCAGGTACCAAGTGTCATTAGAAAATGTCTCCAGGCTGGTGCTCCTCGGGTGGGTTCTGTGGCGCGCTCTCCCCGCGGGTGGTTTGTAGGGCAGCAGCCTCAAGGCAGAACCCTGTAGCCATCAAGGGGGGCAGAGAACAGAACACGCTGCCAGCTTGGGTGACTGGGGTGCCTGTGGAAGGCAGGCAGGTAGCCCCGAAGGAAAGGGGGCACTGCGGGCACGTCAGTGCCACTGCCTCGGCCACAAGGCCTCCCACTGAGGGCAGGTGGGCGCTCGGCTGGGGGTGGGGGGCAGGGAAGTGAAGCTCAGAGAGGCCCCCACCCATGGAGACCAGCAAATGGAAGAGCTGGTGTGCGGGCCCTTCCTGCCCACCCCGCTTCTCCCTGTGGCCTCTCGAAGCCCAGCTGAGGAGAAGTGAAGCAAGAGGGAAAAGACCAGAGTGAGTTTTGAAGGCGACCCAACTTGTAAGCACAGCCCAGTGCCACGGGCACCCTTGACAAGCAGGTTTGAGAAGGAGCGGACAAAGAGCGGAGGGAGGCGAAGGTGCAAAGCCGCACTACTCACAGTAGCCAAAGCTGGGAACAAGCCGCGTGTCCATCAGGGGATGAATAGATAAGCAAAATACAGCCTAGCCATGCAATGGCATGTTATTCAGCCATAAAAAGGAATGAGATTCTGACGAAGGGCACCACTCGGATGGACGTTGAAATCATCATGCTAAGTGAAAGAAGCCAGATGCGAAAGGAACAGATACTGTAGAATTCCACCCATAGGAAGCATCTACCAGAGGCAAATTCATGGTGATGGGAAGTGCATGCCAGGTTTCCAGGGCCTGGGGGGAGGGGGAAATGGGGAGTTGGGCCCTAATGGGTCTAAGAGCTTCTGTTGGAGGTGATGAAAAATGTTGGAAACAGTGGTGATAGTTGCACAACATCATGAATGCAATCAGTGTCTGAATCGTACACTTAAGAATGGCTAAAATGGCAAGATTTGAGTATTTTTTAATCAAAAATTTTATTTTACCACAATAAGAGATGGTTTAAAAAAACAAAACAAAACATGGAGGGGAGTCCATCAGGGTACCCGCAATATCTGGGGAAGGAGATGGAAACAGGGTGGTGGTCCCCGTCTCCCTTTTCCTCCTGGAAGATTATAGTGTGGCATTTACAAACAGCCTCTTGGCTGAAATGTGAGTGGAGGAGCTGGATTCGCTTGCACCTACGCGCTCCTGGTCCCCACGGTGCCCCAGCCACCAGCCCGCTGCCCGGCGTGTTCTGTGATCGCTGTTCTTCCTGCCCCCGACCCCGAGAGGCACCAGAAGCCCATAGCTTCTGTTTATTCTGTAATGACTTTGCCTTTAAAGGCTTACTTAGGTTGTAACGACAAATGGCTTTTAAAGTGATTTTTTTTTTTCCTGTCAAGTGACCTTCCTGATATTTGGGTAATAGTCCAAGATAGCCAACTTACTCTGAAAAATCATTAAGAACGAAAGACCTCTTAGGGTGGCGGGCATTCTTTTCAGAACGAAGCTCTTCATTGCTTCGTGCCTTTCTGCCCCTCCTCTCCTCTCCAGGAGTTGAAACCACTGGAGTGTGAGGGTAGGAGAGCCTTCTGTGGGTCCCCCTGACCTGCTCCACTGGAGACCTCTCCTCCTAGAGCTGTGGTTCAAGTGTTAGTCCCAATTGTCTGTAGGTCATGAATAAGAGCGTTTGAGGAGCTCAGAGATGTTTAAAAACTAGAATTCAGGCATAGTGACTTCTCCAACAGCCTAATTCCTGAACGATCCACTCGGGACTTGGCCCTACATTTTGACACATTAGGGCTCTTGCCTTTTTGGTAGCACTGCTTCTCAACGTGGGCTATCCGCCCCCCCCCCCCCCCCCATGCCTGCAGAGAGGCTCAGCTAGTGCCACTTGCTGTGGACACAGAAGCAGATGGATTGAGAGTGTCCCAAACAGGTTGGGCAGGAGTTACCTGTTTATTCTCCAGTGAAAGCTGTTGGCTCCATTGCTGTCTCATCCCACCGGCCCTCCAGAAGTTCAGGTTGTGGTTTGCTAAAGGGCTCCGAGCTTTCAGTTTGTAGTTGCAAAGCAGTACCTTTCTTTCTCATCACATGGGGAATGCAAGATCAGGCAATGTGAAGGCCGGCTGTGGGTGACACGGGTATTAGCAATGCATTGTGTTCGTGTTTATTGAATTCAAAATAAGTTTCCTCTATGCCAAATCCCCCCCGACAAGTGCGTGCGTCCACCACTTTGGCCCCCGACATTCTCTCTCCTAAGACAAGTCTGACCTGCTATTCTGGCTTTTCTTAGGATGAATATAAATACTATATTTGCCCACGGTGAATGGCCACAATTTATACGAAGTTCGTATTTTTTTTTTAATGCCTCCTACCAAGGGTATAACTCTCATGTCCACTCAATTTGCAACACGATTTTGATAGAAGGAATGTCTGGCTGGCAGAATGATTGAATCATAAAGGAAGGTTTTTTTTGTTTAAGCTATCCAAAGACGATTTTTATTTCTTTCAATGCATTCTTTTTTTAAAAGATTTTATTTGTTTATTTGAGAGAGACAGAGATAGTGACAGAGATAGCGAGAGAGAGAGAGCACAAACGGGTAGGAGAGGGAGAACCAGGCTCCCCACTGAGCAGGGAGCCCCATGCGGGACTCGATCCCAGGACCCTGAGACCAGATCTGATCCCAAGGCAGACGCTTAACTGACTGAGCCACCTAGGCGCCCCTCTTTCAATTCATCCTAAGAATAAGCCAGTCAAGTCAGGTTTGGTATATTACACATTGTCCAACGTATGCCATATGGTTTGAATTAGAATGGAAGCTAGAGTTTGTAAGTTGCTTTCTGGAGTCCGTATTTGGTGGTGAATGTCTTTCATTTGGCCACTGCCTTTATTTTTTAAATCACGTAGTTGGGTTTAAGTAACTGAAATGTTGGAAGATGTTGAAGACTGCAAGGTTTTCCGATGAAGCTAGTTGTGTCATGGGGTGGGAGTGGGGAATGGTGACAGTGATCCTTGCTGTTGGTCACACCATTTGGAAATGGGGCTGTTTACAAAGAATCATGGGTGTGCCATTCTGCTTGCCCCATACCTGTCTTCCTGATAATGTCCCGTGTGGCCCCCCCCTCCCCCCAGTCCCTAACTTGGTGTCACTAGTAACAGGTGTAATCCCAGGTAAATGGGGATGGGCTGTGGGAGGGGTTTGGGCAGAGCATTATATTTTTTGCAGTGGATTAAACCCAAGCAACTTCTCTCTTATAGACATAAGGGTGTGTTGTGTTGGTTTTATGTGTTGCATTGGTTTTGAAGAGAAGGCAGGACATTTGTTCTGGTAGGTGTCAAAAAAGATCTCCCCAGCAATAAATGTAGTCCCTTGTGTCCTTCCCTTCCAGGAAGGTTGGCTGGTGTGCGGGGTGTGAGGATGGGAAATGATCAGCCTCATCTCCTAAATCTTTCCTCCCCTAATATTATGATAGCGAATGCATTGGGGCCATTCGCACACGGCCTGCCTCTGCAGTTCTCTACCTGGTGGAATGAGCATATCTGGGTTGAATGGTTCGTGTTTTAGGTTAGGACCCACTGGGCCATTGCACAAAAGTGGTGATGGCATTTTGTGCAGGGGAATCCATGGGCCAGGCAGACTGGGGAGCCAGAGGCCCTTTCCCCAAGCCCCCTGCTTTTCCCTTCCAAGTTTTTCACTTCAAGGCAAATAAGGACCCACAGGAAGCCTGCTGAGAGTCAGCTGAGCCACAAATGGCTTCCCAGGTGCCCTGATTCCCTGTGGGACTTCTCTTTCTCCCCTACATGAGAACTGATGAGCATTCCCACTTTGTGATCTTTCTCCTTGCCTTGGGCTCTTGGTTTTCTTTCCCGGATGAGCTTGGTTCTGTTTCCTCCCCACCCTTTGCCTGCGCACAGGATGCGTGACGCCCGCGGACAGTCTCAGTGCGGAACAGACAGTAGCCTGCTTCCCACTGTTTCTGGTGGTTGGCCTGAGGGTGGCTGTTTCTCGTCTGGGTGCTTACTCTCAGGTGCTCTTGCCTTCAGTAAATGCGAGGGGCTTGTGTTCAGGGTTTCTGAGGGGAGCCCAAAGCCCACAACAGTAGCCACTGGAACAGTCCCCCTGTCCAGCTGTGTGGACTGCCTCATCTGCCCTTTGGGTGTGAACATTCTCTTTTGATTTCCCCTTTGCCGTCCTATTGCTTTTGTAGCTGTTGTTCTAAGCCCTAGTCCAGGGCCATGACAGTGACTCTACCCCTGGCAACAGCGGGGCCTTGGAGAGGCCACAGGAGATCACTGCTCAGTGTAAGGCGGAGCCAGACTGGAAGGACCTCCAGGAGTGTGAAAAATACAGACACTAGGGTCTCAGAGGAAGAGAGAGTCAGTGGGAGCCCCAGAGGGAAGGGTCTGGGGGTCCAAGCAAGTGCTCGCTGCTTGGTATCTTTCTTTCCACAAAGGGGGTCAGAGAAGCCATCCCGCTGGGGCCTACACCACACAGCTCACCTCTCACCTCACCCCCTAATAAATCTTAGTGTGGCCAGCAGGGTGGTCACGTTTAACGCTTAACCATAAGGTCAGTGGACCAGGTGGCATGGACATTCTGACCAAAGGGCCAGGATGCTGCAGGGCCAGGAGTGACTGAGGCATTTGTTTGCCTCTAGATACAATCGAGTAACCACTCTGGGAGCCAGGGGGCAGTTTGTGCGCTGATTCTGAGGTTTGCAGAGTAGAGAAAGCAAAATAAATAACGAAGAAGGAAATCCCCGTATTATTTGTTGGTCTTTATCCAAAGGGGCTGAATAGCTCCTTTCATCCAAAGTTAAGATTTTTCTTTTCTTTCCGTTACTCTAACCCAAGTCATAGAAGGGACAAAAGAGGTAGAGACACTTACAGGCCAAGTTTCTCTCTTCCTTGCAGACCTGAAAGGAAGCGGAGAGACATCACCCAAGTCACCAACACCACCATGTCTAGCCGAAGCAGGAACACCACGGTGGCAGATACCTATAATATCACAGACCCAGAAGAGCTCGAGACAGAATACCCTTTCTTTGAGAGCAGAGTGGATAACAGGGAGAGAACTGTAATCTCTAACCTCCGGCCTTTTACTTTGTACCGCATTGACATCCACAGCTGTAACCACGAGGCTGAGAAGCTGGGCTGCAGCGCCTCCAACTTTGTTTTTGCAAGAACCATGCCTGCAGGTAGGGTGTGATCCAGCGAACCCGACTCCTGACTCACAGCCCAGTGGAGAAGCTTGTGTTCTATGGACACAAAATCTGTCATCCAGGGCAATGACCCTTAGTCTCCGTCCTGCTTATTAAAGAACGGGTGGTCATTTGTAGGCAGGATGGTAGACCAGCAGCCCAGGAAATGGAGTCCATTCATAATGACATCATTCCCAACCCAGTCTTCACACAAAGTCCTACAAGAGCAGGGAGCGCCCTTCGGGGTCAACTCCCCTCTTCCCACTTGGTTCACATTGTACATTCCCATGGCCCTATTCCCATTTGTACACATGTAAATTTGCCTGGTCCCTCATGAGTCGTCAGGTTCAGTGGAATCCATTAGCTGCCTTGACTCAGAGTGACCTTCGCTCCTCAAGGTCAACCCCTGGAGTAGCCTTTGGTCCTGCCTCTTGGGTCTTCACCTTCCCCTTTGGAAGTTAGAAGCTGCCTATTACTCACACTGCCATCCATCCATCTTTAAGGATAGGTGAACTGCCCGTCCTCTTTCCTGCCCGGGGTCAGCAGGTAGTAGAGAAGGAGCCCAGAAGAAGTGGAGTCTAGGAGGGGACGCACAGCATGTCTCAAGGCCGCTGTCAGCTTCCCTGGCCTCAGTTTCCCCACCCTTCTGGGAGAGACAGAAGCCAGCTCATTTCTCAGAGCCTTCCCTGGCTGTAACTTGCAGGGACTCTTGCTCACCACTTGGCTTGCTGCTTTAAGCAGAAGCAAGAGTGCAAGCACCCAGCCTCAGCTAGCACTGGCTGGAGGAAGGGTGGACGCAGCAGGCCCAGCTCTTGGGCCGTCCTTCATGCCCGCATCAGAGTTGCATTTGCCACATGCAGATGCAGGCCTGGAGGGCTCCGTGTCGCCGCCTGGAGGCTTGCTGCCAGCCACCTCTGCTCACCAGGCGCCTTTTCAATGCTGCTTGTGTTTGACGGCATCACATAGTTTCCTTTCTCGAGTGGGAGAAGCCAAATACCAGAAATAAGTTACTCAAGCTGCCGGGATTTTCCTTTCCGACTGTACTTGATACAGGAGGCTTTTTCTGGGGTGGGGTGAGGGGGCGCGGTTGCTGAGGGGAGGAAAGGTATCGTGGCGTCTTGAGACTCACAGGTCATTACATTGCTTGGATTCCAAACCCTATGCTACGTGTGAGCAGCCAGCTTTGGGGGAGTATATGTGGTCCCCGCCCTCAGCCCTGCACACACAGACTGGGGGAGGGCATGCTCAGGGTAGCCCCCCCGGGGGGCGGGGGCGGACCCGAATCCAACTTTATCGTTTGTTTAAATTGTTGCACAGAAGGAGCAGATGACATTCCTGGGCCGGTGACCTGGGAGTCGAGGCCTGAAAACTCCATCTTTCTAAAGTGGCCGGAACCTGAGAATCCCAACGGATTGATTCTAATGTATGAAATAAAATATGGATCACAGATCGAGGTAAGGCTGGCACAGTGGTCCACAACTGGGTGTGTCTCCATTCCAGTTGATAGCATGTGCCACAGGACAGCACAGGTCACCTTCTGGTTAGCTGAGGACTTAACCCCATATTTTATGAGGACTTAAGTCCTTCGACTAGCTCCACACTCTTTGAGGAGAATACTCAGAGTATATGAGGAGGGGGGCTTGTTCTCCCCCTTAAGAAACTACTTTGTTACCGAAAACGATCGTTCGGCATAAGCCAGAAAGAAATTTTTCTCTTTCTGGCGCTCTTTTTGATTACCAAAAAAATAGATATATATTTGGTTAGAACTTGGGAGTGTTTACAGTTACTGGAAGACTGCCATTCAACACTTGGTTTCTTCCCTGTTATTGCGAATCGGGATCACTGTCAGGTGGGACGCGCGAGAGATGGGACGGCAAGAGGCACCCATTTCCCACGTGCTTGTGGGGAATTGGCACTTGCGTTTTATTTTCCCCAGGATCAGCGGGAATGTGTATCGAGACAGGAGTACAGGAAGTATGGAGGCGCCAAGCTTAACCGGCTCAACCCCGGGAACTATACGGCCCGGATCCAGGCCACCTCTCTCTCTGGGAATGGGTCCTGGACGGATCCTGTGTTCTTCTACGTCCCAGCCAAAAGTAAGGCTTGGGGAAGGAGTAGCTGGAAGATGCAGAAGCAGGTTGGCCGGGCTTGGGTAAAGCCTGGGCTGTCGGGGCTCTCCCTGACTTTCTGATTTTCTGTCAGAACCAAGTTGGCCAGGTTTCAGGAGGGTCACACTTCTGTCAGCACCTCATTTGGGAGCTCGAGCAGGGGGAGCTGCTGCTTGGAGTTCCTACCTCATTTGATGGTCAGGGAGAGGGTCTAAGCCCCTTTGGGGGGGGGGGGGCGTCAGCAAGAGGCCTTCGCTCTCAACTTGTTTTATGTGTGAAGCATTTTACAAAGCGCCGAATTGACCATTCCACCTCTTGTCCGATTCGGGCAGCTGGTTAGGGCTTGGATTTAGGGCTTAGAATCCTAAGGGGTGACCAAAATCTGGGGGCCATCTGATCCAGCCTGTTCCAGGGTAGGAGTCTTTGTAACGGCATCTCACACTGAGGCACTGTCCCCTTCACTGCCTGTCAGTAAAAATACAGATGCACTTTCAAAGCACCAGCACACATCAAATGCACACAGCGCTCGCTGTCTGGCACAGAGACTGGGCCATGTTGTCATTTTATACTCAAGCCGTTGACAAGACAGAATTCTTAGAGGACAGTACTAGGCCAGGATTTCAGATTTGAAAACTGGGTTTTGTAAAACGTGTAAGTACACCACGGGCCCTATGCTTCCTGGGCCGAGAAAATGCAGTATTTTATTTGGTGACATAAGTATTCATTATTTCCACATTGAGTTTCTGTTTCTTATTAGAAACCCAGTTTTTCAGATGATTTCATGTTCAGATAATGGGATCTAATTTGGCCTAATACTGTTCCGCACTGCCCCACGTGAAAGAGCAGTCCACCGTGCTTACTGGTGCCACTTTTGGGTCCATTGGGTGGTGCTCACGTCCGTGGTCCCTCCTTGGGTCCAACATCTGTGCTGCCCTGAGCTGGCGTCTGAGTTCTTAAATTCAGGATCCAACCAATCCAGCCGTCCACCTGGTTAGCGCCTAAGAGTCAAAGACAGGTATTTGAAAATCCTAATAGTACAAATATCAAAAGAAGGGTGGCGTGCATAGAATTGCAGACCTTGAGGTAACATTTTATGAGCCTAAAACTGCGCCTGAGTTCAGGTTTTAGGGGTAAACAGATCGCTCAAGCAGAGAATTCCATCAGCTACAAGAGTCTGAATTCTCCATGGGGCCCGCTAACCTGCTCTCGGCAGCGAGCCTCTGCCACCCAGTCCAGTGCTAGAACCTTCACAGTAATGCCTAGAACCCTCTCCAGAGCTGTGGCTGGCTTTCCCTTCTCCGCTGTTCTCTTTTTCTCTGCTTCCATCCCTTAGGAACAGAGCCTAGGTTTAGAAGTGTAGCATCAGGCCGCAGTCTTTGAAATAGGAGCCTTGGCTCCTCTTCGGAGGGGACACGCTCCCATTTGCCATTGCTACCCCGTCTTTAACCCTGGGAGTGCTGGGGTGCCGCTGGGAACCCCGAGAGCCCCTCTGGATGGACTCTTTCCAGCAGAAGTTGGCACATACTGCAGGAAAATGGAATCTGCATGCCTGCTTTGCTGTTTGTCCTTATGTCAGACAAGAGTCTCCTGCTACAGCGTAGCCTCTTTTCCTCTTGTTTAATCCTCAGAGGAGACGGAAGCTTTGCAAGCTTTCTGGCAACCGCTGTCCTAGGAACCCTTCATGCGCTTGAATGCTATTAAATGACTCTTCAGACTTTTCTTCTCCAGACTAAATAATCTCCAGTCTCTTGGCCTTTTCTTGTTGCCCAGTCGCAGAGACCAATTTTCTAGCCATTTCATCATTTTGCTCCTCTCCGGCTCTGTTCCAGTTTCTCCGTGTCCCCACTGAATTGTGAAACTCAGACAGAACATGGTACAACCTGACCAGTAGGCTAAGTGATATGAATGTAAGTGGTAGTCCTTGGGAAGAAAAACTAAAACGCGGCTGGCTTCCCAAAGGCAGTGAGAGTTGAGAGTGTTTTCAAGAATTAAAAAATGCAGGAGATGCATCCATGTTGAGAGTGATCTGAGGAAAGTGTCCTTAATTTTAAAAATTAAAATAGCATTAATAATCCGTAAAGAGTCATGATGATGATGATGATGATTTTTAGGGGCAAAATAATCACTGATGCGTGACTTCTACCGGGTGTCACTGGGTACCCAGCGAGTTGCATCGTTTCCGCATAGACATCTCGACTTGGGTGTCCCATGAGTGCCTCCCACTTCCATGAGTACCAGAACCAAAATCAGGGTTGCTGCCCTCAGAGTCTCTATCTATCTCTTTTGTTCCCAAGGTCAGTCAGTGGCGCCATGATCCACGCCCCCCACGCAAGCCTAGAACCTTACATCCTCCTCTCTCTCTCTCTCCAGCCACCCATTTCCCATTCAACCCCATTGGTTCTGCGTCTTCTGTGTCACTGAAGTCCTGCCCCTGCTGCCACCACCATTAACTCATGGCCCCTAGGGTACTTTCCGTGGGGGGTAGGTCTGAGCTGTGGGAGCAGGAAAGGTCCCAGGACCATGGCTTCCCTGCTGTCTGCGTGACCCTGGGGAGGACAGTTGATCTCTGTGAGCCTTCTTCATTCGTAGCAAAGAGGCGGTGGTCTCTTTGTGAGGTCTGGGCTGGATAATGCAGAACACAGCCAGGTCCCCTCCCGCCCCCTGGAACCTTCCAAGACGTGGCCGTGCCTGCCTCCTCCATTCAGGCTGACCTCAGGCACCGCCATCCCGACATACACAGATCTGCTCGGCCCACTGCGGGGCCCAGAGCTCACACTGGCTCCCTTTCATCTGCAGAATGAGGTTCAAACTGCTTGGCTTGAACGGGCCCCTTGGGAGCCAGCCCTGCTTCTCGCCAGTATCATCTCCAGCATTTCCTCTGCACTTGCAAAGCTTCCCCGACTCAATTCTCTCCTCCCCCTTCCTCTCCGCATCCTTGCAGTGTGGGCGGTCCACCTTTTTAGTTGTTGTGCCACCTGGGAACATGCTGACTTGTGGTTTCTGGCAGACTCTGCAGCAGCATCCCCGGTGTCCAGCCTGGCACCTGTCATCTAAGTGCTGGTGATGGTGATGAGCAGATGTCGCGGTCAGGCTTGTAACCAGACCCTAATGTCTGGGGAGAAATCAGAGCAACTTTGGCCAGGGGTGCCATCCCGTTAGGTGTTTTTAAATTGTCTGTGGAACTGTCTTAAGACAGGTAAAGGTCAGTATGGCGTACTAGGACACCAGTTGCATACCAAACAGGTTAAATAATACGTTTATGATCTAAACACAAGGGTCAGTACAGCTTGAGCTCCCTACAGGTGAGAATCCATTCATTTTAATTTTGCAAATGTGTGTGTGTATATGCATGCACTAGTAGTCATTGAATTGCATACAAAGATTATTTTACTCGAGCCCACCACTTGAACTGTTATTTCAGAGTACACTGTACTTTAAAAATGAGTTCACTCCTCTGTGTGCACTTGTCTTTTTTTTGTTTGTTTCCAAATAACTCAGAGGTTTTTACTGTTCTATCTGACACTGTTTACCTTCAGAATTCCTAGTTTGTGATAGGGCAGTAAAGGAATTTTCGGGAATTTTTTTTTTTCATACCTCCAGCTAAAACAAAACAAAGCAAACAAAAAAACGACCAGCTTGCGCACCTAGTGATATTTTATCATTTCCCTTGTTTCTGCAGTAACATATGAAAACTTCATCCATCTGATCATCGCTCTGCCTGTTGCTGTCCTGTTGATAGTGGGAGGGCTGGTTATAATGTTGTATGTCTTCCACAGGAAAAGGTGAGTGACTGTGAAAAGTTCAGACACCTTGTGTGGCTGTGCTGGTCTGGTGGTTTGAACCTGAGTGCAGGGAAACGTGAGGATTTTGAGGAAGTATTTTATGGATTGGGAAACCTGATTTTCCCATCAAATGTTCCTCGCAGGAAAAAGAGAACATTTTCTAATGATTCAGCAGCAACAGAACATGTGTATTGGGGCCAGTACGGTTCATCCCCTCGCTCACAGATAACTGCTGCTCGTGCAGAGATTTTTCCAAACACCGGGCCCAGCCTTTTCTGTCCAGTCAGTAGGCCTTTCAGTTTCTGATGAAGTAAAGAAACAAGTGTTTCATAAAAAGCTTTAATCCGAGGCCCCTGAAGAAGCCCAAGGACGTGTTAGCAAGATGGCTTCGGGGCCCGATGAGAGCCGACAGGCAGGAACTGTCCCCTCGCTCCCTTCCTCTGGATATCCACTTAATGAAACAGGACAAATAAAACTGATAGCGCAAATGTGACATGTGCGGAGATGGGTTTTTTTTTTTTTTTAACCTGAATTTTATCCTTTTGACAGAAATAACAGCAGGCTGGGGAATGGAGTGCTGTACGCTTCCGTGAACCCAGAGTACTTCAGCGCCGCCGACGGTAAGTGGCTAAGCCAGGGTCACTGCCTGGGGACATCCCAGATCGGGGAGCTTTCGGGAGTGTGGCTAATTTAGGGGGAAGAGGGTTGCATTATTTTGAGGAAACTTTGGCCTCAAAATACGTCTTAGTTAACACTTTTTTTTTTTTTCCAAAATTTTCAGCAGTTCACTGAGTATGTTGAAAATTTTGGGACTGTGCGGAATGCCCCAAAGAAAGACAGGCTTCAGAGATGACTGGTCAGCGCAGTAATCAATTTGCTTAATCGCCTAAAATTTTATGCTAGAATGACCAAAGCTGTTTTAATTGTTGACATCTAGTCAGAGGGTATGCCGCAGCTGACCAGACCGTCCTCTTCAACTTGTTTCAGCTTGAGTTTGGTGTCGCTGTGACTGTCTTTGATCACTCATGGCTTCCCTGCGTTTTTCTGTCTTGGAGTTCTTCTGTTCACCCCCTCCTGACTGGGATCACACGATTTATACCCTCACGGCCCATTCACATACCCTCGGGTAGTAACTCATGAGGGCCATTTAGTTCAGTGCCCGAGAAGGTCTGACTTGGAAGTTGGGTTGTACTCCATGGATATTTCTTTTTTCTTTTTCTTTTCTTTTCTTTTTTTTTCCTTGTTTGCTGTCTCTTCTCCCTCGTGGGCTTGAATCCAGAGCTTTCAAAGTCAGTCAGCGTGGGGCATTGGTCCTAGCACCATTACCTGGCTCTTTGCTGGGGGCTTTTATAAATGCCATCCCATAGGTCCCTACATCCCTGTAAAGTGGCTTTTCTTAGGCCCACCTGTGTGTAGGTGAGGCTGGGAGGTGCAGAGGAGAAGCTTGCCCAAGGTCACATAGTGAGGCAGTTGAGAAGTCGGGGTGACACAGTCTCTGGCATCTTGTGGACAGTGTGATGCCATCACCGTGAGGTGAGCTCCTTGGGGCGGGTGGGGAAGCTGACCCACAGGAGTATCTGGATTGGGTTCGTCAAGTGAATGAATAAGTGCGTGAAATCGGGTTAGATGCATTTAGAAAAAGTGTTTGCCTCTTTCTCGGCTTTCGGTGAAGTGAAAGTCGATGTAAATGTATGGGAGATAGGAGATAGATTCATGATTATTCTGATTGATTATCCTGATCAAATGAAAAACTTAAGTAAAACACTTTGACACTCAAAAGCACTATATAAATGTGTAAAGTTTCGCTGTGATTTCTTTAATAGTTTCTAATTCAGTTCTGTTTACCGTAAAGCCAATCAAAAGCAGCCTTCCCTGAGTAGGAGGAATCAAGTGCAGAATAATGACATTATTCCTGATTCTCTAAAGATCTTTATTTTTATTTTTATTTTTAATAGGCACATATATGTTTTATTTTTAATAGGCACATATATGTTTGTGTGTACATACACACACACACACACACACCTCTGTATTCCTATAATTAATGTATGTATGTATATAAGGCATAGAGAACATTCTGGAAGGATACACAACCAAACTTAAAATAGTAGTTACTTGTGGAGAGGATCTTTTTCCTTATTAAAAAAAAAGATTTTTATGCATTGTTTGTATAAATGATAGCTTTTTTTAAAAAAGTAAGGTAAGGAGTCATCACACATCCAATGGAATTTATGGGGGAAATGCAAAGCCACTTTCCCTCTCTGTAAAGATGGAATAAGACTATTCCAGAGACTTTGCTTTGCTTTGAAATGAAGCGCAGGAGACGGGCATTTGTAGTTTTGACTACGAAGCATCCAGGAAGTTTGGAAAGAGCATTAATACGATAATATCAGGCAGTACTGGTGAATTGAATTCAAATTGTGTATCTTTCCAGACCTACTTTCATAATATGCCTTGATTCTTCTTTAAAAATAAAATAAACAAAATCCCAACTCATTGTCACCCAGGCCAACAGGTAGGAACACCATCACCTCATTTGAACTTAATTTATTTGGCCTTTTGACAAGCACCTTATAGCTAGTATCTCAAGGGGTAACAAAATGACATTGCAGTTCGCAAATGCTTTAAAAACTCCTTTCTCCAAAAGCTAATCTGCATGTCACCATTCTCCAGAGTACGCCGAAAATCCCCTAGAGGGAAGTGCTGATAACGTTGTGCCCATAACCTGAGGCTGGCTGGAGGGGTTTAGGACTGCTAGTTCAAGTCAGAGCTGCTGGATTGAATTTAGAGAAAAGGATTCAAAGTATTGACTTCAGGGACCTCCCAAGGAAGGAATGTGATTGGTTTTAACTCTTTTTTATGGTGTGCTACATAGTTAATTCTGATTAAAAGCAAGCCTGGATTTTCAGAGAGAAATGGATAGAGGCAGTGTCTCTTTATACTTTCTGAGGGGTATTATGAGGAGTCTTATCTACAGGCTTGTCTTGCATACTTAACTCTCCTAAGCAAGCATCAGCCTCTTCTCCGGGGCTGTGTGGCACCTAAGCCATGCAGAGGGTAGACTTCCGTTTATGAAATTCCAAAACATGTAATGTGAAATCCAAAAATGTGTATGAGAGAAAATTCTAGATTGATTAATATAGGCCATATTGGACACTCCTCAGAGATGTAATTTAGTTTTCATTCTGCCCATTCGGGTTGCAGGACGGATCCTCTGTTTTGTTTTGTTTTCTTTCTTACTTCCCTTCTCCCTCTTTCTTTCTCCTTCCTCTTTCTTTCTCCTTCCTGCCTGCCTGGAATTACTTATTTAATTCCTTAAACCAGACTGACCAAAAGCCGGGGCTGGAGAAGTCCTAGTTGGGCTCTGTCTTAGCATGTCCCACCACCGAGCCCCTCGCACCCTGGTTGTGGGAGGTCCCTGAGCTCACAGAGCCCAGGCCAGAGCCCTGGGGACACCCCTCTGCTCATCAGCTGTCCCTCCACCCTGCTCACCACTGAATGCTCCTCAGGGCCAGAGCTCAGTTGTTTCTGTACACCCATCAAAGACACCCTGGGGTCTTTGATGAGGCTGGAGACACTTGTCTAGATGAGAACAGTGCTCCCAATGGAAATATAATGCCAGTCCCATATGTAACCTCAAGTTTTTCTTGTGGCCATATAAAAAAAAAAAATGTATAAAAGAAACAAGTGAAATAAGTATTAACGATATGCTTTATTTAACCCAATATATGCAAAGTATTATCAATTTTAATATGTAATCAGTACAAAAACTATTGCAATATTCACATGATTTTTTGTGCTAAGACTTTATGGGTTTTGGGGGGTTTTGTTTTTTAAAGTTTTATTTATTTAAGTCATCTCTCCACCCAATGTGGGGCTCAAACTCACAATCCCAAGATCAAGAGTCACACGCTCCTCCAACTGAGCCAGCTGGGCACCCCTAAGTCTTTGAAACCTGTTGTGAATTCTATACTTAGCACATCTCAAATTGGACTCATTTGTGGTTCTTCTTTGCTGTTAGTATCCTCAGATTATCGCAGAATCCTTGAAGACTTGAAATACCAGAATTTTTTTAAGATTTTATTTACTTTTTTTTTTTTTTTTTTTTTTTTTTTTTTGAGAAATACCAGCATTTGACCGTATTGCTGCCTGACAGAAATTTGGGGACAAGCTGCGTCATTGTTCCCAGTGTTCTCTGTGGGCTTTAGGAAGTGGCATCTTGTGTTCTTTGGTTTTCCCCCAAAAGCACGTTCTGCCCAGGGGGTCCCTTGCCTTACCTGGCTCAGTTCTGGTTTCTTCTTCTCTAGTGTACGTACCCGACGAGTGGGAAGTTGCTCGAGAGAAGATCACCATGAGCCGAGAGCTGGGGCAGGGCTCATTTGGGATGGTATACGAAGGAGTTGCCAAAGGCGTGGTTAAAGATGAGCCCGAAACCAGGGTGGCCATTAAAACAGTGAACGAGGCCGCGAGCATGCGTGAAAGGATTGAATTTCTCAATGAGGCATCAGTGATGAAGGAGTTCAATTGTCACCATGTGGTAAGAGACAGCCCCAGGAAGCCAGAACCTGACACAGGGAGAACCCTTCCCTGGAGCCTCGCAGGGTGTCTGTGGCCTCACCTGGGGAGTTTGGTGTCTTCCTCCACTCCCCTGGCTCCCACCTTCCGGAGGCTCCCATCACCTCATGGTTGCCCTTAGACATCTGTGCATGGGAGGCAGACCCCGGCCAGTGGAGCCCCCTGGGGCCTGCCCATCTGGGCTCTGCAGGTCCCAGCACCAGACAGTTAGAGAAGCGTGGGAGGGGACAGTCACGGGTAACCCTCACCCTCTGAGTCCTTCTCTTTGTCATTCCTCCCAGGTGCGGTTGCTGGGCGTCGTGTCCCAGGGCCAGCCGACGCTCGTCATCATGGAACTGATGACACGGGGGGATCTCAAAAGCTATCTCAGGTCTCTGAGGCCAGAAATAGAGGTCAGTTTTGGTTTTAACCGACTTTGCACGTTATCCGTCCTTTCCCCCAGGAGATACGGTGTCTTTAAATTTACTTACTCTCAGCATCGAATGTTTCTTGCCGCATGCTTGGTTGTAGGTCCTTTATGTGAAAGATTTCCCTGACTAGAGGGGGCCCTGTGAGCTGTTGTGAGAGGCACTTGCCATTCCTCAAGTACCCCCCTCCCTAATGCCTCCGTGCGTCTGTTCCTGCATTCCCTTTTCCACCGCCAGTTACCTCCTCCACCGCCCGCGCTCCCTGAACCTCCCCCCCCCCCCCCGCCCCCCACCTCCCCGGCCAGGAGGAACCATCTTCTCCGCTGACTTCTCTCCTAGCATGGACTCTCTCCTCTCTGGTCCCTGAGTGGATTCCCCTCCCACCCCGTCCTGTTCGGCTTCTCACCCCAGGGAACAGCCACACCCAGTTTAGGGTCAGTGTTTGGGGCAGGCAGTCTTTCCATAAATGCTTGTCAGAGTTCAGTGTTAGATGGATGCGATTCTTGTGCCGGGGTGGTCTCCCACCCAGCTCCATGCACAAGACAGCCTCTCCCTCATGAGCCCCCTCTCTACCCACACGCCCCTTCCCCCCACCCCACACTGTCAACAGCCTGCGCCTTGGAGACCGGGAAGCCTTGTTTCTCAAACTCTGCACCCGCATTTCAGGCCCAATTCTGAGGCAGACTGATAATCGCCTCAGCTGCACAATCTCTGCTTCGTCTAGTAAAAAAGATCCATTTGTGTTATGAGCTTCAAAGTCTAAACCGGCTGAAATCCTGTGCAATTTTTCATTAGTCACCATGGCATCTCCCCTTCTGTGGCAGGAACCCACAGCCAGCTTTTTATCATATGGAAGCATGACTTGAAAGTGAGGAATTCTAAGAATAAACCAGTAGATAAACACTTACAAATAATCCCAGCAACATCTGCCTTTCATTGGGCCACCTCGGTGCGTTCAAAGTCCTTACTTTCACCCTGACTTTGCTCCAGTTGAGTAGGCTTTGTATCTGCTTGCCCCTGCCAGAATCCTTCCCTTTCTCTACCCTTTTTGAATTTCTACAGCTTTTCTCTGCTTGAGTTTAATCTTTTGTTTTCTTTTAATCTCCAACTTAATTATCCCCTATGTAGTAGTTCCTTAATTTGAGCTCTGAGCACCTGTTCACATGTGGCTTCCTTTATTCACAGCAGATGATGCTTGTGGTTCTGTGAGGGTCACGAGGCCGAGTGTGGCCCGGGGCACCTGCGAGCAGGGTACAACACACCCACCCTCTGCTCTGCCTCCGTGGGTCCCCAGCTCCCCTGGATCTTAATGCCTTTTCCTGGCTCACTTTGGTCATTCACAAGCCAGAGTGAAGGAAAACCACTTGATCAGATGGGCGGCTAGAGATGCATGGCAGTGTATTTCTTATCAGATTCATTCAAGGCACCTCTGAAAAGTATGGAACCCTCACTCCCTGCGTCCCCGACTTCAGGCACAGAATAAACATTTGGGACACGTCTCAGTCCTGGCTCTGCTGTTTAGCTGTCTGTCGTCCTCAGGCAGCCGCTGCGGGCCTCTGCACCTCGGCTCCTCACGTGTAAAATAAGGGGGTTGGACAAGATGATTATCCAAGTCCTTTTCAGATCTAAAATTCACTCTTAGATTTGTCAGATTTAAACTTGTTCTTCCGAACTCATGTCAAGTATAAAAATATGTATGCTTGTCCTGCAGATTCATTATATTCTACTTGGCATCTTCTCCCCAAGTGAAGATTTGCTCATTTACTTTGCTAAATGTGGGTGTTTGTGTATACATGTCTTCAGTAGCTCTGAGCAAATGAAAGATTTCCGCTCTCTGAAATGTCTGAAAGAACGGCACTGCAGCACCATGAGCTGACAAAATGGCAGCCCTCTCCTCCGATATTTACAACCAGGTTCCTTTCATTGAGTCTGTTTTTCGTATTAGTTATGAATGACCACTTCTAGTAAACACATATACTTAATACTCCACAGCTTAAGTATCATGAGCATAAACTTAACATTTCACCAACAGATTTCCTAGCATACCATGCATATCTAGAGCCCCGAAAAGGTTAAAAGGCATCGGTGGGTCTGGGGGGGCAGGGGTTATGGGGGAAACAGCTTGTCTAAACAAGGTTCCTGTGTAAAAGAAAGTGGTGGCTCAGGCTTACCCTTGGGGACATCATGTCACTTCCCCAGGAAACTCAGTGATAAGTATTTTAAATCACCAGAGACAGTGTTAATAGTCTCTTCAGAAGGTAAATGTATGTCAAGCATAGGGAACTAACCGGGAAGTACCTGGAGGGTTGTTACCCTGCTTCTAGAAGGTAGCTTGCAACAGAAACTAGCACGTCACTGGACAAACCCAATCTCCACCAAGCACGGACCCTGTCCAGGGTCAAGGCCCTGGCAGGCACTTTCCATGCATGGTCCCAGCTCATCCTCCCAGCGGTGATGCCACCCAGGCATGTTCTGCCCGTGGTCCACAGGGTTTGAGCTGGGAAGGTGGCATGTGGGACCTGTCAGAGCAACTTGGCTTTGCAGTGTTGTAACAGATGCTCTGTAGTCAGGGAAACTGAGGTATGATCTATTGTGCTAGCACGAGCAAGAGGTGGTTAGCATCTAACCTGTGGCAAGCTGATTGGCTTTGTATTTTTTTTTAAGGTTAGATTTGGGCACGTGTTTTTATATAAACTTTTTTCCAAATGGATTAATTATTATTATTTGGAGGCATTGCTCTTTAATTCTAAAGCCAGTATGTTGCCCTCCTCTGCAAAAAAAAAAAAAAAGGAAATGCTCATCCATGTTCCATGTCACCGTTTTATATTCACCCCCCTCTGGAATAAGCTTCACCTGGACTTAAATGGCAAGTGCCTGTTTTCCTTGGTGCCCACGGAAAATAATAATCCAAAGAATGCCACATTGTAGGGTGAAAACATCAATCTCGATATTTTTGTACTTTAGAAGAAAGTTGAAGAGAAAGAGAAAGATCAGATAATTTATAACAATGCTTATGTGGGAAATAAAGCATACAGTGTCCGTTTGGGAGATACATTTGCTTATTTCCACATAGCCTTTGTAATATTCTCTCCGTGCTTTTGCCTGTACTTTGATTATAGAAATAAAAGGAACATATGAACTAATAAAAATTTGAGTAACCAAGAATTTGTAATACGAGAAATTGTTAGTTTCACTTTAAATAATTTTTGCCCTACCCAAAATAGAAAATGCTGGTCCCAAGTTGTGCTAATTGGTGTTTCTCTCTGCAGCTTTGTGTGATGTGGTCAGTGAGCAAGCGCATGACTTTACCACGAAGCAGATGCTATGGTCTCCATAATAATATGTTCCTTCTGAGCAAGTCCTGCTTCTTAGCAGAATGACCTGTGGTGCTCAGATTGAACAAAGATGGATTTGCACACCCTGAAAGAATGTAGGGTGGGAAAAGCTCCTTCAATTCTCACCTGAGTTTTTTTTTTTTTTTTTTTTTTTTAATCTCCAACAGAATAATCCAGTCCTAGCACCTCCAAGCCTAAGCAAGATGATCCAGATGGCTGGGGAGATTGCAGATGGCATGGCATACCTCAACGCCAACAAGTTTGTCCACAGAGACCTTGCTGCCCGGAACTGCATGGTGGCCGAAGATTTCACGGTCAAAATCGGAGGTGTGTTCTTAGCTTTCCAGATCTGAGCAAGAACTCAACTCACACATGTTTCAGGGACCAAGTTGGCATTAGCCTACCTGTGAAGAGGTTTTCCAGTGCATCCCATGAGTACAGTCTTGCTCTTGGGAATAATGTGGCTATCTCTAGTTGATAGTCAATCACAAACCTGGCCGGGTTGGCTCAAATCCCGATAGCACATGTGGGCACAGCGAAACAAGTAGTGGGCAAGGATGGGCTGAGGCCATGGTCCCTGAGGTGGCCTCTCCCAGCACTTGAGGCATTTCTTGGCAGAAAAGTTCTAAGCATTGGTTACAGAAATAATTGAGGCAACATCCTCAGGTTATTTTGACCTGGGAATAAAAGTCGCCATCCAAACTACCAATATTCCCCCAATATTCCCAGCCGAAAGGAGCTTTGTCTTCCCAGTGGTCCATGGAGTTTTCTAAGAGGTGAGGTCCCCTAATGGTGAAGGCACCTACACAGAGCAGGAGCAGTGACAGGGACGTGGCAATCCTTGTGACAGGGAGGTGGCAGTCCTTTATTGGGGTTCACACCCAAGTTGATCGACCTCTAAACTCTTGACCTGTTATAATACTTAGCTGACCAACCTGCTGGTTAGACCTCTTATTGCCACCACCCACTCAAACACCAAAAAAAAAAAGGTTGGATTGCATTTCTGGCCACTAGTTAGAAATTCATTTCAGCCTTTAGGTTCGGACTTTGCTTTGATCTTTTAATCCTGATTAAAGAAAAACAGAACAAGACCCACGTACAACCTCGGGGCTGCTCAGGAAAACACCTGCTCTTACCAGAACCTTTATCTTCCTACTATGAGATGATGATGGTTCAGAAAAACATCAAATATTTATCCTGAGAAACTGTAGGGGACACTTTACATCCAAAATCTATTTAAAATTAACCTCTTTGACTTTGCTGACTTTCCCAACACATAAAAACAGACACAGAGAGTTAGACAAAACGAGGGGGCAGAGGAATATGTCCCAAACGAAAGAACGGGACCGAATCACAGCAACAGAGCTAAACAAATCAGAGATGAGCAATATGCCTGATAGAGAATTCAAAGGAATCGTCATAAAGATACTCACTGGACTTGAGAAGAGTGGAGGATCTCATTTGAGACCTTCAACAAAGTGATACGAAATATACCAAAGAAGCAATCAGAGATGAAGAACTCAATAACTGAAATTAAAAATACACTAGAGAGAATAAGAAGTAGAGGAGGCAGAAGAACAGATCAATGAGCTAGAAGAGAGAGTAATGGAAAGCAACCAAATGGAACAGGAAAAAGGAGAGGTTAAAGGAAGTCAGCGACACCATCAAATGTAACATTCACATTATAGGGATTCCAGAAGAAGAAGAGAAAGAAAATTTATTTGAAGAAATAATAGCTGAAAACGTCCCCAAACTGGGGAAGGAAATAGACCGAGGAAGCAGAGACAGCCCCCAACAAAATCAGCCCAAGGAGGTCCACGACAAGATACATAATATTAAAATGGCTAAAAGTAGTGATAAAGAGAATTTTAAAAGCAGCAAGAAAAAAAAAAAAAACAGTTACATACAAGGGAAACCCGTAAAACTATAAGCTGATTTTTCAACAGAAACCTTGCAGGCCTGAAGGGAATGGCATGATACATTCAAAGTACAGAAAAAATAATAATAAAGTAAAATAAAACTAACCTTTTTGTCTAGCTCTTGAGCTATTCTGGAAATGCTCACCTTTCCTTAGCAATAATTTTTTTCTTTAGCAGTGATTTTGAATGAACTATTTTGGCCCTTTAGTTGTGAACAATGAGTATCCTCTCCAGAATAGTTATAAATGAGGGGTGATTTTTCATTTGTAGGAGACAGAGATGATGAATGGAACCACATCATAAAGTAAACATCCCTTAGTCATCAGAATTACTCAGGAGCCACCAGTGTGTCCCTGGATTTGGCCCTTTGAAGCATCCACACATCTGGTGCCCCTTGAAGCTCAAGAGGCTGTCATGCTCCAGGGTTTCCAAGGAAGAGCCTCCCTGGCTGCTGTCTGGGCTTTGTTTGTGCTTCCTGCTCACTTCCCCCTTCCCTTTCCATTCCCCTCCCTTTTTCATGGGGACTCAGATTGTTCCCACAGAGATGCTAACCAGCTCCCCTTCCCCAGCACTAGGGAACCCGGAAGGCCTGAGCTTAAATCCTGGTTCTGCCAATAACAGATAAGACTCGGGCCAAGTGCCTTAAGTTCTGTGAGCCTCAGTTTCTGTCCCTCTGAAATGGGCATGCTGATACAGCAGACCCATGAGATGGTGGGAAGAAGTGGGTGCAGGGAAGCTCTAAGCGCATGGCTGGCATGGGGCAGGTCCTCAGTAGATGTTTGGTTCCTCCGGCCGTTGGCATCGTGCTTCCTACCCTCTCCCTGGCACATGCAGGAGCTCGGGTCAGGCTACTCTCTTCCTGGTTTCACATCACAGTGGGAGAGCTATTGTGCCACTTGCCATTTGAAGTCCAAGTCAGCAAGGACCATATTTGCCGTTTAACCAGGCAGCACATTTATCGTGCCATTTTCTTTGTACTTATGGTTTTTCTCACTAAAATTTGAAATTTTTCTTTTGTGTTAAGAAATAGCTTGTGTTCTTTTTCTGGGATTTCCTTTTTTTTTTTTTTTTTTTGTCCTTTTTGTGCAAGTAAAGGCAAGTCTTCTCATTTGCATGTCCCTGGATTAATTCTGAGATAAGATTTCAACATTTCATTTTTATTCTTCACTAGGGTTCAAAAACCCTGTTTTTCCTATGCCCAGTGTCTCATGGATTACAAACATGACAGGTAATTTTACCAGAGGCAGTTCGATGGCCCTCAGCTCAGTACAAGTAAATTGTGTTGGTTAATGTCCGAGGAACTTTATTCCCTATGTTTGCTTTGTAGCCTCACCACTTTGTGGCACAGTTAGAGACATGAATGAACATTTTAGAGGGGAGAGCAGCCCTTTCTCCTGGGAAGGTGAACGGAAGAGTCCCTGTAAGAAAAGGTTGTATGATTGAGTGGAAAATCAAAATCTGACAAAGAAGCAATAATTTAGGATTATAAAGCAAGCCTGCCATCAAATGTAATTATGTGACATCTTCTAGAGACATGGAAAATGGAAGAAATTTTCAAAAATGAGTAGGAGTATTATGTTGAAAAACATTATTGAGTAATAGCTCCAGGGGCCTAGTAAATAGCATCTCCTAGGCATCTTACTGGGTACTTTTTTTCCCTGTGAATTTGTACTTTCAATATTTTCCCCCATATTAAGCAGCAAAACTATTTTATTTCCTCTGGCAGTGAGGCAGTGCTACCGAGTAAATAAGAGTCAACATGCCCTTTTTTATTTCGCCAGGTTTTAAAACCATATATAAGTCACCTTTGGTCTACACAGTACATATTTTCTTGATAAACTGTAAGACTTGATAATGTGTAACTGCTTCTCATTTTAAATGAATAAAGAAATTAACTATTTATTTGGAATTAACTTTTTTTAAAAGATTATTTATTAGAGAGCAGGGGGAGGGAAAAAGGGAGAGGGAGAGAGAGAATCTCAAGCACACTCCCTGCTGAGTGCGGAGCCCAACTCGGGGTTCCATCTCACGACCATGAGATCATGACCTGAGCCGAAATCAAGAGTCCGACGCTTAACCGACTAAGCCACCCAGGCTCCTCTGGAATTAGCTTTTTTAAAGAGTCAAATTATAAACATTTGAAAGCCAAGATTTCTTGGTATTTCTTTGTCATGTGATTAATCAGTTATGCCTTACTGATTCTGCCTTATACAACTGCAAACACTGAGGTCCAGCCTCCTTAAAGTGCGGCTCCCCCTTGGATGTGGGTGTAGTAGGGCCCTCCCTTGCAGCAGGGACGGGACATCTTTGCTTCTGCCCTGAGAGCTGCTCAGAGTATGTCACTCTGGCGCCTTCTCTCCACCTTACAGATTTCGGTATGACGAGAGACATCTACGAGACAGACTATTACCGGAAAGGAGGAAAGGGGTTGCTGCCTGTGCGCTGGATGTCCCCCGAGTCTCTCAAGGATGGAGTCTTCACTACTCACTCCGACGTCTGGTATGAGAGACTTTTCCTATACCACAAACCCGGAGCCCTTCAGCCTCCACAGATCCCATTGGCTCAGTCTCAAGGGCTTTATTTTTCTCCTGTTTTCTGTTCACTCTTACCCCATTTTGAGCTTCGGCTAATAAGTGTTATGTGGGCCACACTGCTGTGTTGTCTAAGGGTTCCTGTTGTGGGCAGGCTAGCTGAGGGCATTTGTGGGATCTAAAGAATTTATAGGACCAACATTTCTTTCGATCCTTAGCTGCTCACTAAGCGGCCAGGAGCCCTGGAGACAGGGCACTAGGAGTCCGAGAATTTCACCTCTCCCCTGCCTGCCTGCTCTCTTTCTCTTTCCCAACAGCCACTGTGTGTGTGTGTGCGGCTGCCTTACCTAATTAAAACTTCAGATTGCAGACGTTACTTTATTTAGACCCAAAGCTCACAAGTCCGGATGTGTTTTCTCCTTCCCATCTGCTGTCTGTCCTTTTTCCGTGGGCACCATCATCGTTGACCCAGGCGTGGTATGGAAAGCAAAATGTCTCCCTTAATAATAAATGTATCTTGGTGTCAAAAGCTTACCAGCTGAGGAGTGCAGAGGACTCTCAGTAGTACTGTTCATTGTGATTCATCAGCAACATTGTAGAGAGGAGGTCAGGCTCTAAAATACAACTGAGGTCCTTGGCAGGCCGAGGTCCTGGCACATCTACCTTCTAGCACATCAGCTAGTTTCTTGGCTGTCCTCTCAGGAGGTCCCATTGCTGATGTGTTACAGAAATGATATTGTTTACTCCAAATGCCTGGATGACCACATAGAGGAGCTATTTAAATAGTGACCGACATCGTCTTTTTTTATAACCTCGTGAACCTTTCACAGTTCGAGGGCCTTGGATCTTACTTTGAAGACAGGTGCAAATTGGAAATAGCATTTGAATATGACCTGGCAAAGCGCGATTGCCTCTCGAGTTCACGTAGGAGACCTGTTTTGCAATCAGCCTGTCCAAGATACTTATCTCTTTGCTGTCAAGTCAAAGTGCTCACCGTCATTTTTAGATGTAGAGATGATGGGGGGAGGACAGGCCTGGGTCTGTTCATGTGTCTGATTATTCTAGCCTCCATACCTCCAAAAGCTCCGAGGTCAGCTTACAGTGTGATAAAATAGAAAAAGCTGTGAGAGTCAGGGAAAACAAGGGGCAGAATAGGAAGATAAAACTAGAGTTATTAATGTCTCCGGGCTAATTTTGCTCAAAGTCTGGTTAGCAATGATTGCGACAAGCAGCAACGAAGGGACATATAATGCCAGTGTTCTCCCACTTGATGGCATGGATGTTATGAACCAATAATATATTTATATAAACAAGAGTGAGTATTTGGTATTCATTCCATTCAGTGTCCAGGCATTGAGTACTTTAGATTTTTGTTTTTTTTTAACACAGCCTTTGAGGGTAACTCAGGTAGGTAGGGTAGGCCAGCCGGGACGTTGGTGAATATGGAAGGTTTCTCAGCTGCCTAGAATTTAAAGCTTTCCCTGTCGAAAGAATGGAAATCATTTTTTTAAAGGCTTTTCTTCTTTTTTTTTTTAAGATTTTATTTATTTGACAGAGAGAGTGAGTGAGCACAAGCAGGGGAAGCAGCAGAGGGAGAGGGAGAAGCAGACTCCCCGCTGAGCAGGGAGCCCCACGGGGGGCTCGATCCCAGGACCCCGGGATCATGACCTGAGCCAGAGGCAGACGCTTAGCTGACTGAGCCACCCAGGTGCCCCAATCATTTTAGAATGTGTTCCATAGCATAGTCATTCCTAAACAGTTGAAAATCTAGAAAGAGAGACAAAGAATTTTATTTGACTTTGTAAAGGAGACCCAGAATCTCAGTTTTGGGCGGTATCCCTGTGGTCATGTCCAGCCCTCAGGTCCCATCCATGGCACCTTTGACAGCTAGTTGTTGAGCTTCTGCTCACATCTCTAGGGACTGCTTACTCCCTCCCTCACAAAAACAGACCACCCTACTTCTTAAGACATCCTTGTTCTTTGCAGGTCTTGCTCCTATTATGCCTACATCCGTCTCTTGGTGATACCTGCTGACCCTTCTCTGTGGCACAGTGCGCACCCTGCTCTGGTTTTGATAAGATGGGCCTTGGAGTCACAAGGAAGTGGTCACTTTTCTCTAGTTTGGACATTTCCATATTTTTCTGTGGCCCTTTGAGATTTTATTTCCAGGCTCTTGGACACTGTGTTGGCTCCTTCTACAGCTCCTCGGTAGCGCTGTATCCCAGCCTTTGGGTTAGAAGACACGAGTGTGTTCCCTTCCTGGGCATCTGGATCAGCCTACAATAGTCTTCATGTCTTGACTCACTAAGGTTTCCAAACTGCCACAAATATCGAGGGCTGGTTGCACGCACTTATAATCATTTGCTTCTTTAGTGGCTAATGAATGAGAGCAGGGAACGTGGATCTCTCTGTAGGTCTTGAGTTGCTGGCGGGTGGGACACTGACCCGATCCCGTCTTGGTGTGCTGAGGCGTAGTTGCTTAATGCTGACCCCAGGCAGCACTGGCACTGACCTGTGAGATTCACAGCAAGTTGTCCCTTCTCTGGGGGAGAACAGTGCTCATAATGAGGAAAGGTGTCACACAAAGGCATTTGTCCAGTGTTTCAGGAAGAAATGTGTCCACAAAATTCATGACTTGGTTTTATATGATGGCATTAATACCAGTGCCACATGGCAAATTACCTGCTTTGAAAAACACATGGGTTTTGCCTATTTCTGATTGGCTGTGTGGCCTTGGTCAAACCATGGGACGTCTCATCCCAAACGATGGGCTTTGGTTGCTCCATCTGTGAGGTGAGGGGTGAGGTGTGTTTAGGAATGTCTACATGCCCTACGGGGTCTGCAGGAGCTTGATCAGTGTTTAAACGGCCCCTGTGACAAGTGGTGATGCCCCAGGGGCCATCCTGGTGTTGGGTAGAGATGGTTCGGCCTCCGTCCATTAGACTCCATACAGCTGGTCACATCCTGTGAAGGATGACCAGACTCCAGCATTAAGTGGCCCTCGCTGACAAGCGACACGGATGTCACACGAGAGTCACTCCAGGGAAGGCATCTGGGGGAGAGCCGGGCGTCTTACCTGCTGTGTTATTTCACGGGTGTGATCACGAGGACCTGATGAGGCTCAGGACATGCTCGGCGTGTGCAAGAACAGGGTGACTGGAGACACACTCCCTGTCCTTGAGGGGTGAAGTCTTATGGGGAAGAGGAAGCGATCCTGACAGGCTAGAGTCACGGAAGCCTAGCCGGAAGAGATGGGGTCGTAGGGCACCCTAAAGTATGAATTGTCACCGATGGGGACATGAGGGTGCAGGTTCCAGGCAGTGGGAATGTTGTGGGGGGTCGGGGGGGGAGCCCTGGCAGCAGGACTGGGCTCGCTGCCTGTGGAGGCCAGCGGGACTCCCTTGAGGGAATTAGGGTAGAGAGAGACCAAGTAAGGCCTCAGACCAACGTTGTGTTAGGGGCTTGGGCCTGATCCTTCAGGTCCTACGAAGACATGTAAAGCTTCTGAAAGAAGCGTGTCACAGGAGCGTGACCTGGCACTGTGTTTTAAAATGTTCACGTTTGGGGCGCCTGGTTGGCTCAGTCAGTACGCTCCTTTCTGCCTTCGGCTCAGGTCGTGATCCCAGGGTCCTGGGATCGAGCCCCGCATCGGGCTCCCTGCTCAGTGGGAAGCCTGCTTCTCCCTCTCCCTCTGCCCCTGCTTGTGCTCTCTCTCGTGCTGTGTCTTTCTGTCGAATAAATAAATAAAAATCTTAAAAAATAAAATAAAATAAGATGTTCATGTTAGCTGGAGAGTAAGGCAGTGGAGTCAGGTGCCAGCGCCCAAACGGGGGGTACTGTTGGCCCGGTGAGGGGGACCACGGGCATGGTGCTGGGCCCCGACGAGGCCAAGGGATGGAGGACCTGGGGTGGACTGCTCAAGTGGGACCAGAAGAGCAGGGCTGCGGGACAGGCGTGAGGTCGCAACACGGGAAGTTCCTGGGTAGCCAAGGGGCCGGGAGCTTGAGGCCGAGCACCCGCGGCAGAAAGGGTCGCTGCGGGCGCTGGTGAGCAAGGCCGGGCTGCTGCAGCCTGTGCAAGGCGTGTGGCTCTGCGAGGGAACCGTGCTCTCAGGTGACCCCTCAGGCGAGGCCCACAGCCAGTAAAAACAGCAAGCTTGTCGTTTCCTGGGCTGTCCTGCCTAGCCGACGGGACGGTGAGGAGCCGTAGCCCCGCGGGACGTGTGTGTCTCCCCCCACTCCCCCGCCACCGAAGCTGATAGAGAAGCTAGCTGCCCTGGGCCCCAGCCTCCAAATGCCGCACCGAGGCCTCTGGGTCTTTGGCTTTTCTGGATCTCTTGTGCAATACTGAAGACTGTTTCTTGGTCACTGGAAATTAAAAAGGATCTTGGCTGGGTCAATCCTCCGCTAAGATTCTATATTTGTGTCTCACATCTGCTCTTAGTACCAATTTGCACAGAAACCTTTTGTTCATGGCAAAGGAGCTATAGCTGAGGCAATGAATAGAACATTCTGGTACAGAGTCGGAGGCACTCCTGGCCCGAGAGCTCTCCGTGGGAAGTGCCGGGCCCCAGAATGTTCGGTGCGGCTCTGCCCGCGCCCCTGGCCTTGCTGGGTTCCGTCGGAAGCCCCTTGGGCCGTTGGCTGCTGACGAGCCTGCTTTATTCTGCTGAAATGAACCGAATGTAAAGGCAAATAGGCCGAGGAAAATGTGTGCAAGATGGCAGCGTGTGTTGGGAAGTCACCTTTATTTTGCAGATTACAGCATCGCTTTTTTCAACATTATCCACCTGAACTTTCTATGTGCGTGTATATATATTTTCATTTGTTTTCCAGTAGTTGGATCTTCTAAACCAACAGGCAAAACTGCATGCTTGGCAGAATTGCTCACTGCTCCCCTTGCTGAATTGACTCCTCAGCCCCTTTTGCGCCTGGGCTAAACTCTGCTTAAGGATGCCTGGCGGCCCGTGAGCCCCATAACCAGCCAGTACTGCCCTCCTCGCTTCCCCCCACCATCCCCCGTCCTGAGACTGAGCCTTCCACAGGCCAGCCGCAACCCCAGCCCCCGTGGGGCTTCTCTCCCCACCGGCCCCACCGGACCTGGGAGATCCCCAGTGAGCTTTCCAACACTGCACACCAATGAAATGAGAACTGTGATCCAGGACCCCAGGCATCGGTGTGTTTTAAAAACTCACCAGGAGACGCTACTCCGCAGGCAGCACTGAGAGCTCCTTGCGCACAAGTTTCCACAGTGGGGGAGTGCGTGACGGGCTTGGCTGTGGCAGGCTGCATGCGAGCCCACTATACCAGGGTCCCGGCAGGGCTTGGGGATCTGCCTTTGATGACAGGATAGAGCACGTTTGGGAGACACTGCCCTGCCGGCGGCCTGGCTGGGGCCCTCAGCTCAGCTTGTCTGGCCTTCACGTGAGCGTGCAGGTGCTTCCTAGCCCTTCGGGGGACCCGGCAAACCCCCTCCACTCCGGCTTCCTCCACCGTGCCTGGGGGCTGCGTCTCCTGTGCGGGGAACATGAGCAGCAACCGCAGAAGACAGTGCCGGGCACACTGCAGGAGGCGCTCAGCTGCCGCTCAGCGGACAGTCGCTTGGCACCCGGGGCCGGGGGGTGCTGGGCAGGCAAGGGCTGCGCGGTCTGCCCTCGGCTTTCTGAGCCCTCACGTTTTTCCCTGTGTCCCGTAGGTCCTTCGGCGTCGTGCTCTGGGAGATCGCCACGCTGGCTGAGCAGCCCTACCAGGGCTTGTCCAACGAGCAGGTCCTTCGCTTCGTTATGGAGGGCGGTCTTCTGGACAAGCCGGACAACTGCCCTGACATGCTGTACGTACCTCCTGGGCCCCCGCTGCTCCCCCTCCCAGTTCCCTGATCAGTGACCCCCGGGGGCGGGGGTGGTGAGGGGTTCTGAGAGCCAGTCTCTCGGGCCCTGCAGGTGCCGTGACGGCCAGGAGGCCGTTTAGAAGTGGGTCATCCTGATGGCAGGAACCCGTGCCTTCGTGGAGCTGCCCCAGTTTCACCCCATCTCCCTTATGCTTCTGGTTCTGATGTAATGGCTGGCACTGAGCGCGATGGTGGCCCGCGCACGCCGCCGCCACAGGGGCTCCCTCGGGTTTCTTCCCTGCTAAGTGCTGATGAAAGTCCTAAGCCATGAAAACCACATGCTCTCCGGAGCTTCATGCAGTGACCCATGGGGCACCTGGCTCGAGGTTCAGCTGACCTCCCTGCAGACACAGCCCTGGGCACGCCCAGCTTTGGGCGCTGGCGGTTTGGCACTGGCACTTCTTTTTAACAAAAAACATTCAGCGTCATGTTCCTGAGATTTGTCCGATAAGGGCAGAGCGTCCATGATGCGTCCTGGGCCTCACTGCTCGGCGTTCTTAGGACCCCTCTGTTGGCGGAGGTCAGAGCTGCGGAAGGCAAAAGGGCCGCGTTGTCTGTGCACAGGAGGAACGAGTCAGAGGAGGGTGCGAAGGTGTTCTGCGGCTGGGTCGTCGGGGGCAGGGCAGGGATGGGCACAGGTAGGCGGCGATACACTTGGTTTCCACAGACACGTTAAGGTGGGGCTCAGAGATTCTTCTGGATCCCAATGGGTAGAAGGGAGTTTCTCAGGACCAATTCTGGAATTTTCCAGAAGTGCTTTTCAGGACATGTTTGGATCCCAGAGGAGTGGTTGGTTGTCTCCGTGTCTATGTGGAAGACCCCTAGATCTGCCTCAAGGGAGCACTGCCTCAGGCTGGGGCCTCAGAGTGGCGGGATGGTTTGCAAATATGAGTCGGATACCATGTCAGCTGGGTACCAGGGAAACTGGCCTCAACAGTCGTGAAAGCGTCACTCATTTGAATCTCTCACCGGTTTCCTTGGGTCAGGAATCCAGACACAGGTGTGCTGGCCCCTCTGCTCAGTCTCACCAGACTGAAATCAGATGTAGGCTGGGGCCGCCATCATCTGAGGCTCTGGGCCTCCCTCTTCCACGCCCTTCAGGTTGTCCGCAGGACCTCAGCCCTGAGGCTGCGGACTGGGGTCCTTCCAGAGAGTGGGTCTTCTCCCACCGGAGCAGCTTCCTTCTTCAGAGCCAGCAAGAGCATCTCTCTGTTGCTTTTACCATTTGTTTTACCCGATTAAGCCACATCTACCCCCAGATAATCTCCCTTTTGGTTAACTCAGAGTCCACGGATGAGAAAACTAAAATAACTGAGTGAAATCCCATCATCTTCCTTAGTCCAACCCACATTCAGGTGAGGGGTTACACGACGCATTTACACCCGGGGCAGGAATCTTGGGGAGCATCTTAGGGTCTGGCTGCCACAGCTTGGGAAGCAGAAACCACTGTCTGTCAACAAACCACGGTTTTGTGTTTTTTTCTGAAGGACTTGGTTGCTACCAAGACTGAACCTCCCCAGCTCCACGTAGACGTGGGAGGCCTTGTTCCCATGGCCCTGACTGCGCAGCTGCAGGGCCCACGGGCTGGGGGAGACTCGGTGTAGCACCCCTGTGCTGCAGAGTACATTAGCTGGGCCCTATGCCCTGTAACCGCTGCTTCTGAATGTTTGTTCAGCTGAAGCCTGTTCTATCCCACAGACAGTTTGCACGGAATTAAGAAAGAGGACCCACGACTGCCATAGGGAAAGCAGCATCCTTGCATCGGTGTGAGTGTGTGTGTGTGTGTGTGTGTGTGTGTGTGTGTTGGGGGCAGGGGAACCCACTGATCATCTGAGCATGGGCCTAGAGTAGGAAATTTGCATGGTCCTAGACATGGGGCTCAGAGTAGGCCCACCAGTGACAGGAGACTCTACTTCTCAGAGGGCAGTGCATATGGCGGGGGCTGGGGGGTGGCTGAGACAGAGTGGGAGGCAACGGGGTTTCCCAGGTCCCTCGAGAACCTTCCCAATTAGCCTCTTCAGACTTCAGGACCCAAAGTTAGAAGAGACTCAAAAGGCACTTAGTTTAAAAGGAAAAAAAAAAGGTCACTTAGTGTATTTTCTTGCCTACCGTGGAAACACTCCCTCTCCCGACCTGTACCAGTTTTTTATTACAGTACAACATTATCCCAAACCTAATAGTTTAAAACAACGATAAGCATTTGCCATCCCACGGAGTTTCCGAAGGCTGGGAAGCCGGGAGCGGCTTGGCTGAACGGCTCGGGCTCCGAGTCTCTTGGCCAGGGCTGCAGTCAGCAGAAGGCTTGACTGGGGCTGGGACCCACTTCCAGGGTGGCATACCCGTGCGGCCAAGTGCCAGGCAGTGGGCTTCTCCTCAAGCAGGGCTCAGCAGACGCTTCCTCTAGAAGGGCAGAGAGGAAATATTTTCAGCTCCAGGGGCCTATATGGTCCCAATGACAGCCACTCACCTCTGTCATAGCACCAAAGCAGCCACAGATACCATGTGATCGAGCCATGGCTGTGCCCCCACACAACTTGATTTGGGGATACTGAAGTTTGAATTTCCCATAATTTTCACGTCACAAAATATTATTCTTATTTTGATTTTTTTTCAACCACTTTTAAATATAGAAACCATTCTTAGCTCCTAGGGCTTACAAAATCGGCCCGTAGGGTAGATTTGGGCCATGGGCGCCTGTAGCTTGCCCACCCTGCCCAAGAGCAAGTGATTCCAGGGCAGAGCAGAAGCCACAGTGGCCTTTATGGCCTAACCTCAAGGGGCAGCCCTCTGTGACATGGTGGATTACAGGGGGCATGCATACCAGGAGGTGGGGGTCCCCGGGGGCTGGCTACCACAGCCCACTGACTCCCAGTTTCTCTCACAGGTACTGTTCTGTCTGAACAGTGTAGTCACTCTATTCTTGTCAGCCCATTAAGAGAAAAATCTTCCTTCAGAGCAGAAATCTAAGTAATGGAGTATGAGGAGTGATGCCCACTGAATTTGCATCCAAGTGTCTGGTGCAGAACAGAGGCGGTGGCTAGAACCTGGGGTGTTGTGGCAAGCTTAGAGACAGACCGAGAAACCAGGTGTGTGTTTCGTTCACGTGGTTTGGGGGTGGTGGGAGGAGAGGTATTGTTTTTTGAGCTTTCTCTTTGACTCAGATAAGTGTTGGCCGCTGAGAAACTTGTGGGACTCCTGAAGTTGACCTACCTCCTGGTGACTGGAGTTTTGATATTAATTTAATATGCCTGGGAAGCAGCCCACCTGCCATGGGAAAAGCGGTAAACTTCCTGTTCCCAGCACAGAGTGACCAGGAAATTCACATGGAGAGGTTACCGTTGGATATTAAATGTTTAATTCACGAGGCATTTCTGCTTCGCCATCCAGAACCCCTGTGGCAAACTGTTCTCCCTTCTAAGAAGATAACAAAATGAAAGGAGGCGAGTTGGTTGTATGGGGAGTGTCTGTGTTGTCCTGAACTTACTGATGAGCTTAGGTAAAGGAGTGTTCTGGGAGCGGAGTTCTTTTGTTACATAGGCACTGAAAGAACGGACTCCTGTTTGTCCCAGAGGAGAGGAGAGTCGCGGAGCTCTTGGGAGTTGCCCCAAAGCCCTGCTGGGCCTCCAAGTGGGAGAGAGACCACTTCAGTTGTGTGGCTCCAGAGGTCTGAGCGGATCCCAGCAGGGTAACGTGGGGGGTGGGGTGTGCAGTGGCTGCTGGGGGCCCTCAGCTCTGCATCAGCATCTTGGCGATGCCCACAAGCAGTTGAAGTAGGCTCCGCTGGAGTGGCCAGTAGTCCCCATCCCCTCAACGGCGCCGTGTGCTTAAGGCTTTAGAGGAAAGGCTCCATGGTCCAAGCCACAGAGAGTCTAGGCTTGCGAGTCTAACACCGAGACTCGGTTTGAGTTAATTTAACAAGTGGCACGAGATCAGATTTGACTTGTGGTTCGCTGGTGGTTCCGCATTTTAAAAGGATGACAAAGCCTATCTCACATCTCTGTACTTACACCACGAATATCCTTGAGCCCCTCTGGCTACATGCTGACTGCTGACACCCCAGAGACGACTGTAAGGCATGGTCCTAGCTCTCAGAAGTCGGGTAGCAGGGCTGGATTCTACTGCTGCAGGACAGATAGAGCAGAGGTGTGCCGGAGTCTAAGCCCTGGGCCAAGAAGCCAAATGGTCTTCCATAAAACTTCCAGTGTCACACGTTCAGACCCTTGCCAGGGCCAGTCCTCAGTACACAGCACTCAGGACAGAATTTGAAGTTTCTGGCCAAGAGAGTCACCAACTCATAGATGAGTCTGGAACAGATTCAGTAGACTCTGGTGGGTTTTGCAGTTTTCAAATGCACTTTTTCCTCTTGCTGATTAAAGCTCCCTCCTCGCTGGTGATCCTGTGCTGGTTTTGTGGGAATCGGGTGCTGGAGTAGAATCCAAACAGTCAGGAATGGCTGTCCTCGCGTGGTTAGCCGTGCTGCGACCATGGGCTGTCCCACGGTACCTGGGCCCTGCGTTTGATCTCAGCCCAAAGACAGAGTGGCGTGGGGTGAGGGGTCAGGCAGGCCTGCTGTGTCCCCCTGCCGGCCCAAGCTGAGAGGAGGCTCAAGGGACAATCCTGGCTGTCCCCAGGCTGCCAGGAGGAGGTGGAGGAGGGGCACACCCAGCCCTTCCGGGCCTTTCTGGAATCTAGTCTTTGTTGCAAGGTGGCCGCGTGGACTGGGCTGCCTCTCACGTCTTGGCTTGTGCTCACAACCTGCGTGCATGCCCAGCAGGGCCGAGAGTAGGGTGGCAATCTGGAGGCCCCTCTGTGTGCAGGATGGGAGGGGGCAGGCCAGTTGTCCCTGTTCCCTCACGCTGCTCTCTGGGGTCACACATGTCTCCCTTAAGCGGCTTCACCGCAGGGCAGGGCAGCAAGCAGCTCCGGTCCATCTCTTCCCCCACCCCCGGGGGTGAAGGGGCTGCGCACCCCCCCCGGCCCCCACAAGGGGGCATTCAGGAAAGGACAGCTCGGCCTCACCAGAGCCAACTAGTTGTAAAACATGGGGCTTTTTTAAAGAAGAGCTTTGTCAGCCCATAAATCCTTCTAGAGTCTACTGGAAAGTTTTCTTGTGGAGATAGTGTAAACAAGGTCTTGAATCCTACAGAGTGAAAAAGACTTCCTTTTATGGGCAGCCCTGGAAGGGCTGTGAGTGGGGCCTCACATGGTCGTTTGTGCTATTGTCACCCCGGGTCGTTCCCCTGCTGGCTGGTGGCACCTCCTCAGCACCCCCGCCCCCGGCCGCAGCAGCCCTGAGCCAGGGCCCGTCACCCCATCACGTGCTCCTGGCCCTGGCCCCCAGCCGCGCTTCTAGTCGGGGATGGGTCGGTCAACCAGAGAGGAGAGCGCGGCGGAGCCATAGAGAGGGGCCTCGTGTACTGTTCGGGGGGGGGGGGGGGGGAGTCCTTCTCCCCGGGCAGTAATGGGAGGTCAGGGAACGCAGGCTTGTTTGCCATCTGACCCGAGGCAGGAGCTGCCTGTTTATCAGTGCAAATCCCCAACAACACTTGTGACTCGAGGAGAGGAACCGGTCTCCTGGGGGGCGGGGGGGACCACGGTGGTTCTTGCTGAGGCTGAGAAAGTGCCCCTTTCCCTGAGGTAGGTGGTGGTCAGAACCCAGCCCTGCTCTTTGACCGAGCTCTCCATCCCACTCCGCCCTCGCTGTTGGGACAAACTGTGTCATCTCTTGGGGCTTCCGCTTCTTCGCCTACGCAGTGGGCATATAGTCTCGGGCGCCGGCCCCCCGGACTTATGAGGATGAAAGCAGTCGGCACGTGTAAAACCCCGTGCGCCGCCCCGTGTGCGTTTCGGAGCGCGGGGGGCAGAGGCCAGTCCTGGCCCGCGGCTAGCGGCTGGGCTGAAGGGCACGGGGCTGTGTTGGGAGGGGAACATCCAGTTGGTCTTCACATTTCGTCCAGATCTTTTGCTGCCAGAGCACAGGTAGCAGACGTGTTCGATATAGGGCCACACAGCGAATATTTTGGGCTCCTTGGCCAGTCTCTGTTCCAACTACTCAACTAGAAGTTGGCCCCCCTTGAGAGCAGCCACAGACCTATGAACACATGGGCGTGGCTGTTCCAGTAAAACATGATTTACAAAAACAGCAACACAGGCCGAAAGCCTGCTCCTGTGCCCACCCTCCCTCAAGGTCATGTCGCCTTCCCTCCAACGACCTGACACCTTTTCCCCCAGGTCTTTGAAGGTAGCTGGCCCCGTCAGCTTAGGAGCTTTCTGTCTGCAGGCTGGTTTCTGTGTCCCACTGGCCTGTCCCCTGGCTGTCTGCAGGCTGGTTTCTGTGTCCCACTGGCCTGTCCCCTGGCTTCTTCCTGGGGCCCAGACAGAAGCAAATTATCTGTCAGTCTAGTGGTCAGCCCGAAGGCTAGAAGCCAATTTGGGGTGCTCTGTGCTTCCTAAATATGGGGAGTTCCATGTAGCCATTTTTATTGAAAAGCATCTCTTCAGCTAGAAGGGCCACTGGCCAGTCCCTTCTCGGAACTGTGGCCGCCTCCGGCTCTGGGGCCAGCCTGGATGTTTGCTCAGTCACCCTCCTTTCCACTCCCAAGGTCTACGAAGCTGGGTCTGTCTGCATTGTGGGTTAATCAGAAGCATCCCCTCCTCCCCCCCGGCCTCCCCGAACTCTTGTCAAAGCCCAGCCACCCCCCGCCCAGGTCAGCTGGCCGCACCACCTCATTCCTCCTTTCTCCTTCCGGCTCTCGGGGGGGCCCCTTCCCGTTGCCAGGAAGACTCCCAGTGGTCCACTTGGCTCTGAGGGCTTCGCAGAAGTTTGGGGCCCAAGTGCCACTGCGGTGCAGCTGGTGAGACCCAGCGTGGGTGTCACGCTGTGTTCGCTGCCTGCCCTGCCGACCCCTGCCGGCCCCTGCTGCCTTGGTGGGCTCTGGCTGCAGGTCGTCACTAGGACTGTCACTCAGTTCGGAGGGGCAGCCCGGATCGGAGGCCGGGCTGCGTGTCGCGGCATGCGCAGCGGGCAGGCTGGCCGGCGCTGGCCAGGGCCCCGGACGACTTGGGAGGCGCGCTCCTGCCGTCTGTTCTGCAGGCCCGCCGGCCTGGCCGCAGCCACTGGGGGAGGCTCAGAAACAGCAGAGGCGGGATTAAAAGAGCGCTCACCGTCGGGAGAGCTGCCATCTGCCCTAACCCTTACTACGGAAACACCAGAGGTTTCCTGCACTCTAATTCCGGAAATAAGGTTCCATCAGTGGTTATAAGAGACGCTTTAAATAGAATACTATGTTTTTATTTCTTTTTTAAAGATTTGTTTTAGAGAGAGAGTGGAGGGAGGGCCAGAGGGAGAGGGAGAGAGAGAATCTCAAGCAGACTGCCTGCTGAGCGCAGAGCCCGACGCGGGGCTCGATCCCACGACCCTGAGATCACGGCCTGAGCTGAAGCCGAGAGTCGGATGCCCCGCCGATGGTGCCACCCAAGCACCCCTGTTTTTATACCTTAGCATTGTCACCATAATACCTATGACGACAGACGGTTGTGTGAACCTGGAGTTGTCCTCCCCGGGAGAGGAGCACTTAGGTCTAGTCCCCCGGAGGGTCCTGGGCCCTGGGTAAAGCGAAAGCCATGGTGGGACGTGAGACGGGAGAAGCTGAGGGCCCCTCGGGCCCCCGAGAGAGAAAGACCCGAGTCTCGGGGCAGTGCCGCCTGCAGCGCTCCCGTGCCCACGTATCATGGGGAGACCACAGCAAGTGGCCCGGGACGCTGCGCGGCCACGGCCACGGCCACCGTTGGCGGCGGGGCGCATCTCCTGTCTCTCTTCACCTCAGGTTTGAACTGATGCGCATGTGCTGGCAGTACAACCCCAAGATGAGGCCTTCCTTCCTGGAGATCATCAGCAGCATCAAGGACGAGATGGAGCCCGGCTTCCGGGAGGTGTCCTTCTACTACAGCGAGGAGAACAAGCCGCCCGAGCCCGAGGAGCTGGACCTGGAGCCCGAGAACATGGAGAGCGTCCCCCTGGACCCCTCCGCCTCCTCGTCCTCCCTGCCACTGCCCGACAGACACTCAGGACACAAGGCCGAGAACGGCCCGGGCCCTGGCGTGCTGGTTCTCCGAGCCAGCTTCGACGAGAGACAGCCTTACGCGCACATGAACGGGGGACGCAAGAACGAGAGGGCCTTGCCCCTGCCCCAGTCTTCGACCTGCTGATCCTTGGCTCCCGATTCCCGTGCAGACAGTAATGTGTGTGCACGCTGGGCGGCGGGGGGGTGGGGGGGTGGGGGGGTGGGGGTGGGGGGGGAGGGGGAGAGTCCGAACAATCTATCCACAGCCTCCTGTACCTCAGTGGATCTTCAGGCCTGCCAGTGCTGCCCATGGAAGACAGCTTGTCTGCAGTAAACACATTTGGGGTGTTCCTTTTTCCAATATGCAAGCAGCTTTTTATTTCCCTACCCAAACCCTTAACTGACACGGGCCTTTAAGAACCTTAATGACAACACTTAATAGCAACAGAGCACTCGAGAATCGAGTCTCCTTACGCTTTCCCCGTCACTTCTCTCAGACCTGTCTCCCTCCCTCCCTCTTCTCTCTCTCACCTTTCTCTTTCTTTCTGCTTCCTAATGGAAAAACCTTTGCCCAAGCCCAGCTGGGACGCCCTTTTGATCAGAGTGAGGAACTGGCTGGCCCTCCCTGTGGCCCCACATTGCCCCCATAAACACCTGCCTGTCACCGTAGGTCTTTATAAAAACAACAAAAACAAAAACCACGTTGAGACGGAATTTTTTTAAACTATCTTTCACCTTTTTAGGGACATACGAAATTGTAAAAGGGCCATCACTCATTCAAGGTTGTTACCATTTTAATGCTGCCAAATTCTGCCAAAACCCTCAGCTTCCTCCCTCCCGGTCCCGGCACTTTTTTCCTTGTTTCCAGAGGCATGGGGCGAGCATGGTATCTAGTCCCGCCATTTAAGAGCCACGCTGAGGATGCACTCCATCTGATCGCCCCTGGTGTTCTTTTCCAGCCTTACGTTCACACAGGTCTAGTTGCTTTTGAGTAGGTTATTATTTGGGGGAAGTGGACAGAATGGGATTTTTCTCTCAGTGGAGACTGGGAGAGGCTGAATCCCCTCTTCCCCAGCCCCACCTGCTAGCCCCCGGGAATTCTGGAGAAAACAGGCCCTGTCGAGAGCCCGGCAGACAGGCTTTGAGGAAAGGTCGTCCATGTGCCAGTCTCCTGTTCCCCCACTTCCCCCCCACGCCCTGCTCCCGGCCCCCCAGGACACAGATGGGAAGGGGTTTCCAGGGACTCAGCCCAACTGTTTATGCAGGTTTGCAAGGAAAGAAATTCAAACACCACCACAACAGTAAGGAGAAAAGCAGTAAATGGATTCAAGCTTTGTTGGCATTTTCTCTGTTACTAGGACTTCTTCATGGGTCTTACAGTTCTATGTTAGACCATGAAACGTTTGCATACACATCGTCTTTAATGTCACTTTTATAACTTTTTTACGGTTCAGATATTCACCTATACGTCTGTACAGAAAAAAAAAAAGCTGCTATTTTTTTTGTCCTTTATCTTTGTGGATTTAATCTATGAAAACCTTCAGGTCTACCCTTCTTCCCTTTCTGCTCACTCCAAGAAACTTCTTATGCTTTGTACTAGCGTGCGTGACTTTCTTCCTCTCTTCCCAGCAACCGATACTTCTATAACATAATTTGCCATGAACTGTTTGATGCCTTTTTATAAATACACCCTCCCTTCCCCACTCCCCCTGCCCGTTAGTTACGTTCTAACCCGGAGGCTCTGTGGGCACGAGGCTGGCGAGGGCAGCAGGTGGGCACCCCCGGGGGGCAGGCCCTGGCATGCCGGCACCCCACTCCTCAGCCTGCTCTCACACAGCGCTGGAGTCTGGTACAGTGCAAGACATGATACAAACTCAGGTCAGAAAAAAAAGGTTAAATATTTCGCACATCCTTGTTCAGTGTGTATAGTCACCCTCGTTGGAAAGTCTCACCTTCTCTTTCCCTCACCTTTTGGTTGTGACACACATATATCTATTTTTTTAATTCTTGGGTACAACAGCAGTTTTAACTGCAGAAACTAGGCATTTGGATTACTATTTTTTTTAATGGATATTTAATCCTTCCATCCCATGAGAAACAGCTGCTGAGTCCCAGGGTGCAGCAGAGCGGGCTCCACCGGACCCCTCTGTGGCTCCCACCACCACCCTCCAGACCAACCTACCTGTCTTTAAGAACCTGAAAATCCCCAGGCACCTCCTGGTGCTGGCGGGGAGGGGGCCGCAGGGGCAGCCTCCTCGGGGCGGCAGCAAGCCCCCCCCCCCCCCCCCGCCAGGTCTGCCGGCCTGAGGGCCCTGGTCGGGGCGAGCACTGCTGCGGTGGCCGGGGAGCCCTGTGTTCACTCCCGGGGGACCAGAGCCCTGGCGCTGGCTCGCTTTTCCTTGGCCAGGAATCCAAGTCCTCGGGGCCCGGGGGTCTTGTTTTGTTTAGTTCTTAGCACTTCTCACCAGAGTGATGACAGCACACGAGTTGCTTCTGGGATGGAAATGTTTGAATTATGAGTAAGAACAAAGCTCAAATATGACGATTGCTAGTTGTGACTGGAGATTAAAGGCGAGAAAGCCAGTGCGCAGTGCTTTTCTGCTTGTCAGTAGCTTCAGCCCTACGACTTTCTCAAGCCTCTGTCCCATAGTTTTTTCCCTTAAAAAAAAAAAATGAGAAAAAAGAAAAAAATTAAGAAGGTATTATATGTAGGAGTTTTCTTTTAATTTATTTTGTGATACCAGTTTCAATCACTGTAGAGAAGCCCCATTATGAATTTAAATACTGAGAAAAGGGTTGTGTGTGTGTGTGTGTATGTGTGTGTGTAAGACAGGACAGTTTTGGGTTTTTTTGCTTTTGTTGGTTTGTTTTGGTTTTGGTTTTCAAACATTTATCTACCTCACTCTTATTTTTTATATGTGTATATATACACAAGAATACATCTCACATTTCTCAGCACCTGACAACATGCCGTTGATACTGGTAACCTCATCTACACCACAGGCCACATGCACCAGGCGAGGCAGGGAGAGGCCAGGCTGTGTCCGGGGTCGAAGCAACACTAATACCCCCTCTCCACTCACGTCAGACAGCTTGCCTTTTTCTGAGATGTCTCGTTTTGTGTTGCTTTCGTTCTTCTCCTAACTTGGTTTCCTAAGAGGTTGTGAGGTGTTAGGATTTCCTTCCTCCCGGCCTGGGGCGCCCACACTCTGCTGGGAGGCGAGCAGAGGCATGCAGCGGGGAGGCCGCTCGGCTGCCCCCGGGCTGGCTGGCTTTGAAAGGGACTCCGTGCAGCTTGAAGGACAGACAGACTCTGTCATTGGAAGAGCACTCGTTTCCTAGGCTGGAAGGACAGGAAGGACCCCGGGAGGGGGGGTCCCCCCCCCCCCCCCGTCAGTCTCTGGGTTAGAGTCCCACTTGGAAAGGTGCGATGTTTGGATGTGAGCCGCTGCTCTGGCCGCCGTGGGCCAGGCCTGCCCGAGGTGGGATCGTGCCGTCGCTGCACTGGGTCAAGTTCAGTGGTGCAGCCACATCAGTGCTTTTGAGGGCTCGGTCTGCCAGGCCTGCGGGGGAACGCAGAGGTTCCTGACCTGCAGGCCCATTCAGGTTGTACAGAGGAGACAAGTGTCTGCCCCCGCCCCCCCCCCCCGGACTGTTCCTCAACTTCACCCTCATCTCCTCCTCCCCCAGGGGAAAACAGAGACCAAACCTTCGGGCTGGAAAGGGCTGGTGGAGGGTGCCCAGCCTCCTTCCGGGGTGGTGTGTCTCCCGCCAGGGCCGCACCCCCATCCCGCCCTCCCGCTGCTCACAGGGGTGGAGGGCGCATAGCCCGACTCCAGCAGCTGCTCCCCCAGGCCCTGGTGACCCCATCTGGGAAAGGTGCTGGGGGTCTGCCCAAAGTGGGGATGGCTCCTTTCAGTTCCAGCACCACGGTTAAGCTCAGGAGCGCGCTTCCTCCTGCGAGAACACTACCCTCTTTTCCCAAGGCCCCTGGCATCTTAAGGTCACTGAGAAATACTGTTGGATCAGGGTTTTCTTCTTCCACACTGTAGGTGACCCCTTGGAATAGTGGCCGCTCCTCTTTTGCACATACCTACCGGTTTCCACAACTGGATTTCTACAGATCATTCAGCTGGTTATAAGGGTTTTGTTTAAACTGTCCCGAGTTGTTGGTGTCCCTTTGTTTTTGTTTTATGTAGGTGGATTTTCTTTAGGTAGAAAGAAAACACTAATAGTGTAGTGCCCATAACAAATGCTTCAGAAACACTTAAATAAAAGAAAATTTTGCTTGTGTGATGGTGCAGTCATTTTACTGGACCAAACCACCCACCTTGACTATCCTAAGGCATCATCTATCCACAGTTCTAGCCTAATTTTGTGCTGATTTTCCCACCTCTTCTTGATTTTTTCTCTCTTGTATGCTCCAAGTAATCTAATCAAGCTGAGTTGTGGCATTTTCCATGCAACCTCCTTCTGATAGCAGCTCACACTGCTTGAAGTGACGTGAACCACTGAGGCACATCGTCGAATTGATGTGCGCATTAAAACATTAGCACACACAGCCCTTCCCTGAGGCAGCAGGAGCTGGTGTATTCTGGAGACACTGTCGAACTTCAGCTGTGTGAGCCCCAGACCACCCCAGCTCTCCTTTATGGGATGTCACGACATTTGACACACAATTGGAATGAGCTTCCTCCATGGAAGATAGAAGACCATGTTCGTGGCCAACACTGGCCTCTCCTTCCAGCCTGTTGCTTAGGACTTGGGACATTTTGATGGGAGGAAACGTGGCTTGGTAAAATAGAAAAAAAGTGCTTATTGTGGAACCACCCGACGGCAAAATGCTTGGCAGGAGGTGACGTGCTTTGGTTGGGATAACAGGTTGACGAGCCAAGTACGATGCCAAACTGTAGGCCACTTTGTTCCACCAAAGCCTCTCTCTCAGCAGCTCACCTCCACAGGCAGGAGGCTGTGCATGATGCAGGCTGCTGTCGTGGCAAGGTCACACGAGCTCAGATCGGTGAGGAGGTTAGGATGCTCGGTCGAAGGTCCGCAGCTGTCACTGCTGGGTCCCCCTATGGTGGCCGATGTCAACGGCAACTCCTTTCCAAAACACAGGCACCCTCCAGTTGGCAGTAATGCTCCACAGTATGCCTTGGCCCATTCCAGCAGTCCCACTAATACATGTAAGGTTTGGGGTTTGTTCTTTTGTTACTGTTACTTTTGTGTTTGTCGGCTGTTTTTTTTTATTTCCTGGGCTAAGCAGCATTGGGAGATACGGACCAGATCCACCCTGTAAGCACCAGTGATGAAAGTCAACCTTTCTTACTCCCCTCTGACTAGTCGGTGGTACAAATGAGAATTTCAAGAGAGGATGTTGTCTAGACTGAACCTCTGTTGCCAGAGATGCTGAAGATACAGACCTTGGACAGGCCAGAGGGTTTCATTTCAGGCCTCCAGCTTAGCTGACTCGTTGATCACTTAGAGAAAAAGCAGACTGGACACTCCTTGACGGTGGGATGATGAGACAGTAGGAAACCACTGTAACCGGGTCATGACGTGAGGCCAAGCAAAGACTGGCAAGCAGAAGGGGAACGGGGCTGGGAAGAAGTGTGGGCCATGTTTTGAACCTGATGGTTTCTGAAGGTATCAGACCACATCAAGGCTCAGCAGTCATCCGTGGGCATTTGGTTTTGACCAAGAAACCGAACATCCTCCTTTGGACACTGTTGTCACAGAGTTCAGTGAAATCGGTCAAGACCGCGAACTGCACCGCACCCGTCAGTTGTCAGTTCTGGGGCATGACTTTAGGGTTTTGTTTTATTTTGTTTATGCAAGAACATAATGATCACTCATCTGTATGTCCACGTTTGTGTGTGTCCACATCTTTCTGGTAAACATTGTTCTAATTAGTCACTCATTAGCGTTTTCAATAGGGCTCTTAAGTCCAGTAGATTACGGGTAGTCAGTTGACGAAGATCTGGTTTACAAGAACTAATTAAATGTTTCATTGCATTTTTGTAAGAACATAGAATAATTTTATAAAATGTTTGTAGTTTATAATTGCCGAAAATAATTTAAAGACACTTTTTTTCTCTGTGTGTGCAAATGTGTGTTTGTGATCCATTTTTTTAGGACACCTGTTTCCTAGCGAGCTTTACAATATGCCAAAAAAAAAAAAAAGAAAGAAAAAAGAAGAAAAAAAAAAAAAAGGATTTTTCCCTGACCCAGGCCGTGGTTCACCCTCTTTTCCCCCCAATGCTTTGTGCCCTAGTTTATAACAAAGGAAAGATGATTTAAGAAGTAGTTCTGTATCTTCAGTGTCTTGGTCTTCCAGAACCCTCTGGTTGGGAAGGGGCTCATCTTTGACTGGCCATTTCCCTTGGGAGTGTAGCTACTCTAACAGACTGAAGGAACCTCACTGGCCAAGGACACAGCCGCAGCGAGGCAGCCCAGCGGTGCCCGTGGTGCTGCGGAGCCTCCGGCGGGTTGGGCTGCTTGTCGCCGCTGTGGTGCGCTGCCTGGACAGGGAAGGCCTTGAGGGCACAGCTGATGGCTTCACAGTGAGCGCAGCACACAGCCTTGTCACACGAACGATGACGATTCTGGCGCACACGGGCCGTTCGCTTACATGCCTCAGGTCGTGATTTGCGCTTTGTTCTAACAAGGAAGAGACCCTATTTATTTTATTTAAGGCAGAACACCGAAGACACATTTTTCTAGTCCAAAACAAGTCCTTTTAAGTAAAAACGACACACACACACTAATGTGTTTCAGTTGGACTCTATTTCCTCTAGCTCCCAATGGATTACTGGCCATGTCTCTACTTCTCCACAGAATCTCCATCGGTAGAAACATCTGGATGTTTTGCACTACATGGGAGAAAGGTCCAGAAACAATTAGGTTTTTTTTTTTTTTTTTTTTTGCGTTCAACTGTTCATTCAGGTGTTTGGCGTTGCGTAGACACAGCCACAGGTGGAATAGTTGCTTGGCAAAAACACCTGTCTGCTTTCTAAGCCAGCGAGGCTGAGGGGAGAGGTTTGCCAGAGTATGTCTACCTCTGGGACAAAAAAAAAAAAGAATCAAACCAGAAGGCGCAATGGAATGGATGCATTGCAAATAATGCATTTTCTGAGTTTTCTTGTTTAAAAAAAAAACGTTTTTTAAAAAAGTAAAAAAAAAGGTAATAACATGGCCAATTTGTTACATAAAATGACTTTCTGTGTATAAATTATTCCTAAAAATAAATTCCTCTGTTTATATAAAAAAATCAGTAGATGAAAAAAATTTCAAAATGTTTTTGTATATTCTGTTGTAAGAATTTATTCCTGTTACTGCGATATACTCTGGATTCTTTACATTATGAGAAAAAAAAAAAGAAACTTTGTCTATTTTGAATGGCTGAAGCTAAGGCAACTTTAGTTTCTCTTACTCTGCTTTTTTCTAGTAGGTAAAGTACTACATGGTTTAAGTTAAATAAAAGAATTCTGTATGCATTTTTGGTCTCTGATTTGGTCCCCTCCCTTTCTGGAAGAATCACCACGCTTCTGAGGCAGGGAAGCCGAGCCGCGTGTGGCGTGTGTGCCCACACATGTCGCTCGGCGCTGTTCTGTGGAAAGGCTTTGCTTTGCTTTCTGACAGCTGAACCTTCCAGCATGCAAACTGCTGGTGAAGACAGGGAAGCTATTCTGCTTCTCACTCCACTAAATCAGCTCGAAAATTTGAATACATAAGATATAGAAATCTGGACTTCATTTTTGACTGATCTGTAGACTTTTCCTGTATCCTCCACTGACAAAAGTCAGGCCGGGGCAGGTTTGCTATAGATGACTCTGGGGCAAAGGACTCACACTTCACATTCCCCTGTCCTTGTTGGCACCTCGCAGCCAGCATACCTACCCGGGATGCGGGGCAGAACCAAGCGAGCACACACAGGATGTGGCTCCCTGGAGGTGTTCAGAATGTTACTTTCTAGCTGATGATCTTGGCCTGTCCCGGGGCCTCTACAATCCAGCCATCGTTTTATTGCCCGGGGAAGTAGCCATAGTAAGAAATGAGAAATGTGAATATATGTTCAAAGGAAGCAAGTTGTTAAGTGTTCTGGAATCAGACCAGAGATGCACAGACACATCGGGAAGGCAAGCTGACCATTTCACTGGACTTGGATCACAGGAAACTCTACTCCTGCAACAAAGTCAGGCCACCATATAAAGGGCTGAATAGCAAGGTGTGGGCGGTGGAAGTAAATCAAAGGCCACAGTTATTTAAGATCTGGTGAGTCTCACAAATATTTGGACCTAAAAACAAAAGGCCTTTCTAAGGGAGAGGGCTCTCGCAAGCTCTTGGTGTTGCCCCGGGGTTTGTGCTCACCGTTGTCACGCGGTGGCTGGCGCTCGACCTCAACCGTCACTGGATGACGACTCCGGGCAGGCTCAAGGCTCATTCCCTAGGCTCGGACGGGTGTGCGGGCTGCCGGTGAGGCGGGCGGCCGAGTGGCTTCCAGCCAGCCGCGCCGCACTGGGCACCTGTCCTCCGCCGGAAGCTTCTTCTCAGGATGGAGGTGCTGGGTGGTCACAGAGGCCAGTGCCTCCCCCCACCGTGCCACTCTGAGACCACAGAGCCAGCCGGGCTATCTCCGCCTCCGCCCTCCTCACAGGTCCAGCTAGCAGCCCAGACCCAGGAAGGGGTGTGTTTGCCCCGTACGCGCTCATCGCTGACCGACTCGCACATCCATTCTCTCAGCAGGTGTTCACAGCTCTGCACAGGAAGGGTTTTTATTTGTTAGAGATGAGCAAACACACAGACATGCCCAAGACCCCCCAACTATTAAGCGACCAACCCAGAGTTCAACCTGTTGATGCTGGGTCAGCTTTCAAACGGACCCCGACCCCCCGCAGGCCAGCCACAGGTAAACAGGCCCCAGTGCATATGCACGGGGGACGGCAGGCCGCCTAGACCGGGCGCACGGGCCCTCTGGGGAGTCCTCCTCAAGAACACCGGAGGTCGCACAGGGAGAGATGATGGAGACGTTCATCAGTTCATCAAGAGGGAGCTCGGGCCTCCTCGCGGGATGACATCTGAAAGTTTGTAAAATGTGTATGGCTTGAAATAACCCTGAGGCCCCCTGCTTGCCCCTGGCCTGCGACAGAAGCTACAATGGGGGAGGGGGACAGGGCTCCGGGCGGCAGGTGTTTGCCTACAAACACTGAAGGATCTCTATGCTAACAACCCTGCAGCCGGACCTACACATGCGGGCCATACCACCCCACCCCACCTGGCTGGCTCTGATCAGCTCCAATGTGACTCCGATCTGTCCTACGTCAAAGAAGCCAGTTTCATTTGCAAAAGGGGTCCTGTAGAGCCTGTACCAAAGGCTCAAGTATGCTGGAGAGCTATTGATAAACCAAGCAAGGCCTGCCTGGTTCCTTTGTTATTAAGTTGCAAATGCTTTTCCTTCTAGTGTAAGAATCTGGACACTAAGTAAACAATACTTTTTTTTTCATGTAATTAAGTGAAAGTGATAGCTGTGAGCACAACACCGTAACAAATTTCCCAGAGCTTAGCCACTGGCACCTTCCACCCCTTCCTCCAAAAACCAATGTATCTCAATGCATATTTGCCCCAGAAAACACGAGACAAGCAAAACCTGGCTTTGAGCAGCTTGGCACAAGAGCCAGGGCAGTGTTTGCCCAAAGGCAACATGATAGCTGAAAAGGGGAGATTCTGTTTCCAAAAAGTAGGGATAACACCCAACATGGCAGAGAAGCCAAACCCAGCTATGATCCCTTGCTTGAAGACCAAACACTACTGCTAGGAATATAAAATAGGGAAGCTGCCATGGAAAACAGTATGGCGGACCCTCAGAACCTTGAACGTAGGAACACCTTATGATCCAGCAATTCCCCTTTTAGGTATAGAAACAAAACAACCGCAACTGGGCACTCGGACCTATTTTTTTTTTTTTTTTTTTTTTTGCACACCAGTGTACACAATAGTAGTACTCATAATAACCAAAAGGTGGAAGCAACCCAGTGTCCACCAAAGGATGACTGGATAAACTAAATGTGGTCTACACATACAATGAAATATTCCTCCGTCTAAAAAAACGAAATTCTGACACATGCTACAACGTGGATGAACCTCGAAGACATTATGTTCCATGAACTAATAAGCCAGTCACAAAAGGACAAATAGTGTGATTCATTTATATGAGGTCCTCAGAGTAGTCAAGTTCAGAGATGGAGGGTGGAATAATGGTTGCCAAGGGCTAGGGGAAGGAGGGGGCGTGTTGTTTAATGGGGACAGAGTTTCAGTTTGGGATGTTGAGAAAGTTCTAGAGATAGATGGTGGTGATGACTGCACAAGTGAATGCCCATAAACACTGAAAAATGGTTAAAAGGGTAAATTTTATGTTATGTATTACACACAACTTTTTAAAAAGAGTAGAAAAATAAAAACCAAACACTAGAGACTCAGGGGTCAAAAGCTGCACGCAGCACCTGGATGCGTGAGGGTGGAGGCCAGGGAGGGGGTACCGAGCGGCCGCTCTGCATGTTTCCCCCTGGTCATAGATCAACCCATCACAGGCAGCTCTGCCCAACAGGTCTGCAGTCTTAGCAATCTGGGCAGGATCCCACAGGCCCCTGCACGGTCTTTTTAAGAGAAAAAAAAAATTACTAGGATTTCATTTTATTGTCATGAAAACCATAACTGAAGCTAGTTAATCCCTTGTGAAATGTCTGCCTTTCAGAGTGTTCTTTCTTCTGACAATAAAATAACCCTTTGTGATTTCGTTGGGCTAATTCAGAGCTTTTTTCCCTCTGTGTAAACTGTTTTACAAGCCATTTTTTAAAAGTCTCTCAAAGCACACTTGAACTCTGCACACAGGATTGAAACATTTAATTTTCTCCAAAGGAGCAGTCCCCCAATTGGTTCCCCCGGGCTGGAATCACGGCTGTTGAGTTTTCTGCAAACCAGGCTTTGAGCTCAGGCTTTCTCAGCTCCTCCAGCATGTCCTGGATGATGACTTGCAGGGCTTTTCCCAGCAGGCTGGCTGGGAGCCAACGGGATAACGGAGGCACGTGGATGAGTGCCGCATACCCATTTCCATGATGCAAAGACAGGTAGTAGGTGTAATCGCAGACATATCTGCAACCACATGAAACGCCGTGTTACTACTCCCCGGAAAAGCCTCTAACCCCAGGGAAATGTAAGCATAAGGGATAACGCAGCATCCCCAAAACATGAGAAGTTGGACTGCCACCCAGGGAGATTTAGGTTTTGTTCTTCTGCCTCAGAAAGAAGAGTTGCTGGGAATGAACCGGGGAGGGACTGATTTTTGGTCTCACGGTCCCACAATCAGCAAGCAGCAGAGCCTGGAAAGGGACCAGATTTTCAAGCAACTAGTCCAGAACACCTTTACACCCCAAACCCCTCTCATTCGTGTCTACTGAGTCACTTGTTCATTCATTCTTGGGGCGGGGGTGGGGAGAAACTACTTCCTGGCGGTCAGAATTTGGAGGAACCAAAGCAAATTCATCTCTATGTGGGGCTAAATCGGAATAGTTAACTCACAACTTGGGACGCAATAAAGAAAAACAAAGCATCCACAAAACATTAGTGGCTCTCAAAAACATGCCTTCCCATCTCTTCTCTATCCACGCACCAAGGGCCGGGTGGGGTCGGGAGGGTGGGGACGACATCTTGGTGGTCTGCAGGAGCCGCCCTGGGGTGCCACGGCGTGAGCAAGTGCCCAGCCGGACCGCAGAGGATGGCCTCCCGGTGCGGAAGGGGGACATCTGGGGAGAGACCCTGGTCAGAGGAGGCACTGCGGTCGTTCCCCCTCCTCTACCCCCCACACCCGCGGGACGTACCTGCCCGCATCTCGAGAAAAGGTCACCTCCACGCCCTCCACGTGGCCCTCTACGCGCTTGCTCACCGCCTTCATGCTGACCTCCGACGCGATCACTTCCGGGCCATCCGGAAGGCACTCCCCGCGCGCCGGCCGGAAGCCCCGGATGTCCGCGTCCCGGTAGCCCCGGTTCTTGGCGCACTGCTCCAGAACGATTGCCTTGGCGGAGGCGTCCAGGCCGATGTGCACAGCGAACTGCGTCTGCACACGCGGCGGACGAGAGATTAGGGAAACTGAGGCCTGCTCTGCTCCCCGGATGTGGCTGAAGGGCCAAGCCCAGAGCGAGCGCAGGGGTGCAAAGCATCGCAAAACCCAGATCTGGCACACAACCTCCGGGCTTCCCCGCTGACCTCCCCTAATGGATGTGCGGGAATGAAAAACAACTGGATAGAAACCCATGTGGCATTTAATTTAACTAGTTTTATAGGGGCAAATATTCTTGCAGGGTAATGTATTCCCCTTCTTTTCCCTGGGGGGGGGGGGGGGGTCCCCTGGTAGCTAAGACTAGCACGGGAGCAGCTTAGCATTTCTGGGGAATCTTCCCTCTCTTGTATGAAACTCTAAAAAAGGAAGTTAGTAACCATGTGATAAAATATTGTTAGGATTTTTTGAGCTGATGATTTTTCCTCTTTGAAAAAACAGCTGTGGAGCATATTATCAAAACACCTGGGACAGTTGTCTCAACGGCATGGTGGTGTGTGTTGTGTTAATCTCATCATCCTGTCTTCCTAGTTTTTGGACATTTGTACCAGTTTTTTATATAATGACTCTGTTCAGATAAAAAAGGCTGGGTGTGATGAAGATGGGACCTCTCCAGACGGGCTGCCCGCCAACCGCCCTGCCAGGCCCAAAAGGTCCTTGTCTCTCGCTTCACCTCACAGGCAGCCTGCCCTGCGTGGCCGTGGCTGGGACCTAACCCAGGGGCCTGTCGGTTGGGTGGAAACTATCTCTGAGTCCTGGCGAGGAATAAAGATTCCATTTATTGTCCTCCTTCTCTCTCTCCAGAATCTTCTTCCAAGATCCACTCTGTGTTTCAGCTTAAACTTTTACAAACAGACCCAGAACCTTAGAAAATTGGCTGGGACCTTACTGGTGGGACACGGGGGCGGGGTGCACCCCTCAGCCATCAACCCTAGAACCAGGGTCCGGGGGTCCACAGGCTCTGGGGCTCCACCTCGTCATCTCCCCCCCCCACCCCACCCCCCAGCTTCACTGCCTCCTCAGCCATCATTTACTTGCGGTTGAAGGTCTTCCCAGATTCTGGTGACCCTCTGCTTCACCTCCCTGTAATCTACAGGTAGCTGGAGAATCCGCAGCTCCACCTCCATGTCACTGTTCAGGCCCAGCTTGGACAGCTCCTGCAGAAAGAAGCAGGTAGACTCACCTTTCTTGATGGAGGAGTGGGGGAGTCCCTGAAAAGCTAACACTTGGGTCACTCACTCTTTTCCCAGGGCCCTTCTGTGGGCCTGGACCCTGCCCTCAAGGAGCTCACATGATGGTGAGGGGCCAGCAGGAGGGTCACAGTTCCTGCCCCTCAAGGCCCCGAAAGCTTCTCCCATTGGGATATGGGTACCCCGGTGGCATATCTGACCCAGCCTGCTGATCAGAACACAGTCCCCAAAAGGGATGCAGGGCAGATGGAGAGAACAGATGGGAGTGAGCCAGATGAAGCAGCTGGGGAAGGGCGTGCCAGGCGGAGGGGCTTCAGAGACCTGGGGGAGCGTGAGCGCCTGAGCCTTTGGGAAACGTGGTGTGACTTGGCGCTGGGCAGTGGGCGTGGGCCGGGGGAGGCCTTCTTCCGGGTGTCCTGCACCTCCAAGGACAGAACGTTTAGCGCCCCTGGACTCTGAGCTGAGCATTAACTGCCTGTAGCACCCCCAGGCATTTTAACAAGTAACCCACCACCACCAGTGGTGTATCAGGGGGCACTGCGCGTGGGTAAGGGTGGGAACAGAAGCTAGAAAAGTCTGTGGAAGCCCGACTGCGCGCTCAGCTAGAGGTTGGACTTTAGTTAAAGCAAAAGGGAGCCATCAAAGGATTGTGCGCGAGGAGCTAATGGGTCAGAGCTGCCTCCTGAGAGGATGGAGGTAGAAGTGGGCTGGGGGCTATCCTGAGGATGACTTTGGACATGCTGAGTATGAAGGGGAGGGACCTGGTTCCTTGGCTTTGTGTGTCTGGAGCTCACAGAGAGGATTCTGGGAAGACAGTGGCACGTCAGGGCTGAAAAACATGGGTTTCGGTGAGATCCAGACAGAGTGGTGGAGGAGGGGGTAGGCGGAGAGAGGAAAGAAGGGCTGTGGAGAAAACCCAAGGTCAGGGAGCACCCTCCTTCACAGGTGGGAGTTTGGAAGGAAGAAAGCTAGGGAGTGAGATCTTAGGCCTGTGCTATTTGCGGTTGGGAAACGTTAAGTCGGGAACCTAGAGGCCAAGTCCTTCTCCTGCTCTGGGAGCTGTGCTGGTCACCAGGATGGTTTTGGATTAGCACCTCTCTTTTTCCTGCCTCCCTTCACTGGCAATTTAGGACCTCCAGGAGCATGCATCCTGGGACGGAGGTTGCAGTCGGCCTTGTCAGACCTGCCCAAAAGTCATAGAGGGGACAACCCAAGGCCCTGCCCTGGGCTTCAGAGGAGACAGGCAGGGATGATGGGCCCCCATGCAGGTCAGTGTCCACTGCTCTGATGGAGGATGGCACTCCTGGCCGACTTTCGGTGTCTCAGGTCTGTCCTCAACCAGCTCGGCCATCCTGAGGTGCTCGGCTCTGCCCACCGGACACCCGCTCAGAAGCCCAGTTCCCCTGCCTGGCTCAAGCTTTGTCGTCTTCCAAAAGAAAGTGCCAACATCACATCCGCATTTGGGGCCTGAAGGGGAGAATTCATTTGCCTGACTCTGGGGGTGGGAGGCGGGAAGGAGGGCCAGGTTACGTGGGGCGGGGGCCTGGAGGCAGAGCTTCCAGGTGGACATTCCAAGGGCCAGACAGACCAAGGGGGTTCCAACTCCTGTGTCCCCCCCCCCCCCTTGAGCCCTGTCCTGTGGGGAATGAGTGAGACGGGAGCAGGGAGGCTGCACAGGGCCTGGCCGGCCCTCGGAGGCTCCCAGAGCAGGCAGGCATCACCCGGAGGCCACCTTTGCCTTTGTCATGCGGGTGAGGGGGCTGTGGCTTGGCTCCAGGCTGCTTCTCAGAACCCAGTCATCTGCAAAGCGCTAGTTTCTTCTTCTACTTGGTGGGGTTCTCACGGGGTCTGGCTCTGAGCAAAGCCTACAGAGGAGCCCCAGAACCAAATGGAGTTGTCTGGGAATCTGCTTTCAGAGCTAACCGCCCCCCCCCACCTCCGAGAAGCGGCTGTAGCCCAGTCATCAGTGGAAATGTCGAGTAATTATCACTAAGCCTGCAAAGACACGATGCCCAAGGGATGGGGACGTCCACCCTGAGCCAGGCAGGCCCAGGCGGGCTCAGCACCCAGCCGGCTCGGTTGTGACCGGTCAGAGACTCCCCTTCACAGAGCAATGCGGTTCCGCTTCTGGATTGGCACATGGAAGCCCAGACCAAAGCAGGCCGCAGCGGGGGCCCCCTCTTTTTGCTTTTTCCCTACCTCAGCTTTTTCTTGCCACCCACCTCACGCCAAGCCAGTTGAGAGGAGAGGAGAGAGGAAGCAAGTCCCTGGACATCCCATGGGTCTCCCAGCGGCTGCCGGGGTCCCGGGGGGCGGCTTTGGGGAGCTCCCTTGCATGACTTTCCTGTGGCTGTCGTAACAAAATGGGTGGCTTAGTACCAAACTTTTATCACCCAAGCCTGTGGGAAAGAAGTCCCAAATCCAGGGGTCGGCAGGGCCGTGCTCCCTCTAAACCTGTAGGAGGAGGACCCCACCTGCTTCTTCCAGCTTTGGGGAGCCCCGGGCAGCCCTGGGCCTCCCCAGTGTCTCTTCATGGTCTTCCCTCGGAGTCCAGGTCCCCCCGTTTTATAAGGACGCTCAGCCCCTGACCCCATCTGAGGCCGCGATGATGGCATCACCCTGGCCAAAGCAGAAAGTGCCGGGAAGCCGAACTGTCACCCTCCTGGGAATCCCCAGAGCTGGGGTGGGATGAACGGCATTTGACATTCGACTTGACACCTCTGTGTTTTTGTTCTTTATCTGGAAAACGATGCCCAGGAGATTAAAGCATCCCGCTTCTGCTCATCGCATGTTGCCTTTCAAGCGGCCCACCCGATGCCCAGGCGCACCTGACTGCAGGCTGGTGCTCGCATGCCCCCCGTGGGATCCGGTGGAAGTCGGCAGCCAGGGCCCAGCTCCGTGGCCGGCCCCAGAGAAACCACAGCACGGGGCACACGGACACGGACTCGCGTGGAATAAATATAGGTGTCACGTGCTGCCTCCCGTCAGCTCAGGCCGTTTGTTGCCACCCAGTCAATGAAGAAAAACTTCTAGTGTCTAGAGACCTTTGGATATGAGAGTTGCACACAAGGGATTGTGGACCCGTTCAAACTTGAACTGGTTCAGGTGGTGCCTTCAGTGTCTTCCTGGCGTGTGTTCTCTTTCTAACTAGCATGTCACCCTCTTCTTCTTTCTCCCCAGGGTCGTCCTGACAAGGGAAGAGCCTGCAGCTTGGTGGGTCTGCCCTGTCACCAGTGACTCTTTGCAAGTGCAGAGCCTCCCCTGGGAGGAGGTGACCCCTGCCACCCACACCGTACGGCTGGAGTCCGGAGGCCTGCTGGGTCCCCCGGAGCCCTTCGAGCTGAGGGAGGGGCGGGGGCGGGACGACAGCTAAAGCCGACAGGGGACACAGGACAGACGGGAGAGCAGCTATACCTCCACAGGCTGCCGGCCTCGCCTGGGCCCTGGCCAAGCCGCCCGGGTGACCCTGGGAAGTCTGCGGCCACCCCAAGGTCACCAGGACAGGTGGGGGATGGTAGAAGTCTAAGCGGGTCCTGCGGACTGAAATGTGTCCCCCCCCCCAACATTCATAGGCTGAGGCCCTACGCCCCAGTGTGACGGTGTTAGCGGACGGGGCCCTTGGGAGGTGATAGATGAGGCCAGGAGGGCGGGGGCCCCGGGATGGGATTCGTGTCCTGAAAGGAGAGGAACACACACCAGAGCCTGCCCTTCTCTGCCACGGGAGGACACAGCCAGAAGGTGGCCATCTGCCAGCCAGGTGGAGGGTTCTCACCAGAAACCGAATCTGCCGGCACCTTGATCTCAGACTTCCCAGCCTCCAGAACTGTGAGAAATAAATGTCTGTTGTTTAAACCACCCAGGCTATGAAATTTTGTTATGGCAGCTCGAGCTGACTGGTAACACAGGGCTTCTGGTCGGTAATGAGATAGGGCCCAGCTGAGTCTCAGATACATGCCCACTCAGCCAGCCAGCTCCTCATGAAGCTTGAAAGGGCCACACCCAGCCTGGGACTGCAGTCAGAAGCTGACCTGGGATATTGAGGACACTTTTCTAACTTAAAATCATCAAGAGAGTCTCCAGGCACTGCTTCACGTGGATAGTCCGCTCGCTCTCTCATTCTCTCTCTCTCTCTCACACAGACACACAGACACAGACACAGACACACACACTTGGCGTCCTGGCCCACCTACCCCGTGCCCATGGCAGACAAAGGCATTTTACAAAAAAGAAGCCAAGCTCGTGCTCATCACCGGCCTCAGCCTAGAACGATGAGGGCCCAGGGCAGAAGGGGGACACAGATAGAGCCAGACCCCAACTACAAAGCCACAGGGAAAGGCATGGGGTCAGGAAGATGCTGGTTTGAGACCCGGCTCTGCCACCTTCCACTGGGCATGTTACTTAGCTTGGGTGCAACTCAGTTTTCTCATCTGTGAAATGGGGAGAATGAAAAGTCCAAGGAGTTTTCACAAATATTGAATGAGGGGATTCACAAAAAAGTGTCCAGCACAGTGCCTGGCACACAGTCTGGACTTTATATGAGGGATCACTGCTTATAAGTATTAATTATAATTGAGAAAGTCATGCAAGGATTTATTTATTCTACTAAAGTGACATTTAGTAGAATTTGATGAGCCTGGGGCCTGTCAGAAGCAGTGAGTCAAACATTCTGCATAAGCAGAAGGCAGGCCCTCTCTCTGCCGAGAAGGGCTGGTTGTTTTAGCAAAGAGAGTGTAGGTTCTGTGCAAACCTGGAGGGAGCCAGGGGTTTGTGCTTCCTGGACTGGCACACTTTCCTAGCTAGAAGTGCACAGTGTTTTGTGCTCAGGGAGGGGAGAGACAGAGCCTGGCACAACCACGCTTACCATGGCAGAATCCTGGGTGCTGTGCCAGCCAGAGAAACGACAAGGCCCAGCAGGACACGGAGCGCCCAGGCAGGGCCCATAATCCCTCAAAAAAGCCTGAACCTCACCAGGTACAAAGGTCCTGGAGGAGCAGGGAGCCTGCCTTCTGCCTCCTTCTCCCACGCCTTCCTGTCTCCGTGTTGCCTGAAATCCGGTCACCAGGAACTCATGGCAGTTTAACAAAGGGAACCGAAGGGAGGGAAAAAGACACCAGTTGCTCTCTGAATTTTTTCAAATCCACCGAGGCTGGGGCACCAACTGGTGCTGTAAAAACAGTTGCTGTTTTTCCAAAATGTGATTGCTTCCCCTATCAGATGAGAGTTCAGGGCTAGTACCAGCAAGCAAGGATGCGTCTCTTCATTCACGCAAGCAAAACTCCCAGGAGCCTGCAGCGCTGTCCTCTGCTCCGGGCTTGGCATGTCCTGGCGGGTCACATTCTTAGAGGACACACAGACTAGAAACGGGAGGTGATGACAGGATCCTGGCGGGAAGGAAGGGCTGGGTTGGGCCCCCCCTGGGGTCCAGAAGCTGGTGGGGGGCGGCGGTAAGAGAGAAGGAGCTCAAACCCTGCCTCTTCCACTCCCAATTGTGTGAGTTTGGGCAAGTCATCAAAACTTGCTGAGCCTCAGTTTCCCCATCGGTAAACCACAGTAAAACGGGACCTCCTTCATATGGGTTGCTGTAAAGGTTAAGCTGTACATGTGGAGTTGCAGTCTGAGAGGGCTGCACGGAGGAGGGGCTCTGACCAGGGCTTGGAGGATTAGCAGAATAGTGCCCGGGAAACCAAGAGTGAATCTTGGAGATGTGTGCAGACACTTCTCTCTCCCTCCCTTTACAATGAATTTATTGATACAGGGAAACCCCTGAGAAGAAATAAGCTAAAAAAAAAAAAAAAAAAAATCAGGATCTCAGACTATTTCCTGTAGCCATTCATGGAAACATACTGAAATGGGTATCCCTTGAAGGAAGAGTTAGATTCTTTTATTATTATTATTATTATTATTATTATTATTACTGTAGTATAATTGACATATGTAGGGGCAATTCTTGTCTTATCTTTTTTTAAGATTTTATTTATTTATTTGACAGAGAGAGACACAGCAAGAGAGGGAACACAAGCAGGGGGAGTGGGAGAGGGAGAAGCAGGCTCCCCGCTGAGCAAGGAGCCCGATGCGGGGCTCGATCCCAGGACCCTGCGATCATGACCCGAGCCGAAGGCAGACGCTCAACGACTGAGCCACCCAGGCGCCCCTCTCGTCTCTTTTTATAGTCTTCTTAAGATTTTTACAATGGGTATATATTTACTATTTTTCTGGTTCTAAAATCTTAAAAAAAGAATAGTTCGCTAATCAGACTAGCTGCTTCTGGAGAATGCTTGTTGTGTAGGGCACTATGCACAGCACCTCGTCAGAACCCTCCTGATGAAGTGTTAACAATGCCCCCATTTTACAGATGAAGAAACTGAGGCCCAGAGAGGCTACAATTAAAAGAAGGGAGGAATTCTGGGAAGAAGCTACAAAGGAGATGTTAGCACAACAGTGGGGTCAACTGTTTAAGTAATTTGGGGAATCATAAGTGATTTGGGAAATCTTGGGATTCTTTTTAAAGGTCAGTCTCCAGGCACCAGGGTGGCTCAGTGGGCTAAGCAGTTAGGGTCTGCCTTCAGCTCAGGTCATGATCTCAGGGTCCTGGGATCGAGCCCCGAGTCAGGCTCCCTGCTCAGCGGGGAGTCTGCTTCTCTCGCCCTCTGCCCCTCCCCCATGCTCATACACTCTCTCTCTCAAATAAATAAAAAATCTTAAAAAAAAAAAAGTCATTCTCTTTTCCTTAACAATGCCAAGTTCCCTTCTCCATATGTGACAACTGTCCTAGCGTACTCCTCTTAAGTTATTCCTCCACACTCGCGGGTCATGGTCTGAAAAAGGCAGTGATAGAAAACAGAGACCCCCATAATTCTCAAACCTCTGTCTGGAGCAGTTGTGTCCAAATATTTTGATCATGTGCCCGTATTAATAAAAGATTTTAGTGTGCACACAGATGCGCGCGCGCGCGCACACACACACACACACACACACACACACACACACACACTATCATTAGCTAATGTCTTGATGTCTCAAGGCACGATACACCCTTCAAATAGGCTTCATTATTCCTAAGTGGATATAAATCTGTATTTTCAATGGTTTTCTTAATTCCTCCTCTATTTTGGGAGAAGGGGAGGCAATGTCTTATCAGATGGTCATTGTTTTTATGTAAAAACCTTGGCTGGTACAGAGCTCCTTGGAGGAGAAGGAAGGGTATCAGTTACTTCCGCATGTTCACTCAGGTTCGCATTAATCACATTATCTTTTATCTGTGGGTTTTTGCAGATTGTATTTGCAAAATATAATTTGCAGATTATATTTGTGAGGGTTCCTTGATCATAATTTAAAGATTAGTTTAATTAAAACTGGATAATATCATCCTGAAACCAATTAACTTGGCTGAAATACTTGTAATAAAGTGAATCAGAAAGGGAGGACCTCTCTAGCACCCGTGGCATCCCTCACCCCAAGGGTGACACATTCCTTTGGCCCTCTGAAGAATGTGTTCCTTTACTTTTTACACAATGTTGTGCAGTGTTACAATTCACTTCCCTGCACACATACACACCAAGGCCAGGAGTGGTCTAGCTATGAGGTATCAGTCAAGGTTAATTTCTTTATTATTTTCATCGACTAAAAACATAAAAATTCATACCTGTTAGGATGGCCACTGTGGAAAAAAAAAACAAAACAGGAAATAACAGGTGTTGGTGAGTGCGCAGAAATCATAACCCTTTGCACTGTTGGTGGGCATGTAAAATGGTGCAGCTGCTGTGGACAACAGTATGGTGGTCCCTTCATATATGAAAAATAGAAATAGCATATGATCCAGCAATCCTATTTCTGGGTATGCATCCAAAAGAACTGAAAGCGGATCTCAAAGAGATATTAGCACACCCACGTTCATTGCAGCATTCTTCACCATAGCCCAAAGGTGGAAGTAACTCAGATGTCCATCAATGGATGAATGGATGAACAAGAGTGTGGTATACACTAGCAACGGAATATTATTTGGCCTTAAGAAGGAAGGAATTTCTGACATGCACTATAAACCTGGATGAACCTTGAAGACGTGATGCTCCGTGAAATAAGCCGGTCACAAAAAGACAAATCTTGTGTGACTCCACGCTTATATGTGGGACCTAAAGTAGTCCAACTCATAGAGACAGAAAGTAAGATGGTGGTCCCCGGGGGGGCGGGGCAGGGGGCAATGGGAAGTTGTTTTCAATGGGTATTGAGTTTCATTCTTGCAAGAGGACTTGAGCTCTGTGGCATAACCATATGAATATACTTAAAACTATTGAACTGTACACTTAAAAATGGTGGAGATAGTAAATTTTATGTTTTCCATCATAATTTTAAAAAAAACAAACATAGAAACAGAAATCCTAATGTCTTCATCCTATATACCCCAGAGGGTCACCTTGCAAACCCCGCTATGGAAATGATTTTGGATCCTCAAGTTGGTGCTGATGTAGGAAGTATTGGAATGACCTCGGGGTGGGGGGTGGGGGGCCGCACACCTCTGGTTAGGGACTGGAAAGGGAAGGGTAGCCTCAAGAAGCCTGGGCTGCTCAAACCCTACACATTCCCAAGGAAGACCTGTCTTCGGGACTGGCCCTTGGCTGGCTCCTGGGAGAAGAGCTCTGAGTCCTTGGGATGTTCTCCCTGGTAAGAGTGGTTTTGTATCTCTGAGGCACTGGGTCACATCACATTAACTTGAATAGAGTTTCTGCTAATAGTGTGATTTGTCTCTGCTCTGGAGTCTGAGTAGTGCTGAGGTCAGCCAGGTGGGCACCGCCTGCCTATAGGACTGACCCTCAATAAAAACCAAGGCTCGGATGAGCTTCCTGGATTGAAAACACTGCACACTTGCTGTCATAGGTTACTGCTGGGAGAGTAACACGGATCCCCAGAACTCCCCTGGGAGACCATGCACAGAAGCTCACGCCTGGTCTCTCCTGGTCTTTGCTCCATGCCCCTTTCCCTTTGCTGATTTTAATCTCGATTCTTTTGCTATAGTAAAACTGTAACTGTGAGTATAACAGCTTTTCAGAGTCCTTGTCAGGTGTATTATGGGGCCTGAGGATGGTCTTGGGGACCACCTGACACACAGGCCTCTCAGCGTCTCTGGGGTCCTGGTTCTTCCTTTAAAATCATTTCTCCTGGGACCCCTGGAGGGCTCAGTCGGTTAAAAATCTGCCTTTGGCTCAGGTCATGGTCCCGGGTTCCTGGGCCCACATCAGGCTCCCTGCTCAGTGGGGAGCCTGATTCCCCCTCTGCCTCTGCCACAACCCCTGCTTGTGCTCTCTCGCTCTGTCAAATAAATAAATTTTTTTAAATCTTAAAAAAAGCGGTGCCTGGGTGGCTCAGTCGTTAGGTGTCTGCCTTCGGCTCAGGTCATGGTCCCAGGGTCCTGGGATCAAGCCCCACATCAGGCTCCCTGCTCGGTGGGAAGCCTGCTTCTCCCTCTCCCACTCCCCCTGCTTGTGTTCCTGCTCTCGCTGTGTCTCTCTCTCTGTCAAATAAATAAAATAAAATCTAAAAAAAAAAACAAAAAAAAAAACTGAAAAAAAAAAAGGAATCATTTCTCCTTTCTTTTTTCCTCCTAGCTTTTGGTCCAAGCAGGAAAGAAGACGATTTTCTCTGTTTTCATTCATTCATTCATTCATTCATTCATTCATTCATTCATTCATTCATTTTTTCGGTATGTTTTTGAGCCCTTCCTTCCGCCAGCCATTGTGCTGCCCTGTTTCTACTGTGAAGGGGAAATGCCCACAGAGGGACAATGTCCGCAGAGCAAGTAGAGGGTGGGCAGGAGAGACCAGGGCCAAGTTGGAGGACATGGTACATTGTAGGAGTTGAGAGAGGAAGCTTGGAGCCTGGTGGATGCAGGTTCAATTCCAGACGTGACTTGATCTTGGACAAGTGACTTAGGCTCTAGGAGCCTCAGATGCCTTATCTGTAAAACTGAGACATTACTTCTGTCCTTGCATTGACTCGTTACAGTGATGCTGTCCCCCGAGGGGGTGTTTGACACAGGCGGGGTGTTTTCAGTGTTTTGGGAAACCCTACTGGCCATGTCCAGGAAGGTCAAGAGGTTGAATAACCCCGAATGCACATTTTACTTTATCCCACACTCTATATACAGTGGTCTCAGAGTAATAATACTAATTCCATTTCCAACAATATCAATCCTGAAAAGTTGGAAGATATTTTTGTTTTGTTTTTGTTTTTATCCTTAAAGTAAATTGCTGTGTTTCAAAACCAGTCTTCCCTGTGTGATCATGTCACTAACTAGATACACTTTGAGGCTTATTAACTCAATTTGCTTTTAATTTCTATGGATTGCTTTTTTGAAAATGTAATTTTGTTTTATTAGCATGCAAAATACCCTACATGTTTCCAAAGTTAAATCCACAAAACAAGCTTTACTCAGAGAAATCTAGTCTCTTCCCTTCACCTCCTTAGGAAATCAATTTTTAATTTTATTTTTTATCCTTCCATCTTTTTATTATCATAAGCAAATATGGAACATTTATTCAGTACCCCTCCATTCTTATTATATAATTTCTCCTTCATTGTGCATATGTCTCTTATTTGCCAGCATATCTTTGGGAGAGCTTCCTAGGAATTTGCTGGATTCTAGGCTATAAGCATATGTCCCTTTGTCATGTATTGCCAAATTCCTCTCCACCGGGATTGTACCATGTTGCATTCCCACTAGCAAATCATGACAATGCCCATCAGCCTCCCAGCCGCCCAGAGTAGTTGTCACACTTTTGGATTTTTGCCAATCCGATCTTAGTGTAGTTTTAATTTGCTTTTCTCCTATGAACAAGTTGGAACATAGCATCACATGGGTAAGAACCATTTGTACTCCTTTCTCTGTAAAGTGTCCTTTCACATCTTTGGCCCATTTTTCTATAGCGTTATTCACCTTTTTTTTTTTCTTCTATTCATAGAAGCTCTTTATATATTAGGGATATTGCATTTTAACTTATAAGTTTCTTAGCTGCATTTGGCCCGTGATGACCGGACAGGAGCCAATCGTCCCCTCTGTCCAGCCAAAGAATAGCAGTGGGGAGTTGGCCAGAAAGGAAGGTCTGTAGAGACTGCCACTGGACTTGGCTGAAGGCATCTCCAGTGGTTTTGTCCTAAGAATGATGTCACACCCTCATGGGCTGTCAACCATACCCCTCAGCTCCTGGGGGGGGTTCCAGTCCCCATCCGGGAGCCTGGGGGGATTTAGGCTTCTGGGTACCCCCGCCCCCAGGGCCTATGGAGGCCCCAGGTCTTCTCAGCAGCCAGGAGCCGGGGTTTACCCAGACCATCAGCATGACTCATAACAGTAAAGTCAAGGGTGTTTGGGAGGGCTGTTCAGGCTGGAAGGGCGGCAGGTCCTGCTCTGATGCCTATGGGGTGGCTGTGGGGTCCAGAGCCAGGAGGGGGGTACTTCTTCAGCACATAGCCCTGGCAAGAGAGCCATGTTACAAAATGAATTGCTCTCCAAGTATCAGTTGGCCTCCGGACTCTCTGAGGCTGCTCAATGGGAACTTTGTCTCTGCAAGAGAATAGAAATGTACCCTCATTCCGTTCAGCTCACGTGACTTTTTCCCAGTGAATGACAGAGCTGAACAATTAACCCCAAGCAATCTCATCCCAGAAGAACATTCCTCTGGCACGTCTGCTTTCTACTTCGCTAGAAGCTCATAGTCAAAGGAACTTGGGTATGTTACGTGGCGGCACAAGCAGGCTGCCTCGACTTCCCCTCGGCCTCTCATCCTGGCTCAGGTACTGTGGTCCCATGATGATGCTATCCACAGATTTCCAGCAGGTGCCCCTCCACCTGGAACACTTTCCAGGGCGGCTTCTCCTTGTCACTCAGGTCCCGGCTGAAATGTCACCTCCTCAGAGAGGTCTTCTGGCCCATGTCTATGAGAGGAGCTCCCCAGGCACCACCCACTGTGTCGCCCTGGGTTCATGCTTGGTGGCCCTTTGCACTCACTGACATTGTCTTGCTTAGGTTTGACTTCTTTCTGGTCTGTTTCCCGCCACAGAAGGTCAGTACCACCGGGACTGAGGCTGAGGCTCTGGAAACAGGACCCGGCATGCAGGTGTGTCCCAGATGTTGTGGAACCAAGCAGGAAGTGACCGGTCTGTCCCCACAGGTCCCCAATGGTGGGGTTCTTCACTGGGATTACAGGATTATTCCAAACAAAACGTGATAATAACTCTGCCTACTTAGGCTTCCAGAATTGTATCAAACCATGTTTCCAATCACCAAAACCTGAAGATTTGAAGTGACAAAGTGCCTTGTTGGGGCACACCCTGAAGTGGGAACCAGGACACTTTGTCATCCAAATGAGCAAGGAGGGTGTTTCCATTTATTTTCAGTTTATTTTCCTAAATTGAATGTGGGAGATATTATGGCCCATGCGATCTATTGGTCATGATGAGCGACAAGCCATACCATTTGAGATCCACAACTGCAAAAAACTTGGAACAATTTTTCCAAACGTACAGAAGCCATCTATTATTATCGGGATTATTTTCAGTGTCTACAAAGTGACCAGTCAAGAAACTAAAAGGAATTGAGTTCATGTTATCTCCCCACTCCTGTCATTGACCTTGATCCTTGACTCTTGATTTAAGGGTGCTGGTTTAATAGGATTTATATTAACAGTGTGACACTAATCAACCGAGCAGAAGTTTCAAACATCCTCACCCCTCCCTGCCCCACTCGTGTTGGGGTGTGTATGAAGCACCACACTCACATTCCCTGCTGCTACAAGGGGGAGTTGGTATAGCTCTTCTGAGGGGCAATACTGTTTCATGTGGTACAGTAGCTCTAGGATGGCCCCCACTATGGACTGAATGTTTGTGTCCCTCAAAATGCATATGTTGAAACCCTCATCCCCAATGTGATGGTATTTAGAGGTGGAGCCTTTGGGAGACAATCAGGTTTAGATGAGGTCATCAGGGTGGGGCCCCCAGGAGGGGACTAGGGACCCTTAAAAAGGCATGATGAGACTAGAACTCCGTCTGCATGCATGAAAGAAAGTCGGTGTGAGGCCATAAACAGGAAGCGGGCCCCCACCCAAAACCCAACCTTGCTGGCACCCTGATCTCAGACTTCCAGCCTCCAGAACTGTTGAGGAATAAATGTGTGTTGTTTAAGCTCCCAGTCTATGGTATCCTATTATAGTAGCCGACTAAGACAGTTCCCAGTGAAGTGCACTTTTTAATATTCACACCCCAGTGTAATCTCCTCCCCCGCTGAGTTTGAGCTGGCCTGTGACTCATTTTAACCAAGAGAATTCAGCTGGGTCAGGGCCTGACCTACGCCTTCAGCATCTGGCTACCCTACTGGGGAGGCCTCATGTGGGGAGGACAGAGGCCTTGCTGTCCCATGACCCCAGTTGTGCCTCCTGGATCCTGCCCCAGGCTCCATATTAATGCAACCAATGAGAGACCCAAGCAAGATCAGCAGAAGAACTGCCCAGCTGAGCCCAGCCATCCCACAGCGCTGGGAGAGATAACTAAGTGGTGGTTGTTTGATACCATCCCCCTGTTACGTGGGGATTTTAATGAAGCCTGCTCTTTTCCATATCTGAAAGTTTTCTGGTGTTTTATGGCATCAAGATCTAGAAGTCATCTTAGATGATGGCAGAAGAATCCGAAAGGGAACAGTGTCTGAGCAGCTGGTTTACTGAAAGTGCCTCAGAATTTGAGGGATCCTGAAAAGAAGTCATACGGATAGCAATTATTCCCACATAAAGGCTGTATTTTAAATCCAGGGCCATCAAAATGTGGATGTCTCCCCAGGAACAGGGGAAGATGTGGGGACAGTGGTGACTTCCAGGCTCTTCTGGAGGCAGGGTTCGGAGGATGGCGAGCCAGTTGGGAGAGGATCTTGCTAAGGGAAGCTCAAGATTAAATGTAAATATTTGATGTATATGAGCTGAACTAAGACTTTACAGGTTATTATTGTATTTGGTTGAATGCTCACAGCTGCTTTGCAAGCCAAGACAGGGAGAAGAAAGGAGGACCCGGTCAACCTGGGCCACAGTCTTCCCACCTGTACAATGGGAACAATAACCATACGGTATCCACCACAAAGATTACTGGGACCCCAGAGAGATCAAGCAAACTGGCAAAAAAAAAAAGAGGCATTAGTGACTGATGGGAGCAGTTCGAGTGTGGAACCAGGGCTGGAAGCCAGGCAGTGGTAAATGAACTTGAAAATCAATAGAAATCATTGTCTCTCTCTCTCCCTCCCTCCTTCTCTCTCTCTTTTTCCTTGATCAGTCTGGCTAGAGGTTTATCAATTTTATTGCTTTTTTTTTCCCTCAAAGAACCAGGTGTTGGTTTCTTTGATTTTCATTGTTAGGATTCTGTTCTCTGTTTCACCGATTTCTTCTTTGATCTTTTTATTTCCTTTCTTCTCCTTAGTTTCGGTTTAATTTGCTCTTCTTTTTCTAGTTTCTTACAATAGAAACTGAGTCATTGATTTGAGACCTTTCTTCTTTACTAGTATTGTTGTTCAGTGCTACAAATTTCCCCCTAAGTTCTGCATTAGCAGCATGCCATGAGTTTTAATATGCTGTTTTAATTTTAATTCATGTCCAAAGACTTTCTAATATCTCTTTTGACTTCTTTGGGCCATGGCTTATTTAGAAGTGCATTTAGTTTCCAAATATTTGGGGATTTTCCAGATATCATTCTGTTGTTGATTTCTAATTGAAATCCACTGTGGCCAGGGAACATACTTTGCATGACTTGGGTCCTTCTGAATTTCCTCAGACTTGTTTTGTGGCCCAGGATATGGTCTATCTTGAACGTATGGTAAATGCTCTATATGTACTTGAAAGAGTGTGTATTCTGCAGATCTTTTGGAGTGTTCTATAAATGTCAATTAGAGCAAGTTGACTGATGGTACGTAAGACTCAAGTCTTACGTACCTTTGCTGATTTTCTGTCTGTGATCTATCACTTATTGAGACAGGGGTACTAAAATCTTTAACTAAGAGCACCCGGGGAGCTCAGTCGGTTGTCTGCCTTCTGCTCAGGTCATGATCCCGGGGTCCTGCTCTCCCTCTGCCTGCCGTTCCCCCTGCTCATGCGCGCTCTCTCTCTCTCTCTCTCTCTGTCAAATAAATAAATAAAATCTTTTAAAAAATAAAATAAAATAAAATAAAATCTCTGACTAAAAATGTGGATTTTTGTATTTTCCTTATACTTCTACTTGTTTTGCTTCATATATTTTGGACGTGCTGTCATTAGGGGCATAAATGTGTAGGGCTGTTACGTCTTCTGGATTAACTGACCTCAATTAATTGGTTGCTTATTCCATAACTGCTAAATGGCTCTCCGATTCCAAATTTGACCTCTTCGAACACAATTACCAAGACAGGTAAAGGACAAGAATAATTTTTACAAGTGGCAAAAAAGAGGGTGACCCTAGCAGCCTGAGGACTGATACCCAAAATGCATCTTGTGGCTCCCCAAACATTTCCCCACCCCTGGGGGACCCAGTGCCTGAAGTTTGACCACCATAGGTTCTTTGGGTTCATTAGTCCCTGCCTGGATATTTTTGCAAATGCCTTCAAGATGGGAAACACGGGCTCAGCGTGTACGTGAGCACCGGGGCCAGGGGTAGGAGAGCAGGGAGCACGCCCGAGAGGAAGGACCCTTACTGAGGCTGGTCAGGGGAGTGGCATAATCCTCCATGATTATAGACATGAGTGCAGAGGCCAGGACCTGACCAAGGGCTTCTCAAACTGCCTCTCAGCCTGCAAGCCCAAAAGAGCCCCCATGGGTTTTGGAATCCCGGGTGCACATCCCTGTTGTAATGCTGACATTATTTTTAATACTTATAATGTGCTGGGGCGCCTGGGTGGCTCAGTCAGTTAAGCATCTGCCTTCGGCTCAGGTCATGATCCCGGAGACCCAGGATCAAGCCCCACATTCCAAATCGGGCTCCCTGCTCAGCAGGGAGTCTGTTTCTTCTTCTGCCCCTCACCCCGCTCGTGCGCTCTCTCTCTCTCTCTCAAATAAATAAATAAAATCTTAAGAAAAGAAGAAAAAGATTTGTAACATGCTTCTAATGTGACTAGATGTGAGGGTGGAGAAGAGAAAAAGTAAGTCCAAGAGCTTTTTGTCAGTTTTCCTCCAAATTCTGTCCCACCCCAGAAGGAAAAGGCGCCTCAAATCTGACTCCGGGTGGCCCCGAGTAAGCAGCATGATTTCCAAGGTCATGCTTGTTTGCGTACTTTCCCCTGGTGTTGGACTGTGTGTGTTGCAGGATATAGTTCCATCATATTTTACAGCAGCACAAATACAGCGTTAATCCCCTCAACGTTCTGGTCTAGACTCGACAAAGCAAGATAAACAGGCCAGAGTACTTTCCATGCCGATAGAATGTGTAATCCAGAAACGACATGATGAATTTCATCAAATCTAAGCCTCAGAGACGGAACGCCAAGCATTATCAGATGAGCCACCAAGGAAGCAAAAGCTCTGCTCAACTATGGCAAAGGGTAAGATGCAATTGACTGGAAGATTCATCTAATTTGAGGATGCCCAGGTGCTTTTTTTTTTTCCCCCAGTGGCTTTTTGCATCAATAAAATATGATGCGTGAATGTGAAGGAGGACAGGAGAACATGCTCAGACTTACACATAAAAGTAGTGCAGTTATTTAAAAAGCACCCACCTTAGTTTAACGCAGTCCAGCCAAGCACATGGTGGAAAATGAAATATGGAGCCATGCGTTTCCTTTGGAGGAGAGGGGCCTCAGTGATCAGGGATTGTAAGGGAGGTGGGAAAGGTTTCGAGAGAAGATGGACTTTTGAAAGGAAACAGGCCATAACCCAAAGTATAAAATAAATACCCAGGAGTCCATACCGATGTAAAGAAATGATGAAATAAACACATACATAGGCAGGGGATGAAAGAGCCAAATCTTGCTTGCAGGTGCCTTCCAAATAATTTATGCAGATACTCTGCCCTCAAGGGGGCGTCACTCCCTCCTCCCCAGTGGTGGGCTGGGCTTAGTGCTGTCCTTCCAGAGTATAATACGGACAGGGGATGGCGGGGGACAGGGAGTGGTGGGGGGGGAAAGAACAACTTTAAAGTGAGAAACCTGACAAGCCAGGTCATCAAGGTCAACATCAGTGGTGATCAGTCATATTGATGAGTCCTTGATATGATGGGAAGAGAATGGCACTTGACCTCTGGTGTTCTTCCTCCCCCAAATCCATAATTCTAGTCCAATCATGAGAAAAACATTTGACAGATCCTAATTGAAGGCAGAGTGTAATACCAGCCAGT